>NW_024044459.1:6237099-6837099 GCF_014851395.1 Micropterus salmoides
ATTTTTAGCAGCAATTTATGAGAAAGGGGAGATTTCCTGTGGTTAATTTTCAGCCTGCCAAGTCTCCTGTTAAGTCTGAATCTTGACTAGACGTCTGTGCAGGGGTTTAGTAGTCAGCACTTAGTAGCATCACTACAGTAACCTGTGACAAGTAGTTGGCTATGTGACTAATCATATGTGACAGAATAATTCATAACTAATTCTGAGATCAAATAATTAATTTGAAAAGCTAATTTGATTATTTTTAAAGTTATTACAATATTCCATTTTCAGGACATGTAATTTCACACCACACTAGCATTTTAGCTGCGTGTCAGATTTGATCTCCATCTATATTAAAACTAACATCGAGTGGCCTTTCACATACACTGGGCATGCGTCTGCGGGTGTAAACATTAAGTCGATTTCCACCGCAGCTGCAGAAGATTTGGTGATGAAGGAGAGGGGAAAAGCCAAAAACCACAATAAGAATAATACCACCTCTTTAACAAAAACACCAAAACAAAAACAGTAGCATTGTATTTTTGCCTGACTCATAAGACCCAATCAGGAAGCCAAACGTGAGTGTCTGTCATCGTTTTCAATCTTCTCCGTTTTAGTTTTTCAGAATTCACTGTTTTAGTCTGGACGGGAGGTGCAAACATAGCAATAGGTCTCTGTTTTAAAATGAAAACGTAGTAGTGTTGATGTAGCCTAAGAGGTGGAATGCAGATCCTTGTCTGGTTGGTAATGCCTCAGGACTCCAGTACAGGGATGACACTTCTCAGACAAATGAAGGCGAGAGCTGTCCTGCCCAGCAACTTGGCATATGAGGAGCTAGATACCATGTTGTGCCAGACAGATTTTACTTTAACAGTAGAGTATTAATATACTTCTTTGTTTGTTTTATTATTTATTAAAATGTATTTATTTGTCACCTGGCCGAACAAGGGGGCAGACATGGGGATGAGGGACACAAACACCACACAGACAGACAACTCAGAGAAAGGACAACAAGAGAATGGGGATGGGGGCTGGGGACAACAGAAAATAACAGAGGGAAACACCAATTGCAGAAAGCAACAAAGCCTGCAAGAGAACGGGATGGGGGGCTTAGGGCGGAGAAAAACAAACAAAATAAAGAAAACAAAAAAACAAAGACAACCAGCCGAACAGCAGCAATAAACAGCTGACATAAGAAAACAACTGAGGGAGAAATGAAAACGAGAAACAATCAAGCAAAATAAATAAACAACACAGCACAGCCATGAGAGCTGGAATAATAACAATTAATTTAAATAAGTAACTAAAAGAAGGGCCGAGAACACCTGGCACAAGCCCAGCACACTCCACATCCCGACAATTAACTCCTCTCCAGAGGAGTCCGCGCCTCACCCTGAGGGAGAACAGCGGAGAGCCGTGCCAGGGAGCTCCCCGCTGCCAGGAAGTGATAACTCAGGAAAACCAAGGCCAACAGTCCCCCAGCCCAGCCGGAGACCACCCTTTGCCATCCGCATCATCCCTCAAGGCCAATCCTTCCTCTCACACATTGTCTCTATTGCCGCAGTTCCGTCCCTCCATGACTAAGTGGTACTCAACGCACTTGTAAAATGGAGCTGAGATTGTGGCACAACTTCCTGTCTTCCTGGTACGGTATCTCATTCTTTTACGATGACCACATAACCCAACCCGAAGACATCGACTTATACACCAACGCAGCACCCTCTTCCAGTTTCAGTCGCTACTACAGAAGCAGATGGTTCACCTCTGAGTGGCCGCCAGAACTGTCCTCACTCTCCCCCTCCTCCGCCCTTTATGAACTGTACCCAATAGTCATCACCGCCATTCTTTGGGGGCACGAGTGGTCCAGGCTTCCGAAACACCATCGCTGACTCCCTCTCCCTTTTCTCTTCCCAGAAATTCAAATCCTTGGCACTAGACTCGGACCCCAATCCAACACCGGTCCCTGAGTTTTCAGCCATGATATTCACGTGAATCCCCAGCTTCTCCACCTTGTCTCCGAATCATGACAATCAATGATAAACAGTCTTGCTCCCAAGACCTTCTCATCATACTATTCAGGGTAGTGTACATTCCGAACTTTCCATACCTCATTCGGCCTGCCATTCCACTCCGTCGACATCATATCCGTAACCAGCTTCATCAACTAACCCTCAAGATCAGAACATCCACCATCCACATATACCTTAGTGGGATAAACTTTTTTTTTAAACTCCTGTCCGGAGCACCCCCCATTTCCACAAGCTAATCAAAGGCCTCTGAAAAACGGAACCTCAGCTCTCTCCTAAACAATTAACCCTCATATCAGACCTCCTTGCCCGTTGCATCCATACTCTCAGCCATGTTCCTCCTCGCATTCTTCGGTTTCTCAAGATGCTCAGAATTCACCACTGCCTCATCCATTTACAATCCTACCTGGCACACAAGTCTCTCCGACGAGCCTCCTCATCTTGATGGGTGGCATGGACCTCGTTTGTGAAATGCAGTTATATAACTACAGCACAGGAACAGGACCACACCTCTCCCTCGCACTAATCAACTACCTGTGCCTCATTCAATTCCTCCACCTGTGTCTTCCTAACCCAATCAACTGCACACACATATATACAACGCGTTCTCACCTCAGTGCGTCATTAGCAATGCTTTCAGACAGCGGGACAAAGCGTAATTATTTGACACTAAAGGTACCATTCAGCATCCATATGAAACGCCACCGTTCGCTACATTGCAGCAACACAAAGGAGGCTAACCCTACTTGCCAGCACATCATAGCTAGCAAGCACTTCTGGCACTGCCGGCACCACCCCTCAGCATCTGTATGAGACACTTTGATGGGTACCTTTAGCGTCAAATAACTACACTTTGTCACTTTTTCTGAAAGCGTTGGCATTGAACACCTTGAGATGAGAATAGTCTGGTATATAAACCCGTCTAACCCCTCCCGTTCTCGTCTTCATCCCTCTCTCCTCAACCCCTCTGTCATAAATACTCTTCATCATCTCAATAAAGTACTTTTATACCTCATATTGTCATCGACCTCGTTAGTGAACTGCAACTTTTAATATGTTTGTTTTCTGAATGGAGTTCAGATCGATCAAGGCTAGGCTATGCTAAAATTGTATTTGCTCTATCAACACTCAAAATATATAACTTTAAAATTATATAAACTCACCAGCGTTTTTGTTTATGACAGCAGCTGTGCAGCCTTATCAGTAATGCTACTACTAAAACAGATTTTATGTACACTTCCACCACAGTATGTACTACACTTCAGTTAAATTAAGTGTTTTCTATGCTGCAGTTACTTTGCCACTGGTGACTCATTCAGGACCATTGCTAACAGCTTCCGTGTTGGGATCACCACTGTCTTCAATATTGTCCCTGATGTCGCCACCATTATTTGGGACTGTCTTGCGGAGGAGTTCATGGCTTTGCCCACCAGAGGGGAGTGGAGGTAGAAATTGTCCTCTCTGCTGTGGAGAGCTGGATGGCAAGCATCTCGTTGTCAACCCCCCTGCTAATCTGGGATTTCGTAAAGTGCTTTGATCCAACACCATCCAACTGCTTGCTGACCTGCCAGTACCAGGAGCTGACCACTGAGTCTTTGTTGCAAATGAGGCCTTTCCACTCCCTGGGTGCGTCCCTGCAAGAGAGCGTAGTATTTTTAACTACCGTCTCTTTTTAACTACCTTTGGGATCCTTTTCTTCCCAGTGGAGAATGTACAGGCATGCCATCGAGGTCCATCCAGATGTTGCAGAGAAGTTTGTGAAGGCCACCTGTGTTGTCCATTTCTTCATGCGGAGGACAACCCAGACAGCTACGGTGAGGGTGAGCATCCCTGTTGGTGAGGTGGAGCCACTGCCAGGTCTAGAAAGACTTGCTGCCAATAACTCAGCAAGAGAGGCCATCAGGGTTAGGGAGACATTCACATCCTACTTCTCTGCAGAGGGAGCTGTCGCATGGCAAGACACCAAGTAGTGCACAAACCCAAAACAGCTCTTTAAAGAGCCACCCACACATTACTAATGAGCAAACATCCTGCAATATTACTATATTGTGTATATAAGTCAATAAAAAATGTCATCAATATATATTCATATCAGAGAATATTGTCTCTTTTTATTTTTATCTGTGATTTATTGATATTGTGAGTTAATACAGCTTTATGGGGGATGTCTGCACTGCATCGCAACACAATATCAATAAAAGCAGACATCACTGTACTTAACTTTTAAGATAAATATTCAAAACTACAGTAGTTTTAAACTGCCAGGAAAATAAATTGAAAATGGTACCGTCTGCTTTTATGTTATGTAAAAGATTAGTCTGATGATAGTGCTGAATTTTTGGTTTTCAAATGTTTTTAAGATTAAGGACATATGGATTAATTTAAAATATCTTTAAATGCTAATGTAGATAAGGACTTTGCGGTGTCTATTTTATGTCGGGAACTGATCATGTCTTGACAGCGTATCCTGCACAATCAACAATCATCCTACAGTATTGTTTTTGCACTATATTTAGTGCTGATGTTGTGACTGGAAGTATGACCACATTTAGCAGCTAACCAAACACAAAACTATGTGTACACTGCACTTAAATTATCATAAAAACATGACCTGAAATTTTGAACAAAATATCTATCATGACATAAAGACAGACACATAGTTGTTACCTTTGTGTGTCAAATGTATTTTTGTAAATAAGGAATATGAAGTAACCTTGTGCAAACATGTTCACATTAAACATGCTCAACTTTTTAAAAAAATATTTACAATGACTTTATAAAAAAGAAGAACAAAATACAAAGCCCACTTGGTTCCCTGCAAAGATTATCACCCTGACAACCTATTCCACAGGTTCCAAATTGCGCACCACAGTGCTGGCTTCATAAACAAGCTTGTGAATTAGAATTTTCACATACTCCTTCTGCTGGGGTAGAAAACTCTGCAGGGAACGAACCAGGCTTTGGAGGAAATGCTCATCTTCTGTGAGAGGAGGTGGGACAAAGTACAGCAGGTACAGGAAGTCTCTTCTTGGCTTGAAGAAGAAGCCTCTCAATCTCTGTCTCCCTCTCATCCCCCTGGTCTTCTTTGGGGTCCTCCTCCCTGAATGAAATGAGAACACCATATTTTGTGAAACTATAGCATTCCCTCAAGGTATCAGTTGAAATAAGACACCAGACATTGAATAAATTCATGCAGAAATTATACTATAAAAACAAATAAAGTTAAATGTACATACAGTACCTGTACCTGTTGGTGGGTTCCCAGGTGTTGCATAGACAGCAGCAGCATTTTCAGATTCTCTTTCCTGTGATTGATCTGGCTGATCTGTAGTGACAGTACAACAAAAGAGGCCGTGGTTGGTTGTTAGATGTATGAATTGTCCAATAGAACTGGTTATTCTAGCTGTCAGTGTCAATGAAAGCAATCAAGCATTTCACAAATGCACCCGATTAATACATCATACATTTTCAGCCATGGTAATATCTAGCCTTTTTCCCTCAATCTTTTAATGCAGTGAGTGTTTTCAAATAAATTATCCTAGACTTGCTAAAATTTCCCTTTTGTTTTGTTCATTCTAGCTATTGACTAAAGGAAGCAGTTTCAGTCAGAAATTTAATCTATTCATTGAGTTCTGGTGTTTTTATGTTCTTCTAGTTTTGCTGTATTGCTGCAAAAATGAAACCTATCATTGGCACCCTGTGGTAAAAGTGTTTTATCATCAAGACACAACTGAGAGATGTTTTATCCATCTTTTGAGGAATAACAGGTTGGTGCAGGTGAGAACAGAGATTCATTTTGGGTATTTTCATATTTTATATTGACAGGCTGTGAAAAGAAATCTCTCTTCTGAGACACAAAACAATTAATCATCCATCTACAAAAACATTTCCGTATGAATTTACGATGCTGTGTGTATGTCTTCACTAGTAAACCATCCTTTAAATTAAAATGAATTAATTTATCATTGAGGTTAAAAGGTGCCACGTATTTAAAGAAGTTATTTCCACAAACAGAGACTCAAAAGAGGAGGGAAGACTAAGTATTTGTACAGACTCAGCAGGGATTTTATTCAATTAGAAAAGTTGATCTACAAAAGAAAACATATTTCAAAGCAATAGCTACAGAATGCCTGAGAGCCTCACTGCATTATATTGTATTATTTTTTTATATTTTGAATTGTCACCTCTTGCCTGAATAATGTCTTTCCCATTATATTGATAAAGACATTATTAATTGATGCAGAAATTCTCCACCACTTCAACTAAACCAGTGCTCTTGCATTTCAGGAAAATTACCCCATAAATTTACTACAGTGCAAGAAAACAGTAGCGGAGCTGACACATAGTCTATGGGGGGGACACATTCCCAGATACCAGTATAGGTTTGGTCTCCCAATTGATGCAATGTTTTGGAGGTTAACAATGCTATGTGGAGGCTGATCACACTTCATTATTGACCATGATTATTGACTCTACAATGCTAAAATTGCGTTTGGCTGCTGAACATTTTAAACAGTTCTTGAGGATTGTGGAGTGATGACCCCAACCCCCGCAGTGGTGTTTTTAGGATTAGGCATGTGGGGGGGATCGCCAATTTCAAATTTCGCCTTGGGCTCCAACACTGTCAGGGCTGGCCCTGTTCCTCGCTGACATTCCTCCAAGCGATCTCCTTTTTTGTCCGGTCTCTGTAAATGTACTACATTGTGTCGTCCAACTCCAGGTGTCTACACTACTATAATCTAGAGACAATTTAGAGGAGACATGCCACTCAATCACATCCTCAATACAAGTCCACGGGGAAAGCCCGTAACGACAAAGATGGCGGTTATCCCGCCCCTCCCGCTAGAAAGCCAATCGTCGGCTTTTAACAGCCAAAGCGGCAATCATACTTCAGCCAATCGCGTGGTTCCACTGACGTAAGGGTCTGTTTTACCTTTACTACTCATGCGCGGCAGTAGTGACGCTTGCGTAGTAGAAGTATAACCGGTCGGGAACCGGTCGGGAAAAACACTTTTTAAACCTTATTTTGGGGCAAAGTTGTCAAACTCTTTCAGCAATTTTTATTAGATTTTACTGCTGATTCTAGTCACGGAAGCATTGCCAAGATAGCAGCTGAGTGGCAGGACTTGCCCAAAACAACTCTGTATCATCTCAATGCTGATTGGCTTTCGCAATGTAGCGCCATGTGAATTTCTCGCTGTAGTTGAAAAATTTCAACTTCCACAAACAAGCAAATGAAGTGATTTTTGTTTTGCGTGGCATCAACCGCATCTTTTGCACCGCCACCACAAATTTGCATTTATTTGCATCTTTGCATTGACTTTGCATGTAATCAAGCCGCGTGTAACGCTCACTTCGCTTTCTGTGTGAAGACACAGTAAGAACTTAGTTCATGTCATGCCAGTAACAATGAATTAGTGGACATGTTAATATATTTCATTTAAGTGTCTTGTGATAACTTAGTTAAAAAAGATTAATAAAATGTAATGTGATAACTTTGTCATAAACATGAAATACATTTATGTGGTATTTTAGTTAAAAACATAATTTATAGATATAATTTATAGATATGTTAAAAAGATACATGTGGTGACTGTGGTTCTGAATCTGAATCTGAGTGTGTGCATATTGAATAGATGTTTGGGTTTTTGGATACATTGTTCAAAACTCTTCACACAGTCTGAATTAGCAACATGCATGTTGACCAAAGAGTTAATCTCACCTCCAAAAGTCTCTCAAACCACCAAAACACTTCATACAAATCTCAAAATAAACTCAACCAAAAGACTGGCAACCATTCTCACTCAGAAAGCATGCATTGTCACTCATAACACACTGACCTGCAAAACACTAACAACAGGAAGAATGACATAAATTTTACGAACTTTTATCTTCCAAATGTGACAGATTTTTTCATATAAATCAATATTTCATTATAGAGTTACTTAGTCACTTTGGTTCATTTCTCAGATCAGAATTGAAATTCTACTTGTTCAACCTCCATCATCTAATCACTTGTGCACATCATATGTAAAAGCAATTTCTCAGTCTTTTGAGAAATTGCAAATTCTTTGCTACAGTTATGCAAATGATTATGTACAATTATCAGCTGTATCCTACATTATCAATTGCTTATGTCATGTTGATCACAATGCATCCTGGTTCTCTGTTGAATAGTCTTATCCGCCAAAACATCTAATCATAAGTTCATTGTGTAATCACTACATGCAAAATGGCTGTCAAATGCTTTTTATGTGAATCCTGTCCAATCCCTTAAACTGTATAACTCTGTACTGTTGAAATTGATCAATGATTTTTATCCAAACCTTAGCCATAGTTTACCAATACAAATAGTTGTGCAAATGTTAAGGATGATTCTAGAAATGTACCAAAGCAACTGAGAGAAACTGTAAGAATAACATATTTTCACTTTATTGACTGTACTATAGTATATGTAACAAGAATAAATCAGAAATGCATAAATTTCCTTTTCTCACTGCATTCAGTAATTTACTTGTGGAAAAAAAAGTTCCTGATATTTCAGTGCTGCAATGCAGTTTTTCTCAGTTGTTTACACAGTAACACTGGTAACTGAGACACAGTGACCACATCCTGTAATTCATGTACCGACCCCCTGAACCAATTCTGCTAAAATACAAGCACATTTACTGCTTTACACTTGCAGTTTTCAAGTAAAACCACATTCAAAAAACTATACACATTTCTCTACGCACATAGACGTAAACAGAAAATGTACATGATAAATGTTCTGCTAAGATTTTCTATTCATTAGTCAAGTTACTGCAGAAATGCAGGACATTTGCCATCTTTCTGTTTTGAATGTGTGTTAGCATCTGAAAAATGTGCTGCAGATATACAGTGTTTTGCAGGTGTTGAAGTTGTAATGAGAAAAGAGTTCATGGATTTTGGAGAAAGTGGTCATTGTATGCATTTTGTGTGAAAGCAATGAAAAATTATTCTCAGTTTGGTCTACGTACACTTCTGTTTCACTGACTGTGTGAAGAGTTTTGACTATGCGACTTTAGTTTTGACCAATGCAGGTTAGCAGTTGAAATAAACTGTAACTGCACATCTCCCTGATGTGGTCCCAAAACTGCCTAACTCTTAAGGTGCAACAAAATACGTTGGCATACATGAGTAATAAGTACATATAATTTAACAGTGGCAAATGTATTGAAAATATATACTGCTCATTGTATAATTTGTTGAGAACAAATGATTGAACATTGCTCATTGGAAACCGAAATCACCAACCGACAACACTGAAAAGAAAATCACAGGCTGATCCAACCTGCATCGTCCCTGGTTCTCCCACGTTCTCACTCCTTGGTGGCGGGGGGGCATCCCGGCACGGCTCTCTGCTGTTCTCCCTTGGGGCGGGACATGTGGTCTCGGGTCCTTTGCGCTTTCGTAGGGTGCCTTGGCTACTGGGGTTCTTGCCTGCCTGTTGCTGGGGTCAGTTGTGGCGTCCCACTCTCACTAACAACTACATTCTGTGACAAGCTTATGCACACACACACACACTGAGGTTGTCCATGGTTGTCACAGGTAGAACTTTTCTATTATGCTTTTCATTAAATTATTTATTTAAATTAATTGTTATTATTCCAGTTCATTATTTATTTTTGCTTGACTGTCTTTCCTTTTCATTCTCCCTCAGTTGTTGTCTTATGTCAGCTGTTGTTCCTGTTTCGGCAGGTTGTCTCTTTGTTATTTTTTTGTATTGTAGTGTAAAAAGCGCGTATTGTTTGTTTGTTTTTCTTCGCCTCAAGCCCCTCTCCCCGTTTTCTTGCACGTTTCGTTGCTTTCTGCAATTGTTGTTTTCCTCTGTTTCCTGTTGTCCCCACCCCCCGTCCTCCTGTCCAGCCCGGTGACAAAGGAGTATATTACAGTTTTTCTCAATTGCTTAAATGCTATAACAAGGCATTTGAACTAAAATTTCAAAACCATAACTCAATTTTCCAAAAAGCACACCCATTTCTCTAAACTCTACACACAATTCCCTTCATTTCTCATTGCCTACACCATGTGGTCATTGAGAAAACACAAACAGTCAAAGTTGATAACACACCAATCAGAAGCTTCAATAGATAGATAAAAAGGGTCAGAGTCAGTTCTTTCAGTTTTGGAACAATGGATCCAGAGAAATCTGAAGGAAGAGATGGAGGACACCAGAGAGGAGGAGGAGGAAGAGCAGTATGGAGAGGAGGAAGAGAAAGTAGGAGTTGGAGGAGGAGATGTGATGGGAGTAAGATGAGGAATAGGAGGAGGGCGGAGGAGGAGGTAGAGGGAAGAGGAGGGTGGGAGGAGGAGGGAAATGGAAGAGGAGTAGGGAGAAGAGGACGGAAACGAGGAGAACAAGAATCTCCGGCCTGTCCCAGACCAAAGACAGGACGCTGGGGCAGAATAATTAGTTGTTTGGTGTGTTGTACTGTACAGCACACTAAGGAATAAAAAACGTGCAAATGTTTACATTTGTCATTTCTTTTGTTGTGTTCATCATGTGAAAAGGTTTTTGAGGTGGAGAATCACAAGCATCATTACTAATAACCAGTTTTTGTAGTATTGTTTTGAATTTATCTCACCAATGGGTAAGACTGTGTTGTAGTGTGTGTGTGTTTTTAAGGGCTTGTGTGTTATGAGGGCAAATTTTGGTTTTTCAGAAAGAT
This sequence comes from Micropterus salmoides, assembly GCF_014851395.1. NCBI lineage: Eukaryota > Metazoa > Chordata > Actinopteri > Centrarchiformes > Centrarchidae > Micropterus > Micropterus salmoides. The sequence goes on from NW_024044459.1 coordinate 6,247,799, forward strand.
TGAATGGTTTTGAATGGAGAGCTTCATTTTGACCTGAAAATAGGATGTCTGAGGAATTGGGTGAGAAGTTGTGGATTTGTTTTCAGAGTTTCGAGAAAAAGAGGCAAAATTTCAAGAAATGTGTCTAAGCAAATGAGAAAAACTTTAAAACTCTCTTATTAAAGTGAAATCTGGCACAACTTGGTATTCAGCTCCTCATACTGTATACCAGGCTGTGGGGCAGGACAGGTTTAAAAAAGAAATAAAGGGGGGACCCAGGGCCCACTGCACCAGTGTATGGTCTGACAATGGCTCTGCAGATTTCATCCTGGTACCTAACAGCAGTCAAGGTACTGCTGGCTAGCAAGTGGAGGACTGTGCGAAGGATATGCCTCCCCAGACCATCACTGACCCATTGCTAAACCAGTAATCCTGAATGATGGTGCATCCAGCATAACGTTCACTACGCCGTCTCCAGACTATTTCACGTCTGTCACATGTGCTCTGTGTGAACTTGCTCTAATCTGTAAAGAGAACGGGGCGCCGATGGCAGTCCGGCAAATCTCTTGTTCTCTGGTGAATGCCAATCCAATAAGACTTGGCCAGGGGTGGCTGTAACAACCATGATGACTGTCGTTACCACAGCCAAGAGCACTAACAAACCAGCGGTATCATCAATCTTAGCTAACAGTCCCAGAGGTTAAATAGCGGAGTTTCCCTACCAGTCAGTCAGAACTGAAGAAGCCTCTTGGATGAGGGACGAAACATCTTCTAGTAACTTCTATCAAGTCCAGTTGCCCTTGACCTCAACCTTCGTTGGATAACTATGTGGGTCACGTTAGTTACAGCGACTGAGATGGTCCAACAAAAGTAGGCTAATAAATTAATAATGTGAATTCAGTTTGGCTATTGTGGAAAGAATATGACAAAGGTAGAAAAGAAAATGTAAGGACGACTTTAAATTGTCACAGGTGGCGCTGAGTGCAGACAATGGCGAGGCGAGAGGAGAGGAGGATGCAGTTCAAACAAAGGATTTATTCATTCAAAAACTACACTAAAACAGGCTTACATGGAGCTCAGGGCAAAAGTCCAAACAAGGTAATCCAGGAAACACAAGGCGATCCAAAAACACAGGGAATAATCCAGAACAGGGAAAACGAAGGAACAGGCAGGAACACTATATTATAACCTGGTTGAACCTCTCTGGAGTTCCATGATTCCTCTCACCTTGCAGACACAGGTTTGTGATTATTTCTACACTTGAAGGCAACACTTTGGTACAAGCATATTGCTCATTTACACCCATTCGGATTCATATTTTTCATATTCAAGGTTATATATACAGAGAGACAAGCAGACAGGCATAATGACAGCAAGAGGGAACAGAGAGACACTTACAGATGCAAGACACCATACTTTAACAACAAGGACCACAGGCTGAAGCAAAGACAAAACACATAACACATAAGAACACAGAGCAGAAGTAAACACTAAGACATGAACTAATGGACAGGACTAAGAACTAAGACAGATGAATAATAATGAACAAGGCTACACAGAATACACAGAACCAAAAACAGACTTAAACAGGAAATATGAACACAAAAAACACATTCCTAACAAAATTGAGGCTATTGGTTTCAGGACTTGGCTAGAACCGGGTCTTTTTTCCACAGTGGGTTTGCCCGGGGTCCTTCGTGTTCAGCTTGTGGCTGCTGGACACTCTTGCAGTGATCGGACTGTTAGCCCTGGTTTGGTTCGTTGGCAGAGATGGTGACTCGAGTTAGAGACTCGGACTCAAGTGCGACTTAAGTCGCACACACAAGGACTTCAGACTCGACTTGAGACTCGTCCTCAAAAGACTCCAGACTCGACTCAGACTCGAGGCACGGGACTCATGAACAATGTTTATTTTTTAGGAAACGTCTGATGAGCTTGCCGTTATTCCCTCCCTCCGTTACCTATGACCTGCATATGGAACACGTAACATCTGCTGCACGCGGCTGCACGTGAGAAAGGACAACAAACACTGCAGCTGCTCCGCCATTCATCATAAACTTTGGCTTTAAAACTTCATACAACAAGAACCAAACAAAGAAGCGCTGAATGTAAAATAGGTTAGTAACCTGAGGTGAGTAAACATGTTTAGCTCAGCATTGGCCATCTAACGTTAGCTTGCTTCTTGCTTCAGCTACGACCTGCGGGAGGTTTACTCCGACTGTCGTGCGTTATGAAAAGATAAACAAGCGTTTGTTTACTTGCCAAACTTGTGGTGGTTGATAAACGTAATTATTTATGTCCCGCTGGCTGCCATCACCTTAATTATTGCCATTGGCTAGAAAGAGGTTACAGGTTTATTGTTGATCATGTAGCCTAACCTTACAGTTTGATTTAGTTATTGCCCAACATTACACTGGTTTGAGAGTGTGCAGGGTTTGCTGGCTTACAGTAGTTGAGGCTATCAATGATTGTATTGCACATTATAGTTGTGCTCTGTGAAAAACAGCTTACAGTTTATTGTTTTGAGAGTCTGGGGGATGTGTTGACTTACAGTAGTTTAAGTTGTCATTGATTGCATTACACATTACGTGGTTGTGCTCTGTTAAGTTAAAAACATGTTACAGCTTTATTGTTGACCATGTAACTTTACAGTATTATTTAGTTAACTTTACACTGGGTTTGATACTCAACAGGGTTTGTTGACTTACAGTAGTTTATAAGCTGTCATTAATTGTAGACGCATTGTACATTAGGCTACATGGTTGTGCTCTGTAAGTTAAAAAACAGATTGATTGATGATTATGCAGCGTCATAGTGTGTGGAAGTATTTCGGTTTGTACTACATCTACACTAGTGGTTGTAAAACGAAAACTATCTCGGTCCACACCAGCTTTTTAGCTGTGTTTCAGAGACAATCTCTGTCTATATTAAAACATGCCAATGTAAACTGAAAGAATGTTGCCTTCGCAGCTGCAGAAGATTTGGCGAAAGAAGAAAGTACTACTACAGATGAAAAACCACAAGAGATGTTTTTTGCATGGACAAACAGCGAGGTGGAACTCTTACTGAAAGAAACACAGGAGTACAAAGCGACTCTGGACTGGGAGTCATCGCAAAGTAAATATGGCCACAAACAAAAACATTGTCGGTAGCATTGTGTTTTTGCTTTGCATAACTTATAAGATCCGATAAAGAAGCCTAATGTGAAAGTTTGTGTCATCGTTTTTAAAGTCCTCATTTTCGCCTGTCCGCAATAAAATGCTATCCTGGAGTTTTAAAACAAAAACGGGGTCAGCTGAGTGCAGTCTAAGGTGTGGACCCAAATGCAGACAATACGTGAAGGTGCAGTACAAAAGATTTATTAACTCAAAAAAGACAAACTGAAACAAGCTTACATGGAAGCACAAGGTAAAGTCCAAACTGAGGTAAATCCAACACAAGTTAATCCAAAGATCCAGGGAAATACAGAGCTCTAGGCAGAACACTCCACATTGACAACAAGGACATGTCCAAGACTGAATACACAAGCCGGCATATATACACAGGGACTAACGAGCGGGGCGGGAGCAACACAAGTGAGGGGCATCAGGACTAATGAGACACAGACAGGCAGAGAGACAGCAGGGGAAAACAGACAGACACAAATAAGGCCATAGGGAAACTAATAACAACCAGGAAGAAACAGAATAATATAAACAACTGATCCAGAACATAAGCAGACAGATCACTAATATACCAATAAACTACCACTAACAGCGAAGACAGACTGAACTAAGATTAAAGAGAACACAGAGCAAACATGGGCAAAATAATACAGAAGTACACAGACCAGGAGTAGACACTGAGACACGAATTAAAATGCAGGACAAAACTAGAATACGAGACAAAACAGATACAAAGTAAACTAGAACATCTGAATAAATAAAATAATAAACAAGGCTACACGGAGAAACACAGAACCAAAACCAGACTTAAACAGGAAAATATGAACACAAACCATACTCACAACATTGGCCTTTAACCTCACTCCTGCATATATTTTGGTTTATCTAGCCTGACTGTCACAGAGTAAATCTGCTGGATCGTCCGGAGGGCTGTTCAAATCACCTTCCTTTGATCCCCTGGTTTTCCACTGAATAACGTGATGCAGTGATGATGTTCTCATCTAAAAATATAAATAAGGTCAGGCACTTGCACATTCACTCACTCCAGCCTGTAATCACTCCACCTCATCTGAATACTAGTGCTCTTGATTTCTTGATGGCGTTTCCTCTGCCCTCTGAGAGCCTGTTAGGCAGCTGATTGGCCTTGCAGTGTGAAGGCCAGCTTGACAAGCGTATGATGACACACTACCAATGCCTTCCAAATGTACCAATGTACCTCATTAGTCTAACTTACACACATTTAATTATGTACTTGGGGAAAGACAAGTCAGCTCCTCAACCTCTGGAATCAAAGAGCATCGAAAAATTTCCCCAAAGCCATCACTGTAACTATAAGGTAACAGAACACACCAACATGGCAAAGGTCCAGCTGCGCGGGGGAGGAGATGCAATCAATCAATTAAGCAGTCAAGTTTATTCGTAACATGTAATCAAATACAGTACCATTACAGTGAAATGTAATCCTACCAGTTCTTTCAATTTGTATTGTGAAGGTGGATACTTCAGCAAACATGGTGCGGGACAAGACGAAACATGGTATGGAGACCAGCCGTCGGCTGACACAGCCACTGTCAGCTTGCATAGTGTGTGACCCCCTGTCACCGATCACCGATCAGTGTGAATGCCACAACGACGTCAAGACTCCCATCACAAGACGGCAAGTTGTGTAGTGTGAAAGCCATCGGCCGACGCTGAAAATCGTGTAGTCTGCATGAGCCTTTAAGCAAAGGAGATATTCACCAGGGTACTGTGGCTAACACTGACGTGTCGGTCGCAAACAAGTCAGCTCTATGAGCCCGCTCTTTCAGCCGATTAGCAGTGACCAGCAGAAGTTGAACAAAATGAAGAGCTGTTTGGGAGCCATAAGATCCAGCTCCCTTTAAAGAGCCATAACGCCATCACTAGGCCTCAAGGTAGCAGTAATATTTAGGCCAGTGTTACAGGGAAGTGACGTGCAATCCAGGAACAGTAACTTTGCTGGTTTAAAAGAGATGCCAACAATGCAAGGCTTTTTGATTTTTGTAGAAGTCCCCACAAATGTGTCCGCTGCATTTCTATTAAAATCCTTACAAGAATCCAAATAATTCATTTAAATTTAATCTTGTTTTCTCTCACTGTAAATAGACACTGTTAAAAGTAGATAGTTTGCCATTTCAGAAAACATTAGATAAAGATGGAGTTGGTTAGCTAGCATAAAGACTATGTTTAGTCAGCGCGAGGTTGTCAGGCGGAGACTCCTGATGCAGACAGGCTAAAAGGCTGTTGATTATAGCTCCATATACTTAGCACACAGATATGAGAGTGGTATCAATCTTCTGGTCTAACCCTCAGCAAGAAAATGGGTGTGAGTATTTTCCAAAATGTTGGAACTATTCCTTTAAGGGGATTCATGTAAAGACTTTATATTATGATCTTATTGATCATATTTGCCTTCACATGGATTAGAAGATGACACTGAAGTGGATTTTCACTCCTGTCCCATCCCAATCCCATGACAGAGTAAAAAAAAAAATCCTATCCCAACCCCGTCCCAAAAGAATGACTCCCATCTCAAATGTATTTCATTGCTACACTACATGTTTTTAAATCTAATTTAGGCCTCATGTAGTTCATTTTTCACCCATGAGGAGGAGACCAAGCATGAATGACAGGAATACAGCTTATAAAGCTTTCATAAAGACTCAGACCTCTGCAGACCGTGGCCACAGGGCTACAACCACAACATCCTTGAACATATTTCCCTGTCGCGATGATAGCAAGTACATGACAATGTGTCATTTATTATTGTCATTTAATTTATTTCCTTTTTTCTCTCATGCCCGCTTTTTCTTTCTGCCCTTCTGTTGACTTTCCCTCCCCACAAACCTATCTGCCCCAAAAATGCCAATGTCAGCACCCAACAGAGACCAGAAGAGTAGCACACCACAACCATGATGGAAAAGAGCATGCTAGGAGACTGAATCTCACCTGTTCAATTTGCATGCTTGTTTTTATCTGAAGACTACATAGTTTTTTGTCGATGTGTTCAGTCTCATCTTTTAATTAAAAGGACCACACCACAGGGTTGCTTTATTCCTCAGGGACAAATCATGTAGTGGAAGATGAATAGTATAAAGGTCCTGGACAGGTTTTTAAACAGCTTCCTGTGGTGAGAGGCTGCACACAAACCTGTTGTACTGTGTTCTCTCTCTCTCTCTCACTCTGCATTGCTGCATCCAAGACAGTGGCTATAAGGCTCTTCTTTATCTCCCTCCTTCCCCCTCTGAGGTGGAATTGTGTGTGCTTTATCACTGGCCTATCCCACACACTCATGGAAATGGGATGGCCTTTATTCATCTTGCTCTCTTGCCTGGGAACTAAATCTTCCCTGCACTGATGGAAGACCTCTATAGGACATGTAATTTACTTTTATTTTAATTTTTAGCTTCAGTCATTTTTCCATGTCTCCTTTTCAGAGTGACCGAACACATCTGATTCTCTGGATAACAATAAAGCAAGGGGCACATTTCAGGATTGAGGTGCTTGCATATGTAGCATGTGATTCCGGTAAAATACATCTGAAGAAAAGGACAAGTGCCATTATTAGCAAATCCCAGGCAGCATCCCAGAAGCATCATTGATTTTAATTGCATGGCTGTCATAAAAAACGATCTGCCGCGGGCAAGTACATAAAGCAGAATCCCAGGTTGGACGGTAAATAAAGTTCACGTCAGTCTTGCTAATCAAAGTTTTTACCTCTAATCAGTTGACCATATTGATTTGAGCAATCAAATCAATATCTGGACTGCCGCCACCTGCTTTCCTGAAATGAGCCATCAGTATTCATGGGATCACTTTGAGGTGTTTCATATGTAGGTGATGGAACTCTATGGGGCCATTACAGTGTGCTCGATTTATCTTCAGCTTCCCCTCGGTATACAGCTAAATATTTGAAAGGCTTCTATGAATTTGCTAGAAGTCACTTAATTTTTTATGGATAAGGCTGCCTCCCAAGTAAACCCTGCGTAAATACTAATGTGGAAATGTATTGCATAGCTACTGTGTGCACAAGTGTACTCACATCTGAGTCCTTTGTGTGTTCATGTGCCTGTGTCAGTACACATCTGTGGGTCTGTGTGAGTCCCTCATTTTCTTTTGAGCGTGTAAGAGAGAGACAGAGACAAAGACAGACAGACATGCTGTCTCCGAAAAAAGAGTTTTCTCTGTCCATTTGTCCAGATCCACCAACCTTCCTAGCCTGGTTATTTGACAATCCTGGGCCTTAGCTGTTTCAGGTGAAAAGGTGACTCCAGAGATCCAGCAGCTTTCCCCAGGTTATCAGCAGCCTCTCCATAAGTACAATTCACTTCAAAATTAAAGGAAATGGCCACAGTTGGGGTGTGCTTCGAAGACATCATCTGTTCTTTCTTTCACGTATGTTAAAGACACCCTGTGGAGTTTTCTCATAAAGTTATGTTAAGGATGTGGCGGCAGAAACAAGTTGGGAACACAACGGTGACACATCATCACATTTTTAGGGTAGTTTAACAAAAATAAAGCCTTTAGTCCCTTCATGTTGGTATGATAAACTAGAAACAAGCAGTTGCCTATTTATACATTTAGTAGATACAGAGCAACATTATCATTCATTTGAGCTCTTTAAGCTCTGTTTTTGGTTTCTACCAACTCCAAATCTGTGCTCTTTAGCTAATAAATGCTCCACCATGTTCACCAGCTAGTTGCTAACTGTCCGCTGTTTGATGCTGGTCAGACCGTGTACAATGGGTAGATGCAAAACTTTGCTGTGGCAGAGGTGAAAGTGAACCAAAGCTGTGAAGTTGGCCAGCTAAATAATGAGCTGAAACTATGTACTCTCGCAAAGCTCATCGTTTCAGATGTACCAAGGGACAAGTAGTCAATTCCTGGTCAAAAACAGCACATTAATTACACACAGTTGTTTAGACACAGAGTTGTACTTTTAGAAGTGCATGAGGCTGTTATTACCACAGAGGAGAGGACATTCTTTATGCAACTACTAGAGGGTTTATTCCAAGGTATAAGTTAAAAGGTAAATTTATCTTTCATTTTACATTTTTCCCTGGTCCATCTGACAGTCCAAGAATGTTAACTCAAAAGGCCAACACGTCATACTGCTTCAGTCTGCCCTTGTTTTAACAACCCTGTCTACCCATTCACAGCACTCCTCTGCTTTGTAATTTCATTAAAAGCATTGGATCGGTACAGTACATATATCTCCTTCACTGACTTGGACCTCAACCTGTACTCGCCTCTGCCAGGAGTGTGGAGTCGGTGTCCGAATGTGTGCTTGATAAACATAGGGGTTAAACTAAGATGAACAAGACCTAACAATAGTTGTTAAAAATAATGATAATAATCAAAAAATGTAATAATTAAATGTTTGGTGTTGATAACTAAAGGGATGAAAAGAATTAGGATTACAAAGAAACAGAGGCAACAGAGAAAGATTGAGTCATTTAATAATCCTCATCATCTCTCATAAATGACCAGACAGGGAATATCAGTCAAATAATTGTGGCTGGTTAAAACATGCTGAGACTTCTACTGAAGAGATAAATGCTTTTCATTTGTTAGGCACTGCTGCATGTTGATATCAATATGTGAACATGGGGTTTAAATATAGTGTATGCACATACAATACACACACACACACACACTGTCATTTTAGTTTTAATGCCATAACCATACATCACACTGAAGTGCTTCCATTTAAAGGCAGTAGAGATTTCACAGCACACTCACACACACTCAAACACACACACACACACTCACAAGGGGTTTGTCTGTTATTGTGAACCAGGACCTAATACTACGACACCTCTTCCACCAGGAGATTAATAGAGAGCGATTTTTTTTAAATCACTATATTAACTGCATACTATAAACAGCATTTGCTTCTTGCTGGTCAGGATGTATACACAGTATAGCTTACACTAGTGTCCGAGGACAAATTATGTTTTGGTTTGTTCACCGTCATACATATACATAAATCCAGTCCCAAGAGCTTTCAACACAGAAGTCTGGTCAAAGGGCTTACATCAATCTCTTGCTCTGTGGCGACACACTGTTTTTTGTAAAAAGTCTGACTGAAATAAATGAAGCCAAGTAGGCTACAATATGTGCTTGTCAAACACAAGCTATGAAGTGGAGATGATGGTGGATGATTTGGGTCACATGACTTGGACTGAAGTCAGAGACTTTATCACATGAATAAATTACTTTATGTAAATGATTTTACAGTTCGGTGACTTCAGAACAGTTTGTTAATCAAGAAAGAACACTGGCTGAAACAATAGGACAGAGAAGTTCTTTTTGAGTAGTCGGGCAGGTCACACAGAGCAATGTAGATCCAAAGGGATCCATGGCACTCACCTGGAAAAATAAATGTTTCTGTAGTTATTTTTAATACAAATACATAGTGAAATGAATTGGTATCAGCAGGGTTTGTAGCCTGGATCCTGCTGGTTACATGACCACACCTCAGAGACAGAAAAAAGCCAGATAGCCTGTAGGGTAAATCAAAAATAGAATGCATTGAAAGTCAGATAGAAACATCGGGGCGATGAGTTTTTAATTCCCAGCAAATGGCAAACGGGGAGAAATGCAACAGTATTTCACCCAAATGCCACACCGGTGTTGTAGCTGCAACTTGCCAGAACTGGAGCCTTATTTTTTACTGCCATCTAGTGACTGAGATGCTATTATTTCTTCATTGTTGTCAACTTGTCCATTTTCAGCAGTTGTCTGGGATATGAATTTGTCAGCAGACACATAAAATAAATAGGAGCAAATACAGTATATCCACATTCAGCCAGAGACCACCATTTCATGAGATTTCATCCCTAATTGGCATGACAAATTAGCATTTCATACTGTCATTTGAGTCTGTAATTATCATGGCTTGTACTATGTACTTTCATAGGCCTGAGACGGCATCATACTAAGTAATTATGAGAACCAGATGTGCAGATTCACACTGTTAGAGGAACAAGAAAACCCACTGGCTGTAGGTGTAAATGGTGTGTCTTGTAGAAAAATAAACGTAATCCTGATGATAGAGAAGTGTCTTCTCTTGACTTCTCATGACAGACGTTAAAAGGAAATCAACGGAATGCTGATGACATTAAAGAGGAACACTGTCGCTACAACATGTCACTGGGTCTCCATTTTGACATATTCAAAATTACACCCTAGAGGGGCACTCTAGTTTTTGTTTGTGCTGACTTGTCTTGGAGGCAGTTTTGATGAAACAATTGGGAATGTTGCGTGTTCTGTTCTACTGTGATATGAACTACAATATTTGTTTTGTTTTACTGTCACAGCTGAGTGCTCTCCGAACTGCAGCCTCTCCTGCTTGATAGCAGGGACAGTGTGTGTGTGTGTGTGTGTGTGTGTGTGTGTGTGTGTGTGTGTGTGTGTGTGCGCTTAGAAAAGAAAGGGTGCTGATTTTGTATCTTAGCAAATGTCAAAGTCAAAGTCTAAGTCAAATTTATTTATAAAGCAGATTTAAAACAACTTCTGCTGACCAAAGTGCTGTACACATGGAATCAATTAATCAGAATAAAATAACAAGATAATAAAATACAATAGAAATATAGAACATTAAAATAGTGGAACGGCCAATGTAACCTGCTTATTCTGTGTTGAAAGCTAAAGACAACAGGTGTGTTTTTAGCCTACTTTTAAATTGATCTACAGATTGTGCAGCTCTAACATGAAGGGGTAGGCTATTCCACAGCCGTGGTCCTGCCACTGAAAAGGCTCTGTCCCCTCGGGTGGTGAGCCTGCTTTTAGGGACACTCAAAAGGAGTTGGTCTGCTGACCTTAGTGGCAGGAGCATAAGGGTACAGCATGTCAGAAAGATAAGGTGGCGCAGTATCAATGTCTGTATAAAGTGTTGAGAAGAGCTATCGACGACTTTGTTTTTCAATTAAAAGTACAGCTGCAGTAACAAGGCACAGAAACAAATATTTATTTTACATTAAAAGTTGAACACAGAACGGGTTTTTTGGTGATACCAAATACTGAGCAGAATCTAACAGATTTCACATTGTCAGATTTTTGATTTAAATAACAGAATTGTAAAATGATCAAATCAAAGATCATAGTATTAATACAATAATAATAATAATAACCTTAATAATCATAACAACAATAATAATAATAATAGCAAAGTAATACATTGACAAAAATAACCTTGCTTTGAAGTAATGTCTCTTTTTTGCCATAAAATATATAATATATATATATATCTAAAAAAATGAAAATGATACAAGGGCCTATTTTAAATTGTGTTTTGTTTTGTTTTGTGTCTTCTTCTTCTTCATGTGGAACATCAAGCTACTTGGCGTATGCACTCCTCCAGAAGTCTCTTTTACGATTGTGTTCTTGCTTCAAATATTCATACATAACCATGTGTCATATAAGAACTGTAATACTACTTTTGCAATAGATTAATAATTCTCATTTTGACCCAATATAGATAGAATTAAAAAGGACCGAACTTCTAAATCTCTCCAAAGAATAATAGTATCTCCCTTTGGTATCGTTTTCCCATAATCTTTACCATTTCCTTTCAGTACCCTGTTAAATTTTGTCTTTAAGTTCTTCTCTTCCCAGTGATATATTTATATCTTTCTCTTCCTTCTTTGGGTCTGCTATTTCATTTCCCTCAACTCCAGCATGACCAGGAACCCAGCAGAACTTGGCATCGCAACCAATCTCTGAAATTCTAAATAAGACAGCTAGAACTTCATTAATGATATCAGAACGGGCTTTTGCTTTACGTCCTCTTATGGTAAACAGAGCAGCTGCAGAATCAGAGCAAATAACTCTTATTCTCACATCCTCAATTCACCACAGGGCTAAAGAATCGCCAGTAGTTCTGTTGTAAAGACAAAACTTCCTTTTGTAATTCTCCGGTCCAGCTGAGCTACATACACCCAGAACCTGCTCTCCCACTCTCTGGTTCCCTAGCACCATCTGTAAAAATGTTCAAATATGATCCCATTACCCTATTCAGATATTATTTCAATTTTAAGGCATTCACTCATTTATTTTTTTCTTGTAAGTAAAATCAATGTCCAGGTCTTGCATTAACCAATAAGGAAAAGGTTGCCAAATTGTGTTATTTGCTGGGATGTCTTGCTCCAGTCTCAATTTCCTGCTCCCCTGATTTATACAGTCAAAAATGGTTTGTTTCTTATCTTTCTGCAAGAATCCTGTGACCCTTGCAGAAGGCATCTTAGCTGGGAGTAACCCAATCAGTTAGATCCTCTTAATTTTACCCAATACTGCAGTGAAGTCCCAACTTAATACGCCTTAAACATAAGGGCGTTTCACCCATTTTAATGAGCAGACCAGGAATTCGGGATGTCTTGAAAGCTCCACAATACAGCAGTGCCTCAGCCTGCTGAAAGTCTAACTTTCTTAGCACTGACTGGACAGCAGAGCCATAAACAAAACAACCGTAATCAATTGCCGCTCTTTTAATTGTCTGGTATACTAACTGCATGGACCCCCTCTCCGCCCCCCAGTCATGTCCACCCGGACGTGAAACTCTTTTTTTCTGGCTCATGAACATAGACTGAATATAAAAAGCTCATGAATCATTCCGGAAGTCTTTGGAGTGGGCGTGGTTAAACGCCATGACGTTTGGTGGCGTTACGTAAACCGTTCGGCGCAAAAATTCAAACGTTGAACGGGAAGAAAAGCTACAGCTTGTTGCCTTTTGTATGCCATTTTATAAATCATTACGCGTCGCAATAAAGCCACATCGGATTTTAAACATTTCGAGGTAAGTTGAGAGGAACAAGAAAGTCTTGTGGTAAAGCTCGTGTGTGTCAGTTAGGTAATTAATATTAGGAACACGTTCATATTAGCTAATGCTCACGTTAGCCGAAGTTAGCGTTGTTTTGCTAAGTTGCATGCAAAGTTAGCGTGAGCTATGAGCTCGTTGAGCTAGGGCATCGTTTGTCGTGTTCGGTTTGAACATTTTAGATTAGACAGACACGTATGCTTGGCAAATAAGCCGTGTTAACGTAACGTTTTGCTATTAGGGTTAACTTGAATAACTTTTTGTTCAATTAAAGTTATATGCGAGTGTCGTTATAGCAGAAAAGACAGAATGTAACGTTACATAATGTTAGCTAGAAACATCAAAGCAGCACTCTCTAAAACAAAAATCTATTTGAGAAAGGATGGTGGCTTAGAGAAAAATAAGTATTTGTTAAGAAGATTTTTTTAATGAGAGGGAAGACTGAAACATAACAAATTTTTCCGCAACGATGGTAAAGTTAACATGTAAATTGGCTGTGGAATGTTAGTACATTTCGTTTAACTTAACGTTAAAGGGCTTAGGAAACTTTAATGCTGACTTGATTCGCTGGTATTTCTTTTGTTGTCAAGGGAAGTCCTTGTTCTTAGGAGACTGTCTTGCATTTACCACTTGAATCCTTATGTTTACATGTGGCCAACTACTGTATGTCAGCTCACTGACGAGTGAAGCCTTCAAACTAAATGTGCAGTTTTTTACACTTTTCCAAGACTGATAGTCGCTCATACTACAAATGCCATGTTATACACACAATCAAAATACTGTATATTCCCCTTTCTCCCCTTTTTCTCCATACTCAAATCACACTTTAACTGCAGTTGCCATATATCAAGAGTTATGGCCAATGAAGTATTTTAAATTGAATATTATCATGTCAGGGGTTTGTTGTTATACTTTGAAACATAATAATAAAGCATAAGTAACATTTTTAACTTGATCCCAGCTGTTTTATTTGACAACTTTGATCTGTGTCAAAATGTAGCCTCTGTGATTGCATGTTTCTCTGTCTCCACCTAAAGATGAGTGCAGCTTCCACACCCGTCTCCCGGGTACGTCCAGGATGGACGTCGTCCTCCTTGATGAACAAGGGTATGTCCCCTGCAGCCTGCAGCACCCCGCTGCTGACAGCCTTCCCCGGCAATGATGACGAGCAGGAACGACGTCAGCGCAGAAGGTCAAGAGTCATTGACCTTCAAACTGCCAATGACTCCTCCTTCAATGACTCTGCATCTCATAGGTAAGCTGTTTTGCAACGCATGCTTTTGACTGTGTTTTGAGCATGATAGTCTGGAGAGCTTGTAGTATAAGATTGAGCTTTAATTTTAAATCATGGCTTTAACAGACAATTTTTGTTTGGCTTGCTAATATGTATTTTGAGATCTTTAAGATAATCAAATTTTTCAATGCAGTGCAGCGGGGACTCCTGCTGCTGTGCCCAAGTTGTCAAATGCACAGATCTCAGAGCATTACTCCACCTGCATTAAACTCTCCACTGAGAATGTAAGTATATGTGCACTGTGTGCATGCAAGTGTCTGGACCACAGAGAAACATTTACTATTTCAAACGGTGTGTAATAATTACACAGGCACTTTGATGTTTTTACTCTTTTTTGTCTTTTACATTTTCCATGTTGTTAAGGTGTCCCTCTGTTTCCTTTTAAAGTAGAGTGGTAAGTGCTAAAAGGAAAAATCTATAAGACTAATCCATTTCCTTTTTCTTTTTGGCAGAAAATCACAACTAAAAATGCTTTTGGTCTGCACCTAATTGATTACATGGCTGATATTCTCAAACAGAAGGATTCTGAGCTCACAAACTTCAAGGTTTGAGGTTTTTTTTAATCTCCTGTATGAGCCTTAATAACTCCTTTGGTTCTTCACAAGTCTTTGAACTTTTGATAATGTTGAATCAGATGTATCATACTTTATCTGTTGTAGATCTATCCCTTGTGGTCAAGAAAAACCTAGAAACCCATAGCAGTCATTCTTCAAAAAAGTGTGACAGATATATCTTGGAATCTTTTTCAGAAATCAGATAGGTGATAACAATCGAACTGATTTACTTTGAAGAAACAGTGATCCAAATAAATAGCCTGCTTTAATGCAGGGCCTTGGGATCTTAAAAGTTTTACATTGTCCTTTTTGAATACCTTGAATCCAGTGAAGTGGCGCATTCCGGTCTTAAATTCATTTTAACAGTCTTGATAAATAATGCGGCATGGTGTTTTATCTGATGAGAAATCGATCCGCTTATTATGCCGCATACTAAGTTAACCTAATGAAAGCTGCAGACACGCTGTTACAGAAGTCTGGCAGGATTGTTGTGAAATGTAAAACAATAGTAGCAATAATAGCAGTGTTATTCGTAGAAACTGTGCCACGTACTATAAACTAGTCATTTTTTTTCATTTATTTCACAAGCAGTGTGTGATGCTTGCATCTATTCCTTGTGTGTACATACTGTATGTGTCCCCTCCTGAAGGTGGCAGCTGGTACTTTGGATGCCAGTACAAAGATCTATGCTGTGAGGGTGGATGCTGTTCATGCTGATGCCTACAGGGTCCTGGGTGGCCTAGGGGCTGAGACCAAACCTGGAGAGAGTGAGAAACTCATCAGAGTGATTTAGTTACTTTCATATGTGCTGTTGAACTTCCATTTGTATACACTGGAGCTAGGGAGCAGGTTTTGTCCTATAGAATGTAAAATAAGTGTACCCACATTAGTCAGTTTTTTTTTTTTTTTTTTTTATGTTTTCTACTCTTTATTTATTTTTAATATACAGACCATGGTCCGACAGAGGAGGAGGACAAAGATGACGGGGCTGAAGTGACTGCCAAGCAGCCGAAGAAAAAGAGGCCTCCTAAGAGGACAGTAGAGCAGAACCTGAGCAACATCAATAGCGCCGAGTCTGAAAGGAAGTGTGAGGTACGGCGTCATCTATGCAAAACAATTAGGGTTGAGCCAGTACTTGACTGAAACAAGTATGCAGTGCAAATAATGTATTTTAATCAGAAAGTTATCAAAAACATTCCTCTGAAGCTCAATTCCAAGCCTCTTCTGTAAATAGTTCAACCTCTTCTTTTACTTCTGGTTAATTTCAGGCTTAAATGAACAACTTTAAGTTAATCCCACCAAAGTCCTTATAGGCAAATCATGCCACTCAGCCGCCATCTTTGCAACGCCTCAGGGCAGCTATTTCGGTTCCTATCTGAATGAATGGGGGGAGAGCCAGAACTGTACTTTAACTGGTCCCTGGGACGTGAAAACTACATGAATAGAATCGGCAGTAAAATCTAATAAAAATTGCTGGAAATGTCTGACAACTTTGACCCAAAATAAGGCTTAAAAAGCGGTTTTCTCGGCTGGTTATACTTCTTCTACGCACGCGTCACCATCTCCACGCATGCGCAATAGAAGTAAAAAAGACCCTTACGTCAGTGGAACCACACAATTGGCTGAAATGTGTTTCCCACTTTGGCTGTTAAAAGCAGACGTTTGGCTTTCTTGCGGGAGAGGCAGGATAGCCACCATCTTTGCCATTACAAGCTTTCCCCGTAGAGTTAGTTGTAGGATGTGATTGAGTGTCATGTCTCTTCTATAAAACGTCTCTGATTCCACCTGCATTAAATTCAAGCCCTGCCCACTCTGAGTACAGATATGGATACAGATTATTTAGTTGGTTTAAAGGTACAGTTTATGGTATACTCTCTCATCCCTAAGAACAATATAAGTTCATATCACACCCTGCCCAGTTCTACAAGGAAAATGGTTGTGCTGTTATTCACGTAACTTTGGTATTTACTATCTTCCATGTCGATTAGATCTGTGGCACTTGAATAAAAATGTTCCCTGTTGATTCATGTACTAGGAAGCTGCTCCAAAAGGATATTTCTTAGCTTATTTCCTCTGGTTCATAGTCTTGGAATCTTTTTGTCAAAAAGGGCTATATGCTCGCATTATTTCTCCTGCTTGACAAGAAAAAAGGTTCCTTCTAAGATGCAGCACCAATCTCACTTTTGATCTGTTGATAGTTTTACTCCTTTAATTGGCTGACTTATGCACACACACTAGAGCCAAACTGATAAATCAGCATGGCGATATGTCGGATAATAAAATCCTCAAATTTTGAAATCGTATCTGTCTTAAAAATGCCAAATGTGTCGGGCTCTAACAGCCAGTGCTCATTACCATTTTATTCATTTATTTGAATTAGTAGAAAGGTTAGTATCAGCCCCACTACTGATCTGGTGTGAGAGATGAGTGCATCTGTAGTTATTTCTCTACCAACGTTTTTCTACTTCTTCTGAGGTCCTGTACTTTGTAAGTTTTGTAGGAAATCATGTACAAAGGTCACCTTACTTAAGTGTGAGCAAAGGCAATATCCCTGCAGTTACACCATATCATTCTATCGCTGATTAAAACTTCATTATCATCTTTACCTACTGAATGTCTGACTGATGACTGATAAGTTCTGCTTGATGATTAAGATCAATTATTAGACACGGGGCACTAAGCTGTCATCTTAGGGAAGGCAATGAGAGATTTCTGCCGAAAGGAATTTTTATCTTTGGTCTCCATTATAACTGCATCAATGTTTTATGCCCAACTGATCCTCATGCTCAAATAACCAAAACATCAATGAAGGACAAATTACTCAGAAGGTTGTTTCAGAGCATTGAATAAGTACTTTTGACCTCAGAGCCATTATCATATGACAGTGAACATGATAAGCTGTCCTTCTCCCACCCAGGTGGACCCCATGTTTCAGCGGATGGCCTCATCCTTTGATGAGAGCAGCACAGCCGGCGTCTTCCTGTCAGTCCTCTTCAGTGAGGACAGTCGCTGCGAGCTGCTGTTTCCCTCCTACATGACCCTCCTGCAATCCAGACCCTCTTACTCCCCTCCACCTCCGCAGGGAGTCCCTGCATCTCCGTTCATGGGTAAAAAAAAACATTTACCAGGCCCAAGAAATGTGTTTTCTCTCATTGTCTTTGTCTGAACCATAGCTGTTCCACAGTAGCAATCCTAAACCCAATCTTTCTCTGCTGTGTTTCTGCCAGCCGGACTGCAGCGTTCCCAGGAGAAAAGCTCCATCTGCCCCTCGCTGCAGGACTTCTCCTTCACTAGCTGGAACCCTGAGCAGGTCAGGAAACAAACAAACCACCAAGTGTGTGAATTGTAAATGACTCATAGACTTCTTTCATATTTCCTAGATTAAGTGGTAACAGAACCCACAATTACCCTAAATGTTTTAATACAGAGCAGTTCTCTAAGAGTGTAAAAATGTAATATTCAAACTGCCTTGACCTGTTTTGAATTCAAAATGTATAGTCTAACAAACCTTTTTAAGTATTTTGCACTGTGGTTCTATAGAGGGTGTTTTTTAAAATTCAGTTTGATCTATTGCATTCAAGAAGTGACACTAGTCTTCAGTGTGCAAACAAGTTAAAATTCACAGGTATTTTTCCACGGAAAAGGAAGCAGATTTTGCTTCAGATATTTTGGGAAATACCGGGATCCCGATTCCTGGCCTACAACCCAAGTGCCTAATTAATAATATATTTTCTTGGGGACACCAATGTTAGGACCCTCACACACCAAGCTGGCCTTGAAGAACATGGCTGACCAGGACATGTATCTTCTGTTAAACTGTGGAAACTGCCCCATTGCATGCTGGAGGTCACTGTCTGATGAAGACAACAGTGACAACCAATTTATCATCCAGGCATCTTCTCTAGGACTGCAGTTTAGGATCCATTGCCTTGTACCCATATGGTCCAAAATCGTCTGCCCGAGTCTTATTTTCAGAGACTGTCAGTTCCCCGCCAGTCATCTGTCTGACTGAGCATCTTCTTTCAGACCATGAATCAGCTCTTGGAGAAGATGAAGCAGGGCGAACATGTGTTTGACGTGAATGCTGAGCCTGAGCCAGAGCCTGAAGAAGATGACTGCCCTGACTTTGACGCTGACTACGAGGAGGGACTGGGCGACTGTGAGGAGAGATCCAAGGAACACAAGGAGGGTTGTGAGGCCACTGTGTCTGGCAAAGGAAGGTAAGATAATGGATGTAGGGCAGTTGGAACAGTGATGTTTGACCTTCTGTTCTGTTTTTTGTCTTGTCTGATGGAAATGGGGCAAATGTTTCCAGAGGTGACTCTCTTCTTTGTGTGTGTCTGCACTTTCTCTCTTTTCTCTTCCAGTACTAATTAATGTGTTGTACGTTATGTTAGGATGAAAGAATAGCCTCTATTAAGTTCTATATAGGAAAAGAGCGTCGTCTTCTTAATTCCTATTTAAGCTTGCAGGGTTAAAATGCATTACCTGTGTAATCATCAAAGTAATTGCACTGCCTATTATCACAAGGAGAGTGGATATTTAATTCATTAGAACACACTGAAGGGGGTCAAAATCCAACTGTTATGCCTCTTTTAACAAAAGGCTAATATGTGTCTGTGCTGGTTTGAATGGTTTCTCGTGATGGTGGTACAGGGATGTGATTCCTATCGGAGAGGGAGATATCGCCACTATGTGTCTGCAGCTGTCCTCTCAGCCCAGGGAGTATTCATACTTCAGCCCCAGGACCATGGCCACGTGGGCTGGACCCGGCTACTGGCAATTCAAGCCAAAGCACAAGTGTGAGTTGAATTCATGGTTTTAACAACATAATTAGAGACAACTGTGGTGTCAGAGTAGAGATGAGAGAAGCAAGTGACCTTAATCAAGACATGTTAATTATTATAATTTATCCTTGTGCTTGGATAAATGTTGTCAATCTAGTGCTATAAAATTATAACAATAAACATATTTGTTGCTCTTTATTTATTGTGATGGGAGTTAATGTAGCTTCAGACTACTGCATTTCTTCTCTTTGTGCTGTCTTTATGAGGAGCTTGCCAGGGTGTTTCTAGTTATTAAATTGTCAGATGTATTTTAATACTTGTAGCATAATGTGCACACATTGCTGTTTTGTATTTTAAGGGCTATGTAGATAAATAAGGCTTTCACAGCCAAGGACATTTCTTAATGGTTGTCCTCCCCTTACTGAATGTGTGCAGAGTAACGATTATCTGTCTCTGTTTTCATGTACTTAATCTCCTATAGTGGACCATTTGCCTGATAAGGAGACACGTAAAAGGAAGCCCAAGAAGATCTTTGAAATCGACTTCAGTGATGACGTCAACTTTGACACCTACTTCCGCACCACAAGAGTAAGGACCCCTCACTGCTTCATTCCAAACACAACCAATTAATTGTTGGAGAGTGACATCTGGTATAAATGTAGTTCCTCATATGGAGAAAAATGCTTATTTGTTTTCTTGGCTAGAGATAGATGAGGAGACTGATAACTACTCTTCTATGTGTATAATAAATATATAGCTAGAGACAGCCGTCTGTTTAGCTTAGCACAAAAACTAGAAACGGTGAAACAGCAGCTAACGAGTTTTTGTATGAATTAAACAAATAAGATGCATATAACGGGTAAACTAGTGAGCAGCAACTTTAAAGGTGCTAGTAGGTGGATATTGTTGTTGGACAGAGCCAGGCTAGTTTTTTCCTCCTGTTTTCAGCCTTTATGCTAAGCTAACAGGCTGATAGCATTGATGTATGTCATAAGTGGACTAAACTTTCATTTATAAGTGTGGGCTGACATCATTATTTCTATAGTTATTTTTTGAACTGATATATTTAACCACTAGATCAAGCATAGCTGCACACATGACATTAAATAGTTCCAAGGGGGCATGGTTATAGCACAGTTTGTAGAGCGTGTACCCCATGTACGAAGCTGAGACCTTACTGCAGCGTCATGGTTTTGAATCCAGCCTACTGCCCTTTGCTGTGTGTTGCCCCCTATCGCTCTTCTACTTACCTCTCTCTTCCACTTTCCTCAAATAAAGGCAAAAAATGCACAAAAAATATCTTTTAAAAAACAGTTATACTACAAATTTTCAACTACTTTCATTTTTCTTTCAACCAAACAATTTTATATTGTTATTATATTATATAATACATTATATTTTATGTATTTGTTATAATATTGTTCGTCACGAACATGTCAGGACAGCTGCATTTGCTGATCTGAGCGCTGTCTCTTGGGTGATGCCTTGGCACCCAATACAGATGATAGAGTTTTAGCTGTAAATTCACTGAAATAGGAAGCAGACTCCGCAAATAAAACCTTATTGCTGTCTGTAGGCATTTGAGACGCTGTCCAAAATCTTTATATCCAGTCAAAGAGCTTGTGATTTTAAATGTGTAGAAACCTAAGAAGTCTTTAAATGTATATCTTAACTGAATCTATCTGGTTTCCCTTCACAGGCTGCCACTACTAACAGCAAGTCTGCCCTCAGTGCCAGCAATAAAAAAACAACTCTACCAGCGGACTTCCAGTTTCCCCCAGAGACACTCTCCCAGCTCAGCCTCAAACCCTCCAGCTCGGTGAGCCCCCACTACTCCTGTCAGCTGACAGAGCTGGTGGAAAGTAGAGACGCACAAACACAAACAAACTTTTTGTTTATGGAGTCGGAGCTTGTGTGGTCCATTACTTCTATAGACCATTAAGGAATTAGAGTTGGTTTGGGAGATTTGTGATTGAATGTAAATGAGACAGTTCCTTTTCACCCTGGAATGGGGTAGATGTCTACTATGACTACACATATAGGAAGCAGTTGTTTATATTTGGATCTTTGGGTCCGGTTCTAATATCTTAGATGCTCTTCAGCACTGATATCACATATGAGTCAGACATTGGCTGAAATATTAACGTCCACACAACCATCAGAACAAATGTACTGCACTCACAGCATATCATTTTCATGGGTATTAGCTTTTTATACTGGATTTGACAAAATTGAGAGATGCTACAGTCACCATATAATGTACCCAGAGTATCTGTAACTAAATACTGATAATTTGTGTATTAAAAAGAATGTATATTGTTTTGTTTACTCCAGTTGAGTCAAGAAGGCCAGAAGAGACTGTCCGGGGAGCTCGGAGAAGGCATTGGAGACTACGACTACAACAACGCAAACGACACAGCTAATTTCTGTCCAGGTCTTCAGGTCTGAACTCCACCTTTTTGATTGAATTTGATTTTACTGTATTTTAACATACTTTATTTATCTAAGAAGTAGGGAGGGTGATATGAGCTTCAAATAATATTGATATCAGATTGGTACCGTATGGCCCTGTATTCTATGTGGTACCTGGTGGATTCACAGCATGTTAAATCAGGCTAAAACTGAGGGCAGAGCTGTGGCTCTGTCTGTCATCAATTCTTTCCCCACTGTGCAACATGCTGCTCTGGTCACTTACTGTGAAGCAAACAATGGGATAATCGATCGGTCATCATCACCTCAATTGAATCCGATCCTTTTTCATCATGTCTCATGGTCCGTTAGTTATCAGATGATGGTGCATGTAGCGTCTCTTGAGTGATGTAGCACCTCTGTTCTTTTTCTCGAACGCTTAATGTAATTATCATTTACTTTAGCCATGTTTGTTGCTGCTGTACGTAATCAAGACGTAAATCCCATACGTCGCTATATCGTAGATTTCATGTCACATATATCACAAAGATTTATACTGGTATTATCATAAACAATGTGATATGGCACACCCCATCTGAGGGACTGAGAGTGGGTAGACCTTTAGGGCATATGACAGGCATTGCAAGAACACCAGGCGGAACTACCTCCTCTGACGTAAATACTGTACTGTAGACTTCTAATGTCCTGAGGAACCAGAGATAGAGGATCAATAATTACAAAAATCTCACATTTTCCTCCTCTTTGCATCTCTTTGTTCATCCTCCTTCTCAGGGTGGTGACAGTGATGACGATGTTGAAGGGTTTGCCAGTTCAGAGGATACACAGCCTTCAGGTGACAGTATACCTGCACCATCACAAGATCTGGAAGGCATCTCGACCTACGGGGAGGATGATCTGGTACCAGAACCACACAGGGTGAGAGACACAAGATTTTAGTCATACTCTGTGTCTACTCCGGTCTTGTCTTTTTCTGCACAATAGTGGCTGCAATTAAAACTGCTTTATGATCTCTTTCTAACAGTAGAATTATAGTACCTGACATAAATGACAGCCAGTAACTCTGAAGGCTGTGGGCACATTTTGCACGATAGATTCTACTCATCTTTAATTGGACTGGATTTTATATTTGTATATAAGTTATTTGATTTTCAGTTTTACATACTTGAACTAACATTATTGCTGCTTCCTGTAGGTCAACAAGATTGAGATCAACTATGCTAAGACCGCTAAGAAAATGGACATGAAGAGACTCAAGAACAACATGTGGACTCTTCTGACTGACAGCCCAGAAAAACCCACAGAGGTAAATCACACTGACTGAATAGCCATGTATCTGCTTTTAATATATTATGGTAAATTCGTTAGGTTTAGGTATTGAAAGGGCTAATATATGGGTCTAATATAGGATTGGTTGCCTAAGAAAGAGCGACAGTGATGACATCAGTGCCTTTCTGAAGAAGTTCAGAGATTTTCACCTAGAACCTCGGAGAAGCCACAAAAAAAAAGTCAGAACCCTCTGGAAAATAAGCTGGGTGCAGCATTTGCTGTAGGCGACAGAATCGACCTGCATACGCTCTTGAAAAAAGACACAGGCCCAGAATCTAGTCTTCGGCCATTGCTCACATTTGGTTGGTAGAGCAGAAATGCAGAGATCTATCGGTGTGTATCTGTGTCCTTTGTTGTACACGTCTGTTTATCAGTTATGCCTTGATGTTCTCTACAGGAGGTGGCAGCTGTGGAGAATCCAGAGGTGTGTGGGGAGAAGGTCTTCAGTGAGACCACAAAGACGCTGCTTCAAAGGTACCAACGGACCTCCTACCATGCATGCGATGGCAAAGCACTAATGACGAATAATAATGACTGAATAGCACTCGCACAAATACATATATGTATCGCTGTTGTTTGGATAATGGTTTCTACTCCGGGGGGGTTACTGTGGTTTGTGATCTGTGAACGATAACACTTGTGTGGGTGGATGGCAGCAATGCTAAAAACTTTCTTAAATGCACTGGGCTTGAACAGCATGATTGATGGAATGTAAAAAATATTGTGTATCTCTTTTTTTTTTTTTCAGGTTGCCAAACACGATGGCTCAGAACCTGTCGGTGCCTCTGGCGTTTGTCGCTCTGCTTCATCTTGCCAATGAAAAGGTGAGGGTTGTTTATGTTAAACATTTTGGCTGGGTGTTTATTCGGCAACTAGGAAATTCCTGTTTCTTCTTTTTTTTTTTTTTCATACATATATTTGGGTAATGGAAACTGTATTGTTCTGTTTGTCGAAGTCCTGAAACAGTTGAGGAAAGTAATAAATACATAAAAGGTCTTGAAAAAGTAAACCCATAGTTCGTTATTGTAGGAAATGCGTGTATTCACATTCTTGCTGAGAGTTACGTGAGTCAGCAGCCGATTAGCTTAGCATAAAAATTGGAAACTGCTAACCTTACTCTGTCTAAAGGTAAATCTTTTGATCTATTACTGTAATGTATTCTGCTGCGTATAGTAGTGCTCTTCACCTTCATTTTAAATATGTATAAACCTTCCATGTTATCACTCAGGAGTTTCAGTATGTCTGTTCCTGGAATGTTCTTATTTAGACATGTCTGCCTATTGGAAAAAAGTATTCATGTCTATATTTGTAGTGTGCAATGTGAAATATGTTTTGTTTTTAACAGAATTTGGAGCTGGTGAAGGTTGATGACATGTCCGATATCATCATCAGACAAGGCCACTGAGGAGAAATGAATGATAGCGTGTTTTAAGTAGAATCGTTGCTGTTCCTTTGTGCTGTTCTCTACTTGTACTTTGTAAATTATCTGATGTTTCTCCGTGACACTCTGTGCTTTTGTTTTTGTTCATTTCCTAGAAAATACAATATGTAATCAGGAACTGTTCAAAAGTCAAATGTGTCTTATTTCTTAAATGGTTTGCAGTCCCTTTCATTCTGTCTGATGCTTATTTGTGTGTAGATATTTAACTGCTCAACCACCACACAAAATTGTATATTGTCAAGAGAAATAAAAGCCTTTTTTTAAAAACACACTGTTATTAATTCCCCCCTCCCCCCTACAATTTTCGTATTCCCAAGAATACAATTGACAGTATTTTTATAGCACACTTGCCTGTCAGGCAAATTGTTTTCCAAAATGGACATAATGGCTTGGATTATATTTAGCTGTTGGTGATTCAGGAAAGCCTGATGCACTGGTCTCACATGACAGCAGGTAATGAACAGCATTTATACTTCACCACCGCCTTCCTATATAGAGTTGAAACCGGTTGGTCAGGGCTGGCCGCTGCTGGCTGGGAGGCACTTGTTATGAAGGAGGTGCAGAGCAGGGAGGAGCCATTCGGTCAGCTGAGAATGACACCAAAGTCCCAACTGTTCTGCAGTCTGTAGCACTGATACATTTCTCTGTCATTGATTGTATTTAGAAAATTCATAGCTAGACTAATGCTAATCCCACATTCTCACCACCATCATTTCCTAATGTGTGCCTTCCTACAGTGAAACATCTTTATCTAACTAAACGGGATCTGTGACATGCAACATTGCTGCTGATGTAGAGATACTGAGTTACTGTTGAGTAACAGCAACACGCTATGTTCTGACATCAGCAATAAGACATAATGAGAGTACAACTTTTTAAGTCAATCCAGAGCTATTAATGTCACTTTCCTGTGCTGGATAATTCGAACCTGAAAATGCTTGATGAACCCAAAAAAAGGTGTCAATTAAAATGTCTGTTAAAAAAAACTCCTGGTTACCAATTTCATAACTTATTTTTGTTGCTAAGCAATATGCTGCTGTTAACAAATAAGTTTTTATAGGGTGAAAGAATAGCTTTGATTTGGTGGATTTAAAATAAAGCTTTGTCATAACTTTCCTTCATAGGTCTGTGCTTACTGTATAGGCTAACCCTTGTTTAGTCCTTTTGTTTGATCATAAACACAAAAGGTGACAACACCTAGCACACGCCTCAGAGGTCTTTGCTCAGCGTAGAAGTATAGAAAATGTTGGGAAGTTGTTTGATTGGGGTATCTTAATGATTCAGTTATTAGGCAGCCAACAAAAACTAAGAAATTGGGAGGGACACATCAAGTTGTTGTTTCAACAATAAAGGAAATGAATGGAAAGAGCCTTCAAAGTAAAAGCAAGCAATTGTCATGGCGCAGGTATGCGAATAAAGGACTGACAAAGTGGTCAGGTCATTACATTTATTATGAAGTGAAAATAATCTATAAAGTATAAACATTTCTATTCTAAATCAACAGTATGCTTAAAGTTGTCATGCTATATACAAATCCAGGCCAATCTCATTTGTGAAAATGTATTTTGTCATTGTAACGTTTGTTTTTAAATGTTTGAAAACGGTAAAAGCTGATTACGTTTAATATAAACCAGGTCCTTAAATGTATTTAGTTTTCACTTTTAACTTTGAGGTTTTTGTATAATTACCAACCCGCTGACTTTACACTGCTAACTTGTATTCCTCGAAAAAGTAACGAGAAGTTTTATTTTTAAAAATATACTCAGGAAATTGCATTGTGGTCCACTTGACACTTGAAGCGAAGGAATTCAGTTTGAAGGAGAGAAAAAAAAAATAACAACCAGGAAGTTATACAGAGGGAGAAACGTATTCGCTCTGGTGGAGCATCAAACTCTTAACTCTTTCAGAAGGTTTTATTTAGGTTTTTAATACAGCGAGGTCAAAGGGCATTGTTTCCGACAAGATGGACTTTGATCCGGTAAGTTAACGTTAGGTGATAATGGTCGAAGCTTGTGTTTTTGTTTAGGAAGCCGCCCCGCCGTCACAATGTTTAGCCTGAAATACGACATGCCACAGGTGTATTTCCGGATATAAGAAGTTAACGTTACATTTGAATTAAAACTGTTGTACCAAGTCTGAAAACGTGTTTCATAAGTAACCGCATTAACTGAAGTCCCAGAGTAACGTTATCCTAACAAAATGGCCTAATTGCACCCGCTGCTGAAACCATGTAAGAATGAGTCCACGGTAGAAATACTGTTTTTCATGCAGTTCAGATTGTGTTTTTTCACTTAACCCAAGTCAGACATTTCACCTGAAGACTTTTATCTGCTGCTTTACATGTTCAGGTTTTTATTTCAGACACAAAACGTTTGTTTTCCGCATTACATTTCAAAACCACAACTCTGCCTCTCAGGTTGTCTGGTGAGCCTGAAGCCAAACTCCAGTGAAGGATGTGTCAGTTTAATGCTAACTTACCTTGCCTACTGATAAGCGACAAAACCCGGCCTAGTGTGGCTCATTACATTTCTTATTTGCCACATTTGTCTCTCAAAAGCACGTCTTATTAACTTGACATAGATATTATCCACCGCGCAACACCTCCCTGCTTGCTAACTTGCCCCAGATCACGACACCAGGCACAAACTGGGGCTAACATTTAGTTTTAACAAAACTATGCTAAGAGAAGGAGTTCTAAAACTTGTCATGTTATTGTAAGTTATTCTGAATTGAAAAGAGGCATCTAATAAAACTTTGTACCTGTTATCCTATAAACTGTGTTGCTGACTTTGTCAAATTTGAATGAACATTTCTGACTTACTTTTTCCTATCAAGGCTCAAGGTCCTTGAAAGTCTCTCAGGATCTTCAAGGAGTAAATTTATTAATACTGTTATTCATGACAACTTCTGAAATTGCAAGAGAGAGTACAAACCTATCTTCAATGTGTCTTTCCTTCCATGTTTGCTCGCTGCTGTGCTTCTAACAGCCATGTGATTAGTTTTTCAACTCTTATCTAACAGATCTTCTCAGACAGTCATTAGTAACAAAGACTTGTCCAGTTTTGAAATATTACCTTCCTTTTCTGTGATGATTCACAGAACACATTGGGCTTTTCAGCTGTGCTGAGGGGAAGTTAAACCAACAAACAGTTATCCTGCAGCATTAAATGTGTCAGTTTTTTTTTACTAGCATCATCATTTATTAGGGTTCTTTGATAAAAGAAAGTCTCGCTGCCTGTCTAGTGTCTGCATGATGTGCATTCAGACCTTGTCACGTACACAGACAGATTAGGGTTGTTTCCCATTTGACTAGATTAGGACATGAACAGCGAGGATTTCATGTGGCCTAACAAGACAAATGAAATCCTTTGCATTTACTGCTGCGGTCAAAGCTTTTACCAGGAAATATTTGATTTATCTAATTTTAAAGAGCACTTCCTTATCTGTGTCATCCTTAATGCTTATGTATAATCTCAATATTTACAAGGTGCCTTATCTGCCAGGTTTTTGTTTGAGTTGTCAAGTTTAACTGAAGACTAAAGTCAATTTCCATGCATGAAACAGGAACACGGTTTTGATGAATTGCTCTACAAGGCTTACAGCGGTTCAAACATTTGAATAGGATACTTAATGTAGCCGAAGGCATGAACACCTTGTGCAGGGCAAGTTTCTGTCTCCCTGTTTCTGTTAATGTTGATACATGATAGCTATCAGCCATTCAGTGGGCCTCACTGAAATACTATCACTAGTACAGGAAAGGGAGAAAGAGAAAAAAAATCTGCTTTATATGGCAGGGAAATAAAAGCAGAGTTAAACAGGATGCACAGCAAGGCATCTGATCAGAATACTGACACATATGATGAAAAAAGGGGGAGATAAGGAACAGAAAAGACTGCAAAAGTGACAGGACAGATTGTACATGATTAAAAAAAAGCAGCTATATAGAAGCAAGTCTTGAAGTGCAAGTGTTGTTTTGAGAGGTGAATTAGATGAACCAACAGCTCCAACAGAACATTAAGAGTGAAGGACAGAAAGCGGGAGTGATAGGGGAGAAGAATATAAAGAAGGCAGGGGAGGGGAACAGGAGAGATGTTGGACAGCAGATGACGCACCAAAACCTGCTGTGTTTCCTAGAGACCGTTTTGTTGACAGTCTGGTGCGGGCTCATGGGACAGTGCATATAACATTTGAAATCACACCTCCAATTATGTGAGATCACAGCTTTTCTTTCTGTTGAATGCAGATGCGCTGTAGCAGGGCGTTCATGTTAAAGCAATCGTTTGACAGCCAGCAGGCCGTGCCGTCACGTGCAGCAGCCCAAGGGACTGAAAGGACTCAAAGCCACCACCAGTTGTCATGATCATTGTTGTGTGAAAATACAAGCCTGTTAGTGAATGAGTTGACTTCTGGTGCTGTATTGAGTTGCGCTGGTGACAGATGAATCCAGCCCTTTTTTTTAAAATACGGTCTATGATCCAGCCACAGTGTGGGGGGGGGGGGGGGGGGGGGGGGGGGGGGGGGAGTATCATCTGTCAGAACAGATGCTTAGGCCATCTTGAGCACAGGTTCATTATGAATTCAAAGTTCAGTTGAACATATTAGCAGAGGCCAGGCCATGCAAATCTGAAAGGGGCTCCCCAGATATTTAGTGTTGCACTTCCATAAAGTTGGGCTCCTCAAAAGAGACATAAATAAAAAGCCGAACGGTCTAAATCAAAGCATTAGACCCCAACATATCCTGTCTGTTGGTCTCAAATATGAGTCAAGTTCCACAAACACTGGATCCTACAATTTACCACAACGCAACTTAAAACCAGGGCAGGTGATTTATTTTCAGAAGCGCTTTTGTTTTTATTTGTTGAAATTCTCCTCACGCCGCGACAGCAGTCTGTAAGTCAAATGCTCTCGAGTCTGACACTGAAATTAAAAGCCTTTGTAGTAGCATTTTGTTTGAATGAAAAGTTTCCTACTCTACACACTTGTTTTGGAGGAGTGGCTTTGGAAAGAGGTCTGAAGGGAGGGTGTGGGATTTTTCACTTGGATAGAGTTTCATTATCTAGCAGTCTGTTGCTAGTTTCTCCAACATTGCCTACTACAGCTTTAATATCTTGTTTCAAACTCCTGCAGGCTTTCTGTTTAAATAATGTAATCTAAACTGAGATATGCCAGATGATATCATCAGGGCTATTTTTTCAAAATTTTAAAAGCTCCTCAAGAGCCACAGAAGACATTATACAGCTATTTTCTCAGGCTGATAAGCACTCTTTGTAACAAGTAAACTTAATTTCTGTGGAAAGCCTATGTGCATTAATCTCTTAGTTCTTGTTAATGGATTTGGTCTGTATGGATTGCAGCTGGCATGCGTACTTTTTACTTTTTCTTAAATGACCTTCTTCTGTCCAATCCCAGGAGCGGGCAGAGCCGAAGCCACAGGACAAGGTGCAGGTCTTGAAGGAACAAGTAGATGGAGTTAAAAACATCATGACGCAGAATGTGGACCGGATCCTGGCCCGAGGAGAGAGACTGGATGACCTCATGGACAAGTCTGAGGACCTGCAAGCAGGGGTCAGTCTTACCACACGGGTTTATGCTTTAACTTTGTGAGAAAGTAGGTGGAGATGTGGACGATGTTCCCATATGTGCACAAACACACTTTTGGTGTAAATTAAGAGGTTGGTAGCAGGAGAGGCTCTCATGTTAAAGACATTACAGAACAAAAATAATCTGACCAGCTGTGACCTTTTTCTTGCTCTGACCTAAACTTTGAAATAAGGGCACTTCCTTCCAGCTGCACCTCGTTAGGTGATTACCCCCACAACCTTTTTTCTGCGGTTCAAATACCTCACTGCACAGGCTGCATTGACCTTCTTCACAGTAGACTTTTTGATTTTTGTCATAGCAGCAAAAGCGTAGGCGGAACTGATAACATTAACGATGGCTCTGTTTGATTGACGTGTCCCAGGAAGCCATTTTAATCAGCCATCATTCACAAAGCCAGGACCCTGAAACTGGCGATGTTAAATGGAATACAGTCATTATTGATGCCATTAAGTACAGCTGTGGCTTTTCTGCAATGACATGTCAAAATTTTCTGCCATGAAAAATGCCTACTGCTCATCATAAGGAATGAAGTGAGCACTTTCTGTAAAAGCTTTCATATAGGAAATTATAAGTTTCTATACGTGGAATTATCACAGTAACTTCGTTTTCTGAAGCACCTGTACAATACATACAACGTCTTTCTCACAGCCAACATTTTGACTTGTCATAGCTGTAAAAGCACAGCTGTATCTAATAACATTAATAACAGCTCGGTTCCATTTAGCTGTGCCAGTGAATCTGCATGCACAGTACCAGACATGAACACAGGAGGGATGAACACAGGAGGGATTATCAGTGGCACGTGATTAAGGTCTATGTACCATGTAAGGGAGAGTTAGTAGCAGAGACCTGTGCTCCCCAGCCACACATAAAGTAGCTATTATTGAATGGTGGTTAAATTTAAATGGTAAATAAAGTGTAATTTACTAAATGTCACATTTTTAAGTGTTGATAGAATCTTTCAATTGGATGCGACAATCCCAATGAAAATTGGTGCAGTCTAAGTGTTAAATCAGTCTGGTGTTGTGCTCATTAATGCCTGTTTTCAGCAGTTGAGGGAACAGTCCGGTCTTAGGGCCTGTGTCCAACAAAGCGTGTTTTCCTGAGGCCAGCATCTTTTTTCAATTCATTGCAATGGGAGCCCCGCGTTTTTACAATATGGTAAAAATGCCAGCAGTGTGACGTGGAGCTGAGTGTCTTTTCCGCGCTGGGCGCCGAGTGTATTTTTTTTTCCAGTCGCCGAGAGTTGAAAAATGTTCAACTTTGGGGGAAAACGCAGCACTCGTCACTGTCACTTTTTACCCAACTGTCCCTTCACAGTGCAGGAGGGGTGGGTCAAACACCACACCGAGCCATCTCTTGAACACATCTCCGCTCTTGAACTAAACAATGTGCCTCCTCACTGAGTTATTTCCTCCCCCCGCAAAATCTCATGGAGCCACGTACAGCGAGTCCAGTTTCAGCCTTCTCTTCATGCAGAGCAAGTGCCAGTGGTGACATTTTTACATTCAGTAAAATTAGGTAGCCTACTTGCAGCACATCACTTACACGGATATTGTGTATCATAGCAACCAAAGTGTAGTAGGCAAGATTAAGAATGGGGGCACCCATTTCTGCATAGCTGGGGTGTCCTAGTAGCCTAATGGCTAAGATGCATTCCATATAACCGCTACATCCCGGGTTCAGTGTCAGCTGGGGATCTTTGCTGCAGGTCATATATCTCTCCACGTCTGTCTGCCCTCCCTGCTCAGGCTCAGCACTTCAAGCAGACGTCTCAGAAAGTGGCTCGCTCCTACTGGTGGAAGAACGTCAAGTTGATCGTGGTCATCGTGGTGGTGGTCCTCATCATTGTCCTCATCATCATCCTGCTGGCCACCGGAGTCATCCCTGTCAGTTCCGGGTCTACAGTCAATCCCACCAGCAAGCCATAAACGCACACATACACAACACATCCCCATAGCACAGTATACAAAGTAATATATAGACTCAAGCAAATCACTGCTGTCTGGTGAAACCTTTGTTCCTTCTGAGTTAGTTTCTACTGGTAACTTTCCTGCTTATATTGGAATTCAAGGACTTGATGCTTTGATTCAAAGAACTTTGATGCCTCATAAGCTTTAGAAACCCTTTCAAAACAGTTTCAGCTTAGCCTTTTTTGAATTTGTTAAAAATGAAGCAAAAGTCTGGAAGCTCTGAGGTCTCCACCTGACAGCAGCACAAACACTGTCACTTGTCTCAAAGGCCACTTTTAACACCTTGGTCAGCTCCTCTTGGTTTAACTGTTTCACCACCAACGGTTATTTCATTCTTTCAAAGAGGAAGTCACTTTAATGTGTGCAGATGAAAATGAGTGTGGATTCCTTCAGTCTCTTACTAGACATTGTGTCTTTGAATGTTATCACGTATGTGCACCTTTTACAAAGGACAGTTTGTATAGTTTAAAAGATTCTAAACAAAGTCAACATTTTCTGACTTTTTAACGCATCTCTAGCAATTGTAGGTCACAATATATTGGATGAAAGGCAGAATTGTGTATTGGATATGTATGTTACCATGTGTGGGCTTATTCCTTTCAAAGTGCTTCCAGCTTTGCATTGAGAAAATCTAGAAAAAGTAATCATTCCATTGAAAATCTTCTTAAATTTGCCAGATAGTTTTATTGAATGTATACACTTAGCTTTGCTTCAGTTCTTTTGAAAACATTGATATCAGCTCCATATTGGTGTTGTGGGCTTATGTTTGAGGAGAGGTTTGTACAACAATACACAGTCAAAGTTACAGAAACAATTGTGCACAGAAATCATATAATTGTGAAATATTTGAAGTGTGTTGATTTTCAGTGAGCTGGGACACTTCAGCTGGGACCTGAAGTTTGAAAACTACACAGCATTTACACTTGCATGTTTTTTCTACTTAACAGAAATGCATGGTCCTTACAGGGGAAGGTAACACAAACTTGTAGATTTGTACATTTCTGCTGTATCATCTGCCATTTTAACAGATCGTGTTAATTTTTTTCCTCACTGTGTTTTAACTCTAGACATTTTGTAAATTAAATGTATGGCTTTGGTATTTTGATTCAATAAAGAAACCACCAGGGTCAGCTGTTAAAGGTCGGTTCCCACACTTCTAGTGTTTTAAAGAATCAGGCTCCTCCAGCCAACCAGCTGAGAGGGATCATTTACTGCACCTCTATGGCTCCCCCTGCTGGGTCCATATCCACAGCTTAGCATGAGAAAATTGTAGTCCAAAACACGTAGTCATTGTTCAGAATAAAGATCTGGTTTGTCTCACCTCACCAATTCTCGAAGAGGTCAAAAAACAGCCCATAAGGAACTGTAAATAGTCAACCTACTCTCACCTATATGTATATTTGCAACAGCCTTTAAAAAATCTTTTCTTTTAGAGGATATTTATTTAATGCTCTACATCATTCGTGCTGTTTTCTTTTTTTAATTAAAAAATTAATCAATGAAAGCTGTATGTGATTTCTGTTATCCAGACGGATTAATCAGAGTGGTTCGGTTCAATTACTCTGCTGTTAATCATTTTCTAGAAGTCTGTATAAGAAGAAGGAGGCTGTGTTGGAACACATTCTCCAGTGTATGTGTGTTTGTGTGTGTGTTTTGTATGGCTTCAGGGTGCAGTAGTCCTAATGCCTCTGCCTGTTCACACTCATACTGGCCTGATCCGATCATGTTTCTGTTCATACAGGCTCGAGCTGCAGCAGCTGTGTCATTGTATTATTTTGATCTGCATTCTCAAAATACCAGATAACTGGAATGTTTTTTTTACCTGAATTCTCAGGTGTCTTATTCTGATGACTTTGATATTTAGTGGTTTTAATGGAATGGAAATAAATAGTATTCACCTCTGCTCTGTGGCGATGGTGTCCCTTCATTTACTGTTTGTTGAATTGCCACAAGATGGAGACAGAATCCAGCTAATCTTAGACTTGAGGAAGTAGGTCAGAGGCAATGCTTTTTATACACTGCTAAAAAATATACAAGGGGGAGGGAACACTTAGTCATCACAGTCTAACATGTCAATTAAACTTTAGGGATATCAGTTTGTCCAGTTAGGAAGCATAAATGATTGTCACCTGTTTTTGTGCAAATGAAAGTGACAACAGGTGCACTGGAGAGGCAACAGCAAGACTACCCCCAAAAAGGAATGGTTTTGCTGGTGGTGTCCACAGACAGTTGCTCTCTCCTTGTCCTTCCTGATTGATTGTTCTTTAGTTTTGTGTTTTGCTTGTGTCACTGCTGGTAGCATGAGGCGGTACCTGTAGCCCATCCAGGTTGCACAGGTAGTCCAGCTCCTCCAGGATGGCACATCCATATGTGCAGAAGGACTGGTATCTGCTTCTTTGGGCGAGGAGGAACAGGTGGAGTGCTGCTAGAGCCCTACAAAATGACCTCCAGCGGGCTACTGTTGTGCATGTTTCTGACCAAACTGTCAAGAGAAACAGACTCCATGAGTGTGACATGAGGGCCTGACGTCCTCTAGTGGGATCTGTACTCACAGCCCAGCACTGTGCAGCTGGATTGGCATTCACCAGAGAACAAGAGAATTTGCAGGACTGCCATTGGCGCCCCGATCTCTTAACAGATTAGAGCAAGTTCACACGGAGTATATATGACAGATGTGAAAGAGTCTGGAGACGCCGTGGTGAACGTTATGCTGCCTGCATCATCATCCTGCATGACCGGTTTGTCGCTGGGTAAGTGATGGTCTGGGGAGGTATATCCTTGGAGCGTCGCTCAGACCTTCACGCGCTAGAGAGTGGTCTGACTGTTGTTAACTGATCTGCCTAACTTATCACAATACACTGGTCATTACTTCCTCCATGTGATGTGATTCTTCCTGAAACAGGTTAGTGAGGGGTCAAGCTTAAGTGGAAACCAGTATGTGTGACCAACTTGACACAAATGTCTCTTCCTTGTCCTCTGACATATTTATTATGTTTTCAAGATGAAGCCAATTTCAACAGATTGAGTAACATCCCAATAACCATCATGCACGGTGTTAAAATAAGAACCCACTCGGAATAAACTAAGTGATACTAACACTACTGTTTGGATGAACTGAATCAAGATGCTGAGACTGCTTTTGTTTTGTTTAAGCTGTTGATTTCTTGTTCCTGTCAACTTCTGGTGGCTTACTCTCATCTGCTTCACCTTTTTTTACTCTGAGGTCAAACTACTCTCTGACTGTCCTTCACCAGGGTTCTTTTCAGTCTGTAGTGGCCCAGGCTGTTTCTGTTTTTTTCAAATACTGTCCTGGCCCTCGGGTGCTGTATTTGTCCTCAGAGCAAACAGAGGTTACTTCATGTCTCATAACATGATCCTCTTCTCCTTTAAGCTTCATCTCAACCTTATCTCTATCCAGTGTGAATTACTTTTACTAAACATCTTTGTTTGCATTCACAGGGTTTTAAAATATGACACTTTCGGTTATAAAGCTACAAATAATTTTGCTCTTCTTGCTTTTATCTTAGAGGCTGTTTTGTTTATGGCCGTATGGGACATTGAAGTAAAGTGCACTCAAGTCAAAGGAAATTAAAGAATGAGTTAGTCTGAGTGCATGAGTTTATCCTTTTAGTATGATTTGAGTAAAAGTGGGTTGTATTGATGGGTATTTGTCTTCATACACCAAAGCATCGTTGCTGTACTGTGCAGCCATCATTAGAGGCCATCCCATATTTAAGACATTACAGTAACAGAATTCAAATGACTCTGATTAAGTGTGGACTTTTTCATGCTCTGACCTTAACTTTGAATGAACCACTTTTTTGGCAAGGCAACTTTATTTGTATAGCATGGTTTAACCATAGACCATGTAAAAGGTTTCAACAACAAGGCAATTCAAAGTGCTTAACATACAAGGCATCAAGACAATATGTTAAAGCAACATAAGGCAATATAAAAAGACACTTAAATACAATTAAAAAACAGTTAAATAGAAAATCAAAAGATATAACAGCAGAGTAAAACTCACAGTGCAGTGTAAGATATTAATCAAAATCCTCAAATTTGATTTAATAAAAGGCAGTGACGCACAGAAAAGTCTTCAGCCTTGATTTAAAAGAACTAAGGGTGGCAGCAGAATTGCAGTTTTCTGATGCTTCACCATGTTCAGTTTTTCTCTAGGGACAGAATGTGACTGTTGAAATTCAGGTCCATGACCATGTCCATGACTACACCAAGAATGTGTGTTTTAACATTTGAATCTGAACAGTGAATGTTCTTCGTTGCTCCAAATACAATGACTTTGTTTAAATTAAGAAAATTCTGGCACATCCAGTCATTGTTAATTTATTGACAAACTTACTCAGCACTTAGATTTAGATTATTGTTGCCTGGTGGAATAGTTATGTAAATGTTTCTGTTGTTAGCTACATACATATTTTGATGTTTTCCATGATATGAGCCAGAGGAAGCGTATAGATGTTATACAGGTCCCAGAATGGATCCTTGGGGAACTCCACAGGTCATTAGAAACAAAGTTGTCCCTGTCTTTTCTGTAGGATTTTAACAAAGTTGTTGATTACTGGGCCTATGAGAAGAACAAACCTCAGAAAAGAGACGTGTTTACAATGTGTAAAAGATCTGATGCCATGCAGTTGGAAACTTTTTTTTAAAGCCTGTTGGAAAAATATCAAGGCAGTTGAAGGAGTATTTCAGATGTTATATCAAGCAGGATCAAATTGTGTCATACTTTTTGAATTGATTTTAAGTGGACACAGCGACAACACACACCTTGTACCTGGTATGGAGGCACTCACTTCCTTTGTGGGTGCAATGGAATCAATAATTTGTCATTTTAGTAGTTCCAGCTGCACCTTGCTAGGTGAGTAAGCTCGTTAATCCAACAACTTTTTGTCTGAGATTGAAATGCCTCACTGCACAAGCTGTATTGTTTATCACAGGGAAGGAAGTTACTGCTTTCTGTACAGTGCACAACCTGTCATTCAAGTGTTCTCCTTCTTAGAAATGTGTTCATTTCAATGCTTGTTATCATCAGAGGTGTGGACTCGGGTCTCATGACTTGGACTCAAGTCAGATGAAAAGTTAACTGAGATGAAATGATTATTGTGCCGCATGCCATTTCGCAATGACACTAGTTATGTCTTATTAATCCAGTGAACTCCTCTCCTTTACAGCAGTGGCCACTAGCGTGCACGCGGTCAAACTCACGAGCGAGCAGAATCAGACACACAGAGCCCGACACACTGGATCACCACAACATGCAGGAAACTCATGTAAACTCCCACTGCAACGTTACAGTAATATTTTTATCAGCTTGACGTTGAAGTAATCCATGCTCATTACTCTGACTGCATTTAGCCTACGTGATTTGACATAAAGAAAGCAGAGGTCTCTCCGTGACCCAAGCCTTTCGGATGTTGACTGTGTTTTCACAAGGAGCGGGAGTGTAAAAGATCCTACCTGACTCCTTCACATAAGAAGCAGAATAATAGCTGTTCCAAGAAACAGAGAAAACAGCCGTGTGTTCCTTTCTTCTTCATTTCTTCTATCCATAGCACCTTTAAGCCTATGGCATTTTACACTACCCCCTACCACATACAGGATAAGCGGGTATACTTAATGGATGGATGGATATTATTTATACTAAACCAGGTGTGTTCAGTGTTGCTTTATCTGGTCCGTGCTTTTAACATCATATCAATTTATAATTTTCTCACTGTTGGTTTTTGTAACTGCATTTTCTGACACAACACCGCTGTTGACTTTCAGCGTTAGGTAATGTAAGAACTTGTTGTCAACTCAAGTAGTAGCCACCTGCTCACACACACACAAACACACACAGACCCCTCATTAGCCCATCCACCCCTCAAAGCAGTCATCCTGGGAGAAACACTGCACAGCTTTCATCTTCTTGCACTCATAATAACAATAATCAATTACATTTATATAGCGCTTTATCATAGATACTCAAAGCACTTCAAAGTGAAGTGGGGGACTCATCTCAACCACCACCAATGCGTAGCACCCACCAGGTTGATGCACGGCAGCCACATCGGCTTGAGATGCTGTTTAAAGTTAATGAAGTTGGATTACAATTTTTCATTTCATGTGCTATTTGGGATTTTGGAGTAATACATGCTGTATATTATAACTGTTAAAAACAAAGCATTCAGTTTTAAAAGTTCAGTAAATTATCGATGATTCCAAGTCAATGATCGTGATCTCAATATTGACCAAAAGTATCATGATTATGATTTTTGCCATAACCGAGCAGTCCTACAACACTTCATTCATCCTACTGGTGGATGAACGTCAAGCTGATTGTGGTCATCACGGTGGTTGTCCTCATCATCACTCCCTCCTTTCCATCACCTGACTGGCCCACCCATTTACACACCTGTTCCCACTTTTCTTAACAGCCCTGCACTACTTAACAAGCCCTTTTCCATTCAATCCTTGCCAGATCATCCTATGTTATGTTACTGTGTGTCATGTCTTGGTTCTATGTGTATGTATTGTGATTAACTATTTAATTAGAGCTGTGTGCTCATATGTGATGAGAGGTACATACTCTTAATGATACACAGTATTTAAATATACAAATGTAAGTAATACACAAACAAAGTTAAAGAAAATGATGTTACTTTCTACAGTTTTACTTTTAATGGTGTAAAATTCAACTTGATAGCTTCCTCCTGAGCTGGGAGAACAGTGGTGGATTTTGAAATACCGCTGTGTCCAGTATCTTTAGAAATACAGTAGACAATTTTTGACTTCTTCAGCCCAGCTCAGGTCCCCGCTGCTGTGAAGCTGCTGAGAAGCAATAGAGGTCACTGAAGAGTCAGTTTGGGGCACTGACAGAAAACAAGCACAGCTTGCACAAGAGCTCCACACTTTAACATATGGCTTCAGTATCTTGATTCAATAAACACCACCAGGGTGAGATCAGTTTTCAGGCCCATGTCTGTTTGCATTCTAGTGTTGAAGGATCAGGTTCCTCCAGCTAACCAGCTGAGAGAGCTCTTTTACAGCCCATCCATGGCTCTCCCTGCTGGGTCCATGTAATCTATGACATTATTTATATATATATATATATCATATTTGCAACAGAATTGAACCAATGTCTGGTTTTTTTTTAGAGGCTACTTCTTTTTTATTTGTTTTATACTACAAAAATGGATCAATGAAAGCTGTATGGGATTTCTGTACAAATAGAAAATCGATTTTAACATGGTCCTGTAGCCCTAATCTCATTGTCTTTTCACACTCTCATACGGAGATCATCTATGCTGTGTGTCCATTTTTAAAGGTTTGATTAAAACAATTCACAGGGGTATTTTTTGTTTTAATTTTCTGATAGATAAAAAATACTCTGAACAAAATTATAAACGCAGCCCTTTTGTTTTTGCAGCACATTTTTGAGTGGCCTTTTATTGTGGCCAGCCTAAGGCACACCTGTGCAACACATGCTGTCTGATCAGCATCTTGATATGCCACACCTGTGAGGTGGATGGATTATCTCGGCAAAGGAGAAGTGCTCACTAACACAGATTATGACAGATCTGAACAATATTTGAGAGAAATAGGCCTTTTGTGTACATAGAGAAAGTCTTAGATATTTGAGTTCAGCTCATGATGAATGCGGGCAAAAATAAAAGTGTTGCATTTATAATTTTAGTACAGGTTTTACTTTTACTCATTTGCTTTTTATTGAACTGACACAAGGTGGAGATAGAGAGTACAACTGATCTGAGCCTGTAGGAAGTAGATATAAAGGGGTTTCCCCACAGCTGCTCTGGTGGTTGAGATCAGATCTTGGTGAAATGCAGTGAAATACAATGTGGCATATTTTGTTTGTGGCACACACTTTTGGTTTCTGTTCAGTTTATTACTGGGCTTTAGTAACGAAATCACATCAAAGCAATAGCAAATGAAAAAAATGCTTGTGGAGTATTTAAAATAGTGTAATTACCTTCCTGAAAAGGACATTTAACTTTACAAACATAAAAAAAATTAAAGTAGATCATATTAGTTGTAGTACTGTGAAGAATGCAGTAAGAATAAATGGGGGTATACTACAAATGAGGCCCAGCTGGTGAGGCTAGTTGCCAGAATGGCTTCACTGTGCACGCATCTGTTTTCAAATAAGGATAAATGAAATGTTAAGGCGTATTAACTGACATTGTTTGTTGATAGGAATGTACCAACATTTCTTAATTGTATTTTAAAAAGAATGACTTCAGTGCCTTCACATGAAGACCACAAATGGATCAAAATTAAGGTGAACTATCTCTTTAATATAATTTTTCAGTATGTTTCTAGATCAAAAAGAAAAACCTGAAATATGCTCACCAAACATTTCAAAGGGCATTTAAACCAAACAACCCTTAGGACAACTCAGCAAGACAAAAGAAAAATTTAGGTAGACTGTTGAACAGGTCATAACAGGCAAACCTCTCCTGTTGACTCAACAACAGTTAACTGTGTATCCCATCAGAGTTAATGAGCTGTTTTGTCAACAAGTGGTGAGAAGAATATTAAGGTTTTATCCCCATGAAGGCCTGATGAGTTTTTGGAACAACAGCCTCTTAGACAAACACAAACAAGAACAACCACTGAAAGCCCATTTGTTTCTGCTGGGAAATCAGCCTGGACTCAGACTGTTGTAGTCATGCGGATGTGAGTCTGCCATCCATGCACGAGCATTAGACAATTACACGAAGGGAGGGTGATGAGCATGCTGAATATGGCCTTTGTATTTGTGCAGCTTTTCCCAGAAGAAGCCTTTTGTTGGCCGGGTCTCTGACCCCAGCAGCTCTGACCTGACAAGTCTCGTGCTGCCTTAGTTAGAAAATATAACTAAAATCTATTATTGTATGGTTTAGTATGGTACTAGACAGAATGACATACCTCTACACTACTATACTATACTATACTAGTGTATGCCTATAGTTTGGTACTACACTATACTACTATGCTACACCACGCTCTAATATATTATTGTATGGCTTAGAGTGGTACTAGATAGTATAACATACCACTACACTACTATACTCTAGTATACTATTGTATGGTATAGTATGATACTAGACAGTATAGTATACTGCTACACTACTACAGTACTATGGTGCAGTATAATTTGGTAAAATGTGGACCATATAACTATACTACATTGTACTTCAAATATTATACTGTTATTAGTATTGGTACTAATATTATTATAGTTATAATTACTGCTTAATATTGGTATTAGAAATAGTGAAATTGTAAGTGGCTCTTAAAGTAGCTGTAATGTACAATACATGATGATGGTGCTTTTTCTGATAACATCACTTCAAACCACTGATTTTGATCCCTCAGATTTATTCACAACTTTGGTTTGGTATTATGTATGGTAAATAAAAGCAGTTACAGGATCAGGCTGTTTCCTGCTTCCCCTCCCATAATAACACCTTATCAGTAGCATTAGATATGTTTTGTTAGATTAGTTGTATTTGTATGCGGTTTATTAGGTCTGTGTTAAGAAATGGCGAGGCCCTGGGTGATTTACTCCCTTCTCTTTAGTGTTTACTAATAAAGAAGCATATCACCATACTCCCTAGAATTATGGCATTTTATAATGGAGATAAATGATCAGTCCAAATCTTTGAAGTGGGGATCTGTCTGGAAATACTATTGAATTTACACAGTTCTTTTACATATACATGTTCTAGGCTTTAGACATAATTCAAACAATAACAAACAAATCAAACCAAATATTTACAGGAAAACATCATTACACATTACGATCAGATACTTTCCCACAGCACTAGTTCTGTATTTACTTTCACATCCGCGCTGGGCTCTGTTCTCTTATCATTTGGTGCTTAGCATCCCAGTGCTCCCATGAGGACGTAGTTTAACTTTTAAACAACACGTAACAAAATTATCTATAAAATTTATGGCAATAAAAACAATTAGTATAAATCTTTCAAAGCAGCATGAGAGTTAATTTAATAAATTAAGGCCTTTAACTTTAATACTATTACAGCTAATAATTCATAAATATATTCTTTCATTCAAATTAACCTTGTTTTGCAAAATTCATTAGAAGAAGAGAATTTACCCCTTTAAGATTGTAATGCAAAATGTTTGAATTACCCCACTTCCTTTTTCTGATATTTCTTTACTTTCGAACCTCTGTGAGCTCTTTTAGCTTTAGATCCTCTTTTTTCGTCCTTTGACACAGATTACATGAACTGTAGTACAGCAGTGTTCCAACTGGTGTTATAAATAGGACTTTTTATGATCAACTCTCAGTTATGTTTTCCACAATCAAATGATGTTGATGCTTTGATTGGCATTTAACTGTCACTCAATTAATCGAAAGAATGGAAAGAATTTCAATTGCCTGTGTGAGTGACGCAGCTGAGCTACAATGGAGTTGTGTTGTCTGCCTGTCAGCTCATTATCTATATATAAGTGTGGCAAGGGCACACACACACACACACACACACACACACACACACACACACACAGAGCCTGTGTAATTTTCAGTGCAGCACAGTTTTAATAACTGATGACTAACTGTTCTGCAACTGTCCTGCTTCAGAAAACCCACATTATGTGACCCAACACACAAGACTTATATAACCACAGAGGAGTCTGTTGCAAGACAAGGGCACTGTTGTTTTGTTTTAAATAAAAAAAGAACCACAGTTAAAGGATACTATACATACATCAAAAAAGTGCCTCAGTAAGTCCCTGTGGGGATATTATATGTTTATTACACATATTTCTCACAAGGGTGGACCGGCAATGACCTTCTTAATCTCGCACAGCCCACAAGTAGGCAACACCCATGAGTGACCAAACAGCACACAGTGTTCTACAATACGTCTGCAAAGGCCTGCTAGAAATGGACTGGTTGAATGTTCATGACAAAGATTTATAGAGAGGACAAGTTGGGTGCTGCCAGACTCTCACTGAACAGACAACAAACAGGGTAAATGTCAGGACCGGGGCCAGAAACTCAGACGCAGACCAGAGTAGGT
This sequence comes from Micropterus salmoides, assembly GCF_014851395.1. Classification (NCBI taxonomy): domain Eukaryota; kingdom Metazoa; phylum Chordata; class Actinopteri; order Centrarchiformes; family Centrarchidae; genus Micropterus; species Micropterus salmoides. The sequence continues at coordinate 6,291,234 of NW_024044459.1, forward strand.
TGCAATGGGAGAATTTATTTAACACAAGTGAGAACAGAGATGTGGGGGGGGGGGAGTGGTCGTTCCGAGGGTCATGAGGTTCAGGCTCCTAAGCTCAGGGGGTTCCGTGTCACAGGAGTGAATCCGAGTCTGTGAACTGGCAGGTATTCTGTGGTTAGGACAGAGAGAAAACAAGTTAGCACTCAGCACAAGGGCTCAGACTAGATGCTGGTAGCTCAGGACAGAAAACGGGCTGGCGTGTTGGTACTGTATGGTACAACGATCAAGCGGGGGGCTGGAAGGTTGAGCTGGTCTTTAAAGGTGAGTTGATTGCAGGATGAGACACCGGTGTGCTAATTAACAAGATGCGTTGCAGGTGAGTTGACTGGAGCTCAGGTGACCACGCCCACCAGCAGCCCCAGGGCATGAGGGAGAAAGCAGAACACAGAGACAGACAAAAAAACAAAACACACCAAGCACACCGCAAACATAAGGGGGATAAGGGAATGTCACTGTAAAGTCTGAGTGTTGCTGCATTCAGGTCCCCCTGAGAATCTGAAGACCAACTCAGAAATGAAAATTGTGTGTAATTACACATATGCTGACACAGCTTTGTTCTCCAGGTGACCCCAAGCAATATGAGAAAAAGCTTCATGCTTTACAGCATAAAGTTTCTTAAAGGTTAACACAATACAACTGCATGATAGTAGTGGTACAGCCTATAGCAAGCATTATTATGGCTTATATCATATAGGCTATTATACCTTTATGCAAACCAAATGTTTTATGAATTGTTTGATCATTGTGTCATGTATACTCTACATCTATGCCCAGCTCGCATTCATTGGCTTACAAAACAACACAAATTAATCCAGATCAAAGGTGCTGCATACTAAACAGCCATTCCTGTTTTTGTATATATCATATGTGCAGTAGAAAAGACAATGGGACTCACTTTCCACATCCCCCCTAATCACACAGCTCACACTCCTCCTGAATATTTTTGAAACTGCCAACCTCAGTGGCCAGAGAAAATAAAACATAAATAAAAAGATAACTTGTTTTGGTCCCCAGTAGTAAATCAAATCATTGCAGGTGGTGAGGAAAACATTCATAGTATATTGTATGTACAAAACAACAAATAAACAATAAGGAAACATACACATTTTGAAGTGTGCTTTAAGAACCTTACAGCCTATGCTGATGTTAAATTTAAAAAAGGAAGGAACATGGATTCATTTACAGAAATACACTTTTTTTTGCAGTTGTGACACTACAATCAAAAACCATGCAGCACCTACTAGACACCTGATGTCTAATGTCATTACAAACTGTCTTAACACTTATAAGATTCTGACTTTCTGACTTGTTGTTTTCAACATGCACTTGCTGGATCTGTTCAGACTTGTTGAATAAGCAGTGGTGGAAGAAGTAGTAAGTGAAAATAGAATTACAAAACTTCACACTACAACTTTGCAATACGGTTTTACTTAAGTAAAGGACTCATTAATTACTCATTACTTAATCATTAGTTACTCTTTTTGTGACAAGTGATTGTGCTGAGTTATAAGTAATCCCTCTTACCTCATGATTATACCATAAAAAAGTTAAGTAATGGTCAGCTAATCATAAGTTAAGAGCTAGTACTTTGCAATTACTCAGTGTAATGTTTACTTTGGTGTACACAAAAAAAGTAGTGATTAAGTAATGAGTAACTAATGAACACTTTTTGTGCCACTCAGCGACTAATCGTTATGTAATGATTCATATCTAATATCTCTCAGTCTGTTCTCTAGTAACTCTCCATTATCATCTATAAAGTCCCGATTCTGAGATATTCAGAAACTTCAGGTTGTTCCTGATTTGTTCCTCACTTGTTCCTAAGTAACTATTCACCATTGTGTCTTGTAGAGTGTTACCAACTTAACAAATGCTCTGCTAAAGTAAAAGCCCCGCATTCATAAAGTATCAAGTAAAAATATACATAGTGTTATTTCAGAATGTAATAAAATTGTATATATTATTGGATTATTTACATTGATGCATTAACATGGAAGATGCATTTTAATGCTGAAGCTAGTTGAAGTGGAACTTCCTACTTTGTATACAGTAGAACAATGGCTCATGGCTTGTGATTTTATGTTTTGATTGTAAAATATTAATAGGTCTAGCCAAAGTAACCAGCAACTGTAAAAAGTAAATAAATAAATAAAAGAAGAAAAAAAGGTGTTGGTGTAAAACTAGCAAAACTGAAAAATACTCATGTAAACTACCGGTAAACGAAATAGTAAATAAGAAAAAAAAAAGAGAAAAAAAGAAAAAACATATTTAAAAAGCACTTGAGTAAATGTAAAACTAGTTATTTTCCACCACTATGAATAAGCCTTTCTATGGTAAGTTATGGGAAATCGAAAGCACCCTTTTCACCAAAGTGCCCCTAACCAAACAAGTTGCCATCCTGGAAAGTCCGGAGTTTATCGAGCGTGCATTGGTCACGTGACGACCTAACGTAATTGTAAAGTTTCCGGGAATAGGCTACTACGTACGCCCTTTTTATATACAGTCTATGTGTACGCCCCACACAATCAGAAAGCACTTAGCCCACCCAGCAGCCAGAAGGACGGCCGCAGCTCTGGAGAAGTCAAAGTGAGCTCACACACTGAAAGACGGATACAAAGAAAGAAAGGAAGACAAAACGCAAAACGTTGCACTGGTTTGTTTCAGAGCACAAGGTGGACATCGGAGGCAGATTTAAAACTGCAGGGCTGATTTGCTGTGCTTCCTGTTTCCAAAGTTGACTCGAGTCGCACTATAATAAATGCATTGGATCCGGTGACAGCTTCGACTCAAACACAGCACGAGACTCGACAAACATGGTAAGTCAATATTAATCTCCTGGGGTCTTGATTGCCGTGTTGTAATGCTCAGCAGCTTCGATAAGGAGAGAGAGAAGAGAGAGGAAACTTTGCATAGGCAGGAATGCTTTTTAAAAATACACCATGCCCTTTCATAATCTGTTGGAAGAGTCCCATATGGTAGCAGTGGGACACGGTATCTGGATTCAATTTTTTTTTTTTTATGTAACCAGTGTGAGTTTGGCGTCAGGTAGTAAATGAATACGCATGCATTAAAAAAAAAAAAAAAAAGTTATTAAATACATGATTATCTTCACAGTGTTGATATGGGGTAGCTAGGTTAATGCAAAGAGGTGAGTCTACTCTGGCTGAGGTATGTATTTAACAGTAGCACTAAGTGCGAAAGGAAAGATGAGTGTAAATAAAATTAATAAAATAAATGTAAAAGATTATGTCATCTGGATTCAGTTCTAAGTCATGAGTAAAGAATGACAGCATGGCATACATCCCAGTAACCTTCATGCGGGCTCTTCTTAAATATGAATGAACTTTATTATGTGTTAGTGAAAACACAATATTGTTATTATTAGCTGACAGCATAGCAGTTGTTGTCACTTTTCAAATAAGACAGAGTGCCATGCTAAACTATAATGAGCATGCTAGTGGGTGTGGTTTCCCAGAATAATGCCAGGTACATTAATGCAGGCAGGAGGGAGAAGGGAATGAGGGAAGGAAGGAAGCAAGGAGGGGTACTGGTATGGGCAGCAGTTCCTGTGTTAAGACGTTGCAGGCTGAATTTTAGACTATTGTTCAACCACTATGGTGGGCCAAAAATGAGATAACTGGGCTTTCTGGGCATCCATTAATGAGTTTCCACCTGTCATTGATATAAAGTTTACTCTTCTTAGCCTACAACTCGCAGACAGTATACATACATCATGTTTCAACAGGAAATAACAGTAAATTATGAACCAAATCAAGATGCTGAGAATGTACTTGTTTTGTTCTGTCTGTGGGTTTCCTGTTCCTGTCAACTTTTGAGATGGTGGCTTCCTCTCATGGCTCAGAGGGCAAAAGTGAAGGAGTCAGGATACAAATTGCTTTAAGGTCAAACTGCTCTCTAAATATCCTGCTCCAGGGTTTTTATCTTAGCGACCACTAGCAACCCGTTTTGTTGCTGTTTTGCTCATTTACTGACCCTTGGGAGCTGCATTTTTCTTCCGAGCAGGCATTAAGGATAGTGTAAACAGCTGCTAGACTGAGTTCTTCCTGATCTGAGGAAAGCTGTCCTACTTAATTTTATTACTTTCATGTCTCATAACTTATTTCTCTTTTCACCTAAGCTTTATGTTTCAGCACTGAGGAAATTATACTTTGAATAAAAATGTTGTTATATTATATATGCTTTAATATGAACTGCTATAAAGTTACAATACACTCTCAGTCTACTTGAAAAACATGTCACAGCAGGATGACTGTAGTGCAGTGTTTATAAAACAGCATGCCGATCTTATCTGTATTATCAGACATAGGTTGAATTGTTTCAGTTGGCAGCCTGTCTAGACAATAAGCTGTAAGATTTTCATTTTAAATATGAATGAATTACTAGATTTAAGAATGTAACTTCAGAACTTGTGCTCTGTGGAGAAGTACAAAAGCTCTTAAAGAAAGACTGTGCGGGACTCACAAGAAATGGTTTTAAATCCAAAGAAGCTATCCAGACTTTTAGTCCCTAATATGGATCAAGCTCCAAAAACAGTGGATCCTAGGTATTTCTTGGCATGCTAACTGCTAAATGCTAAACAGATGCTCTGTTTATCCCAAACCATAAAATACATCACATCCTGTGTACCTGAAGATTTCCCTCAAGAAACAATTATTACTATTTTCCATCTTTGTTTCACTATAGGAAAGTTCACACACACACACACACATACATACACACACACACACACACACACACACACACACACACACACACATTCCTGCAAAAAGTCCCAAAGACTGGATTAACCCACATGATGTCTCACTCTTTAACCATGTTGTGCGTGTTGATTGGACAGGAGAATGGGAAGAGCCGCCTGCAGCAGGCCCAGGAGGACGTTGAGGAGGTCAAGGTCATCATGCTGGACAACCTGAACAAGGCTGATGACAAAACTGTTAAACTTGGCGACCTGGAGAACAGGGCTGAAGAGCTGCTGGAAAAGGTAAACAAGAGAAGCTGTCCAAGTGGAAAAACATCATTACTTAGTGTTACACCACACTATTTTAACTAAGAGGTCTCTGTGGAAGTCTCTGGATTGCATGGATAAGGTGAATGCCTGAAGCGAGGCGTCTAGTGATTAAAACTAGGAAATGTCATATTGATGTCTATAAATACACCTTAGGTGGAGCTGGAGAGGAAAACAAATGTACAATTTACATCCTGATTCTTTTTTATGGTGCTATTTTTAGAGAGGTATTTCCTATTGTTTCCTAAGATGAATGAAGGAGCTGGTCTCCCTGGGTACGAAAGAGTGTGTCCAGGACATGCCATGAGGCGAATGTCCGTCCGGGGGTCAACAAGCTGGTCACATCATTCCCACATTGCCCCATTGGCCTGTGTTTTATCACAGTGTTTTCAGAGAATTAAAAAAGCAAACATGTAACATGGGCCAATGGGGAAAAAGGGGGAGTCAGGAGATAAATCTTTGTGGGTCAGTGCCCCCCTTTCACATCACATGTAATTAGTTGATCCATTGTTGATGTAAAAATATTGATTACTGTCAAACGGTGTCATATCCTTGAGAACTTCTATGAGCACTGAACTTCCATCACGAAGTGTATCCCTATGGGGTTCCACGGCTAAAATCTCATCAGGCTGTTTGCTTTTTTAGTCCTCTGAGAAATGCTATGTTAAAAATGTAACGCAGACCAACAAGGCAACCATGAACCATAGTATTTTATTATATATATTTTAATTTAGCCATTTTAACTAAGAGAAGCAAGGTGAGTTTTCTGGATTGTATATGTTTTTTTAGAAGACTTTGGAAGTTCTATAGAAGTCAGTATGCCGGTTTTGGGCTAATAAACCTGTCTCTACCTCTGCATATGCTCCATTTGAAAGCAGTTTAGTTACACAACAACACAATGTAACATCCTCTGTCTTTCTGTGTATTTTTCCGCAGAGTAAATCTTTTGAGAAGACATCCAACCAGGTGAAGCAAAAGAAAAGATGGGAGAACAAGAAGATGAAAGTGGTCTTTATTGGCATTGGAGTGGTAGCGGCACTCATCATTATCGTACTTATAATCATTGCTATTATTAATAGCACAGGATCACAGTAGCTGGTTTGCTGATGAATGGAAAATAAGATATTGGGACTGAGGGCCATGACGATGACAGGTCCAGGAAAGGAGGAATGGGACTCTAGATTCCCGCCTGAACTGCTCAGTGTGTGATATTTCTGTTTAAAAATATTTATGGGACTGTCAGTCCCACTCTTCATTGGTGTAAGTCTTCAGGTGATATGGTACCATTGATTGCTCAGCTGCTTCGCTGTGTTTTTTTTATAACTTTTCAAAGGTCATGTCTCTGTTGGCCAGCTGGGGCTTTTCTGTGTGGAGTTTGCAAGTTCTCCCCGTGTCTGTGCAGGTTAGGTCAGCGACTCTAAATTGCCCATAGGTGTGAATATGAGCGTGAGTGGTTGTCTGTCTCTATGTGTCAGCCCTGCGATAAGGATAAGCGGGTATAGCTAACAGATGGATGGATGGAAGACGGGCCCACATTGGAAGGACACACAAATCTTCAAGAAGATTTATTAAACTCTTACTTAAAAGGTGCCCGGGCACCATCCCAACACTTTAAGCAGAACTATGAACTACTGATATTTTTAACCAAACTCCTTTTGTGCTATAAATTTGCTTGTACATAGTGGTTCAGGTTCAAGAGCACCACTAAGAGGAACAGAAAATTGTCACAGCACACTGAACTGAAGACAGAATCCATTTCACAGACCATTCAATCGATGATTTGGGGAGAGTCAACTGTCCGTGCAAGAAGACAGAGGAGAAACAGAACAGATGTTAACTTTTGTGAATATATGCCGCTTCAGATAGCTTCAGATTGGGAAGAATGTACTAATGTATTGTCACAAACATTTGTTTAAAATGAAATGCACCTGAAGTTGTATCATTAAAATGTGTTTGGATGTGCAAAAGACTCACTCACTTTATTTTGTTGTCGAGACTAAGGCTTCTTTAAAATGTCTCTTGCTGGCATATTTGTTGGTCGGAATTTAAAATTTATTGAAGTTTGAAGAAAACAGATTGTATGTCTAAAGAGTATCTTTTTATCTACCTTTACTATAACGTGTATAAGATGTGCCGAGAAAACAGATTCATTTTTTTCATACTTTGCTTATGTTTTGTGTTATTTTGGTGAAATGACCCGTCTAAAATCAAATCTAAAACACAATGCACAAACTTTGGGTCAATACAAACCAACAGCCAAGCCACTGGTAAATTTTTAATTTCACATATAGCTATAATTCCCATGGAACCAGTAGTTAGAGCCTAAAGTTTGAGCCTGGAACCGTCAATAGTTAATGATTATGTTTGTATTGAATTGCAGCTAATCTGCAGAATGAACAATGACCCCTGCTGGCCAATGTCCTTACTTGACTTTTATTGAACCATTTATCCAGGCATTATATTCGTCAACCAAGGACAATTACTGTTAATGATGAAAAATGTATCTGAATCAATATATTTTAAGGGTGCTTTGCAAAATGAGATGCAGGTGGTCTGTTAATACAATAAACACATTTACCATTATTTTCATAACCAGCCTCAGTGCTGTTGGTGAATCTAACCATGTGAATCTCTACAGATAACCAGAAGACAGTGCAGTGAACATGTAGACACATACCATTAGTAAGTAAGTAGAGTTATTTTAATGCAGCACCTTTCAAGGTAACAAAGTTTTTTACAATTGTAAAATCACAATAGTGATAAATAAAAATAAAGGAACAACAATAAAATATTAGCAATAACTGTACATAAACATTTCCCGGAAAAGACAATTTTGGTTTAGATAAGTGCAGGGGACTGCAACTAACATGTCTACTGAGTCACCCAGATTGAGGTATGGTAATGTGTCACTTTCACACTCCAGATGACGGTGTTTCCAGTGGAAGTTCACTGTTCTACAGCTGACATGTTGAAGACTGAAATCATTTTACAGTCCCTATGGAGATAAGAGGTGTCTGTGTTTATGATGTGTTGGTAAGACAGTGTGCAGTTTACAGTCTGATATGTATCTACAATAAAACAGTTTGTTCCATGTTTTGTAATGTTGAAACAGTATGAAGTAGCCTACAGGTGGTGGGCCAAAACTGGCTAAATTAAAGAGATAGTTCACCCAAATTACAAAAAAAACATATTTTCTCACTTACGTCTGGTGGTTTCTATGCAGTTTGGAATTTGTTTGTCCCAGATTTGGAGATGTCTGCTGCAAAGTTTCACAAAGCTCAACTTCAACAGCTTTTCATGGAACAAGTTTAAACAATAATGGTTTGAAGATGAATTTAGGCTACACAACACAACAAACCCATAAAAAATATGCTTTTAAGGATACCTTTGTGGAACAGAGTGATAGGCCAGTATGTACAGAAATACCAAGTAGGCTATCTTATCAAACCTGTTTTGCGATACCAATGCAGTTCCCTGCAGCAAACCCTTACCCTCAGTAACCTACCATAACTATTAGTGAAAACAAACAAAAAACGATTTTGAACATCTACAAAAACAGAGAAAGTAATGTCTTGAAGTTGAAAGAACTATTACTGTTATCTAATTTTAAATGCATGCAAATGTAATGTGCGTGTCCCTGTTTCCTCAAATCAGCTATTTCAATCTGCATGTTTGACATTTACACAGGTTAATGATATATATTTGCACATGTGCTCCTTTTTATTTTAATTTTTTCATGTTTCTATTTGTATCAATTGTTTATTTTAATATATTATATAAAGATATATAATAAATATTTAGAAAATAATGGATTATTTTGAAGAAAAAAAGGGGTTACGTAGCAGTTTGACCCGGAAGTCACATCAAAAAGTCCTTCCTGCATCAAGACCGGCAAGATGGCAGCGGACACGCAGGTTTGTGTGCCTGGTTTTTAATGTTATACTATCTTCTTACAGAAAGGTATTTAAGTACGGTACAAACAAAATACGTGGTATTTTGAGCGCCGGTGTATAAACATATTCGTGTGTTTTGGCATCCACGCAGAAAACTAGGGCAAATGTCAACAACAGCTGGCGAGCAGGCTGTTAGCTCAGTGCTACGTAGCCTCAGTGTGACTTCATGAGGCTGAAGCTGCAGCAGCTAACGTTACCCACCCTGCACCGACACAGTGGGAGGAGGGCCCAAGCTTGATTTGAGTAACACCGTCTTGGAAACTAACTCGTCAGGGGTTTAAACGTATTGTCATCGACCTCAACTGGTCTGAATTTCCCAAGTTAGGCAGACGAGCCCTGTGTGTGATGAGTTAAGCCACGCCCTCCATGAGTAACGTTAGTAAATTGTTATTAGTTACCCTAAGTGATATGTTGGAAGTGAATGAAAAGACACATTTCATCACGTTTCTCAATCGTTTTTTGTAGAACTCTCTGTCCCACCCACAACAATTCCAGTCAAAACTGAAACATTATGGTAGGATTATAGTACTGATCATCAACAGTGTCCCAAAGATGAATTTTAAGAATAAATGCCAAGTGTTCCCTCGGGCCAGACTCTAAAATGTAAAGATAAGCCGCCCTTCCCTGTCCCATAAGATTATGAACTTAACTTTTGTGGTCCTGGACTGTTGTTCGGACTGACAAATGCTGCGATTTTTCAAAAAGTTTATTTTAGAGGGACAGATGCTGTAAAGAAAGACAAAACAGTTTTCTAATGCATTGCATCACAGCATTTATAGCTACTGCCAATTTCCAATGCCCCTCCCTAGAAGGGCTTTTAAAATTACAAATGTAAAGCAAAAAATCAAACATACTCGCATTGAAACATTCAATCATATACTTGTAAACCAACCCACCATCCCTCCCTCCACCTCCCATCCACTACCACCTCATCAGTGGAGTTATTGGATATTCTGGTGAAAGGTGCTCTTACCTTTGCTGATGAAGTCGAACGCCAGAGGAGAGGGAAGGGAGCCAGGGCGCTCGAGCGTCTCTGCCCGCACGGACTTCGCACACTGTTACCAAGAATATTTCTCTCCAACATGGCCTCACTGTGCAACAAACTAGATGAGAAAAACAGAGGCTCATCTTCTGTTTTATGCTTCACTGAGACAAACCTGGACTCCTGAGTTATGGTCCTCTTTGACTTTAATAAGGTCATCACAGCCATGACCTCCCAAAATACGCACAGTTTATTAAATGTCTGACCAGAGAGGAGAAAATTCTGGATCACTGTCAAATTCTGGATCACTGTCAGCAGTCACCTGTGCCTATCACGCCGCCCCCTGCACTGGGTCCACCTGATTCCTACATACAGCCAGTTATTTAAACTCTCTAAATGTGTTGTGAGGATATCAAAGCAGTGGTCCAGTGAAGCTGTAGAGGACCTTCGTCTGTGACAACAACTGCCCACCCCTCCCCATACCGCAACGACGACTCTCAGTCCTGTTGCCCTGACCTCTGTGGTAACAAAGTCTTTTGAGCGCCTTGTGTTGTCCTATCTCAAATCCACCACAGAACCACTCCTGGATCCCAGGGAACTGGGAAACGTGTCTGACTCCAGGGCCGTCAGCAGTGGTTCCCCTCAAGACTGCATTCTTTCCCCCTCTGCTCTTCTCGAGTCACCAGTTTGTCAATCTGCTGAAGTTTGCAGATGACACCACCCTCATTGGGCTCATCTCTAGTGGAGATGAGTCGGTCTACTGGTGAGACATTGACCATCTGGTGACCTGGTGCTGTCAGAACAAAACCTGCAGCTGACAGTGGAGATGGTTGTGATTTCAGAAAGAGCCCAGCCCCACCCTCCCCCATCACACTTGCCAAAGGCAGTGATGGTGCACTTCTACACCGCTGTCACTGAGTCCATCCTCACCTCCTCCATAACCATCTGGTACGCTGCTGCCACTGCCAGGGACAAGGGCAGTCTGTAGCACATCATTCACTCTGCAGAGAAGGTGATTGGCTGCAATCTGTCATCCCTCCAGGACTCCGAGGCGAGCAGGAAAGATTGTGGCCCATCCCTGCACACTCTGTCATTTAAATAACAGTCAATATTTTTTTTATAATACTTTCATATCTTTCCATTTATGATTCTTGACTTGCAGTGCTTGCTTTATCTTTCTTTATATTTTCTACTTACTGTGTTTATTGTTATACAGCAAAATACCAAAGCAAATTCTTGTATGTGTAAACCTACTTGGCAATCTGATTCTCCAGGTTTCAGACACACTGAAGAAATTTGCCATAAAAGTGACTACAGCCAGTGTGAAAGAGCGCAAGGAGATATTCGGGGAGCTGAAAAAGTGTATAAAGGGAAAAGGTGAGGGGTTTTTATGTTATTTCATTTTCTACACTGTGTTTAAAATAGTTGCTGTAACCGAGACTAAGGCTTCTTTAAAATGTCTCTTACAGAGTTACCAGAGCCTGCCATCAAAGGGCTGTGCAAGCTCTTTTGTCTCACTCCACACAGATATCGGTAGGTGTATGCGTTGACTTTTAGCCACAAGAAAATTGTACTTAACATAATGGAACCTCACAAAACGGTTTTCGTTTTAGGTAAACCTAGCTAAAACGAATATGGTCAAATTCAACAGTCCTGCATCAAATCCTACCTTCATGAAGGTTATAATGTTTAGATTTTGTGGAAACTGTTTTAGAGACATGTTGGTGCAACTGTATAGTCATTTCAGAGGACGTAGTTTGTGGCGCTGTTGAATTGTGTTGGATTATACACAGAGATGTTCTTGTTGATTAGCCTACCCTTTCAATGTTTCCCCTATAGTCAAAATTATGACCGCCGCTGCTTAAATGTCACACCAACCTTGGGGACAGTTGCAGCATGTCAAAAATGCATAAAGCACCTATTAACCTTTGCTTTTGTTCTCAATAAGAAAATTTAAGTTAAATTCTAAAGTAGAATTATCTTGAGGTAGCGCCCCAAACCCCCCACAAATACAAGTCTTCCACAAACCTAGGGAAAATGCTGAAATTCTGAAACCAATATTTGGTTGTCTATTATCCCATAGTCCTCTCCGCTCTTATGCTCAGCAGCTCCACTGCTGTTCTAGGGGAAATGCTGCCCTCAGTGATACAAATGAGGTGGAAAAAAATAATAGAAATGTCTGTGAGTGTATATCCTTTGTGTTTACATGGATCTGCGTGCTTCTCAGGGATGCTGCGTCGCGCAGAGAGCTCCTGTCTGTCATTGCCCAACTGGCTGACAGTCAGCCTGACATCCTGGTGACCAGCCTCCTCCACTCTCTGCTGAACAGTGGCGTCATCAGCAAAAATGGAGAGCCCAGGTACTGCTCTCAACTTTATATTGTAGTTTTATTATCTATACATTTTGAAGTTTACACCACTTTTTTCCTGTGGTTGTAAAGTCCTACATTTACAGATTTACTGAAGAGAACGGGTGCATCATCACATCACTGTCAGTGTTTGAAAGGCAGGCTAAGCAAGAATTATACAGTGTAGTGTATATCATAAGGATGAGAGTGCAGTACACTGCAAAAACAAAAATCTTAGTAAGATTAATTATCTTAATTGAAGGCTTTTATGTTAGACAATTTCACTTGTTTCAAGTGTTTTTGGCCTTAAGTAGCAAGTGAAATATTCTTGTTCTGTTGGCAGATAATTTTGCTTATTTTAAGTAATATTTCCCCCATTTTAATGCTTTTTTTTCTTGTTTTTGAGAGCTCAGTCTTTGCAGAGTAAGCAGAAACACTATATTATATACAACAAACTATATTCATACACAGTAACAGGTTTATTAGTAGACTAATAAACGATTAACTAACAAAAAAAAATTATTTATAGTTGGATAACAAGGGGAAATAAAAAAGAAACATTCAAAACAAATAACTGATTAAACAAAAAAGTGGGTCTAAGAAGAACCAGTGTTTGATTGTATATTATCCCGGTTGTTCCCTCCACTCTCTTATGTTTCCCTTATTATATTTGCAGTAAAAGCGCAGGCTCTGCTGCCTTCATCGGCTTGTCTTGGACCTGCCTTTTAGTCCCCAGTGTGTTTTCTGCCCCAGAGAAAAGAGAAGGACCCATCTGGAAGAAAATGGTCAGTAAAAGAGTATCTGTCTTTTTAAATTTCAAAATACAATGGTTTTATATGATTCTGAAATGGCTGTTTAGACACAGTCATACAGTTCTTACTGAGGTGTTAGATGTTACTCTCTTGGTTATCTGCCAAAGTGGCTGAATCTGTCACACAGAATATGCCCACACTTGACCAGGATCAATGTTTCATTTTTAGGTGGAGGTTCAGAGTCTTCTTGTGGCTGAGGTGGTGGGTGGAGCCAAGACCACGGCTCAGATGTCAAGCCTCAAGAAATTCAGTCACCTCTTGGAGGAAGTGAGTACAGTTCACTGAACACACTGGTAGTAAAAGACATCCTGATGATCAGACTGAATTTTGTTTTGTTTCACTTCATTAACTTTATTTAAATCACTAAACAAATCAGATCTGTGGGGGGCTGATACAGAGGTCTGGTACCAGGCTAGGGAGGATCCTGGAAAAATTGACTTTGCTAGTTAGTTTGAAGAGCATGTGCTGTAGATTTGTTACACCTTTTAAGTAGTTTCAAAGTGTCTATGTTAAGAATCAAATTACAGCTAAATAATTCCAATTTTCATACTACTAATAAAATAATACAAATCCTGCTGAAAGTCACATGGTTTTCCCACAGCTCATCATAGTCTGTAATTTACCAGGGACTTTTGTTATGAGAGAGGAGAGGAAATGTTTTATTACCCACCTAATTAATCCTGTGTGGGTTTAGACTGATGTCTTATAAACTCAGGCTGGCTCAGAAATCATTACTGCTGTGGACTGCTGTCTGACGTTTTGTTGTCCTCTCAACAGAACCATGGACTGGCTGATCAATACATCAGCACACTGTTGAGTCTGGATCAGAGCCCCACTACTCTGGCCATTCTCGGGGTGTGCTTAGACTTCTGCACCGCTCAGAAAGACAAAGCTACAATAGAGAAGCATAAGGTGAGTTTTAATTATCAGTTCATTTAGAGCCTGATGGTGTTGATTACTATAGTTCTTTAATAATCTCAGGGCTACAACATATCACCTTGTGTCTACTGATTTTTCTTATGTAATCTATGTGTAGCTTTGGCAATACTGTTGCTATACATTCATGCCAATAAAGCTGATTTTAATTGAAATTGATTTTCAGAGTGCCCTGTTGGACCTGTACATAAAATCAGTCCTTATGAGCAAGACAAAACCACAGCAGCACATTTTGGACAAAAGTGGCTCTTTACTGCGCCATGTGTCCCACTCCGAGTTCAAGGAGCTGCTTCTCCCTACACTGCAGAAGACGATGCTCCGGAGTCCAGAGAACGCCATGCAGAGTGAGAAGCTTTCAGTTTCTGATGATCATCATGATAAAGACTTGCCTGCTTAATGCTCAGGCAGCACTCATACAGTGGATTAAAACATCGTCTGGTCTCTTTTCAGCCGTTTCCTGCCTGCTGTCCGCTGTAACTCTCGACCTCAGTCAGTATGCCATGGATATTGGAAAGGCCATCGCAAGTAAGGCCTTAATGGATGCTCAATTGATTTAGTTTAGTATGCGTCCTGTGGAACATATTTTTAAAGCAAATCCTCTTTCATGAGGGTATGATTTGTCTCAAGGGCAGTAATGACTGAAGCATGGGGTGATGAATTTAGCATAATTATGTGTGTTTAATTAATGTACTGTGTTTCAGGCCAGCTGAAAGCTAATAATGCCCAGCTGATGGAGGAGGCGGTCCAGGCCATGCAGAACCTGGTCCAGCAATGCAGTGACCCCTCCGCTGTTCAGGACATTGTCACGCACCTCTTCAAGATCCTCGGAGGTGAACTCATTATTTACCCATTAGACTGAAATGTTGTCTTTGTCGTGTCTGGTTTTGCTCACCTGAATCGTAATTCCCGTGGTTGCAGGGTCTGAGGGGAAGCTCACAGTTGTTGCCCAAAAGATGAGTGTGTTGTCAGGTAAGAGGCCTTGCAAACACTTATTATTATTATTAGCTACCCATGGGACTATTTTTTTTTCAACATGAGAATTATCATCATCTTCTCTTAGGGATTGCCAGCTGCAGCTATCATGCTGTGTCAGGAACCTCCAGTCAGACCCTCAGCTCTGCAGTCACCGTCATGTTCATCCCTTATTTACAACAAGAAGGTACGCTAGACAGACTTAGTAACTAAAAAAAAAGACATTCAAGTTACAAAAAGAGCAGATAACTCAAGTTTATGTCTCAGGCCTGGAGCTTCTTTAAGAGACCTCAGTGTTATGTGTCAGTCCAATACTAACTTTTCTGTTTTATTTAGTTCACGAGGGTACATTGGTGCATGCAGTGTCTGTGCTGTCCCAGTGGAGCAGTCGCCTCACAGTGGAAGTTCCCACTGCTCTGCTGGATTGGTTGAAGAAAGCTTTCACCCTCAAGACCTCCACCTCTCTGGTTCGACACGGTTACCTTCAGGCTATGCTGGGGGCCTTCAGAGGTCAGTCACACAAAGGATGTTATGCTACACGTCCAAAATACACATCCTTAAACTGAACTCACTCCTTAGTCCTGTGGTCTCACCTTTTCCCTGTTTATTTCTTTTTTTAGGTGACACTCTGACCCAAGCCTCAGCCCTCATGCCTTTGCTCCTCCAAACAGTGGAGAAGGCTATGGCACAAAACTCCCAGCATGCTCTGCTCGCAGAAGGCGTGGCAGCATCTGTTCTTTTGTGTAGACTGGCACTGCTGGAGACACAGACAGGTGAGGCTGGCATTATTTCTTTTTCTCACTTATTGAGGCTGTTGAAGAGCTCCTAGCATACAAGGCTGGGAAGTGATAAGGATGTCTGTCTTTTGTCTCTGCAGAGGCAAAGTTCTCCAGCTTTTGGAACCTGATCTTAGATGAGAAGAAGCCGCTTTTCACCACAGAGAAGTTCCTCTCCCAGGCCAGTGAGGAAAGTAAGGCAACATATCTTACTAGCTTAAAGTGTGACTTATGAGTGAAATATTAAAACATGAAATAACTGAATCTTTTTCCCTCTGTCTTTAGCTCTGCTCACAGTGCTGCAGCTCTGCGAAAGGCTTTTCCTGGACCATGCTCACAGGCTTAACACCAGCAAATCACAGTGAGTCTGTACCCCTGTTAACATGTAGAGAATTTTGTCCTTGAATGTGTCTTGGAGCTCTTAAATACTCTTTATGTTCAAAAATACTTACGCCAGCAGTTCACATATTTGCTTGCATACTTTGTGTGTACCCAGAGGAGCCACGTTATCCCTATCAAACACCGGAATATGTTCCTTTAACTTACAAGTTGGCACAATGAAAACTTAACTAAATGTGCTGACACTGCCTGCTGACCTTACTGAACATCCTAATATACTGTCTCCACCATTCATGTACAAAATTGTAATTGCATCATGTGGATACATAGTGTTACAGTGGAAAAGCCATCATGCGCATGCAAACACAAAATTAAAAGCAAGTATATAATTGCTCTTTAAGTGGTAGCACAAACTCGTGGGCTGATTAGTGTTCATTTTTTTGACTTTGAAAATTGCATTGAATATGTATTTAAATGTTCTTTGAAATTGTGGTTTATCAAAAGTGAATTTATAAGACTCATATTTTCTTAGAATTGAATTAGCCTTAGGTCTGTTTTACTGTAGTATACTGCTTGTGCAGTATATGTGAGGGACTGTTTTTTACTTTAAGTAGACCCCCCCGCACTCACATACTGCACATAAAAACAGTCTTCACATACATATACACATACAACAGTGGTCGGCAATAGGCGGCCAGATTGCTTTGATAGCAGAAAAAAATTAAATAAATAAATTGATAACAGCTGGTGCTGAAATGGATCTCAGTCATGACAGGAACAGTTACTCACATAGTCACTTCCTCTTAAGTGATTGTACCTCTAAAATAAAAGCTCCAGCGTTTTTTGCAGCAATGCTTCATGTCGAGTTTATTAAGATCTTTAACTTTGAAGAGTTCTGAAGGACATTCAAAAGAGTCTCTGGCTTGCTTGACACACCTCTAAAAGCCGTCAGTTAACGTGTCATCGGATTCCCCTAAATTTCCTCAGGGAAAGGAAAATAAGCGTCCATAGGTTTATGAATGCGGATCAAACGCCGGGACGCACACACACTGCAGCACATGCTTTATTGTGAGCATGTGCAAAAGTGCCCTTTTATTCAATTTGTTTAACAAGGGAGAAAAAAATTCCTGCAGTAAGTTGGAATCGATCTTACAACCTACTTAACGGGAGTCCCACACAGTACCGACTGAGCTAAACGTGCACATGATTTGAAATAATTTGACTTTGTCAATATCCCGCCATATATATTGTCTTGAAAAAAAATTTGGCCCGATGCCAGACTTATTTGCCGACCCCTGAAACACAATATAGTTACGATGCAGATTTGTCTTTACTTTACTTTCGTAGTGTTTTAATCAGTAGTTCATTTTTCCTCCATGTGACTGTTCTGTAGGATGTATCATCATGCCACAGTTGCGGTTCTGCTGTCTCGGAGCTGGCGTGTGAGGAAACGAGCACAACAGACAATCAAGAAACTGCTCTCCTCTCTGGGCGGATCCAGTCTTGCCTATGGCCTTCTGGGAGAGCTCCGCGTGGTCATCAACAAACACAAAGTACTGACTTTTTCACCGTAGACCTCAAAAACACAGAGCTACATCTCTGAAAGTTGGTCGCGGATCATCAACCGCTACAGCGTTACTGTTAAAAAGATAATTTCATGTTTTTCTCAGCCTGGTTGTTACTGACTGTGTGCGGTGAACTTTCAGGTGTTGCCCCAGAACGTCCTGGTATCAGAATCTGGAGAGCTGACTGAGCTGGGTCGCAGCTACATTCCCCCTCGCGTCCTGCTGGATGCGCTGTGTGTTGTTTGCTCTTCTGCCGGCCAATGGGGCGACCCCAACGAAGCAGAAAAATTGGCAATGGAGATCCTCATCGTCAGTCATCATCCATCCATAGGTATGAGATTGAGTTGCTCTCTGGAATCAATCTGCTGCCCATTCGTAACCACATTCAGGTTAACCATTAAGCATTAACCATATGCCAGGATTTGTAGCATAATAGCACACGGGTGTGTCTGTGCATTAGTGCTCTGTCCCATATTTAACATCCCTCCATGTATATTTCTTTCAGTCGAAGCTCGCTGCGGCCTCTGGCCTGTTCTGCTCTTCTCCATGAACATAAAAGCAGAAGAGTTTATAGAAAAGAATCTCGAGGCTATTCTGCCACTTCTACTGGAGGTCAACGCTGACAACCAGGTCTGAAAATACCACACATCTCTTTATTCTGCACTGACATGACATTTATACACAAAAGAACACCTAAGTGTACTGACTCCAGTGGAGAACCCAAGATCGACTGGAGGATAAATACACTGTGTTAGCTAGTTGTGCAGTTTTTTACATTCTGCATCGAGGATGTCAAAAGGTGCTGAATATCTTGAAGGAATCAGAATCAGAAAGAGCTTTATTGCCAAGTAGTATTTTACACATATGAGGAATTTGCTTTGGTGATAAGATGCTACACGTAGACAAACATACAGTTGACATAAATAAATGTAGAAATATATAATATGGAATCAACAAATTCAAGTTGTATAAGAATAATAAAAGAATAGAGAAAAATAATACAACTATTTGCAGAGAAAGAACAACGTGGCAGATATTGACATGTGCATTATTCCGGGTTTGTGTTGTGCAGACTTGCAACGGGAAAAGATATAGTGTACATAAATATATATTTGACAATGGTTTTTGATTCTTGCTCATGTGTTTTACATACTACCAGGATGTTTAGTGGCCACATTTTTCTCCTCAGGCGGTGAAAAACGCCGTTGGTGCCCTCTCCAGACTCTCGCCCAACAAGCTGTTACCGCGGGTAATCACTCATGTCACCGAGGGGCTTTCCCGACCAGCTCTACTCCACGTCACCAGGGAGGAGTACGCTATCATGCTGACACCCGAGGGAGAACTGTATGACAACAGCATCATCCAGAGGTAACGCGCCTCCTCTCCTACCACTGTGGACTTATGAACTTAACAGCAGTCGCCAGAGCTTTCTGTCGAATATTTCGCATTTAATTACTTCTGTTTCCCACCTCTGTGCTTGCTGCAGCGCCCAGAAGGAAAGCACCAAGAAAGTCAACATGAAGAGGGAGAACAAGGCCTACTCCTACAAGGAACAGATAATTGAACTGGAGTTACAGGAGGTAAAGTGGGTTTCCCACCATTTGTGTTTTGGGTGGTGTTAATGTCTGGAAGACATTTTGATTTCTCTTTGTTCTTGCAGGAGCTTAAGAAGAAAAAAGGCATCAAAGAGGAATTGCAGCTTACCAGCAAACAGAAGGAAATGATGCAAATCCAGCTGGAAAAGGAGGCAGCTATTCGCAAAAGACTTCAAGGGGTATGGAACCAAGTCACCAAAAATGAATTCTCTAAAACTGTGGTTCTTAATTTCTCCTTACTGAGCTGTGGCTTACTTCTCGTTGTCACCAGCTGGACATGGAGTTGCAGAGCGTGGTGGGTCTGCTGGATGCCACTCTGATAGCGAGACCTCCTCAGATCACCAGGGAGCTCCCCTCTGTCCTCCAGGTCTTAACACCGCTGATGCAATCCCCTCTGGCTGCTCCACGAATCCAGCAGGTCTTCTTGGACATCGGAGTGTGCCTCATGCCCAAACACCTTCACTCTCTAGGTACAAGGCGTGTTTTAGTATTGTGTTGTATTCACAGACACAGCCTCAGCATCTTCAATCAATGTCAGTGTTTTTACCTTCTAGCTGTGCTGGTGGGACATGTGACTTTACGGTTGCTGAAGCCAGAGTGTGATCTGGACGAGGCCTGGGGACAGGAGGACCTGGACACAGCAGCCCACCGCACCATACTGCTGCTGCACAACCACACTGTCGCACAGAGGGATGCCAAGACTGGTGGTGAGCACAGTCACGGACACTAGTGAAAAGAAGCAACCACCTTGTTTTCAACATACAGACACGCATGCACACTTGTGTCCTGAATCATGTGTCACTTTCTTGCTAATAATGACGTCTTCTACGTTTGAGAAAATGGCCTAAACAATGAAACCCCTATAGGAACATTTTCTCTCTCTCTCTCTGTTGGAAATCCATCATGGACTGAAATCATGTTTGAATTCCTGCACACTATTTGGGTCATGAACCATCATCAGACACCAGATTCACAAACAACACATCTTTACTCTAAAGCAACTGACTTTTACAACCAATCAAAAGAGGGGAGCCACATTTCACTCAACAATACCACATGAACAATAGATAAAATCCTCCTTAGACAAACAATAGACTGATACACAACATCCAGCTAATATGTCAATGGACTAAAAGACAATATAAGGCTGAAGATGTTCTGAGAGTGACGGTGCTGAAGATGCTGAAGAGTACATACTGAAACAATGTTTCATTCAAATGTAATCCCAGCAAGTCAGAGCAAGCAAATAAGATAAGTGGAGACTCGTGCTGGCATACTGACTTGACACACTCTTTCTTTCTATTGTTTATTTTCTTAGACATGGCTCCGTTGTCTGCTCCTGCTTTCTCCTTCTGCTTCCCCCTCCTCAACGCCATGCTCAAGGAGTCTTCAGGCAGCACCGAGGAGACTGAGAACTTGATGATCAGAGCGTTGCAAGTCGTCACCGAGCACTCCCAGCTTCGGGCTGACACAGACAGTGATGACATGGTTATAGATGAGGTAGAGACCAACATCTCCATTGCATTTTCCTTCCAGGAAAATGGTTAGAAAAGACATTATTTATGTGAAAGCAATAAAAAGCATCAATGCTGACAACCAGTAGTGAAATATTTACTCACCAGTCATCTACATGGCTGTTTGTTTTGTTTGCATACCTTGTTCATAGCTAGTGAGCAGAACCATTGGTCTGTAAAAAACAATGGCATAGCAAATTGAGAAAGGTTTGTGTGACAGTACTGCATTCCATTTGTAGTTTTAATGGATCTATGTAATAACTGTTGGGTTTTTTTGTCTCAGAATGGTCCAGAACTACTGCCGCGTGTCAACATGCTGCTGCTACTGACAAGAATTATTTCCACGGCGACCCCAAGACTCCAGGTAAACAAGGGATTTTACAGAAAGAGGTTAAATTAATTTAATTTAAAATTCAAACATCTTCTTTTCATTGTTGTTGGCCTGATTGATTTTACACATTCCATCCTGGCTATATATTTTATTAATAAAGCATTCATTTTCTAGTGCTGCATCTGTCCCCTGTTTGTATTTACTTCATTGTATTAGTTTCTGTTTTTGTCTTCTTCTCACGCTCGTGTGTTTCAGGTGTTGGCGGCTCAGTGCCTGACAGCGCTGTGTGCCAGTGCTGGAGGAGGGGACGGCTGCACTGTGGCAGAGCAGCAGGAGATAGACGTCCTGCTCAGCGCCCTGCTCTCACCCTGCTTCTCTGTCAGGGACGCCGCCCTCAGGGTGAGCTTTGGATCCAGTTCATTGTCAAATTTGTTGAAGATGACCTATCCCACAGCAGAGTAAAAAAAGTGTATTACTGACACCACATGTTATAGTTTTCAGCTGTTTGTTTTGTTCATTGAAAAATGAAAACAGTTTGTAGATCAAGATGAAAATACTGCTATTAACATATTCAGTGGTAACCTTGGGTAACTGACACATTATATAGCCTATGTGTACTCCTATTTATACATGCTAGTAACACCCAGTCTCTGTGTGCTCAGGGATTGGTGGAGATGGAGTTTGCCCTGCCCACAGACAGCACAGAGGCCAGTGGGCTGAGTTTGCTGCGCAGGCTTTGGGTTGCCAGGTTTGACGTTGAAGAGGAGGGCCGAGCCTTGGCTTTAAAGTATGTGTTATAGGGTTTCTCACTCTTTCTACCAGCTGAGTGTTTATTCTTTACTATTCTTTACCCCCCCCCCCCCCCCCCGCTCTCTCTCTCCATCATTATGACACCATACTACCATGCCATTATTTGATTCATTAAAATTAAACATCAACAGTTAAAGTAATTTCTTGGCTTTTCCTTGCTGCTCAGACTCTGGGAGTCTCTGGATCTGGAGTTGGTCCCTGAGCTTTGCTCCCTGCTGATTGGAGACGTCACCCACCACGAGGAGGCCGTCCGTTCTGCTGCAGCCGAAGCTCTATCAAGCGCCGTGTCCGAGTACAGAGACCAGTCTGCCACAGTGCTCGGCCAGCTCACCGAGCTCTACCACCAGAAACTTTATGTGAGACCCTGCGCCGTTGCCAAACCACATTAGTACTCTTACAGCTCCGGCTAGCGGAGGAATTTGAGCTCAGAAACAAAGAATGATATTTTTGTATTTTTATTTTTTAAAGAGACCCCCTCCTGTGCTGGATGCCCTGGGCAGAGTCATCTCTGAAGCGCCACCTGACCAATGGGAGGCCAGGTAAATCTCAATGATTGTTTGCAAAGATAAGATATACCAGGGTCTTTTAACATTCTTATCTTGGGAGCCAAAATTGAAAATCAGTGTGTCTTAGGGACCCAAGCTCACAAATGCTGCACAATTAACCACCATAAAATCTACATTAGCCCCTATAAAACAAGCCAGAAACATTTGGATTGGTTCCAACAGGGAGCGATAAGATGCCAAATAATAGTAATGTTGATTACAGAGAAAGGCTCGAAGGTGCTTGTCAGAGAGTCAGCCTTTTATGCACTTTGACCTGTAATTTTGAGAATGATTATACCCTAACCCCCAGTCCTGGTAGTTTGCTTATGAATGTCTTGCTTAAGCTGTAATATATCAGATATTATCATAAAAGCAAATCCCATTAAAACAGAATAAATAGAAACCATGTCTTTCTTAAGCACTGAGCTCTTCTGTCACACACATTTCTTTGTCAGGTGTGGCATTGCTCTGGCTCTGAACAAGCTGTCTCAGTACCTAGACGAAGCTCAGGTCACCCCACTCTTCCTCTTCTTTGTTCCTGATGCTCTGAATGACCGCCACACTGAGGTGCGGCGCTGCATGCTGGACGCTGCCCTCTCCGCTCTCAACACACACGGAAAGGTACTGCTCACTACTTTGTTTCAACCAACTTCTGTAAATTGTATTGTATGTAGTATATGACCATTTATGGCTACCACTGGATCTTTATATAACAGGACAACGTGAGCTGCCTGCTGCCAGTGTTTGAGGAGTTTCTGAAGAATGCCCCACAGGACGCCAGCTATGATTCTGTCCGTCAGAGCGTGGTTATTCTCATGGGCTCCCTGGCCAAACATCTGGACAAAAATGACCCCAAGGTCAAACCCATTGTGGCCAAGCTCATCACTGCACTCTCTACACCTTCACAGCAGGTAAGCCACTCATCCTGCTTCTCATCCTGTATTGTTCAGAGTGTTGAGCATCCAAGAGTTTGAGTTGTTGTTTTTTAAACTGATCCCACTTCGTTGGCACTCTTTTTGGACATCATCCCCCATCAGGTCCAGGAATCTGTGGCCAGCTGTTTACCTCCTTTAGTCCCTGCCATCAAAGAGGACGCTGCAGGGATTGTAAGGAACCTGCTGCAGCTGCTGCTAGAGAGCGACAAGTATGCAGAGAGAAAAGGAGCTGCGTATGGGCTGGCTGGCCTGGTCAAAGGTCTCGGGATCCTGGCGCTCAAGCAGCAGGACATCATGACCACGCTGACCGACGCCATCCAGGACAAGAAAAACTTTAGACGGAGGGAAGGTCAGTGAAGTTTATCCAACCACTGAACTGGTTTTGTACTAATTTACTCCTGTTGATGCAGATATAATGTATGCCAGACTAGGTCGTCTTCATTTGCCTATGGCTCGAGTACCAGAAGCCACCATCTACTGGCACTCAAGTCTTCAGCAACAGAAAGTTTTTGTCTCTGATCAGCTGTTTGTCCCTATCCAGGAGCCCTTTTTGCCTTTGAGATGCTGTGTAACATGTTGGGGAAGCTGTTTGAGCCGTATGTGGTCCACGTGCTGCCACACCTCTTGCTCTGCTTTGGAGACGGAAACCAGTATGTCAGAGAGGTGAGCGGGCAGATCATATCCCAGAGTCCACTGTGTCTTCTGCATTAATATCTCGCTTTCTGCTCACGAGTGTCAAAGTTTATTCATTGTCTTACCTTTCGTAAATGTATCGTCATGAGCAAGAGGTCTTTCTGCATCACGCAGTGTTTCTGCATATCCACTTTAAAACATAGCAAGGTTCTATGAAACAGGCAGTTATTTAGGACAATTTTTAATATTTCCTGTTTAATTCCCTGTGTAATTTTTTGCTCCCTGCCTTCTCTTCCACCAGGCTGCAGATGACTGTGCCAGAGCTGTGATGAGGAACCTGAGTGCCCACGGGGTGAAGCTGGTCCTTCCCTCCCTGCTCGTGGCCCTGGAGGAGGAGTCCTGGAGAACTAAAGCAGGTGAGGAGCCCTTAACATGCACAGGATTCCTAGGCTTGAGAGGATGGAACATTTTGGGCATTTTTGGTTATCTCCAAGATTTTGTTAAATATTGAGATGATGTTATAAAGCGGAGGAAAATTATGTCCCAGCTTACATCCTACTGCACCTGTACTATATTATGCACTGTCTTGTGACACATTAAGATTTGAAAGTCATGAAGAATAGTTTTCAGGTACATCATCATTGTCTACTGATGTAATACTTGTGTGCAACTTTGTTATGAGTTTTCATATGAGTTTTTGTTTTCACATACAAATATGCGCACAATCAAGTGAGTTGTTCACTCAAACAGTTGCTTCTTGTGATAACCCCCCCCCCTTCTTTCCTCCAGGCTCGGTGGAGTTGCTGGGAGCCATGGCTTTCTGTGCACCCAAGCAGTTGTCCTCCTGCCTGCCCAGCATCGTGCCCAAGCTGACTGAGGTGCTGACTGACTCCCATGTGAAGGTGCAGAAGGCCGGCCAGCAAGCCCTCCGACAGATTGGCTCTGTCATCCGCAACCCTGAAATCCTGGGTAAGTGACTCGAGTCACTGGGGAGCTGTAATGCCCAATTCTAATTATAACACGGTTCTAAAATATTCATAATCTCTTTTTATTGTGTGTAGTGAACATCTGGGTCTGAACCTTTAATTTATTTATTGAGTTATAGTTAATGGGGCGAGTAAAAGTTGTAAAACCTGTGGGGAGCTGTGTAAAGTCTTATCAGACTTCTGTAGCTTGCTCCTCATCTCTGCTTGAGGCTACATGAGACGCTACTAGCACAACCCAAACTGTCAGCAGTTGAGTTGCATTGTAGGTAATGTAGGCACCTTGTTTTGACCAGGACAAAGAATGCATGGAATGAAAAAGTTCTGCTGCTACTTGATTTTTATCCTTTTATTCAAGTAGTCCATTGTGAGTCTGACAGTGAGTGCAATGCTAAACCTATACTCTTTATGTTAAAGCACATAGCATATTCAGCCAGAGAACAGCTTGTCTTTTAGGGCCTAAATTTTAGACTCCAGTTATACAAGGGTCACAAACTTTCAAATTGTCATCTGTACAGTGTAATGGAAGGCAGTACAAATGCCCAGCTTTATGTACTACCTCTGCGAAGCTAGTAATACTATCTTTTTATTGCGTCTATTCCAAATAAATCCCCTAATGAGCGGATCAATTTACAATATAATCCAGTCAAATACAATAACACAAACAACATTTAGTGTTATAATCAGAATTATTCCAACTGTCGTATGCATTAAGTGTACGTTCATTTGTCTTTTAACATTGCCAATCAGTTAGTTAGCTGATAAATGCTGCCAGAAAGTCTTTGTTTTAGACAATGCAAGCCATGATTTAAAACAGTACGGTTATAAAAATAACAACATATAGAAATGAGACTTTCAATCAAATAATAGTACAGTTTTAACAACTGCTGTTGATTACCACTGATGTTTAGTAAACTAGTATTTTAATGCTGATGTCATTGTTCGCCCCTTAGCCATTACCCCCATCCTGCTGGACGCTCTCACCGATCCGTCCAAAAGGACCCAGACGTGCCTGCAGACGCTGCTGGACACCAAGTTTGTACACTTCATCGACGCCCCCTCCCTGGCCCTCATCATGCCCATCGTCCAGAGGGCCTTCCAGGATCGCTCCACTGACACTCGCAAGATGGCCGCTCAGATCATAGGCAACATGTACTCCCTCACTGACCAGAAGGTACCCAGCGTTAACTAAATGCGACAGTGAACAAAAACTAAGTTCAGCTTTTACTAGTCCTCCAAACCAATGTATTCTGAAGACTTCCTTTTGCTTATGGTGTGATACATGTCGTTGTTTGTAGGACCTATCACCCTACCTGCCTAGCGTTATTCCTGGACTGAAGGCCTCTCTGTTGGACCCGGTGCCTGAGGTGTGTTTAGAAATATAAACGGCACTACCGAAATACGTGCTCTGTGTGTGTAAAGTTGAAGCTGCAGCTGCTCTTCTTCTCCTCCTCTCCAGGTACGCACAGTCTCAGCCAAAGCCCTGGGTGCCATGGTGAAGGGGATGGGTGAGTCCTGCTTTGACGACCTGCTGCCGTGGCTCATGGAGACGCTGGCCTCTGAACAGAGCTCTGTAGATCGCTCTGGAGCTGCGCAAGGTCAGTTCTTCTACACTCTCTCCCTCTGTCCCTTTTGATTGTTCTGCTAAATATCGTTCATCAGATGACTCGCTGAATGATTTGTGTGTTGGTGTCTTCAGGTCTGGCTGAGGTGATGGCTGGACTGGGGGTGGAGAAGCTGGACAAGCTGATGCCAGATGTGGTGCAAACTGCCAGCAAAGTAGACATTGCCTCCCACGTCAGAGATGGCTACATCATGATGTTCATCTACCTGCCCCTCACCTTTGGAGACAAGTTTACTCCCTACGTTGGGCCCATCATCCCCTGCATTCTCAAGGTATTGCTATTTTGAATCACATTTCACTGCGCCTTACTTTCGCTTGAAGATTTTCCAGTGATTTTAAAATTAGAAATACTTGTTATATACTCACCCTTTTCTCAGGATTCCCTGGATTTTTTGCAGAGAAAGAAATCTTCAGATTTACTGTAGAAGTCTATATATCTGTTGTTTGTTCACGATTCAGTACTTTTTTTTTGCCATTTCATCATAGTCAATAGGAATTTGGTTTGGAGAGCTCACACAAAACAATAACCCCTCTTCATATACAGTGACCACCTTAGGATAAAAGTAAATTAAGTAATAAGAAATAATTAAAACAATCATTCCTATACACTAGTGATTGAAGAGTTAAGGGCATGGAGTAAGTAGTAGGTCAAATACTTTTCAGTCTTTTTAAAAGAAGGGAGGAAGTTAAAAAGATGATTAGCATGGTCAGAGAAGTCATGAAGAATAATTGTGTCCCTTTTCCTTAATCTATTTTCGTAGATATCAGCAGGGGGCAGTAGCTACTTTTGTTTTGGAAACATTCAGTTCCAAGTTGTCGGCTGCACATTGGTTCACCGGGAAACCTCATTTCTGTAGCTGTTTCATTGTTGTTAGAAATAAATCCTGCCAGTGTGGTATCATCAGCAACAAAAACAACTTAACAGACTGGGAGTGGGAAATACAATCAGTTGTGACAGACAAAACGCATCACTGTGTGGAACATCTGAGTTAAAAATCAGAGACTTGGGGAGAACTTACTAATTCTGACCACCTGCCTCCTCCCCTGCTGAAGTCCAAGATCTACTGACGCAGAGATTTTTGGACTCCCAGTTGAAGAAGTGTATCATACAGCCTGGAAGGTAGAATCGTATTAAATGCTAAGCTGTAATCAACAAACACAGCCGTTGCAAGTTGCAAGTGACAGGGGCCTCATGGTGTTACAGAACAGAGTGCAAAATGATGTACTGGCATTTTGATAAGCCAAGGTATGTAGTAACTAGTTACATTTACTCCGTTACATGTAGGCCTACTTAGGTCACTTTTTTGAGTAAATTGTACTTGTCGGGTGGTAGTTTTAATGCAGCATACTTTTTACTCGAGTCGATTTTTAGAGAAAAGTCTTGACTCTTACTCTGTTACATTTGGATACATTCATTGCGCTACTTGTTTATTTATTATTTAATGCATTCATGATTCCGTTAAGAGGCAGCAGGTGGTCAGCTGGTCCCAGGTCTGCAGCCATGCTTCCACTTGACTCAAAGCAGCAAAATTGCTGAAACTATAGGCCGAGTGAGGCGGAGATGCAGGTGTTTTCATTTCTTAAGTTGCTCGTTACTCAAGTAATCTTTTGGTTTCGGTTTTGTCCACCAGGCTCTGGCTGATGAAAACGAATATGTGAGAGACACGGCACTGCGAGCCGGCCAGCGAATCATCAGCATGTATGCTGAGACCGCCATCGCATTGCTGCTTCCTGAGCTGGAACAGGGACTGTTTGATGACCTGTGGAGAATCAGGTCAGATTGAAATACACGGCAACACCTCAGTGATTGAATAAAATTCCCTCTTATATTGACAAGCTGTGCATCCATGTCGTCGTTGGTTTGCAGGTTCAGCTCTGTGCAGCTGCTTGGAGATCTGTTGTTCCATATCTCTGGAGTGACAGGAAAGATGACCACAGAGACCGCTTCCGAGGATGACAACTTTGGAACAGCTGCATCCAATAAAGTATGAAAACGTTTCTTTTTGTAAAAAAAAAGTAAACATTGTCTTTTTTTTTTTAACTTGCCATCACTAAGTGTTTATATTTATTTATCATTGATGCATCAAGGAGTGCTGACCTTTGACATTTTCTCTCCAAGGCTATCATTGGAGCTCTTGGCGCTGAGCGGCGTAATCGTGTCCTTTCTGGCCTCTATATGGGCCGCTCAGACACTCAGCTGGTGGTTCGACAGGCTTCACTCCACGTGTGGAAGATTGTGGTGTCCAACACCCCCAGAACTCTTCGAGAGATCCTCCCAACCCTCTTCAGTCTTCTGCTGGGCTTCTTGGCTTCCACCTGCCCTGACAAGAGAACGGTATTACTCCTTTGAACTTTGTAAACACACTCTGTTTTTATGTTCTCTGGTTGGCGCCTGTCAGCAGAGCCTTTTACTGATGCTGTGTGGTTTTAGATCGCTGCTCGTACACTGGGGGATCTGGTGAGGAAGCTGGGAGAGAAGATTCTCCCTGAGATTATCCCCATCCTGGAGGAGGGACTGCGCTCTGACAAGAGCGACGAGAGGCAGGGAGTCTGCATCGGGCTCAGTGAGATTATGAAGTCCACCAGCAAAGACGCAGTGAGTGACGAAAACGCTATAACACACACTTTTTCCCCCTATTTTACAAGGAAGTAGGATCACAGCTAGTGGGGTTGAATAAGATTATGATTATAGCTGCGCACGGCTGCGGAATTCAAAACTACAATCCTGCAAACGTGGAATTAAGGTCCTTTTTGTGCTAACAGACTTATTTTAAAGAAGCAGTTTAGTTTAAACCGTGATTTGATGTCGCCTCTCTTTCAAAGGTTATTTCACCATCCATGAAGTGAAAGGCAATTGAGCCTCATTAAGTGAAATACACACACACGTTTAGAATCTAAACAAAATGAAAATAAAAAAACATGTAAAAAGTAATAGAACAGCACAAATTAAAGGTGTGTACCCTTTAGATATCCAGGTTCATTTGGTTTGGTCTTTTGAAAACCTATTTGTCCAAGAGGCTGTGGAATGGCAACAGAGATTAAACATTGTGATGTTTGTTCTGTAGGTGCTGGTCTTCTCTGAGTCACTGGTTCCCACAGTGAGGAAGGCTCTCTGTGACCCCCTAGAGGAAGTCCGAGAGGCTGCAGCCAAAACCTTTGAGCAGCTTCATGCAACTATCGGTCACCAGGCACTGGACGACATCCTGCCTACCCTCCTCAAACAGCTGGTGAGGAGGGAACACGGACACAAATTTAGATTACATTCAAAAGTTTCAAGTCTGGCTTTTAATACACTGAATGTCTTTTCTCAGGATGATGAGGAGACAGCTGAGTTTGCTTTGGATGGCCTGAAGCAAGTCATGGCGGTAAAGAGTCGCTCTGTGCTGCCTTACTTGGTTCCAAAGGTAAAGTGTCACAGTCAAGTTTTCCTTTCTTAGGCCTTAATATGTTGTCTGGTTGTATCTGACTAAAGTGGGTGTCCTCTCTGTTGGTACCAGCTGACTGCTCCTCCTGTCAACACCCGTGTTCTGGCTTTCCTGTCCGCTGTGGCTGGAGACGCTCTGACACGCCACCTGGGGGTGATCCTGCCCGCCTTACTCTCCTCCCTCAAAGAAAAGCTGGGAACAGAGGATGAAGCACAGGTAATACCAGCATTCACAAGCTAGAATAAATTCAGCTTTTTGTTCTTTCCTCATAAAGAACTAACAATAACTCCTATGGTGTGTTACCTTTGCTTCAGGAGTTGTGCAGCTGTCAAACAGTGATTCTGTCAGTGGAGGATGAAGTGGGCCAGCGGATCATCATAGAGGACCTGCTGGAGGCCACTCGAGGCGCTGACCCCGGCCTCAGACAGGCTGCTGTCACCATCCTCAACGCCTACTTTTCTCGTACCCGCCTGGACTACAGTGCCCATACTCGCACCCTGCTGTCAGGTCTCATCCGCCTTCTGAACGACTCCAACCCAGAGGTCCTGTCTCAGAGCTGGGAGACCATCAATTCCATTACCAAGGTGTGCTGATGTGCAAATAGTAGTGGGCAATATTTGTATACACGTTGGTCTTGTTGTAAACAGTAAATAGTTTTTCTGCACACATTTACACATTATGGTGAAAAAAACAGGACAGATAATTTGATGATCTCATAATCAAAAGGTAAATGTGGCGTGTTGGTTGTTTCCCTTGTATAGAGACTGGATGCTAGTAGCCAGCTGGCTCTGATTGATGACCTGCATCGAGACATTAGATCAGCAGCTGCAGACGTTAAGGGTCAGCACCTGCCGGGTTTCTGTCTGCCCAAGAAGGTAAGAAGGCTCCTCCAGGACCTTATGACAGCATGATTTTGTTCTTTTTCAGAATCCTTTTGTCTTCCTGAGTTCCTGTGTTGTAAAATGACTAGAAGTTATGTGACTGTAACTCTGTCCACACTTTAAGAAACCATTGTTCAAAAGTGCCCAATCACATAGAAGCTTTTGCAGTTGTCTGTGCAGCGTTTCTTCTACAACAGTAGCAATCAGATTTAATGCAGGACAGGAATATTTAAGAGATGATACCTGGCAAGCTGTACATTTAATGATTGTAGTGAATCATGCAGAAGTAAAGAACCCTCTGACAAAAGTCCTCTCTTTCACCTTCTTACACTCAAGAGCAATTAAGCAGTTTATTGACAGATTAATCAGAAATGAAAATAATTGTTGCAGCCCTATTCATCATTTTCTCTCTCCGTCTCTTTGTTTCCACAGGGTGTGACCTGTATCCTCCCTGTCCTGAGAGAAGGTGTCCTCACTGGTAGCCCTGAACAGAAAGAAGAGGCAGCTAAAGCATTAGGAGGAGTCATCAAGTTGACCTCTCCTGAGGCCCTGCGGCCCTCTGTTGTCAACATCACTGGGCCGCTCATTCGAATCTTGGGAGACCGCTTTGCCTGGACAGTAAAGACCGCTCTGCTGGAGACTCTGACTCTGCTGCTGGCAAAGGTCTGTGGCTGCATCTCCCCACAGGACTTTAATTTGCCAAAAACACTAACACTTTTAATATCTCTCCACAGATGATCAAATGATCAGTCTGGATGTCACGATGTTTGGCTCTAACCTCTGAACTGTGTTTCTCCTCCAGGTGGGCATTGCCCTGAAGCCCTTCCTGCCTCAGCTGCAGACCACCTTCCTGAAGGCCCTGCAGGACACCAGCCGTGGTGTGAGGCTGAGAGCCGCTGAGGCTCTGGGCCAACTGGTTTCCATCCACACCAAGGTGGACCCGCTCTTCACTGAGCAGCTCTCTGCCATTCGCAATGCTGAGGATGCAGGAGTCAGGTGAGCACTCATACAGCAGACTAACACTGACATCTTTAGGAGTGACTTTAATCAACGTGCCCTGTCAACTGTTGCTCTAATCACACTATTTTTAGAAATGGAATGATTTATCTATTAATATCTCAGACCCCTAGAGAGACAACACACATTAAATCTGATCACATTTTAAATTTGGGATTACATAACTATATTTAAGGACATGACTGTAGTTTGAGGAGACACGTGATCAGAACAGTGTCACTGAGGTCGTTTCCACTCATATACAGAATATTATCGTGAAATGTAAAATTGTCTTTTGCTAGGAATCCTGAAACCACTTGGACCCCTATTTCAGAATCAGTGGTTCGTGGCCCCAGTTCGGCCCCAAGACAAAGTTGAGCGGGCTCACAAGATGATTAAAGAAAAATTTAAAATAAAATGTAAAATATTAGATACTTTCACCTATCAAATATAAAATTCCTCCCAACTCGCAACCATAACCTGTGATGAGGGCTTGCAAGCAGACACTACTCTGGTCACAAGCCAACAAGTTTGAGAAACGGTGGTCTGAAGGATGTGTGCTTGATGTTTGCCCATGTGTCTAAAAATGAGAAGCGTAATTGTGGGTGTTGTGTGGAATACTCACAAGCACAGACAAGGATGCACCTCAGAAAGAAGCACACAACACAAATTATTTATGGGCTGTGAAATGTTGTTTTTACGATTTGACATTTGTCCTAAAATATTCTTAACTAGAAGCCAATATTATAGGGTGATATTACCTTTGCACAGATATAAGTATTAACATACAGTATTTCTGCTGATAAACAACAAGACATGTCAGCCAAAATATACATCTGCAGTTATTTAAAAACCGTAACCATTACATAGTTTGTCCACCAGAGAGCACTGACAAAGTTTATTTTTCAAATGTGAATTGTCCCACTCAGTACATATCATTGGTCACATTTCTTTGATAACCAAATTTAAGAGATCAAAAATGTATGTTTATGTTGAAAAACAATATAGTGTTATCAGATTTTTTTAAACTCAAATATCAATTGGTATCTGCTTACAAAATGCAAAATAAAAATCAGCCAGGCTCTATTCTCACCTCAGTAAAAGAACTGCATGAAATGGGACTGACTTTCTAGGGTTCAGTGGTATGGTTCATGTTTTTTTAAATATTCTTTTATAAAAGCTGGTGTTTTTAGGGTATTTATTAGTGTGTAAAATGTGTGCTCTTTACCCCTCTCACAGGGAGACTATGCTCCAAGCCTTGAGGTTTGTCATCCAGGGGGCTGGTTCAAAGGTGGACCCAGCCATCCGCAAGAACATCACCACCACATTACTAGGCATGCTGGGACATGATGAGGTATGACAGGAGGAGCCAGATGCCTTGCAACAGCAAGTAAAGCTAGGAAGATATTTTTTAAATCTGTGTCAACAAGCCCATGTTTCCGCCCCAGGGCATGTAATAGCTGCTGAATACATTAAGTAATTACCAATGAAGTATAAACGTATAAACATCTAGAAGTTTTTTCAGAAAGTTGCTCCGCGGTGTCGTTTCCTCTCTGATCGCAGTATAAAAACGGAAGTCAGGCAGAGAGGATGTGGTTTTCTAAAAAGGTGGTTTTGAGCCTCCATGTCAGTTTGAGCGTAAATTACTCTCAACCTGCCTCCGTCTTTCTATTCGCATGAAGGATGCAACTCGTATGGCGTCAGCCGGCTGTGTTGGTGAGCTGTGTGCCTTCCTGTCAGAGGAGGAGCTGAAGAACGTGTTACTTCAGCACATCTTGGGTTGGTATTTATGCAAAGTTATCACCACAACCCATATCATATTATCTGAATAATGTTAGGTTGTCTATTTTAATGTCATCAATGCCCTTAATTGCTGTTTATCACAACTGACTTGGTGTACAGACTGAAATAATAACAGTGACTTAGTAAATGTGTGTTTTGCTTAGTTTTAGCAAAACACACATTAGTATCTTGCCCTTTTTTTTTTTTTAGATATATTTATAGCAACACATCTCATAATATATTTTTCCAACATATTTTGATTGAGCCTGTGTGTATGTGTTCACTCAACTTCTGCTCCTCGTGTGCATCTGCAGAACCGTGAGAGCATGAGCTAATACATGTTTTCCTCCCTTTAGCGGACGTGTCTGGTGTTGACTGGATGGTGCGTCATGGTCGTAGCTTGGCCCTGGCCATAGCTGTCAAGTCTGCTCCCGAGAAGCTGTGTGAGAAGGAATACTGTGATACTGTGACTGAGACAATTTTGGCCAACGCTACAGCTGACAGGGTGAGGAGGAAGTTTGCGTGGCAATCTTTACTTTGACAACATGTGTCTCACATCTCTCATGAACTGATACACATGTTTGCAGTGAATATCCTGTACAGGTCACCTTTAAAGAAATACTTCGGTATTTTGGGAAATAAGCTTATTTGTAATTGTGGTTTTGGTGGGAGTTGTGCTGAAACAGTTTTTTGGCTGTAGTCTGGTTGTTACTGTAAGGTTGCCAGGCAACCAGCGGAAACCCCAGGAAGTTACTGCTTCCGGCTAAGAAATAGTCTAGCCGTCAAACCACAATTTGTTGATTTTAAACTGATAAAACCAATGAGATATATAACGCTTTAATTAGTGAAATTTAGAAGTGCTGGAAGGCGGATTTTGTTAGCTTTGAACCAGACCTAGAATTTCATCATTTTAGGCGCTAGGCCACTTGGCCTTTGGTGTTCATTTTTGAGGGCATAAAGGCCAAATGCCAAGGTAGCAAGGCCATCAAATAAAACAAGGATTTTAAATTCACAGATATTGTGAATTTATCCTAAGGATTAAGAAGGATGATTTTATTTTTATTCAAAAAAATTTGTTAATGCTTGTCAAAGACAAAATGGTGCACGATATCATGTTGTTTGTATTTTATTTGAATGTCAGGAGAAACGTACTTTATGTCAAAGCTGCCACAGCAACTACACAGTCAACAACAGGAACTAATGCATGAGAACTGCAGGGAGATGAAGTGGGAGAGACGGCGCCTGGACGAGAAAGAGATGTGACCCACGAACATTTCATCACAGTTTCTCCTAGTAAGGAGCCAGACGTTTTGTAGTGGAGACAGTGTCTGTCTGACGCTGTTAGCAGAGACTCCAATCTGCAGTGCAGTTCATACACTTCACTGATAAACCTCTGTAAACTGAACTGTAGGCTAATATTAGGCTTCATGATCAAAGAATGTTTTATATCCCGTTGACACTTCTGTCCATATTGGCGCTCCCTCTCTCTCGCTCCTCCCCATGAGCACTCTTGCTTCACATTGACATGTGCATAGACTTTACAAAAAGCAAATGTTTCTGCCAGTCACCGGATAACGCTAAATAGCCAGCAAAACCCAAAACTTGCTTATCTTATTGACGCATCTCCCTGCCCATTATGGCCAATCCGACTATATTTTCTTGACTATGGTTTCTTGTCTTTTCTTCTCAGAAGTTCACTCAGTCACAGCTTTGCGGCACTGACACATCAGGACCACTTTGATTACGTCTCCTGGTTGGCCAGTGCTAGATTTATGTCAAACTGTCATCATTAAGAGTCCTGTTTTCCAGCACTTCATAGCAGAATCTAAATCAGCCCACTGTGTGCGCATCATTTCACATGATGTTGCGTAATAACAATTCAGAATCTCAACAAAACACACTGATGTTTAAAAACTGTAAACTTGACAGGAAAGAGGCATAGAGGAGGCAAAATCAGCAGGGACAGTGCTGGCTAGGCATTAAGTCCACTATGGCTGCAGAAACATTATTTTCCCGCCCTACTTTAGACAGAGCCAAGCTAGCTGTTTCCTTGTGTTTTCACGCTTTATGCTAAGCTAACTGTGTACTTGGATGCTTCATATTTACTGTAACGACATGAGATTGTCTTCTTTTCCCAAAATGTAAAACTTCTCATCTAAGTAGGAGATGAATACAAATATCATCCATGATTAAACAAAGAAACTGACGTGAGCTAACATACGAACCTGCCTGTCTGAACTCTGACTGCTGGCCTACCTAACCAGTATTTGCTCATTTTTTTAGTTTCTAAACTCTTAAGACTTCTAACTTATATGGATATGTAAGGTACAGTATATAACATAATTAGTATAGATTACAGCAGCATGTGCTCTACTGTTCCTTCACATTACATGTTCATTCCTGTTTCCCTCATGTGACATGTGTCCGTACATATTGTGATTCTGCTCTTCTTTCAGATTCCCATTGCTACCAGTGGGATCAGAGCTTTGGGCTTCCTGGTCAGGCATCATCTCAGAACAGAGGGAGGCAATAGTGTTTCCCAGCGCATCATTACACAGTTTGTCAAGGTAAAGCAGGAACCATTTCATTCAACTGATAACAGAGGCTATTTACTTTCCTTTTCTCTATTTGCACAAGTGAGGAAGTTGGGCACTCTTTGTTTTGGTTTTACAGACCCATATTTTACTGTTTAGGTTTGGTCTCACAGCTCTAATTAGCTCTATTTTTCAGCAGCATCAGGCAGCTGTTTTTAGTGAAGTACAAACATAGCTAGCAACTAGCTGGTGAAAATAGAGGACAATTTGCAGCTGAAGAGCCAGCTGTTTCCCTTGGAAGTTGCTGGAGACCAAAACCAAAGCAATATAAGGAGAGAGTGAATATTGGACTTTGAAATTGGATTGATCAGGTGGCCAGAAACACAACTCCAAATGAATGCTAACGTTGCTCTATGTCTGCTGAATGTGTAAATAAACAACTTCTGGACACGTTCACCACAAAATAGGGTGATGTCAATGTAGTGTTTAGAAATGTCATAATGACGCTGATATATGATAGATGTCTGATAACAAGTAGCTGTAAATAAAGACACAAGGCCAAAACACTGTGTATAGAAAGATGAGTACTGTGACGAGGACCTGCTTCATTGGTGTAGTAGATGGAGGTTTTGTGTTGTGACGTCTGTTGTCTGTGTGACCACGCAGTGTCTTCAGAATCAGTCCAGTGACATCAGACTGGTGTCTGAGCGCGTGCTGTGGTGGGTGTTCAAAGACCCAGCAACGCCCTCTATGGAGGCCAATCTCATCAAGCCCCTGCTAAAGAGTCTGCTGGACAACACCAAGGACAAGAACACCAGTGTCAGAGCTCAGAGCGAACACACCATCGTCAACCTGTTGCGACTCCGCCAGGGAGAGGAGACAATGCAGGTCAGACTACAGACTATAATTTCCAGATGTATGTAACATATCGGAAAAGACTGTTTTTTGAAATGTTACTTTTTGCTCTTCCTACAATTCAGAGTATGACTGCCATTCTGGACTCTGCAAGTAATGACCTATTGTCAGAGTGTCATCGCCGGTCCTTGAAGAAAATCGCCAGCCTGCCAGACTCCAATGAAGAGATTGATGACACCATCCTAACGTGATGGAGCAGGACTGAGCCATGAAATGATCTCTGCAGATCCCCACTGTATGACCCCAGACACACTCACTACACATGCCCATGTCGCCTTCATGGACTAAGGCTGAGATGGGTATTGTTTTCCCCCATATTCCCCAACAAATTTCTTCTTCTTTTTTTTTTCCTTTTTTTTTGTTCCTCAGTTTGCGTCACTGTTTTAGAGGCCTTTAAGCCCAGTTTATGTTTTTTTAATTTTATCTCACAATGTGCAGGTTATTCTTCTGTACTGAACTACATAAGGCCAAAACCGTTTTGATGTTTCACTGTTTTGCTACTTATTTTACCAAATTAATTTCAAGCATTTAAGATGCCGCTGTAACGAAACTACACCCCTATGATTAACTTTTATTTGGACTTTGTGTGTGAGAGTTGTTTGAGGGGAATGCAACCTTTTATAAGAATAAAAATCATTCTTATATCAGTGATACGGTTGTAAAAAGGCAAAACAAAATAAAAATATCTTGATTTCATAATGTGGTGTTTGAAATATTGGAACACTTTTTTCTCCAGGGTCGGTGTCAGAGGTCACAGAGACATTCATCACACTTCAGTGTAACTGAACAGATTTCTCTGTTCATTGCTACTGGCATTTGAGATTGAGTTGTAAGTACATACGAGGATTGTATGCAGACACACCACATATATGCAGGAGGATGGTCAGGAATTAGCCCATTGTGGAGTGTCACCTTGGCTTTCTGATCTTGTTTAAAAGAACCATCATCACTGAGTGACTGAAGGAAAAGGTTTCATTTATTTGATGTTGCTTGGATACATTAAACATTTTCTACTAGATGCCATTAATCTGATCATTGTTAAACGAGGGATGGAGTGGATTTACCACATTCTGGTTGTTGATCAATGTGTATAATTTATGTTGTCTAGATTATTTTTAAAGAAATGTGAAGGATCCTGCCATTTGTTGGACCCTGCTTGTAGATGTTGTGAATCAACGGGATGGTACGAGTCTACTGCTCTTCTAGTAGCATGAGTCTAGTGTTCATCAATGGGTTGGGACGGCTGTGCTGTAGCAGGAGCCTGCGCAGTGAGGCCGGGTCAGAGTTGGGTGCAGCTCCACCAGAGAAGGAAGCGGTGTTTCCGGCTGTTTGCAGCGGAGGGAGAGGATTGCTGACGCCGCGAAACCCCGAGAAAAACGCCGCCGGCTCGGGGGGCTAACGGGTTCTAGCATCGGCAGTGGTTGTTTTCTTTCATATCGGGGGATCTGGGGGCTGGTGATTTTTTTTTTTTACGAGCCGAGGGGGTCGGACAGCAAACCGAGCACAGAAGCTGCACACGGCGGGGGTGAGCCACCAGCTACCGGCATGGCCAGGGACTACGATTACCTCTTCAAGCTGCTCATCATCGGTGACAGTGGTAAGCCTACGCCGGGGATGCAGGACGGGAAGTGGGCCTTGTCGTGTTTTTTTTACAGGGGGAGCAGAAGAAACGCAGCTTTATGCCCGCAGCGTACTTCTGTGATGGGTTTACTGCTTGTTACTTCTTATTTTCTGAATTGAAATGATTGGTGAAATGTACACAACCACCCCATTTGTGTGGCGGTGCCTGGGCGGAGGTTGTGTGTCCGGACTAGGCATGTCAGCAGATCAGGCCGGATATCGCCTCCAGATCTTCAGGGTTTGTCTCTCGAAGATTTTCTAGTGGCGTTCTCATATCGGCTGAGATATTTCTTTTAGCTCCACAACAAAACACAAACTGAACCCCAAATAACGGTACGGAGGTTCCCATACTCCTCCAATTTGGCTAGTTTGTATCTCCTATTGCTCTGTTAGCTAGTTGGAAGTTAGGCTAACATTACACTTTCAGGCTTGGCTATGTAGCTAACTGTTAGCTAACGTTAAGAAGCTAGTATTGAAAGAAGTTGAGGGTCTGAATACATAGGCTGAAGATATCTTTATGTGTTTGCCGCATGGTCTCAAGACAACTAAGTTAGGTTAAGTTATTGAAATGCATTTGTTATCTAGCTTGCTAGCATGATAGTGCTAGCTGCTTAATAGTGGAGGAATGCTGCACTGCAGTCTCTGGTTTGCATCCAGCCAGTCAAGCTATAGCGAAGTGAGACTAACAAGTGGTTAGTATTAACTGTGGTATTGCTCAATTAAGTGCATCTGTCGCTTAACGTTCAAAGACCACTGACTAGGTGATTATCTTAGATGTGTTTGGCTGCTTTATTATGTTAAAACCCAGGGCAAACAATGCCACAGCCACAGGTAGATGGGTAATGTAAGTCTGTGCACAAATGATGAGGACTGCTCTTCTTGTATCTCCCTATTAAAGTGTAAACGTGCCCTTTCTAATCGGCTCCACCCTCAAAAGGACTATGGCCTCAGCCTGCAGGACCTCTTTGTGGGCAATGATCTTTGCGTTCATTGACAGCCCCGATCCTGGCACTACCCCATCAGTAGAACAGTAGAAGGCAAGGCAGCACAGCAAGCCCTTCACTGCCACTGGCACACAGAGGCCAGTGTCCCCTCAGCTGCAGCATGGAAGTACAACTGTCTGTAGGGCTGCACAGAGATTATTTAGGGAAGATGCTCTGAGCTCTGGCCCTCCTCAGCTGCATGTAGACAGATCTGCTGCTGAGAACCAGACATTCTACACACTGGACCTCACTTAGCTGGACTTGTTTAACCTCTGGTCTGTCACTGTAGCACATCCACATGACGCATCTTCTCACGGAGAGTGGTGTGACACAAGCTCTGTTGTGTTACATACAATTCTGTTCACAAGATCCAGGCCGCAGACGTTGAAATGTCATGAATGGTTTCGTCACTGACACCCTGAGAAATATAAATTCTGAAGGAGATGGTGGTTTTTGAGGCAGACAGCAGGAAGGTGTGGAATATTAAAGCTAGGCTAAGCAAAGCTGATGATCTCGCTTCTGCTTTGAAGCTTTGGTTATTGTTTGTTTGAACAAAAGTCTGTAGCGTGGAGACTACAGGAATCTGAGAGCTTTTATGTTGGGACCAATCAAACATGAGATGACAATAACACAAAAGGGTAGGCCAAGTAACATGACTGTAGGTTGAGTCCCACCCCAGGCTGGTCCACAGAGCCCCAACTTCCAGCTGTAACCTGACAACTGATCTTTTGAAGACAGAATACTGATCCCTCATCTATCTTCCTTTTAAATCCCATTCCCCTCCTCCCTCTGCTTTCTACTCTCCTGTTATTTGTTGTGTGGCTGTTATTTCTCCCTAAAACCTTCTTATTATGCATGATAATTTTAGCAACCCAGAGAGATATATTCGTTCCATTTGTTGTCTTGCCTCTGTGGCTTTGACGCAAGCCTTCAAAACTGCTGTTGTTTGTTCTGCTTTTGCATTGATTTAAGCTTCTGTAGGTGCAAGCATCATAAAATGCCTTAAATGAACATGTTGGGTGCAGCCTTGCTTTCCTTAAATCCTTCAGCTTGCACACTGTGCAACAGTTTTTTTTTTAAACTTTGTCTGTATATATTAACTACTAAATCTTTAGGCTCACAAGGATTACAGCAACTGTTCTTGTTAACATCTTGTTTTTGGTTTGCAGCTATCACGTGGTGTTACTCTTAGTTAGGATATAATAAGAGAAACCAAAACTCTGCAGAAACTTGTTGTGCACTTAACTGGTGCAAAAAAAACTCCCAAAAATTCAACATGCTTGTCCTCATAACTTGTAGTACTCTAAACCTCATCCTGTGCTTGTGTTTCCTCCTCAGGAGTGGGGAAGAGCAGTCTCCTCCTGCGATTTGCAGACAACACATTTTCAGGTGTGTGGTTCTTCCTCAGCCACCGTGGCATCATTTCAAGACTTTGTACTTTGTTGTTGTAGGTCATTAAGGTGATTCTGTGTTGGTGTGCAGGTAGCTACATCACAACGATCGGCGTGGACTTTAAGATCCGGACAGTGGAGATCAATGGGGAGAAGGTGAAGCTACAGATCTGGGATACAGCAGGGCAGGAGCGCTTCCGCACCATCACCTCCACGTAAGTAGATCAACACACACACTCTCACATTTGCATGGGCTTTTCAGGTGAAGCTCGTCATTTTCATTTCAGGAGTTGAATCTGAAACCAAGACTGGCTCTTTGCGGCCCTCAGATTAGCTATTATTTGAGGAAGCAGTTTGTAGAGAACTAGAATGAATCGGCGCTGCTCTGTGAAACTGGGTGGAATTTCCCACAGATCCTAATTACAGATGTGAGAGGGAGGCTCCGGGTCTCGTACTGTAGTGCTACAGGACGGCAAGGGCTGGGCGTCCTTACCCTCTTGTAGTGTGTCTCACACTGCTGTACAGCATCCATGTGGCTCTGGGTTCACGCTGTTCTAGAGCGGATTGTCCATTAAAATGATAAAACAACACTGGTTTTAACCTTTAAATCCAGGACTCACTGGATTTTCTCACACTGGCATTCATACTCTCAATCAAACCACATTAGCATTGTATCATGTTGCAACACAGGAGCTGGGGTTCCCACTCATAAAAATGCAGATGTCAAACATGTGTCCAACACAAGGCCTACCGCCAAGTTAGTCCATTTATCTATTTTTTTTCTTCAATCTGTTCTCTTTTGCCTGCTGTGTCACAAAACAAATCAAACACACAGCCACACACTACCCTTTGTATGGAAACACTTTCCCTGTCGGGCAAACTTTTGAAACACACTGCATCATTTGCCTTGCCGCGTGCAGCTCACAGCACCGCGCTAATGAATACAGCTGGATTACATCACAATCGTGCGTGGTTATAATCGATCATTGAAAGACACTGCACTAAATAGCCTCTATGTGACTGTTTTTAGATCTGAGGCCCAAGAAAAGTCAGTTAATGCAAACTGAATGTGATCTTCAGATATTTAAAATGTTTTGTGTATTTAGGCATTAACTGGTATCTATGATGGATGTGTTTTTACCATGCGCTCACGATCACCGCCACTACTACTACTACTAATAATAGTAGTATAATAAAGTATTTAACAGCAACATCACTTTCCAGAAACAGTGTCCCTGCTACTCTGGATAAGAAGTTTACATAGGGACTATTTCTTTGGCAGAAAGTAGTTCCAATAAACAGTGAGGTCTGTGGATTAACTAGAGTGACTGGTACATTGTTTGTAGATGGACAAGCTTTATTCCAATTTCCAATGTTGTTAACAACAAACTAATAAACAAAATGACTTTCCCCTCCATTGTATTAGGGTGGAGGCAGAACTCTTAGGCGGCATTCAGTCCAAACGGGAATTTTCTCCTCGCGCATTAGCTGCAAGTGTTCACACACAACTCGAGAAGGCGATTTGAACGTGAATAAACACAACTTGCTATTACTACAGCTGTATGAACCCAAAGTAAACATTTTGCTGTGATTAAATAGCAATAAACGGATTAAACTGATGCTGAAATAACTACAACATGATGCAGATTTGTTAAACATATGAATTCATGCTTTGTCAGGTCTGTCAGCAGGACAACAACTTCTAAAATGTTTGTTTTCTGAATGGAGTTTGGATCGATCAGGGCAATTCTATGCTAACTTGGTCACAGTAAAGTAAAATGATAGCTGGAATGAAGTTACAGAAACATGTTTTCTGAACTCACAAGGTAGTTCAACCTCCTCGCTTTCTTTGAAGTAATGTCCAGTTTTTATATAAATATGAAGTTGTAGTCCGACAGAGCTAACAATGCTAACAACAACATTGGAACCGGATGTGCACAGAACCTGTCTGCTGAGAAGCTCCAGTGAAGATAAATCAACGTTGAAATCCCAAAAACTAAAGTAAAAAGCTAATTTAATAAAAGCGGTTTACTCCGAGCTCCTCCCGCGAGTAAACGGCGTAGTTGTTAGAGCATAATCCAGTCCTACGAGTGTTTATTTGTCCAAAGGTTGCAGCGCTGCTTCCAGCTCCTCTCCACACATCACTCTGAAGCTGTCAGTGACGTACGGACAATCTCAACACTGATAGGCTATCACGACTCAGCGTCATGCGACTTTCTCGCTTGAGTTGAAAATATTCAACTCAATTCCTTCGCGTCACCGGCCCCGCCCCGCTTAGTGCCGCCCGACAGGAAATCGCGGCTCTACGCGTCTCTGCATTGACTTCGTATGTAAACTCACCGCCCCAAACGCTCGCTTCGCTTTTGGTTTTAAACGTGGCCCATATGAGACATTAAACACAGATCTTATGTCTGCATTAATTGATGTGTTTTTTTGTTTTTTTAACCAGTTGGGGGCAGAATAAACGAGTTGTAAACACATTTACGTAGAAAATGCAAACTTCAATGCAAACTGTTTCCCGTTTACACAGCCAGCTGATATGGAGCAACATTAGCATTCATTTGGAACCATGTTTCTGTCCACTTGAAATACTAAGTCCAGTGTTCACTTGCTTCTTGTTCTGTTTTTGGTCACCACCTACTCCTGAGGGATAGACAGTATCTGGCCATTTTTATAACTAAATGCTCCACTATGTTCACCAGCTAGTGTGCTGTTTGGTGCTGAGCAGGTAGTGTTGTTTGTTGTACTGTTGGTACAGTTGGTGTTTAGAGCGTTTTTTCACTGAAAACAGCTGTTCTTCCATTCCATATTTATATATTTCTACATTTATTTATGTTGACTGTATGTTTGTCTACGTGTAGCACCTTATCACCACAGCAGATTCCTTGTATGTGTAAAACACTACTTGGCAATAATGCTCCATCTGATTCTGATATGAAAACAACTACGAGCGACCTTAAAAATACAGTTTTCCACTGTTATATACAAATATTATTATAATTATTAGCAGCCTTAAAGCAGTTTTTCTGCTTCACTGAATTACAATACAATTGCTCCTGTTTCTGTTACCTGAATGTGTTCAGTGTCTCGCACTAATGCCAGCTATCAAACTCATGATCTCCTTTTCCTTCCAAGTACCCTGCTATGCCATTCAGTTACCATGTAGTTTATACGGACTGGCTTGGTATTAGACTGTGGAATTGACATCTAATGTGTAATATATGAGTTGTGCATAAATGTGCAGCTGCTCTTACCACAGGAGGAGACAGCGCCTGATCAGCTCTAATAGAAACCGCATTTATTTGACCTACAGCTCAAACTGCAGTCATCTTACCTACTCTCCCCTTTTTGACTTTGACTGAAGCACACAGAGGCTACACTTAAGAGACATTAAACTGTCACTGTCCAAGACATTTGACTTTTGTCCTGAACAAGCGCATGTTTGATAGTTGTTATTATGTACTAGCATCACTGCAGTGAGGACAACAGAACACCAAAATCTTCCTGAAAGCTTGAAATCCTCTGCAGTGCTGACGCTTCAGCCCCTGAGGAGTATGACCGTCCTAGTTTGGAAGCACGACTGCCAGTTGTTCTGCAGGAATCCCTCCACCGAGCAGGCGGCCTGTTTTGGCTGATTGTTCACTGTGCTGAAGTAGAGTGGCGTGGTGCGGTGCCTCATTAGGTCC
This sequence comes from Micropterus salmoides, assembly GCF_014851395.1. Taxonomy (NCBI): domain Eukaryota; kingdom Metazoa; phylum Chordata; class Actinopteri; order Centrarchiformes; family Centrarchidae; genus Micropterus; species Micropterus salmoides. The sequence continues at coordinate 6,336,164 of NW_024044459.1, forward strand.
TAAATGAATTTCACTGTGGAGCTGGATCACAAGCAGAGACCTGATCGGTCCACTCATGAAGACTAACCTTGCATGGTAGCCTTATGTCAGACCCTGCAGCTGTGTGCCTGTGGGTGACACATGGCTGCTCTCAGCCTCAGGTCCAAATCAGGACCTTTAAAGTCCCAGAATAACATAAAATACAGCTTTTAAGTTTTTAATTTAAACAGAAAATATCCTAGACCATAAGGGTACCCCTTGATTGATGATTTTTGAGAGGGAAGTCCAGTTTCTTAAAATTTTATTATACTGTTAAGTGCAGAGTTATACTGCAGAAAAGGTCACTGCAGGTTGGGCGCCACACCCATGCCTGCTGTGTGTGTTTGGCAGTTTATGGTTCTCTTTTCATGTGCACTGAGCAGACACACACACATAGCCATCCACCCCGGCTGTCTGGTGGCCCATTACTACTGGACATCAGGGACATGCTCAGACAACACTGTATCGCCACACTGGTCACGCCAGGCAGAAGCGCACACACACACACACACACACACACACACACACACACACAGTAAGGCTGACAAAAGGTTCTTTGTGTTTGTTTGCCGAGTGCAGCTACGCCGGGGTCGCTCCCTTTCTGGGGCCTGGCGCACTGTTTGAAGCTTGGCTATTGGTTCACAGTTGAACTGTCCGGCTGTCACATTCTGGTTTAGTTGTCTTTCTGGGGCAGATGTTGTTCTCAGTGGGCTCCTCTTTTTCTCAAGCAATCACACATGCTGTCCTGGTGTATTTCAGTGTTGCTTTATTGTAGCAGTTTATTTAGTCAGGCTAGACAATTAGAAGTTTTTGTAATAACTGATTATATAAAAGTGGATATATTAAATATCCAAATATTATTATATTTTTGCAAAGTATTTTCCTGTCCATTTATTACTTTTATCTAACTATTTCAACTCTTTATCAATTACTGGGGGGCATCTGTGGCTCAGGAAGTAGAGCGATTGTCCAGTTACCAGCAGTCTGCATGTCAAAGTGTCCTTGGACAAGAGACTGAAGCCCACATTGCTTCTGTTAGCATGTATGAATGAGCTAATCGGGTGAATGTGATGTAGAAAACACCAGTTCTGAGACTACACAAATATAGATCATTAACATTTAGATAACTATTTCTACTCTGTATTCGTTACTTTTAGCTCACTTTTTCAACTTCAACTCTGCTCACTTGCTAACTAGTTTTCAGGCCCTTGTAATCGTGCCATGTTGTGTTCAGGTATTCTAGTTCACACTATGTAGCTATATTTTCAAATCATAATTTCTGGGACTCCCTGAGATACCTAATGTCAGTAATGGCTGACTGTGTCTCTCTCTCTCTCTCTGCATGTTCAGATACTACAGGGGAACGCATGGAGTCATAGTGGTATACGATGTCACAAGTGCCGAGTCCTTCGTCAACGTCAAACGATGGCTACATGAAATTAACCAAAACTGTGATGATGTGTGCCGAATATTAGGTGAGTAAACTGTTTTCACCTTTGCATCATTCACCTAAAAATAGACAACACCCTTGAATCTAGTGCACATCTTTTTTTATTTGCAGGCAGCGTGAAGAATTGTTCTTAGCTTTGTTTTGACTTTGCGCACTCCTTGTGAATATTTTCTGTTTTCAGTGGGAAACAAAAACGACGACCCCAACTCCAAGGTGGTCGAGACGACTGACGCGCAGAAGTTTGCCGAGCAGATGGGAATCAACCTGTTTGAGACGAGTGCAAAAGAGAACATCAATGTTGAAGAGGTAACTCCTTGTTTCTGTTGTCTCCGCCTCAGACTGTTTGCAGACTGATGTGTTTGTGTGGAGTAGTTCCTGGGACATGCCTGGTATGCAGAGCAGCTCAGCTGAAGACTTGAATTAGAATCTGAAAAACCTGCTGGACAGTAGGCTGTCTCAGGCCCCAATCAAGAAAGAATGCATTTTTTGCAAGAGAGGCTTTTAGACTTTTTTAAATTGTTTTCTATTGGCAGTGAGCGTTTTGCAGGCTGTTTATGCGCCCTGAGTGCCTCGCGTTTTAAGCCTAGGTCTCACTACACGATTTTAAGCCTGATTGGCTGGTCGGCGAGCTCGGTGACCGTCGGGCTGTAATCTGGGGTAAATCAGTGATCGATCTGCGGCGGTGTGAGGTTCTCAAGGACACACATCAAAACGGCCCCCCGACACATCGTCAATGAGAGCAGGCAGCTGGCAGAGCAGGCAGCTACTTTTCACTGCAAAACGCTTTTTACTCACTTGCGTGTGCTAATCCATTCTTTCACCCAGTTTCTTTGTCTTTATAATTGCTAGCTTTATAATAACAAACAGCTGTTTCGTGTGTAGGTTCGCCACATTTCACGTGTTTTCTTGAAAAAACGTGGTTTGGAGACCAGCGTCGCGTGACAGAGTCCTTGTCAGCTCGTGTAGTGTGTGACCCCCTGTCACCGATCAGTCAAGTAGTGTGAACGCCACAACGACTTCAAGACTCCCGCCACAAGACGGCATGTTGTGTAGTCTGCACGAGCCTTTAGGTGCCTGCTGCGCCTTGCGTTTTTGAAGGAGCACTCTGATGCACAAAGTTGGGAAAAATTCAACTCTGAGCAGAAAAGCTCCAGATGTCATTCACGTTTTTCCCATTGTCCAGTCAAATGAATGGAGAGATGGGCCCTCAGTAGTGGTGATTGGTGGATTGTCCGGAGACTGCAACAAACTGTCCCCGACTTGAATAAGCCTTGAACCGACCATCATTAAGACGAAGCTCCTGGACCAACTGGTGGTACTACATGAGGGTCTCATATAGGCTATCCACCTGGATCTCCGTTTCCCTGTCTCCTGCGTGTTTGTACACCTCTCACCCTCTGTTTGTCTATTTTGTTACAGCAGATGTTTTAGCAACAAAAGACAGACCTGTGAGTTGTGATCAAGTTTCTGCTAATATGACAATTAGTTAGCAGAAAACCAAAGAATGCAGATTGCTGGCGTTATAATCTTTGATTAGACTGACAGGACAGCTGATTTGGTGGTTGCCTAGCAACATTTAAAAAAAACGCAGCGCACTACTCTTTTCCAAATTCAACCGAAAAGACATCTCGCGTTTATAAACCTGCAAAACGCTCTCTGTCTGATCGGGGCCTCAGTGAGCTAAATGTGCAGTGGCTTATCATACAAATTCTTTAAAGAAATAGTTTTGGGGAAATACACACTAGGGCTGCAACTAATGATTATTTTCTTTGTCAGTTACTCCATTCATTTTCTTGATGATGATTATTTGGTGTATAAATGTCAGAAAACTGTGAGAAAACATAGTTTCTCACAATCATAATTTCCTAAAGCGTAACTAAGCCAAGTTAAGCTAACAGGCTGCTGGCTGTGCTTCATATTGAACAGACAGATATGATAGTGGTATCAACTTAATCTTTTAACTCTCAGCAATAATAAACATATTTCTGGAAATGTTTAACTGTTTCTTTAATGCTATGCAAATACCAGAATACTGATTGGAAAACCCAAAACTCTGACCTATTGAACAGCTTTCAGCCATTCTTGGTTGAAGCAGTCTCTATCCTACAGTCTAAAGAGCTGATCTGCATACTTTTCATAAACTGCTGTGTTTGATGTGGCTGATTGCTGTACTCACCCAACATCGTTGTTTTGTGTTTCTCCTTCAGATGTTTAACTGCATCACAGAGCTAGTGCTAAGAGCCAAAAAGGAGGTGCTAGCCAAGCAGCAGCAACAGCAACAGAACGACGTGGTCAAACTCACCCGGAACAGTAAACGAAAGAAAAAGTGCTGCTAGCAACCTCCAAGCCATCCACAAAAGGCCGTCGGCACCTTTTCTTCACACACACATACACACAAGATGGGACTCCGAGCATCTAAATTAAAGAGCAGATAAAGATTTAATAAATATACAGTGAAAGATAAAAAAAAATAAATAAATGGAAAAAAATGTCCCTTTTGGACAAATTAATCATAAAGACTTAAAAATGTACAGATTTTATTAGACGTCAGATCAAGTTTTATTTGGAATTCAGCAGATGAGCGCTATTGACCTGAGGTCCTTTTTTCTTAAAGGATCTGCAAGCTGACAACTGACCGCCATAATGCTCAGATTTATATCCACATAATCCCCATATTCTTCCATCAGTATCTCATCTCTCCTTCTCATTCCACTGCACACGGGACATTTAGAGTCGAGTCAGACTCTGCGCCTGAGGAGAAGGAGGGCTCACCTTTTTTGGATTTATTTGTTTCTTTCTATTGTGTGTTTTTTTTGTTTTTGGGGGTGGGTGGGGGTTTATGCAATGCAGTCTGAGTCAACATTTCAGACACCTGTGTTACCATGGCTCTTGCCAAGAGATCATGAACTGCTAGATTTTGTTTTATTTGACTTGATGGGGGAAATAAATCGCACGCATGATGATGATTGGTAGACGACCTTTAGCAACTAATCCGATGGACAGAACTGGTGACTTGTCATGTTTTGTTTCACTGTGTTTATATTTTGCCAAGCTTCCCACCCTCTCCTGTCTAAGCCCCAGTAGTGCTGAGCCAATGATTGATTTAATGTTCTATTTCTTTTCTCTATTTTTCTTATTTTTTTTTTCTTTTTCTTTGTGTGACAGAGCAGTTCATCCACTCCTGGGATGTCAGGCTCTGAAAGCACCCTTTAATGCAGTCTTACTACGCTTTCAGAGTTTGCTTTTAAACCTCTTCTCCATATTTTTGTTTTTTAAACAATGATACTGCCAACATTATGGAAAAAAGTACGGAAGAGGTCAGTGGCACCTCTCATTAGACTGTTGCCATAGTGGCCCCTGGTAGGCCAAGAGGCAGGGTGAATCGTGGTCTGATGGGGCCCTGTTGAGTCCTCAGGAAGCGCTCAGGGCTGCCCTCCTTCCCTCTCCCCCTTCTGTATTTCTGCAGCCCCAACGCCCACATATCAGCACCTCTTACAGCGACGGACTCTTCTCTCTTTTGGTCCATCAGTAGGCACGAGGAGGCTCTTTTTCTGGAAACTGGCTTCTCGTAGTAGTCGCGGTGACCTCCAATCCATAGCAGACTGTGGTTCTTGCCCTTGTTTTTGAGCCTGTAACACTTTGTTTGAAGGGGTATAAAAAAGTTGATGCCTGACATGCATTTAGACTGTCGTGGATTTACTGCATTTTCTCAGCTTGCAGAATATTCTTATCTGATGTCATGTTTTTCTTTGCTTTTCTCTGTCACAACCCCTGCTACCTGCTCAACTGAAGTGTTACCGGACAGTGTTTTTGGCATCCGTGATGAGAGCGTGGCAGACAGTGGGACTGTTAATAAAAGAACAAATGGAGATGAACTGCAGCACTGGATCCCAGTGTTTGGGCCTAAGCTCCTCTCCCTCTCCATGTACAGGGTTTGTCACAGTGGCTAAAGCATCCTTCAATGTCTATTACTGACATATTTCATTTTCTATTTTGAATTGGGAGAGTAAAAATGGAGTGAGCTGTAAGTATTGGCTAAGTTTCTGTTGGAAACATTTAGTTTTCATCCTCTGGGCAGACTCTGGCAGCCGGTTTGGGATCCTGATACACGTTGAGAGGTCACGGAGACCTCCAGGGCCTAGGAATAGTATAAAATCTCTCACTTTATGATTTCTATTCATTACGTGTATGTATATATAAATATATTTGTGTGTTTATATTCAAGATAGAACATACACACATAATTAGCACACCAAACTGTGTGCTATGGTTGAAACACACTCGTCAGCTGTGGTTTGCTGTACACTGGAGAAAAAGAGATGTACTATTCAATTTTCCCTACATGAATTTAATCAGTAATAAAAGTTTTAAAAGAATAAATATTTGACACATAATGACTGATCTCATTTGTCCGTGCTTTGAGACTTGGTCTTACTTCATAAACCTGTGTCTTTTAATTTTTTGCTTTCTGTGAATAAAATTGTATGGGAGGAAGTGTGTACCGGTCTTTGGGAAGCCTCTTGCTTGCTTGTCTTTGGTTTTACATAATTTTAAATGTTTTAAAAAGAAATGGGAAACACAAACTGTTGTCATTGTCTTGCTATCATCAGTTATTAACTAAGGGGAGCAAATGTGATCATCCTAAACTAAACATTTTCCACACATCACTAGTAACTTTATAACTCTTTTCATTTCTGTTGTCACCTTGTCGCTTGTGACCCTGAAGCGATATGTATATTTCATGGGATGGCAAAGGCCAGACCTGCCCTACTGTGCCTCTGATTGGCTTACCCTGATATTCTTACCCTAACTAGCCAATCAGAAGCAGAGCTGGGCGGGCCATGGATATTCTAGGGCTGAATCTTAATTTCCACATGAGGGCTTATGGCTGTCCCACTGTCAAATTGGCAAGTGCAAGAGGGCTCTCCCACAGACATTTTGAGCCCCTTTTTGCAGACTTTCTGTAAGTCTGCATCTCTGCAGATTTTGTCTGAGGGAATTACCCACAGCTCATAGTGTTACGGCATAAAGCACTGGTTTACAAAGGGAAGCTGGTGTAAAAAAAACAAAAACAAAAAGGAAACATTGAAGGAGAACTACCAGAAAAAAGTTTACATGTATGATGCTGTATTGATAAAAAGGAGAAAATTGATTATTTAAAAATGACCTCTTGTCCACCATCAGTTTGCTCAGAAAGAGCCTGCATACCTTCAAATTAGACAGTCTGTCACTTCAGTGCCTTTTGAAGGAAGTAAAACACCCACAGTTCTTTTGGCATAGTCAAGGTAATGGAACGTGATATTTAGCAAAGTGCAATGCTGCCCATTGTACCATTTTGGGCCCTTGCAGCCTCTCATATTGAGCACTTACCAAGTGACATGGATGTGAGGGCTCAGAGGCCAGGCTTTACGCTGGGGAATAGGATTGGGCCCTAAAATGCATCTTGAGGAGAGAAAAAGCTGGCCTAAAGCACCCTTGCACCAGTGTATCCTTTATGTAAGTATTTTCACCAGCTGAGGTGTGACACAGCTGGAATTTACAAACCTTGGCAGAAGCAGGACTCCTTTTGATGACTGATGCATACATGTGGATTCAGATCATGTCAGACCTGATCTGCGCAAAATGTCTCCTGTGAAAAAGGTCTGATGGAATGATTTACTTCGGAACAATCAAGAGGTACTCACAGGGTACTGAGGTTGAATACCCAGCTCTGAGGCTGGTAGATGCAGAGACTGAAAGAGATACTTGCAGCCATTCCTTTGAAAATGGACATAAACCATAGGTATAAACAAGACTTAAGCCTACAGACATGCTGGCAGCTCTGTGAGACTGCACCAAGACAGCTAAATGTTCACATCAGCATGCAAACATGCTCACAATAACAATGCTAACAAGCTGTAGCAGGTTACATCTACCATGTTCACCTTCGTTTAGAGTGTTAGCATGCTAACACTTGCTAATTAGCACAGAACAATGTACGGCTAAGGCTGATGGGAACTACATTAGTTTTTAAGGTATTTAGTCATGAACCAAATGCTTGGACAAGTTTTGACCTGATGATAGGTGCTAGATGAAAAGTCAGAGGATCACCAACATTATTGCAATTCACCATGAAGGTGCAATTTATCCAGTGGGTGTTGCTGGTGCTGGAGGAAAAGACGGGGGATCGCCAAGTCACCATGTGTTTCTGTACCAAAGCTATTTGATAGTTGTTGAAGTAGTGCACTGACTGAAATTTCCATTCATAGTGCCACACCACTAGCATGGCTACATTCTAAGGTATACAGTATTTTGATTTCATCCATACCTATTTGACTTTTTTATTAAAAACATCATTTGTCTTGATTCTTCTCAACAACCAGCTGAGTTGACAAGAAGACATCATGATAGGCTTGCTCATGTTGTTTCTCACTGCTGTTTGCCCTCGTCATGCAGGTAGTCACATATAATCCCACAAATTCCATTTTATAAATCTTCTGTTAGGTCCCTTCTCCCTGCTATTGTTTAATTCTCTGTAGATGATGGTGTTCTCATAATTCAAAGAAAGATGGAAGCGTCTTCACCTTATTTAAAACACACCTGACTGTGAGAACCACACAAGGAAAGTGTCTGTATTTAAAGGCCAAGTCAGGGGAGACAAGCAGATTGTAAAGTATTTATTTGTACAAAAAATCCCCAAAATGCTAAGAAAATTGCATGATAAATATTTTGAATAGTTTGAAGCATTCTGTAACTGAAGTGCCGTAAGTGGTGAATGGAAGCACTCACACGGAGCACAATGAGCCCACCGATAGCACTAAATTCCAAAACAACATCCGACCAAGCGGAGACAAGCAACAGGAAACACACTCAATAGCATGTCTGTCTGTCACTGCAACACACGCTCGACCCACGGCAACATCAGGATGTTTAGCACAGAAACACGCAGCAGACGGCGTTTTAAAAATGCTTCAGATTGGAAAATGAATCAGTACAGCGATAGTCTTGACCAATACAAAGAGTCAAACAAGAAACAGAAACAGGAGTTAGGACAAAAAGTGGACAGAACCAAATATGTTACAGTTTTTCTAACTAAAATGTAACATGAAGCAGGACAAATTGGTGTCTGGTCATGGTAGGAGTGAGTTTAATCCAAGCTTGCTGCAGGCAGCTGGGATTCTCATCTGTCGATCAGCAAATGGAAGGGAGTCCCAAACTCCAAACACAAAGATCCTGAAGGTTCCGCTTTAGAATCCACCCACTTTCACACTTTTCATATATTTCTGCCTGGAAGAGGAACATGTTTCTGCTCACGTCCCTTCAGACAGGATCGCAGCGAAAGAACTTTCTAATAAGTCACCCTTTAGACAGAGTTTTTAATGGCTTTACTAATGGTTAATAAATCATTAACTAATGCCTGGAACATAATGCTCTTAAAATTAACACTGCAAAATTTGCTCTCTTGCTGCAGAAACTGGTGTTCTCTCTTCTGGCTGTAGATGTTTTGAGGTGTTTTAGAATCTTGATGACATATTGTTTTGAATTTTGTGCTTACATACATTCCCTTTTGCGTTGTTTTAAGTTGACATTTTGATTGCTTTTAGGAAGAAATCACATTACTTTTCTGCTTAACACACTGACATATTTTTTTGTGTCACCCTCGTTTCTCTGTTACTCATGGTTAGTGCTGCCTATCTGGGAAACTAGTGAAAAAGAGAATCTTAATATCAATGAGGCTTTCCTCGTTAACCAAAAAAAATTAATCTTGGGGTTTCCAAGTTGCGGAAATCTCTATGGCTGGTGTTTATCCTCAATCAGAAGGGCTTGTGGTTTGTCTTTTTAGCTCTTTAACTCATCAGGAAGACTCATACAATACATTGTTTGACCTCTGACCTCCTGGGAAAGGACCAAAATGAATTTATTAACGATTTATTTACAAGTGCAGATTTTTGTCCAGTCTATAACTTATCTCATTAACATTTATATTATTTACAGATGATTTCCTGACTTTTGCTGTTGGTTCATTAGAAAGTGAGAAACTTGACTCTTTATCAATGATTTATTAATGTTTATTACTGCATTTGACATTTAATGCCCTTTATAAACTATTAAAGTAATCGTTTGACATTTTTGGGAATACCTTTATTTCGCTTTCTGGCTGTAACCTTACTTTATGCTAGAAAGCAAGTAAATGTATTCCCAAAAATGTCTAACTACTCCTTTAACAACTCCTTCAATGATGTAACAGCCAGAAATATTTTTTACAACCTGGCAACCCAAAGGTTTTTCTAATTAATGGCTTAGAATTAATAATAATAATATGCCATTTACCTGACAAAGCGACTTACAATTGCTATATATGTCAGAGGTCGCACCTTCTCTGGAGCAACTAGGGGTTAAATCTTGCTCAAGGAAACATTGGTGGATGTGTCACAGAGGAATTGATTTAATGAAGAATATATCTATAAAGCATTAGTGAACTATTTCTTAACAGTTAAAAAAACCTATTAATTATAGTTTTTAAACTGTTTAGAAAGGGTGACTTATCAGGAAGTATTATCAAGAGTTGGACACTCTTGGATTAATTGGAGATTCATGAGGCTTCTTAAATTATTTGTCATATAGGTGAATTATTTGGGTGAAACTCAGAAGGACTCATGAATCTCTGGGCAACTCCACTGCATGCCAAACCCAAACGGTCAAATAAACATACATATGAGTGATAATTCCTGCTCACGGTTAGGACACACATGAAAAAACTGCCTAGAAATTACAATGTACGGGTATATTTCTCTCTAAAAAAAGATTTTCATTCAAAAGGTATGCATTTTTTCTTATAAATATATCGATTTCGTCCAAACCTATTCGACTTGTTATAAAAATCATTCTTTGGGTTGATCCTTCCCAACAACCAGCTGAGATGACAAGAAGACACCTGCATAGGTTTGCACAGTTGCATTAGACATGAGTACAAACACAGACAGACATGAGACATCACTGTGCCACACTGTAAGTCATCGATGCTCAGAGATTTCAGGTCAACATGTTCTGTATAATCAATGGAGTCACAGATACTGTATGTCACCTAAAACGGAAGCCCGGCAGCTAAGAAATTAAAGTGCCCATGAAGTATTGAAGCAATGAGAATGGAGGTAGACCTTTTCTATTGGTGTTGAACCAAAGTAGCTCAGATGTTGACCACTGCAGAGGAAGTTCAGTGGAGTTTCTGCACAGATGTGCCTTTTAATGACAGAAAGTTCAACAGGTTATTGTGGAGCTGGATTGAGTGACTTGGAGAGTTGATGAGCAATCTACGTAGTCCTTCCTCCTTCCCATGCTGATGTAAACATTTTGAAAATTTGGTCAACTAGGAAGGTGATTGACATCATGAGGAGAATGTTGGACAGCGCCTTTCTCTTTGAAAAATAAAAGTTTTCATAAATTGAACGCAAACTGTGGAAAAATTATATGACTAACTTCAGTCAGGTTTATTCAGATGTTGGAGATGAAAGTGAAGGCCTCATACAGACGTGACACTCAATTTAAGGATCCTCTTGTCCTGCTCAAGCTGATTCTGTTTTACTTCATTATGGTAAATGAAACTTAACCATAGTGATATGCGCCATTACTTTTGGGGGACAAACATGAGTACAGTTTTAAAGGGAAACTCCACTGATTTTACTCATAAAAGTTTGTAGTCATCGGAGGAGCTTTGTAAAGTCTCTGAACTTAAGCTTTGAGACTACATATATATAACAGAAAACCTGTGTGACAAACTGGGCTTCTGGAATATGGCGGGAAGAGTCTAATGAAAAGAGCACTTGTTGCATTATGGGAAATGTAGGATCCATTGTTTTTGGAACTTGGTTTGGAGACTAAAAGTCACAATGTATCAGTTTCTGCTGCTTTGAATTTGATTTTTTTTAAAGCTGCACTGATTGATTGATGATTGAACTAAATATTGTTGGTACAACATTAGCAGTCATTTTAAGGTTTGTTGCTGAGCAGGTACAGTTTATCAGACAGCTGCTTGCTGCTGAAAACAGGGTTGAAGAGAGCAGTGAGACTGAACCGAAACAGGAAAGGTGTGGGCCGTAAAACCAAAACTATGGGCTAAAAGAGTGGAACTGCAGAGTCAGGGGATAATTTTCTGTAGGTTAGACTATGAGTGACCCCTTTCACATTACACACAGTTATTTGATCAGAACTATTAACACAAATTTAACAAATCCCAGTGAATTCAGCGCGACTTGCTTTTTTGATCAATCACCGCAACTTTTCAGCAAATTTGACCTATGTCAAAAAACTCACTTCCTTGTTTACAAGACGCAGTAGAGATGTATGTGTGATACCAACATCTCATATTTGCCTACAAAAACAGCAAAGGTCCGTGAAAAAAAGTATCCAGATCTGCTGTACCAAAGCGGGGGAAAACTGTTTTTCAAAAGTATTGTGGTCGAACATAAAAGGAAACTCTTTGCCACCGCAAAACATACAGGGAGAATGGCAGAAACTCATGGAGTACGCCAGACGAGGGTGCTGCATCGCGGTCAACTGCAAGCGATAAAAGAATCAAGGTAAGCTGATTTAAATATGCAGGGTAAGGGTTAAGGACCATTTAATGATTCAACTATATTTCTAAAGTTCAAAATCACACTTTTGCAGTTTTCACTCATTTCTACAATTTCATCGCACAAAAATGCACCAAAACATCGCAACTGCTGCAAAATCAGGCATTTTCAGGTCGCAACAATCCTTTGAAATCCTGCGAAATCCTGCTGGGACTGTTCCATTGTTTATATAAAAATATTACATATATTGTTTGATGCAGCTGTAATACATCTATTGTGAGTCCCAAAACTTTATGACTAAATCATTGGAGTATCCCTTTAAAAGTATTCATCTTTTTTATTGGAAGTTCGGGCCTGGGGCTTTAAAAATGGTAAATTCTCACTGAAATAAAAAAAAACTGCATGGCTGTCAATAAGAAACTGAGCGTTCTTTGTGTCACTTGTTTTGTCAGATATATAGCACACTATGGTCCTGATATATCAAGCTGTTGACTCATGTTTTGAACATCCCCTGAACAAATGAATAAACCTGAGAGATCACATATGGTCCGGCTGAGCATCATTGCTCTCCACCCAGAGGATGGATCATCATATTCTGACGTACAGCTCTGTCTTACTATCCTCATCTTTTCCCACAACCCTGCAATGTCTTTCCCCAGACTCCTTGGCCTGATAACTGGGATGCATACAGTAACAGTTACATAGTGTTCCCTCTCTACAAAGTTGGCAGTGGGCTAGTAGAGATAGTCGTAGGCACTACAAGGAAACCTTCCTCTTTGGAGGTAAACTTTGTGACCCTGTTCATGTTCTGTAAGACCGATAACTTTCTTTGAGAGGGACTGAAGGCAAAGCCTCTGGGGAAGTCCTATTCTTACATTTCTATCGCTCAGTGTCACCAATTAGTCAGCGAGGAGAAGAGTAATGGGACAGATAAAGTGCAAAATGACCCCCCCCCTCCCAAACCTCAGTGTGTGCGACTGCCCGTCTTTGGCTGTGTTGTTACCCCCGTACTGTGATGTCACCCCTCTTTCTCCCTCGCCTCGTCTGTCTCTGTCTGTCTGCTGTGCTCAGGGCCAGTCCAATGGAGCTCAGCTCTTTTTGAAAAAAGAGAAAAGTCTCTTGTCCCGGTCAGAGATGCGGTGAGCTCGCCTGGAGGACTGACCGCCGTGGGCCCTCGACGACCCCGACAGGGAAGAAGGGGCCGAGCGCCACTCGTCCTGGTACTTGTCCATCAGCTGCTGGTCAATCACTCTGTGCATATCATCCTAAAGCCGAGGACAAAGAAGCGAATGAGAGAAAGACATTGAGAAATGGGGCATATGGTGGGGTGTTTCAGGAAGTTCTGGGGGGATCGGACTCATTGATCAAGTTACCTGTTAGGTGTTGATTACAGACACCCCAATCACCTTTCATCCCTGTTAAATTGTTTTTTACTAACATCCTTTAAAAACCTGCAGCAGTAAAGGCAGTTAAGCATATGATTGACCAGGAAACGATAATGGACAGATTAACGTACTAGTGCAGTGTTGTACCTTTGGTCCACACGCTCTCTGTACAATGAATACAGTTTTTCTATACTGTAATACTACCTGGTTCAGATTTCCAGTATGGTAATTTTGATTAAAAACCTTTACTTAGGAGTTTGTGCAAAAGAACCACAAGATCTAAAACTGCAATTTTGACCCTTATGATGTTGCTTCATACTGTGCTTTAGAAGTAAATGGACGGCATTTATCTAGCGCTGTTCTTCAAAAGCTCTTCATAATTTGCCTCTCATTCAACCCTTCAAACACACACTCACAGGCCGATGGCAGTGAGCTAGCATGCAAGGTGCTGGCCTGACCATTGGGAGCAATTTGAGGTTCAGTGCTTTGCACAAGCACAAACCAGCACAAGCACAAGGAGCTTTCAGGGTCCCTGGAGTTCTGGGGCCTGCGTCACTTGCATGCTTTGCGCGGTTGGTAACCCAGCCTTGAATATGCTGAAAATTCACGTACTGTTCTGAATAACCAGGGGCTGCATTCAATAAGAGCAGAACACAGTTGGGGGGTTGGTATTTCAGCCAAATCTTTTTCAAGGAAAATGGCTTTTGGCTGCTCAATAAGTCACAGATGACATCATATTCTAAATTAGTAATTTCCAAACCTTCCAGCTTGTGACCCCTTGGAATTAGGCAATATTTATTTGTGGCATTTATCTACGTGTTGTGAAGAGGTAGCCAAAGGGTAATTTTTCCTCTCAAACTAATGTATTTGAGCAGCTTTTAGAGGCCTGAAGAGGTAAAATTATTCAGTAATTCAGAACGAAATACAAACATTAGTGCAAAGTCTGAGAAAAAAAAAAACTAAACATAGGGTGAACCACTATTCTAAACTGCACCAAATACTTTGACTTAATAAATGAATGGCAAAAGTTGCCAGGTTTGTTATTAGTAGTTCCTAAGTGATAAAGCCACCAGGGGGCTCTGACAAGCTTCTATATCAAGATGGCAACAATCGTGATGGGAAAACTAGTTGTTAGTCTGTAAACAGATACTTTTTATTAGTAAAAGGTTAGTCTGTCTGCATTTGCATCTCTTAACAGGTAAGCTGACCAGTGGATCAATCTCATAAAAACATTCCAATAGGGGATACAGGTGTATGGAGAGAGGAGACAGAGGCAGAGGCAGGTGGAGAGAGAGAGTGGAGGTTTGGATGGTTCTCTGTGGTGGTGAATGGTTTCAGAGAGGAGTGTCTCTCCTGAGTCTGTTAACCGTGGCATGGAATGACTCGGCATGGCGTAGTCGGGTTAGTGCAGGGTGAAACGGCGAGATGGTGCAGCTCGGGCTCACCTCTAAGGCAGGAGGGGGGGGGGGGTACCACAGGAGAGAAAGGGTGGTACGGGAGCTGAGAAAGGCCACTAGATCAGAAACCACAAGAGCCAAACAGTAAAGAGCCCTGAGGAGGCAAACTGTGGGCAGGGAGAAGAGAGAGGAAAGAGCTGCTGGTTACAGGTGAGGGAGGGGAGGGAGGGAACACACATACACACACATACAAACACACACACATAGTGTCCTCAGGCTAAATATCCACACTGACACTCATGACAGACGAGCAACACACTCTCAGAAGTTAATTGAGTGGTTTAGTGTATGTGCACAGGTTAAAATAGACAAGTTAAAAATAAGTTTCATTCAAGTGTCATTTCATTAGTTTTGCCAAAATTCATCCAGACACAACATGTATCGTACAGCTTTATTTATGTAACAACCTTAGCTGCCAAAATACTACAAAAAGACTATTAGGCATTTATTAATATATTGCTTGTGACCTATCACCCACCTGCCAAGCCTCCAGCTGCTGCGACAGGTTGAGTTTCTGCTGGATGGCGTCTAGGAGCTGGCTATTCAGAGACATTATGTCTATTTTACATTTAGCCAGCTCCATCTCCACCGCTTTCTTCCTGCAAGACACACAGACAGAGTGTCTAGTGAGGATTCTTCAATTTCTTTTACTGAATTTACTGTAGGGCTAACAGTCAGCAGCTGATTAGCTTAGCTTTGCATAAAGACTGGAGGCAGCCTGCCTCTGTCCAAAGGTCAGGTGATAACAACACTCGAGGAAGTCACTGCTCTAAGCAAGAAATTGTCCAGCACATAGCCTTCCGTAAAGCTACGACTACGTCTACGATTTAGTTTTTGTACGGATTTAACAAAAAAGATATAAAATGTTATTTAATAACATCACAGAGTACGGTCTAGACCTGCTCTTTTATGAAAAGTGCTGTGAGATAACTGTGGCGCTATATAAATAAAATTGAATTGAATTGAATTGAATATATTTTACAGCTAACTCTCAGCAAGAAAGGAAATAAGATAAGAAATAAGCGTATTTCCCAAAAAACGATCCCAGTAAAGCTATTCCTCTAAGCAAGAGCAGAGAATGACAACATCTATAATCTGTGTCTATCTAATTCCTGTGTGGAAGTAATAAAAAAGTTCAAACATTTTAGTTCATTACAACTTGGGTCATTATCTCGTAGTTATAATAACATTATGCTCAAGAAAGTTCTTTCTTTTCTTTTTTTTCTTACATTTTCTTTAAAGATATGCTTTTGCAGTTCTGCTGACAGTCACAATGTAGAGAGACAAGTAAGGCAGGGGAGAGGATGAAATGCAGCAAAGGGCCCTTGGCGGGATTTGAACCCAGGCGTACATTGCACAGGAAACTATTTGCAATGTACAGCAAGGTGAACTGTAAACTGTGATGAATGTTTACAACAACTTGGACAGTTTGGGTAAGTTTAAGTTTATCGCCAGATCTCAGCAATTCACTTCTTGAGTACAATGTTGTGATATTACTAATAGGAATAATTGCCAAAACTATAAAAACAAGAACCATACTGGAATTATCCCTTAAACCTGACATTATATTGACAAAGAAAGATTGTGCATATTTGCATTTGTGATCCTACTTGGCTATGGCGTCGTCTCTGTCTCTGATAGCACTCTGGAGCTGCTCGCTCGGCTCTCGGATTTCAGCCATCGTCTGCATCCGCTCATTCTCCTCCCGGAGAGAGCACATCTCTACAGAGAGCAGCGCCATCTGCAGGTCACATGGGACAACATGTGTGAGACGCAGGCCTCAGAAATTCAAGGTTGCATCTAACATCTCTACCCTGTACATAAGGATTCCCTTTGGGCCCCTCCCCACATCTACAGCTATTCATTCTAATATCTTTATGGGCCCTCCTCACATGAGGGCCCTGTATACTCACTTCCCCTTTCTCCCTCCAGTCCTACTCACCTGTCCCTAAATGTTAACATTATAAAGAGGGGTGCTTATGTGTGAGGCTGATTTTAGTTGACCCACTTATTCAGGAGAAAAACTGACCCGTGTGTACGTGTAGTTTATTTTGTGTCAATCGTGTATGTTAGCATTTTAGACACACGGTACAGAGTAAACTCTCCTGGCAGAAAGAGAACAAGGTTGAAACAATGTCCTATGTTACAAATGTTAATAGGACTACATTGGAGAGCTACATCTGCATCACAAGGTCATGTTAATGTTATTCTTAGATACAATTAATGCGATGTTATTCCACTCAAGACTGGTGAGGGCTGTCTGACACTTTTCACATGCACAGCACCACAGCCTTGGTGTGAAATTTCTGCGTTGTGCTCCTGACCTCTTCCTGTATGTTTCACTGACGTGCACATACATAGCATGTGTATGTGTGAGCCAAAGTGCAGTTATGTTACAGGCACCAGTACCTGATTGTGCAGCTGTAGCACCTCCTCCTCATTGCTGCGTGTTTTGTCCTGCTCGGCTTCGTACAGCTCTCTGACGTCCCTCAGCTCCTCTCCCAGCTTCCTCACCTGCTCCTCCAGAGCCTCCTCATCACTGCGCCGCGAGCCCTTTCAACACACAACAAACACCACTTCACAACACACACTCACTGTTCGCATATGTGCTGTTACCACCTAGTTTGACACTTCATTGTAAAATAGGCCCGCAGAGCCTCTATCCCGTCACAGTATTAAATTGGTTGTCAATTCTTAGTAAGGTTCCAGGAGAAGATTATGTGATTTCCTATTACTAAAATGGAAAATGAATCAATTGCAAGTAATTGCTCTCTAACCTTTAGAGTCTTCCAGTCAGTGCACAGCAGGTCAGCTGAATGTACAAAAATGTAAAATGTGAAGAATGAAGATTCCAGTAATAAATATTTGGTGTGGTTAACTTGCATTTCCTGTCATTGGGATTTAAGCAGTTCTTTCAAGGAAGTTCATCTGGAAGTTAACAACTGATTATAAAAAATCTGGTCATTATTGTGAGATTCAGAAATTACGTATATAGCTATAGCTCAAGTTACATCATTAGCATCACTATAACTGACTTCAGCACCAGTGGTTAATATAGTGATAATGTAGTTAAAGGTGGTGGTATTCTGCTTTTTGGCTTTTCCCCTCTCCTTTATTGTGTTATATATCTTTTTTGTGCATGTAACAGCTTTGCAAAGTGAAAAAGCACAAAGTCCAGCCCAAAGGGAGTTCCCATCTCCCACAGAAAGCTCTGCTCTGAACTACCTCAAAACAGCTCATTTGTAGTCCAGCCGCTTCCCAAAGATCATTTAGAGACAAGATGTATCACACCATAGCTAAAACGAAGCCTTCAACACAGGGTGAAAGAGGAGCGGCAGCAATGTGCAGTATGAAAAAAATTTGGTGTTTTTTGAAAATGAAACCATGTAAACCTGTTTTTGTACAACCACTAAATAGGATTTTGAACCTGAAAATAAGCATAATACCACCCCTTTAAAATATTATAATGCATCTAAACAATCCAACTAGAGCTAACTCGTTGTGCTTTGCCCTTATTAGTCAACAAATTTCACAGCACTAAAATGAAGGGGGTGGACATAAGGCACTTTTTTTTAAGAACTATTGCTACATGTGGAGAATGAGAGTTTTGTATAGTAAATGACCAACATTGCTGGCTAACCAACTAATCCTGAGTTAGCAGTTCTTACACATTTCTCTTCACTATTGTAGTTATTAAGCTGTCATTGATGTATGATTCTTGATAGTCATGGTTTGGTGATACATACACCAAAGTAACTGACTTACTCATTTAATGCAAAGTGCCCAGAGACAAACGACTAAATAGTAACTGCTGTTGAGCAGAGACAGCAGGCGGGGCAGCTGGAGCCACAAGATCTCAGGTCAGAGACTACTTTAGATAAGTGATTCATGCAACAGTGTTAGGTCTTGATAGACTTTAGTTGTGTAAGGGGCTTACTGTGTCTACATTATGAATCATTTTACTAGCTGCAGGAAACACCGAAAACAAGCAGGCGAACAGAGACAAGCCAACTGCGATATGTGTTCAGTTTACCAGTATTTCTTTACAAAACCAGAATATGGTAATACTATATAATTTACTAGTGCTTTCTTAAAAACAAAAAATAAAAGAGTGGGGGTTTACTATAGTGTCTTAGACTATTCTCTATTTCCTCTAATAATGAGAAATGACAGTTTTTTTCCAGCTAAATTATTAGAAAATTACTAAAGCCCTGAAATTACAGATGACCTAATTTTTTTTATATAGACACTATTTTGACAGTGCTGACTACTTGCCAGTGTGTTGTTCATTACCGTGGACTCGTTACCATCCAGGAGATTCTGTGTTAGCCTCCTTAGCTCTAGCAGGCTGGTGTGGAGGCTCCCAGTAGGCACATCCTTGGCTGAGGACGTCTCCGAGGACTCGTCCATGGAAGAGTCAGTGGACAGCGCCGAGTCTGTGACATCGTTTCCCCGTAGATGGGAACAGAGCGATCGAACTTCACAGTAGGCCTCCCATAGCTGAAGACGGAGCTAAACAGACAAGCAGGGGGAAGAGTTTTTAGAAAAGCATAGTCATTTAAAGTCATTTTAGCGGCTGTTGCAATGAAATGCAATCCTACTGTAACTACCTGCTCTCTCTCCTGCTCCTGCTCCTCCTGCTCCATGCTTTGTTCTATCTCACACAGCAGGCTAGACGGGTGCGGGGTGAGGCTTTGGAGGCTGTGCTCCTCCGTCAACTCCTCCAGCCGAGCAGTCAGCTGCCTGTGAGACATCTGAACCTCCTGGAGCTCCAGCTGGCTCTGCCGCAACTTGACAGAACAGAGGAGGCAAAACTGGGACTTAACAGTGCAAAGTACCTGTAGAGGTCTGACGGGTCAGGTAATTAAAAAGGACAAATTGTTTTGTGTATACTGAAAAACAGCTCTGAAGAAGCAACTCAAGTAGTAGTAGTATTCCTCAAAGATTTGAGATCTAAAAGTCCGAAATTTATGTGTCTGTACCTGTAGGTCCTTCTCGTGACACTGCCTCTCAAACACCAGCGTCCTCTCTCTGAGGTCGTCCACCGTATTCTGCAGCAGCTCGTTCTCCTCCAGCATGGCGTGCACCCGGCGTTCCAGCTCCATCTTCCTCTCCGACAGCATCTTAATCTAACATGTCAAACAGCACCAGTTAGTTGCTGCGCTGCGGGAAATAGGCATTAATTGGAGAAACTGAGGATTCTTTAGATTTCCTGGTGAATAGCGGACAGATGGGAAGCAATGGACCTGATTAAAGGCTACATTTTGTTTTTTTTCTGACTCTGAGGCAAGCTGGGCTCTTACACAAGATTAAAAAGTACTCCCACTGGCCTTAAGAATGTATGTTGCCTAGCACCGGTGTAGGCGTAAGTTGCCACCCTCGTCTACAAGAATGTCTTGGTGTTAAGTTAGCATCTCTACCAAGCTTGATATCAGCGTACTCCTTACCATGCATGTGGAACGGCCTTCTACTGAAGTCAAGCATTGCAGCAACACCACATATTCCTCATGAATTGTTTTCCATGGTAGCTGCTTGAGCAGCTTTCCCCATTAAACAAACATCAGTTCATTTTTATCCCTCCTGCTTTTGACCTACATCTGCTAACCTACTTCAGTTACCAGCTTACATGTGGATCTGTTGTTTTCACTACCACATGAGCATCTACATTGCCAGGTTGTGGATATTTTTGTGCTGCCACAGTCTCTGTCTTCACGCAAATAGGGCAAAAAGCCATTAGTCATCAGCTCATGCCATACAAATGCAAAGCGTTGGAAAAGTGGGAGCACCCAGACATTGCGGTATCTCAGCTAAATATAGAGCAGTAGCCTTTTCTCCCAATTATAGCGCAGGCTCTGCAGTCTGGGTGTTTTCTGCCTGGCTTTGAAGAGAAGCTACAGGGAAATCTGAATTGTCGTTATGTTCTATCAGTACCTTTGTTCATCATACATGACACGACTGACATCACAACACATCTCATGCTCCAAAAACTAAGCATGTTTTTCATCTTTTGATCTTGGGAAACAGGGATTGCCATAAGAACATGTCGAATATGGATTTTTTATATAGAAATATATCTATTCCATTTTACTTTAGGTGACAACATTAGATCTGAGGTTACACTATAACAGTACAGTGAGACATTTAATGTAAAATGCAATGGTATTATGATTATATAAGGTCAAGAACAAGAGTCTGTCTTTCATTTAGCATGAATAATCAACCCTATGAAATAAAAGCACTTTGCTCTATTATCAGCTGATTTAATTGGACAAATAAGTAGCAATTGCGAAATCAAAGTAAAAAATGGTGCAATCCTTGTTTCTGTTATTTCACAAGGCATCACATGCAGCATGCAGTCTGGTCGGCAGACAGCGTTCGGTAACCACTCACTTCTAGCCCTTGCTGCTCCAACCAGGAGGGAAGGAGGATGAGGGAAGGAGGAACGGAAATAAAGATGAAGATTACCGAAAGAGAGCAAAAGATAAAGTTTGAGAGAAATTCCACAACTGCTGTGACAGAACAAACAGTTCTTATGAATGCTATTAGCATGGTGGGTGAAAGATGAACACCATCCCAATCTGAAAATTAGGAAATCTTTTGAAACCAGTTTGCCTTTAAAAGGAATTGTATTCCACTTATTTTCACCAGCGACTATGTAACTTTTGCCGAACAGCAATCATTGTGCCCATAAGTGGTAACTGCACGATAATGGGACACTGAATGTTCCTTTATTTCCTAATATTCTCTTGAGTCAACTGTTTCAAAGACATCATCTCGCGACCTGACTGAGAGTGAGTGGAATGCAATGTCTCCCAATGAGGTATGTTTACATCTTGTTTTACCACTGGAATGATTATCTGTAACATGCTAAAACGTAATATAACACAAACACAAGTATAGAAGATTCATAAATAAGCTAACTGCCTTGTTAATGCCAGTACTGGTCATACCACAGCAAGTAAGACTATTGCATCAGATATCCTGAGTGTTGAACAAGGGTGAGTTTTATTGCTACTGAATTCAACTATTTATTTGTACCAGAAAGAATGTGTTAGTTCTGCAGATCCCAAGAGCAGTGAGAATCTCACTTGAACTTCACATGAGATCTGCTGTCACTTTGGGCCCTAACCAAGTGACTGCTCAAGCTGTGTGCACTCAGTACTCAGAAATACTCTGTACTCAAAGGTACAATTTAATCAACTGTACAAGTATAATGGTAACATGGTACTGATAGCAGCTCACCTCCGCCTGTAGATTCTCCAGTCGCGTCATGTGCTGGCTTGTGGACATACTCTTCTCCCTGAAGTCGTCCCGTAATGAATGGACCTGAGTGGACAGCTGCCTCTCCACCTCTGCAGCCTGTGGATGGAGACAGACAGACAGGACTGGGCTATGAAAGTCTGGTAAACTCACTTCTTTTTAACTCCACAACTCCAGATTATTCTCATTTCATCTCAAGTCCTCAACCCCAATTGACACTGACTCAAGTTACTTATCAGACTTCCTGCAGGTCCCTCTGGAGCCACTAAAGGGTTCATACAATTTTTTTCCACATATTTCAATAGAGCTGTAAACTTTGATGTGTAAAACCGATCACTCGCCTTTAATTATTGTTCACGGTAATGTTGTCGTAACAGCACTGTGTTAAAGTGTTACATTAGCTGCTTAGTTAAATTAGAAAGCTTTCACAGCAGCTCTTAAGTCTGTGTTCTCTTTCTAAGATACTGAGGTGACTCACTAGAGTCTGATACACACACACACACACACAGACATGCACAAACACACTAATGATCACTATACACTCAGTGTTACTGACATACTGTTAGCCGTAAATCAGCCCTCCCCAGTCTCTTCTTGAAAACAGTCCATTTTTTAGCTGTTCCTCTGAAAGCCCAATTTTACCCAAATGTCACGGCCTTTTTAAAAGCCTCACATAGTCCACTGCTCAGTATTTGTGCAATCCAGCCCAGCAGCAGACTCAGTGCATCAGTTCAGCTTATTGGACAGGTGGGATCAGGCCACACAGAGCCTGACTGAGCTTCATTAGCATAGAGCTGCACTCAGGAAGCTACCATTTGCATTATCACCACTGCTATGGCAACAGAAAAATCCTAAAAACCACTCACTTTTTACAGCTCACTGGGGAGCCTAAACATTTACTTAATACATCAAAAGCACAGTAAGAAAGAGAGCAACTGAACTTCACACTGGACACAAATTCCATTTTAATGACTGTGGCAAGCAGTCCTCAACTCTAAGGGAATCACCGCGCATGTTTGACTTCAAATTATATTATAAATTGTTTGTCTTTCAATCACTGTGTGCTGCCTGAAAATTTAGATGATTTATGTCAAGCTGAAGTACAGCCTCTAGGTGGCACTACACACTGCTGCAGCTTCTCAAGAAGCTCACAGAGCTACAGGAGGAAGCTCAACAGCTGGTTGTGTGGATGCATTTGCTCACTTCAGTTCTGGCCTTAAATAACACTGGTTGTAGTTTGTGACAAGCTGCCAAAATGGCTCTGCTTCAGCTCTATCTGTCTGGGCTCCACTCTGAACAGTAACTAACTGCAGCACTCTGGAAGCCCCGTGACTACTCTGTTATAAACCTGTGATTTTTTACAATAGCAGTGTGGTCAAACTGGAATTAAGAAATGTCAATATACGAATAAATGCCAAAATACACTGGCAGTTAAAGTTTTTTTAAATGACAAAAAAATTATTAATCACCCCACCTCCCAGTACAATGTTGTTCAAGAAAAAATGTAATCTCTTCTATTGACCCTCTTCACTGTACACCCATTAGACCTGGATTAAATAATGACTGCAATATAACTATTACTATATAACTTCTACTAATTAGTGTAATTATGATACAGCTTAGATGGATCAACATCACATTCAAAACAATTCAAAAAGTGTGAGTTAAGCTTTCATTCACGAGGCTTAATGATAATGGTTTACACTGAGTGAATGGACAACTAACTGTACATAAAATATATATACACATACGGCAGATGTATATGGAAAAATGTTGTGGCAACTCTTTGTACACCTGCTACTCAAAGCAGGTTTTAAATGCTAAGAGAAAGGTATCACTGCTCTATGTATCATACTCAGAGCTGAGAAATGCATGAGCTTTCAGGACTGGTCAGGACAGGACAGGTGACACGTGGTCTGGGAAAACAAGGAAACAAGCAAATGTTGTTCAGGAAAAGTATTTGAGAAAAAAGTTGTTTTAAGAGTTAAAGGAAATATTTTTAAAAGAAAGTGGGGATGTTTTTGTGACGGCTGCATGATCCTGTCTTTTCTGTGTGGGAAACAGATGTGCGGTCAGTGGAGGCCAGTACAGCGGCAGGTCACAACAGTAACGTGACATCCGACCCACTGGCCCAATACGCTGACAGATTGAGCTCGTGTCGAGTTGACAGCGGACTGTCTGATTTGCAGATACTCACTTAATCTGCACATAAATTCCTCAGATCCCAGATCAAGCATTATCAGCACGACAGGACAAACGGGGGCAAATTAGACTGCTGCGACAGAATCCAGGGCAGCAAAGTAGGGCTCAACTGAGAGACACGTTCCTTTAGTTTCAGACAGCAAATACTGTATATTCACTCTCCAGAGGAGGGCTTGAAAAGCAGCTATCCCTCCTGTCGGTTCAGCTGCAGGCTGTGTATGGCTGTGGAACAGCTGTAGCAGATGTGACCGCAGGTGAATCACTGGTCTTTAGTGGTGCAACCTAGCATCAAATTAGCATCAAGCTATCTGTCTCCTTGTGCCATTCTGTAGAGAGCACATTCCCATGGTAACAACACATTGTGTTTCAATTTGCATGTCACTCTGGTTGTCATAGCAACCGGCGAGAAGTGGGATTGGTGGAGCTGCGACTTGTGGTCTCGGTGCTTCTGGTATTTTCCTTAGTCACTTTCACAGAGTGCTCGCCTTGTCTAGACTTATGGAGGATGGGCAACCCCAGGTTCAAACGGTTGCATAACAAATACTCTAGAGTGGCATTACGTGCCAATCAGAGAGCTGATCCTGAGAGCAACAGCCACCTTTGGCTGATGAGAGGCAGACGTTATGTGCTCCGTCGACCGGATGTGATCAAAGCTGATGGCTGGACAGATGCCCAGAGTTCCGTGTTCAACACAGCTAGAGGATTGTACAAGGAGGAGTGAAACTGAATTCTGTGTGTGATGTGGACACACTGTACTGAAAAGTTCACATTACACCTTGTTTGCTAAATTACTGTAAATGACAAGACAAAAAATGGAATTACTCCTCCTCTATAGCCTCAAATAAACAACTTTGATGAGTCACCGGAGGCTGCCGTCAACGTTTAATTAAGTAAATTCTAGAGGTTGAGGGAAGTAGAATCGACTATGACCATAAAAAATGCAGACACTTATGCTGGAGTCAGTGCATCCCCAGCCTTCTCTGAGCATGTGTGGTAATGTAATTAGGAAAGGTCTCCTTCCTGCTGGTTCACTGATCAGATTAGGCCTGAGACGATTGGCTGTTCTCACACTCAAGACCCACACAGAGCAACACACACCTCCTAGGCTCCAGTCCTGGATCAATGGGAACCCATTTTCTCTGGGTGTATTGAATATAATGTATAGTTTTATGACCAAGTATTGGAAAATTCATGCACAGATGCACACACAAAGAGCAATAGCCACAGCAGGTATTTGTGTCAGCCCGGGATAAAATGTGACGACACAGCTGGAGACTCAATTTATAGATCGTCTTTGCCCAAATATCTAAGTTACCTGCTGTTATTAATTAAGTAGAGTATGGACTGGAGTTGTTTTGGTCCCTGACTGAATGCATATGGCAAGGCTATTAGCACGGATTAAAGCCTAATCCCCTCAGTCTTACCTCATGATTTACATCACTTCCTATGGAGTGCCCTGCCTTCTGAAGGTCATCCCACTGCACGCAGTTGAAGGATTCCTGGGTTGTTAGGAGGCAGTACACTGTTTTATAAATTTAATCTTTTGCTACAAGTTTTGCTTTAGAAATAACAAAAAACACACCTATTAATTAATAAATAAAAACATTTATTTCTATAAATCTACTTATTTGAGCTTTTTTGGTGTGTAGTACTATTAATCTCTGATGATTTATTCATTAAAGTATTTATCTATTTGTTTGTTCATTGATAAATAAGTCACTATTCGTCCTCCTCTTGTTTGTATAATGTCATAAACCCAGCGGCTGTGGACGTGGTTGCTCTGTAAATTAGGAGCCTGGTCCTCAATAGATGTATTTATTGTCCAGTGACATGTAATTTCCAGCATGCACACCAAAGGACTGCAATAACAGGCTCATTCAGGCAGTGCATAGGAACATGTGCATAATTTTAGTTTTACATCATAATAAGACTATACTGGTTAAAGAGTTAACTACTATGAGAAACAGGGAGGGCAGATGAAAATTGCAGGCCTCCAGTGGCCTCACTACAGCAGGGTTTCCTCAGGGTAGTTTTAAATTCCCTCCATTCAGTCAGAGCTGTAAACAGTTAACATTACTTAGTCACAGCCAATTGCTAAGTAATGAGCACAGACAGAGAGAGAGAGATAGAGAAAGAGAAGAAAGCGAGACAGACAGAGAAAAAGAAGGATAACATGGGAGAGAAAGCGAGCACCGTGGCTTACCTCATTTATTCTATTACCCAGCAGGTCTCCCTCTGTCTGCCCAATTCACTAAATCAATCTGGATCGATAGAGTCAATTAGGTCTCATAAATTTCACTGAGTCACTTCTAGTCCTCTAGACATGACCCCCCCCCCCAAAAAAACCACACAATATAGACCACTTCCACAGAATGTGTCTTTATAGATCCCCACACCCGAGTTTCAATTAAATTAAATGCAGTTTAATTAAGCTAAGTGTCTGCTCTTTGCTTAGATCCATAGTGACAGACCAGTCCAGAACAGTCCTTGAATGTAATGTGATGATGGTTTTGGGGCACGATGGAGCAGGGGGTCGATTTAATAAGATGAGTAGGAGAGCTGCTCTGAACAGCAGAGGGCTGGGCGTTAAAATCAACCGCACAGAGCCTACTCCTCCCTGAGCAGAGTGTACCTGGCAGGTGATCATATCTTCTCCCAGGAAAAGAAACATCACACATAAGTGTGAGCGTCGCCACCAACAGCAGTGCTGACGGGGTTATCAAAACACCTGCACAGGCTTGTCAGCCCTTGTATACACAGCTCTGGGGCACCCACTGCCAGCCTAACTGTCAGCTGACAACACTCTGATGCCTCTGTTTATGGCCCTCGAGTTGTTATAATGGTCTTACAGGTGTTTATACTGTATATCCCTCTGACAGGTTAGGCAGCCCTTGGACATAGTCCTGTTCTTGGAAAGCAAGTTCACTGTACTAAATTGGTTGTATGGTGTGTTTTTGTGATATAGCGTTTCAGATTTGATGAATGTAACATAATATGTAGTGACAAAGCATGTTATTTTTCCTAGTGTGGAAATGAAGCCACCATTGAAGAAACGGGATGTCTGGATGTAGATGGAGCAGAATGAGGTGTTGTACTGAGCTCTTTAGCAGGGATTAATCAACTGAAGCTACAAACACAAGCGCTCTCAACTCTATCAATCTGCCAGGCTGCATTTCTCCCCGTGCACAGTACATCACATCAACAAGGATATACCCTCAAGTCCTCATGCCAACCCTTAGCGCTGCTATATGTATGTATTTATCTTATCTTTGTCTGTCCATCAATCAGTCTGTCTACCTGAATGTTTCATATGGGACCTTTTCTACTCTGCCTGTCATAATAACTGCACTCACATTACCTGTCAATATGCAGAGTGCTATTGCATAAGGGTGCAGTCCAATCATACTAAATTATTAAACATAAGACCCGGAAGCTCCACTTTTATATTGATGAGTTAGCATAATTCTGGTGAAGTTAGAGAGAGACAGGCTGAATGGAGGTAAATCCCCCCTGAGGGATGATGAATCTTCACTTATGCCATGTCAGCCAGGCAGACTTGAGCTGGACTGAGTGGCCCTGAGGTCAGGGCAGGGAGAACAACATACTGTGTTTACACACTCACACACACACTGGCATTTCCGTATGCATGTTTCTTGGTAGGATGGAAGGATGTTTAAAGAAGCATTAAGACCATGTGACACAGTGACTCAAAGTCCAGACTAATTAAATCTTCCATGCAGATTGGCTCAACTCGCCTGAAGCTGTGCATCTGAAGCACACACACACACACACACACACACACACACACACACAGACGGACGCTGCCCCTCACCCTACTGAGTTGCTCCAGCAGTCTATGGTTCTGTTCAGAAAGCTCGCTGATGGCCTTGGTCTTGTCTCTGTCAGCCTCTCTCAGCTGGACTTGGTGGCGCTCCAGCTCACCCTGCAAGTGCTGGACGTCCGTCTCCAGCTCGGCCACACGGCCCTCCCACTCCCCCTCTCGACTTTCCAGACGCCGACGCAACTCATGCTTCTCCTGCTCCAAGTGCTGCATGGGGACGAGGGGAGAGAGGGTGATACGGTCAAACCTTCATTTGCTTGGATTTGATGTCCAGTGTTGACCTATTTTTTGAAGTACCAATGAAATCATTGACGGTGTGACAGAGTCAGAGACTGATGCTTCAACAAACTGAGAAAGTTCGATTCAGTCCTTAAAAATTCAGGATAAGAACTTGATCCCCCCACTAAACGTTACTGTCCAACAATAAAGGCATAATCAAGTTTTTTTTTCAAGGGCTGAAATTGCCATTCCTAACTTTTTTACATTCTATGCAAAATTCAGAAATGTACAGTAGGTATAGATATATATAAGTCTTGTCTCCCTAGCTCCTGGAGTGACAGTTCAGCTAATAGATTTTCTGTTCTCTATGGCAATGAACAGTGGACAGATGCACTGCACCACCAGCAGCTGCCAGAGTTTGTATGGGGGTTGTTGTTATGGTTAAGTCCAAGGCTGAAGCTGCTGGCATCAGATGGCCCCTATTTTCATCTCAGAGTGTGTGCCTGAACAAAAGGAGTGATCAGAGAGAACCAAAACAACAGTACAAAACAACATCAAGCGATATTAGCATAGGATACCAGGAACTGTAACAACATCAATGACAAGAAGAGTTTGATATGAACAGGCAGCTTATTTCTCTAAGCTGCAATGTGGGGATGAATATGGATCAAAGGGCTGAACAGATGTACAGTAGATACAGTAGGCCCTGGACAGCCACAGGATTATAGTCTTTCTGTTTTTTCTCGGGCCACGTGTTGGCTTGTGTGAAGGATTTTTAAAAACAACAAGAACGTAAAGCTCAGCTGTACCACATCCATTGTAAACATGATGTGTGAAATAACTCACAGACTGTTCTACACCTTCTTTTAGCTTGGGTGTTGGTCACTGTCATGGCAGAGACAGTGTAGTTGACTTTTTCTTTAAATCAGAATGATCAGCAGCTCTATGTAACTAGTTCCCGGGTTATAACACATTAAGTATGTGCCCTCTTTATTTGGTAGCTTGAATGTGGAGCTCTGCTGGCAGCATTTTTTATGATCCTCTTGAGTTTGTTTACATTGCGAAGGCCTACACCTGACTATAGCATTATAGCTTTTTCAGGACAAACAATGACGGTTCGTTCAGCATTAAAACTTCATTAAATAACATTTTCTTGTCTTAGTTTACCTCTAATTTCTCGTTGAGATCTTTGTGCATTTTCTCATATTGCTTCGTCAAGTCTTGGTTTCTCTCCAGCAGCGCTTTGCCGAGTTTAGCAGCTAAAACCAAGTCTTTTTCCTTTTGACGGACGAGCGATAGCAAGTCTGCGTTATGCCCCACCGCAGGCGTCCCTAGGTCCGCCAGTCCCTCCTCGTCGTCGCGCTCCCCGGTAAGCATGGCCAGTTCCTCCTCCAAGGCCATGCCGAGGCCTCCGGAGCCGGCGTGCCCCGGGTGACCCTGAAAGCCGCCGGGCTCGTGAGCAGCGGGGCTGGTCCGGGGCTCCATGCAGTCGCTGTCCAGCTCCAGTGGTGCTGAAACCACGGCAGACGTCTGCAGGTCTAGGCAGAAAGCGGACATCGCCGCCCGGCGGCGGAGAAGCCAACAGATAAGAGCCGACTGATTTCACTCCGGATGAACCCACCCTGCTCTGACAGGGTTGGGCTGACCGGACCGGTTTGTAATCGACAATTCGTCCATCATTCTCCCAATTCCGAGCTGGATCCAGTTAGATCGCAAACTGCTGACTTTCCAGTTTCCTCACGTCCCTCTTTCCTCGTTAACCTACCAGCCGCGAGTCTGGCTCTGATTGAATTCCAGCAAACACCGCCTCCTCTGCAGCTCACTGGCAGGCTGTTTATTATTGTATATACACACGAAATGTTTTTATCCCGGTATAAAGCGCCTCGATGAGCTCAGGGCAGCGGTCGGTCGGTCAGGCTCCATCCAGTCTTGGGGTCCTGAGTCTCCCATAATGATGGGCTTGTTACACCGGAGGCATTTGCCAGCCAAACAGATGAGCGCGATCCCGATGCCTTCTCAACCTCTTTTCCGTCTTGAATGCGCGTCCCCGCCACGGCAGTGACGCCAGCTGCAACCTGTTACAAACGGCCAACCCATTGGCTGAAAATGATAGCGCCATATTTTGGTGCTTCTCACACACATCTGTGACATCCAGCAAATGAGCACGTGAAGAGAAAACACAAGACCAGAATGATGCGAGAAGTGATGCACCAGCCATCCTCAGAAATGGTAAAGCAAGAGCAAACTGTGATGTTTGGAAAACCCCGTGAATTTACATGTTAACACCTAAAATATATGAATATAATTGCTTAACTATGATAACAATAACATGTTAAAGGAAACAATACTATTATTATGACTAACTTTAACGTTACCCATACAAAAAAAACACTATTTGACACTTGTTGTTTTCACTCTATGTGGGCTAACTATCAGTTTATTTTTCAGAAAGAAGGGTTTCATATCATGCCTGACAGATGACCAGAACACACAGACAGCCAGTAATGTTATTTAATTCCATTTTAAGTTAATAATAAAAATTTTACTTTTTGGGAATGAGTAAAGTTATTATTACCTGTTACACCTCCTGATGAAGGCCTGCAGTGGTGGTCAGGTAGCTTAGCTCGTTCCTCAGTTAACTGCTAAAGACCTTAGCTAATGTAATGATAGCCGTTAAGCTAGCGGGCGTTAGTTGTCAGAAACGTACACAAACTCAGCATAATGTAGCATTAAAGTATTATTGTCTGTCAAGTCTGTCATTCGCCGGTTTGTTAAAACAGCTAACGTACAGTGTCCTGCATTCATTTTAAACTAGTTGAAGCATAGTATTGTGTGTGTTTCAAGCTACTTTTTGTCTTCCTAATAAAGTAACGTTAGGCTATATATTCCCAGTGGTGGAAAGTCACTGGTCTACTGAAATACAGTACAAATTCGAGGTAAATTAGCCAACATGAGTATTTCCATGCTGACTTCATAACATTTCAGTAGTACATATTGTACGTATTACTCAAACATTTTATGTGACAGATACAGCTCCCAAATTAGGATTTTATGATGAATGATTTTTGAATAAACTCTTATAGATAAAATAGATAAAACTAACACCATGGTATGTAAAGTAATTAAAATTTGTTCTACCATTACCAGCTTCAACATTGAAATGTACTTGACCAGAATCAAATTTGTTGTGTGTGTAAGGTTACACATAATTGCCCAATAACTCTGGTTCCGATTGTTTACAAGGTAATTAATCAGAAATAATAATCCAATGATAATATAATATTATAAAACAATAAAACACCCTGAAAGGGGCAATCCAGCCTGCATTTACTTTTGATACGTAAGTACAGTTCGCTAATCGTATGAATGTGTCTTTACTTAAGTAAAACATTATTGCTGGAGATTTACTTTGACTGGAGTATTTTTATATTGGCAATACTACTTTTACTTGTGTATATTTGCAAGTTATGTTATGTATATATTGTATGACAGGATCAAATTAGATTAATTCAAATATGTAAAATGCTAAATAAGTGTAATGGTTATTGAATCTGTTTGCAGCCATGGCAGGAGTACACATGACATGATGAGAAATGTCACGTTGGCCTCAATAGTTAGCTATGTCTCATGTTCACAGGCCATCAGGCAGAAGTTCTGCTGCTCCTGGCTAATTTGAAAAGGCCCTGTGACTAATTTTTATTTTAACGGGTTTTTTTTCCCTCCCAGAGATTAAGGTGGTAGTATATCATCCCAAGATGCTAAGCATATTAAATTAACAACTGTGATCACAATTGCCTATCAGCAAGCTGAAATGATGGAATTACAGGATCCAAGTTATATGACTCGAATGAATAACTTGCTGGGTATCAAAATGTTGCTACTTAGTGTATGTATTGGGTATCATGTTTTTCAGAGAAGGAATAAAGTGAGGGGAAACTTCTCAAACTGAGAACTTCTTGCTAACTACTTTAAGAGGCTAATTTAGGATTAGGACATAAATTAAGGGTTAGAATTACAGATAGGATTATGTTTAGGGTTAGCGGTGAGCTGAGGTTAAAGGCTAAGGAAATAACATGCTCATTAAAGGCCCTGGCAGCTCCAGCAATAAGTGTGTATCTGTGTGGATGAGTGGGGGGTGAAGGGGTAGAGATGAGGCTAGGATGTTGGGGGCGGGGCATTGGTGATGAATGATTACAAACAAAGCCTCTTGAGCTCATAAAGTGAAGGCACAAAAGAAGTGGGTCACAGCCTGCTGGTCCACTGTCGCCTAGCTCCAGGGGCCGACGGTGCCACACAGTAGATCATGGGTGATTTCCACAGAGCACATCAAAACCTCACTGCTTTGATAAACCGCTAAGCTGAATTAATTTAAGCCCACGTTATCCTTATTATGCTGTCGATGTTGATGGAAAATACAAGGAAAAAACAACAACAACCTGTGCAGTAAAGAGAATTAGACACCGTATAACAGTCTGATCAGTCAGTGCTGTGGGTTGCTTTTACAATTATTGTTAAATTTTCTATTACAAACAATATTTATGTTAACAGTTACTCTTAGAACACACAGGAGAAAGTAAAGACAAAGCTGAACTGTTAAATATAAAATATCAGAGAATTTACAAATGAAGAGTGTTTATTGTTAAAAAATAATCAGCACAGCAATATGTAATGTTGCATAACTTTTTAACTAAAATACATTTTGTCATCATAGGTGAAGAAAGATTGCATTAAGCTCATTGTCAGGGGTGTTAATAGACATCAGTCTGCCACATTGGCTTGCCTCTTTGGGTGGAGATAAACATTACAAACTCAGCCCGTTGCTCTTTATTACAGAGTACGGCTCCCTCTGTGGGAAAAAAAAGATATTACATTTGGTTTGATTTGGTTCAGATATGAAAACTGTTTTATAATGTATGTTATAATGATCAATGCTATAAAAGGGCTACTCAATGATTTTTTATTAATCACTGCTAATTACATTGGGTGTAAGATCATCCGTCACAGACTGAAGGTCTGATTGTCAGCAACGTCAAAAGCTTTGCGAGTATGTCTTATGGAAGTCATGTGATTTACCAAATGAGGAAGCAACCTTAAATTCTCTTAAATAGTGAATTTAGCTCATTTAATAGTGACATTTTACAGTGAGTATCTAGATCAGTGTCTTCCTAGTACTTAGTGTTCTGGGCTTATGTAACATCAACCCTTAGTCATACATGCCCGACTCTGGCTTTTTCAACTAACACAATGTTTGGTTGCCTGTTATGCAACAAAGCCAGGCTCTTCAAACCTCTAGATTGCAGCATTTCTCTCTGATGATAGCCCTAACCTCATCGCCACATGACGGAACACACACACAATATATAAATGTTGCTATTTCAATGTTTTGCCAGTGGATGGCGGTGTTTTTACACTGGTACTTCTAGATGACTAGGAAAGCTTTTGGCACCTAAGAATTACTGCTCTATCTGATCATTTAAGTTCCCCTTGTTGTTTCTGCCATTGTTATACGATTTGGTATAGACGTTTTAAAAATTTTTTATTTTGCATTATTTTGCCAGAACAAAAACACTTACCAAAATTAACAATACTATGCTTGCAGATCGAACGATCTGAATTGCCAAAAAGAATCTGAAGTAATTAATTAGCATACATTGTATTACAGTGGAATCCCAGTGAAAATATCTAGTGAAAAGGATTGTAATTTTCCATCTTTACTTAGGAAATAAACTGGGATTGGCTTTAGAGATATACAGCACCTTGTTGCTAGGTAACATCAGTGTGATGCCTCTGCCTCAACCAGTATCCAAATCACTGTGAAATGCAAACCTTTTTCATACTGATGTGAGTAAATCTTAAGCACTAAGATATATCATTGCTACGTATAGTTAATGTGGCGTAGGAAAGTACATGCAGACTTTGAAAAAAGATTATGTTTATCTTAGGAGCAGTAAACTGTAACAGCTATAGGCCCTAGTTTTACTTTTGCATTTTCTAAATGTTATGTTGCTTATGCATTTTAATGAATGTTTTATTGCTTCATTTTATTATTTTATGCAATCCTTTTATGGCGTATTTAAGCTGCTAAGTTCGATGGTTTGCTCTAAACTGTATTTTATGGTATTTTATATACAATGACATCTATCTGTCTCAACAGGGTGTACAATAGATGTGAAGGTGTCAGGCTGAAAGAAGTCACATACATCTAACAACATGCAGCATTATGTAATGTAGTGTTTTGTTATATGCATATTTAAGGATCGATAAGAAAACTTCTGGGCTTCTCTCCTACACAAATATTAGGTTGCATAGGTGTGACTTTGAAAGGCTTTCAGCAGATACACTGTTTTCTGTGGCAGCCGGTGACGACCTCATCCTGGGTCTATGTGGGGAAGTCTTTAATTGAGGGCTCTTCCTGTATGTGTTTATCCAGACACATAATTCTCTTAAGATTACAGTAGCATATCTGCTTGTCTGAATCAAAGAAGCCTGCCTGATGCAACTGAGCTAAACGAAACTGTCATTAATGGATTTAAGGAGCAAAGAGACAAATTCAATCAGATACTGACAGTAGGGAGGATGTGAAGAGATGAAGATAGTGGAGATTTGATCTGATTCCAGGTCAGCTAAGGTACAAAAACAATCTCTTTTGTTATACAACTAAGCCAGGGTTTTTACATGCCTTCATTAATACTACAGTCATGAAAGTCTTATTGACAACTAGTAAGAAATATAAGTGAGCACTGCCCTTGTTCTTCCTGCCACTGATTACTGTAACACTCATTGATTGTACAGTACTTTGGTTTCACCTTCTGCGCATTTTGTTCCTTCTGTTGCACTGATGTAGTACTGCTTGCCAGGTTAGGTTCTACCATCTGTTATTGTGTGTGTAATCTGTCATTGTGTGTGTGTGTGTGTGTGTGTGTGTGTGTGTGTGTTTGTAGGTTGCAAGTCAGTATCACAGTGACGTGTCACTTGGCTTACATTAGCATAAAAACAAGAAAATTGAGGTGAGCCTGGACTAGTGTGTCAGACACTGGGGACCTTGTTAGGTTGAGACACGACATGTATTGTATTGTATGTATTGTATTGTATGCATGTATTGTAGTACTGTAATACTTAAATAAGCTTTGTTACATTGTTATCTGTGTACAGTACAGTACATCAGTTCTGTTACAGTACTTAGTACTCAGTGGAAGTAGAGATTATTCTGATCCAATGTGTGTAGGGCTGGGCGATATGGCCAAAAATGTTATCACGATAAAAACATTTCATACCATTCGATATCGATCATTATCACGATAAATGTCAAATCATTATTTCTTTCAAGTTTAAAGGATTAAAAACTGAAGAAACCAGATGGTTAATTGTGTGGTTAAACTATTCATTACGGTCAGAACGTGACATGTAACACTTGATGCCAAACAGGGGCTCACTTCACAAATCTGAGGTAGAACTTTCAAAAGTCCCTTTTCCTCAACAAAACAAATATCTTAATAGAAAAATTAGGTGCTAATAATTATGTGATTCAAATGAATTAAATCAAACATTTATTGACGATATACTGAACATTTGTTATATTGTTACTGAGGAAAATTATATTGCGATAATTATCATTATTGTTTTATTGGCCAGCCCTATCTAGAAGCAAAAATAACATATTTGTAACCATACAAATAAAACTGAAGGGAAAATATAAATGAAAATTCAAAGTCTGACAGACTCAAAGGTTCATAACTCTAGCCATTTTACTGAGAAAATGATTTTCATAATCTCTAATCTAAATACATTCTAACATTCAATATTTTTAAAAGTATTTTTTGCACTGCTATAAAATTAGGAAATTGTGCCCCTTTTGCTAAAACCCTTGCAGTAAATGACTTTTTGAGCACAGTTTTGTTCAGGAGAGTATAACGCTAAAATTCTACATATTACATTTCTACTGCCTTCTCTCCTTAAGCAAGGACCTGCATCTCTTTTTAACAGTTCTCGTTCTTGGTTACTTGCAGATGAAAGCAAAATTTGCACTGTACTGTAATCACATCCTTGTCCTGCCAATTATTAGATTACATTGCTTCTGCTCATTTAGAGGAAGTTTAGTTGGGGTCATTCGTTGTATGTAGTCACTAATGAGTTGAACAATTTAAGGAGTTGTTTGCAACTATTGGGAGATGAGTGTTAACGCAATGTGTCAAGCTGCATACACAGCGTGATTAGTGACGGTTGCTGCAGTACAGGGAGAGGGAGAAAGGGTTGGGGGGTGGTAAGGGTGAGCGGGTGACAGAGAAGAGAGAGAGACCTGGCTTCCTCTCACACTCCACAGTATGTGCTCACCGGTCTGCTGCATTACTCTACAATGCAATTTTTCTGTCGTCCTCAACTCCCTCCCTCTCTTCTCCGCTCTATCTCTCTGTAAGCTCTCCAGTCGCTCTCGCTGCCTCACAGCGTTCTGCACTGCCACAGCGCATCTTTCTCTCCCCTCAGCTCCACTCTCTCCCCTGTGAGGATGACATCCCCGAATTTGATGAACCAGCGAAGCTCTCATTCTGGCTGGTGGCTTCCGAGGGAAACCCCAAATGAACGGGCTTACTGGACGAGGTTGTGCCGTGTCTAAGGAGCTTTGTAGAAATCAGCTGTAGCCATCTCTGAGTAAGTGATATACTATTTTACTTACAGTACTGCTCCCTTTCAAAGATTAGAAAGGGGGTGAGGGTGATGACTTGGACGGGATGAATGAATTCAGTATCTTTGCTTTACAGCTCTGAACTGCTACAGTGCGTTGTTATTTTCCCCATCTCAGCATGTTGGAAACTATTACCTGACTGATTGATTGACTGATACTCCAGCTGACTGACACTCCAGCTGAGGATTTATGGAGGGATGAGATAGCATTGGTAGCACCAAGATTATGCAGCAGCTGTATCTTGTCTATCAGGAGTGAGCGCTATTCTTGGTCACGACTCTGTAATGCTGTCTTTGTTTGCCCATTTCTCTTCATCACTATGGACTTACTGTAGCATACACTCATACAAATGGCTATCACTCCCTGGGGTGGTGTTCAAACTCTGCACTGTTTGTCTACGGTCATTCAGAGCAATATATGTTTTTGTTATTTATACTAAGGCTGAGGAAGTTTTGAGACAAAGTTCATCTGCCTGTCTATTATGTAGGGTTATTCCAAATTATCTCAACTCACTTTAATCTTCCAGTTGGTAAGGCGCTGTAGTAGCTGTGGTTGAGATTCAGTCTAGAAAGAAAGCTGAAATTCATAAAGTCAGTTGGAAAAAGTATGACAAGATGAAGACTGTGGTTGGTGGAAAGTATCTCTATGGTAACAGCAGGCTTTGCCAAGGGTAGAGGAGAGGTGAAGGGAGCTCTCTGCTTCTTTCTGGTGCCTATTCAGCTGGATCGCAAATAACAGTACTGACAGGACGTTTCAGGCAGAACAAAACAGAATATTAATGAAGAGGTTGTGGGAGAGACAGGAAGAAGTATAGATAGATGGACAGATAGATGATGATAGTATATACTGTAGGGTTATGTACAGAATTGTGATTATGTGATTCATTATTAACGTCTAGCATGCTTTATAAGTTGCCTAGAATATTTAATAGATAAATGGCTAAAGGTTTGGCACGAGGACTATGCAGTCACATCTGTTGGTTGGGGCTGTTTTATTCTTCATTTTACCTTTTACCAGAAGAAAGAGAACCTATGTATTCAAAAAGAAACTAACTCTGCAGAACAGTTATGTCAATTTGAATGTGAGTTGACTTGAGGGAGAGAGAGAGAGAGAGAGAGAGAGAGAATTATTGCTCCATATCCTCAAGTGTCATTTTCCCAACCGCCTCCTTTAGAAGCCCACACTGATCCTCTTTGTCATTTGGATTTGTGATATAATGATGAACTGGATTTTTGAAGTGCTTTCCAAAGTGCTCAGCATACTTTTATAGAATGTGATACTCTGTCGACTCGACCACCAGAGATTGTACTTATGCTAAGCGTGAACACAGAGAACAGGATTTTGAGACCAATTGCAGGACAAGGACGGAGCAGATGCAATTAATAGCGTTTTATTGAAAACAAAGTACGCTACTTACATGGAGGGTGAGACATGTCCAAGTAATAAACAATAATCCAAAATGGGCATAAAATATAAGGAAACCAAAAACAAAAGCAAAGAATATCCACAGTCCTCATCGGGTTCAAGTCCAGCCCTTGGACACTACACATAAGCAGGCCAAGTAATTACACACAGGTGAAACGAATAAGGAAAAGGGTAAGGGCAAGAGTCGGGGGGAGCAAAATCGTGGTCCAGACAACAGAAAGTCCAAATCGAACCAGGGTGGGTGGAGGGAGGACTGGTGGAGGGATTCAGGCACAAGTTCAAAGGGAGCAAGTGAAAAGAGCTGTAGGGGTGGAACAGAAATCCTCAGGCAGACAGCCTGAAGGCTGGACATAGGAGGAACTGGAGACCTCAGGTGGCCGGCCTGGGGGCAGGACCACAAGGTTGAACCTATCCGGTTAACCAGGGAAGGGACAGCAAAGGCGGGACCTCTCAGGAGGTTGGTGGTGAAGACGAAACCCCTCTGGCAGCCAGGCAGGAGGAAGGCCGAAACTCATTGGAGGCCAACAGCACAAACACTTTAGAGGCCGGCAATGAGGACAAAGACCCTCTGGAGGCTGAGCAGGAGGCCGGTGACAAGACTGGAGATGAGAACCACGGTCTAAGGCTTTGTTTGAAGGACCACAGACCGGCAACAGGGCAGCTGGGCTGGAGACCGGCAACAGGGAGTCCGGCTGGGGAGCCAGAGAGACCAGAGAAAAAAGAAGCTGCTGAGGCACAGCTCAGGAGTGCGGAGTTTCTTCAGCTCAGGGACTGGAGAATGCTGTAGTTCAGGTACAGAGAAATGCCCCACCACTGGAACCAAAGTCAATTGCAGCTAGGCAGGGACCGGAAGCTGCTGCTCTTCTGTGGCTGGGGACTGCTGCAACAGCGACAGAATGTGGCAGTAGTTCAACAGTTTAGTTGAACAAGTCTGGGAGTTGCTCTAACTCAGCAGAGTCAGAAGACTGTTGCATCTCAGGGAAAGCCAGATGTTACAGCAGTTCAGTAGAGTCAGGGATTGGGAAGTCATCTTCCCAGGCTGTTGAAGTTCTGGCTCAGGTGATTTTTGCAGCACAGGAACCAGAGTCATTTGAGGATCAGGACAGGAGTCGGCCGAAACATGTGTTGGCTGAGTCGCCGCCGAAGAACCAGCAGTGACATGTGGTACCTCCAGGGTACAGAACAAGATAGTTTCTGCGCTGTTGCTTATTAGTTGAGTCTCTGGTTTGCTAACCATCTGAATTTCAGTGAAGCTGCGTGATAAAGTCTCTGGAGTGCCAGGGAGCTGAAACTGTGGGATGCTAAGCAGCTGTATCTCCGGTGAACTGGGTGGCTAGCAGTCTGAATGCTTGCAGGCAGGGTTGCAGACTGAAGACTAGCAGGCAGGTGGTTAGTAACCTAGCTGCTAGCTGGTAACTAGCCTCAACGCTGTCGGGGGACTCCAAGCAAAGCTGCATGTCCACTTGAGTTGATTAATAGCTGCTAACTGCTCAACAATGGATGGATAGTTCATAAGCCTGGGCAGGGACAGAATTGTCTTCTCCATCAGAGAATACACAATCAATCTGAGTTTTAAGTCAGTGGAATCATTAATGGTTGTGTATAATCTCTTAAAAGGAAAAAGGAAAATTCTCTAAAGCCCTTTTGCACCATTATGTCTACGGGGTCCTTAATGTGGGGAATATACTGTTGTCTTAAGCCAAAGCCTAAACACAGAGAACAGTTTGGCCCCTAAATGCAGGACACTTTAGATGGGGGCAGATGCAATAAATAATGTGGTTAACTTACATGGAAGGCAGAAAGTCCAAGGGAAAAACAATAATCAGAATCAGGCTCAAAATAATCCACAGAAAGCCAAACAGTATCCACAGTCCAAAGAAACAGAAATGGAAGCAAACAAAAATCCACTGAACATCCAAAACCAATGATTTAATAACAATCCGACACAACAAACTATTAATACATACACAAACACACAAGCAGGCCGGGTAATTACACACAGGTGATATGAAAAATAAAATCAACAGGAAAGATAAAGCACAACAAGACACAAGAGGTAGACACTTTCAAAATAAAACAGGCACTAAACCCAACAAAGGCCCAAACCACAACAAGTAATTCAGGTGCAGGGCTGTAGGCTTTGGTGGCCCCAGTGGAAATTGAAAGTGTTTTTGTGCCATATTTAACCCACCTTGTTTTAGACACAGATTTCACTGGGTACTTTCAATCATATCAACATGACAACATATCTTCCGACAGCTGGCTGCTTGGGAACTGCAGGCCTCAAAGTGCAGTTTTTAGCGTTTCCTTTAATAGCTCATGTAACCAAAGGTAGCTGTTTCTGACCAATGTTTATGTATTCCTTGAGTGTGGTGGTACATTAACCGTTAGGCCACAAGGACAAGAATCGCCAGTACAACATGCAGCACCTTCAAACTGGTGGTTAAATCTCTGTGTAAACTATACACACTTTGCTCTTCTAACTACTCTGAAATGATTCTCTTAAAATGTATTCAAATTGCATAACCAATACAAATGCACTAGTTTATTATAATGCACCTCC
Organism: Micropterus salmoides; assembly: GCF_014851395.1. NCBI lineage: Eukaryota > Metazoa > Chordata > Actinopteri > Centrarchiformes > Centrarchidae > Micropterus > Micropterus salmoides. Next base: position 6,377,214 of record NW_024044459.1, read on the forward strand.
AAAAATGTCATAACATCAAGCACAGATTCTGTGGATGAGGCTGCATTTTCAGATTGGCCTGGGTTAACTTCCCCTAATCTTCAAAGCCTGTGGTGTTTAGCAGGAAACTACTGAGCCGCAAAACCATATTTGAATCATAGAACTGCAGCAATGGCTGAAGCCTGAAGCTCTCAATCAGCCTTGCATGACTGTGGTATTACTAATTTTTTGTTGTCATGACAATGGGCATAAAATGTCTCTCAGTGTATGTGGAGAGGATGAAAGATCAAACTAGAGGGGGATAGATGGGAGAAGGACAGCAAGCTTGTTTTTAGAGACGAATCTGTGCCACTACAGTGTTGCAACAGGTCTGTGATTCACGGCTGCCTACAGCCCATACAGTAGCACTGGCCCCTGGTCACCCTGCAGACTGAATGTAGAGCAACACCATGACTGGGATGCAACCTCTCTCCACTCTCCTCCTCTTCAACAACTCTGACTCACAGCCCAACACACATTATTCAGCCCACGAAAAAGAGCTCCTCAGCTGAGTTGGAAGCCAGTGTTCCTCAGTGAATGTCATTGTTCTGTTGTTGATGAGCTCTCATAAACAATCAGTATTTGTTGAACATTTCTGATTGCAGGTGCTAGCACCGACTGCAAAACAAAGCGAAAATGGAGAATTATTTTCTGCACTAGCAAGACTTTGGAAATGATCAACAAGCACAGTGGTCAAACTGTCTTTCCTGTAGTTGCAATGAGCTTTTAAGAGTATAGTTATTAGGAATTGCTTTTAGCGAGCTAATTATTGCAGAGGAGGAGCCCAGCTGCACAGTCTGTTAGCTCAGCTCATTATGGGCAGTCAGCTAGCACTTGAGTCTGGGAGGAAGACAGCCAGATCTGAGTCCCATCTGGTGCCTCATGCTAGGATGGAAACCATAGACCACCAGCTTAACCACTGGCTGGCTGCTGAGGAAGTTCTCCACATTGTTAAGAAGTACACAACAGTAAATCATGCAGTGTTGTGTCTCAGCACATGTAGATTCATTAGTGAGTTTGGAGCTCTGAGAGCCGCCAGGAGACATGGACCATGGGCAAATAAAAACTTTCACATGAGTAAAAGTCTTTGGGGGAACACACATGCAAGGTTAAAGTGATTTCTCTAACAACCTTGTCACCTTGTTTTAGAGCAACAAATGCAAACAGGACATTCTGCCATCTCATCCAAACCAGAATCCAGGAATATGTGCCACTCATGTAATGTGCTTACAGGCCGAAGATCAACAGGTGCCAGTGAAAGCTCACCTCGGCTAACGCTTTGCTCACGCCATCATCACTCATTACAGGCCACCTGCTCCGGCATCATGTCATGCCAATGAAACTGGAATACCAGGCAGTATTTTGCCCGGCTTGGGCACATGCTGTGTGGCCTGCTGTTCTACTGAACAACCCACCCCTTCAAATGACCCTTGAAGCATAAGCATTACATCAGTCACATTTCTGGGCAAATATTAGTAATCACCAGAGTCACCTCAAGAGACTCATATGATATCCACTGTTCATCTGCAATGTCTGCATAGTTCTGTTGTCTTCTGATCTTCTGAGCAGCAATATGATGGTTGTGTCTTGCTGGACACACACAATAGAGCACAGTCAAACAGATAATGTAAATGAAAATCCAAATGAACACAATCATGCAACAACAAAAACACACAACAATCCACTCAAATCCACATGTTAGTTGAGCTTGAGTTGAGCATGTTGCTGTAGGGAGGAGTGGGAGGTGAGCCTCTGCTTTTTATAGACATTCTCCCTCCTTCTTCTGCCTGCCTCCTGATCACAAAAGATGCCAAATATATCCAGTGGTGGTAAAAGAGGCTGTTGTGTGAACACGAGCAGGCTATTTATAGTCCCTGTTATGCTAGAATTTGAGCGCATATTTGATCAGCGCAGCATGGCTCTCCTGTGGTGTACTTAGTAAATACTAAAAAAAATCTGTGAACGACTTACTTTATCTGCTAGTCTGTGTGATCATGTTACAGTATAAATTAAACTTGTGTGAGTGTTACAGTAATGACTGAAGCATCGCTACTGTTTTGAAATGCATTGAGAAAGGGCACATTTGCTTGATTACCTATTTATAATGAACATGAATGTTTATACTGTGATTTAGGGCTTGATATCTTTTGTTTACTCGTTTAATATGTAAACATTTACATGATGATTTACATGAATTCTGTAGTATGATGTAACTTTCATGATAAGTATCAGAACACTTATGGAAGGCAAATTATTCCATTTTCACAGACAAGCTATCTATATAGTATGATTATAAAAGGTAAGTGTTTTACATAAGAGCACTGAGTCAGCACTTCAGTTTTCAAGAGATGTTGCGCATAAAGACTGTTTACTGTCATGTTTCTCTCCCTATTCCTCATCTCCCATTCTCTCTTCACACTCTCCTCTCCCACAGATTAGTGACTACATCCATCAACTCTCTAGATAAGACCACCTCCTTTGGAAAACCTCATTAAAACACAAAACTGACAGAATTGCTGGACACATGTCACAGGTATTACTCTACACATGGTAAGAGTTTGTTTCCAGAGCAAGAAAAATCAGCCATTTGTTTGTCAGTTTGCCTTTACACTATAGCTGAGCTAGTGTGTGCGTGTATTTATGTATCTTAGTATTTCACGTCACTCTCTGACTATTTGCTGTCCTTGTGCACAAATCTGTTACAGTTCAGTACAGGCTGCGCTTTAAAAAAACCCCGTGAACAATCACTTATAGGCGCATGATTGAACACATTAAAAGTTCTGCATCTTTTTTAACACATAGGGTGAAATTACCTGTGAAACTACTTTTAAAGTAATGAAGGAGTATGAGGTCCTGAGTTGCTTAAAAAAGATATAACTTGATCTTTCCCATACAACGGTGGAAAAACTGTGAAAAGAAAGGTCAAGCTAGGTTAATCTCAGTGAGACAATTTAAAATCAAAGTAACATTGTTTGTGACACAATAGACATGTTTTTACTCTCCTCCCACTGCTCCGTTATTAATGTCATTATCTTTTCCCTCCATAAACAACATTTTATGTTTTCTAAAGTAAGGTTACCTTTTTACAAAAATAACTTGTATTATAAATAACTGATTTCTGTCAGTGATAAAAAATAAATTAAATAACTCATCGTGCATTTTGCTTCATAATATCACATAATGTCTGTTTTGCATCTACAAATGTCCTCTATGGTAAAGACAATGTATTGCTGAATTTACTTGCCTTGCTGGGAGTGAGATTCATAAATGAAGTACTGACTATTTCTTTTGTCTTGTAAGTGTAACTTGGCATGTGGTTCAGTATATTCTACCAAGCAGCTCGCACTGACATGTGAAGCAACAGGGAATACTCCATTTACAGGTTTCCTACACAGTATGGCTTTTAGTTATGGATTTCAGTAATTTCCAGGTCTGGATAAATATGGAAAATGAGGGAAAAAGAAGAAAAAGAGGGAATATAGAAAAATATTTGTGTTGGCAGAGTATTGCGCCTATTCTGTTTTCTAGATTATAAAATTATGAAATTCTAAAAATAAATTGATCAGAAAAGCAGGCGTTTGGAGCAGACACTGTGTGAACGCATGGGCTAGTTAAAAACGTCAGTTAAAAATGTCAATATGAGAGTTAAGGAATAGTTAATGTTACTAATTATCATATCACACATAGACAGATTTATCTCCACACTTAGCTTTAGTGCTATGCCAGCGCTGGAGAAAGGTCTGGCTGATTCCATTGTCTTTCTGGTATAGGAGGAAAAACGCTCTGGCTTGTTTGTATTTCTTTAAACCATTTTCAGCGTGTATGTAGGTAGCTGGATGGCTGTTTTTGTTGTTTCACCTAGCAATGGAGACTTTGAAAATGAGAAGAGGAGGAGAAGACATAGTCCGACAATGGCAGGCTCACACACTAACAGCCTACTTCCTGTGAGCTAGACTACTAATTATGGGATGTGCCTAGACTAATACTGGTACAGTTAACATTTTGAGTTCCACAATAATCCTGTTTTAATGTGTTATGGAAAACATGTGCTAGGTGGTTCATTGATTTTCAAATAGGCTAGTTGTCCTTTTCCTTAACAAGACAAATATGCAGGTTTAATTTGAAGGTGTACATTGATTGTAAGAAACTTAACATTTAGTGGGAGCAAGCCTACTCAAACCATAGCCAGAGCGAGCTTGATGTCATCAAAAGTCAATACGTCACATCCATAGACAGCTCTACCCCAAATGTCTTATAACTACCCAATTCTGACATCTGTGACCAAGTTAGTGTGAAAGAAAATGCATAAATATCTTTGACTTACATTCATAGCATCACATATAACCAAATATTCAGCTGCTTGGTACATTTATGAGTTATGCAGTGACGTAGTCATCAGAAAAGTAAACATTCTTAATTTTTTTGTAAGGAAACCATACCTTTATGAATGTATTCATCATCTTTTCCATGGATACAGTGAATAAACAAGACTGCATGGATGCCCTGGAAATTAAATTATTTTACTTTTTTTAAAACTCATTTTCAATTCTCATTTATGAACGACACTAAAAATATGTAATAAAATACGAGTATAGGTAGATCGGGTTTGTGTACTTCAGCTTTGGGAAGACATGTTGTCCTTTCTGCTTAGGAAAGTGTACTGAATGGCTATTATGTTGTCATATTTGGCCGAAAATAGCATACATAGCCAGAATGTACGTCAGTGTTGAAATGGATAATGTTTAGGAACCCTGCATTTAGGGAAATATAGACTTGAACCACTTCACCTCCTCCATCCCACCAAAAACCATAATTTTAGATTCAACAAGTGCAAACTTTGCTGACCTACTGTTCTAAGATTTCTGGGTAATGTCTGTATGATTCCAATCTTAACCTCTTGATGTGACGTGAAATTGTCCAATGCAGCCATAACATCACCTCCATGTGCACATGCAAGAATGATGAAGATACTGTAGAAGGACTGGCCAGTTGCACTGCATTGGACCCCACAAAAATATGCAATAAGCATCTCCAGAGTTGGAGAATACAAGAATAAATGGAAATATAGTTAGTTACTTCCAGCCTTTCTTATGATCCATCATTAACCTGTGTTATAATCAGATCACTACACAACATATTTTGATCTGTCTTGTAAATGTGGTGGACATGTGCATTCTTTTAGAACCGTATCTAGTGATTCTTTGCAGTGCAATGTTGACCCATTCCTTTGACTGGCTCCAGCCCCATGCTGTGGCGCCACGTTGTTGTGAGCATGTGTCTGCATTGTGACTGTGTGTTAGTGCTACCATATACTAAGTGCTGTGAGTGTGTATCTGTAACTGCTGCAAGCCCTGCTGCTTCTCTGGTTTCTAATGCTCCTCAGGCCCTGCAATGCTGTAATGGCACATCTAATTGTATCATCAAATGCCACCAAACAAATGCAGTCTTAGACACTTACGTGCACACACCCACACACACACACACACACAAACACACAGCCATTAAAAGTGTATCATTACTGATATTGTTGTTATTGTAATATTTTAGAAAGTAGGAAGATATCTTTAACACAGCTACCCTCCCAAAGGGCACTGTAAACAAAAAAGTATCTACTCACATCCACGGGCCCCAGAGATTCATTACATGATACCAAACTGTGAGAGAAAAGTTAGGTCCATGCTACGTTCTTGTTTCCAGGTTGAGCAGGAAATCTCACTGGTCCAGAGGAAGATGTCTGACCTTGAGTCAGTGCTGCAGCAGAAGGATATAGAGTTGAAGGCCTCAGAGACCCAGAGGACCATCCTGGAACAGGATCTGGCAACCTACATCACAGAATGCAGTGTGAGTGGCACTGTACTTACTACAGATGTTAGACCACATGGACTGTGTTCAAGTTGTGCCAAATGTGTGTGTGTTTACACGTTTGTCTACATACATGTAGTATTAGGATTCGACTGCTTTGGGTGCAGTGGGTTTTTAGGGTGGATTCATTGATATAATTTGGTGTTGACAAAATATTAGAAACACCTCAACACAATTCAACAGCACAGCGTCCAAAATGACTGGGAAGTGGAACTGACACCTATTATTTAACAGTTTCCACAAAAACCTCACATTATAACCTGTATTAGGCTGTACAGATTTTAGACAACTAACTATCAACTTACTGAACATATGTATGTCTTGGTTTCAGAGTCTAAAGCGCAGTTTGGAGCAGGCTCGTATGGAGGTGTCACAGGAGGACGATAAAGCACTGCAGCTCCTCCATGACATCCGGGAGCAGAGCAACAAGCTGCAAGAGATTAAAGAGCAGGTAGGACAGCAGTATAACATCTACAACATCATGTTATACAGCATGTTCAGAAGGCCTCATGTTGCAGCACCCTATATATGTGAATTATTGTTTTCAAATCCCTGAACCTTTTTACAACAACAATAAACAATATAAGGTTGCAGTTCATCAACAGTGTTTTGTAGTGAAAAGGTTTGTGACTGTGACGGCTTTCAGTGTTTGAGGTGAAATTTACTTCACAATGAATGAACAAAAAACTAAGTTCATTTAAAGTGTTTGTTTGCAATATACAGCAATGCACCACATGTTTCAGACTAAGTTGATTATACAGTCTGTAGCTCTCTGTATAAAGTATAAAGACTGTCAATCTGCTGGGTCAACTCAGTGTGAATCAGAAATACTATTCATTAAAGAGAGTATATACAGCCCTTAATTCCTGGAATCAAATGTGACGAGTGTGTGGCATGCATGGGTGTTTGTGCGTATATATTTTTGCATGTGTGGCAGCACCACATGACTGAGTGTTGCCAACTGTGACAATTAAGCTGTTAACAGGGCTGACAGTTTAGGACAACAGATAGAGAGCATGAAAAATCATCTTCCTGGCATTATGCACCATTTTTTTCAAAAAAGGTAACAGAAAAGCAACCTGTTTTTCTCAGCCTACACTAGTGCTGGTTACCAAGCACTGAATACATTGTGCAGTGGTTGCTATGGTGATGAGAGCCATATACCTACGAGTAAAGAGAGCGTTGATGCAGTGGGCAGGCTGTCGTGATGAGGTGCTGGGGCTTTAGCTCAAATAACATTTTTGACCATCACTTGAAATACCACCCTAAAATGAGTGATGTTGGTTAGAGGATGCTCCCTGTCCTGAAAATAGCTTTTTATCATCTCTTGTCTTAATAAACCCCTACACCCTACCCATACATTAAACTTTTCAAAGTAGAAAATGTAATTTACTAGCATAATTTCATCCTAACTCAGAATAACTTGCAGTTCAGAAATTCCAATTATCCAATAACTTATTATTATGTTCAGTGGATATAGGGGTTCATGCAGTTTAGAAGGCCCTTAGAATTGAGCTGTTGCTCCTTGTCAAGAGAAGCCAGTTGAAGTAGTCCAGGCAGAAGCCCTTTGCTGCCTCTTTTTAGAGGTGTAGTCAGGTGCCCTAAAACAGGTTTTGCTTGCTATTATCTGCTCTGTTATTTCCTTTGGGTAAGTATGGCTCAACTTGTAGAGTGCTTACTGTTACTGCTGAGTCTTTACTGCAGCGGCTTAGATTCCAGCCTTTGGCCCTTTGCTGCATGTCATCCCCTCTCTCTCTCCTGCATGTCCTGTCGCCCTCTTCAGCTGTTGCTATAGACAAAATTGCCTGACAAAAATCATTTAAAAAAAACTCCAACACAGATCCCCTCCCAATGTGTTTCCAATGTAAGTAATAGGTGACAAAATACACAGTCCTCGTTTAGAGCAAAAATGTATTGAAGTGAATCTGAAGCTAATCAGAGGCTTCAGCAGTCAGAGAAGTTGATGTATTCCAAAGTTAGTTTGTTTAGTAAAACATTGTCTCTTCTTCTGTTACTATTATTACTATACTACGGTGGCTCCCAGAGCTCAGTGAGGAATATTTTTTTGAGGACTATGAATTTTTTTTTGAGGACTACTTTGCGTTCCCTCGCAATACTTTTGCATTACCTCGCAATACTTTTGCATTACCTCGCAATATGTTTTGCGTTCCCTCGCAATACCTTGCTAGGCTAGTGAGTGGACAGTATTACATAATGTGAGTTGCAAGGTCTTTATCCACATACCGAATAATAACGAAATGCCGTTTCACGCGGTCCAATGTGCTAAAAACAGTCACAATAGCCTATTCAACTTACAAGACACAAAACAAAAAATAGACATGCTGGCCAGCCAAAAGAAAGAATGTCATTTATTGTTTAATGCAGCAGTCATTAAACCAAAGTTACTTTGAATCATTTGTGATTTTTAATGCATCTTCAGTAGGTTATTTTATGAGCTTTTCACTATTAGTCAGGCTCGCACAAATAAGACGGTAATTTACAGTATGACACTAGACGAGACAGCTGATCTGTATACTGTCAGGGGAGTGAGAATGGCATGCAGGGCTGGAGCATTATAAAGTGCATAGCCTAATAGTGCAACCCCAAATCTGAAGTATGTTCACCTGTATAGCCTATTTCTAACCTATTTAAATAATAGCAGCATCAGAAGTAGGCTACTTAACATTAGCGGAGCCCTGATGGCTACAAGATTCTGAAATATAAGCCAGTAGCGGGAGCAGCCTAATAACAGTCGGCTATGTAAACAGTGTGGAAGTGCCGTAGCAGCATGAACATTTAGCCTATAGGCTAGTGAGTGGACAGGACTGCATAATGTGAGATATGTAGCCTCCATATGAAGTCTGACATGTAGGAAACAGTGTCGATCCACTTTGACTGTTTAAGCACCAAGCATCACTGATGTAAACACAGAATCCGCTTCCTCTCATCTCGGCGGAACCTTGCGCTCTGACAGAACACGGTGTGCCCGCTGCATGCTCCAGGACGTTGATGGGGCAGGTCTGTGTAAAGATGTCGGCTTAACAGTCTTCAATTTTCCGGTGTTTGGCAGCATGAGTCCCATCTCCTCCAGACCGTACATTTACCGGGAGCAGCCTTACGTCCAAGCTCTATCCCTCTATCTAGTTACATGAAAAATGAAAAAATAGAGTTTGATCAAAAAGGTCAAACCCTGCCTTCTTTGTAACCTACATACACCTGACCAATTGCTGCATGAAGTGGGCATGAAAGTCAGATTGGCTGTGACTATTTGCCTTGCTTGTCACTTGAAGGATATTGAGGCCCGTGGGGATCCCTCAGGAGTAGCTGGAGGAAAAGGGTGTTTAGCTGTCATGTGCTTTCCCTCAGCAACACTGCTATGCTAACGTAAATTTTAGCATGTTACTACCGTGTGAGCCTGATTAGCTGAGTATGAGTTTTCATTCACCTCGACACGTTTCTTTACAGACTCACAGAGCAAGCATGACGATAGACTTTTGACATTTGACATTTGTGATGTGCACTGCTGCAAAAGTGACTGTTGGTCTTCTTCAAATTACAGTCAAGATTCCTTTGCCGGTAGACTGTTATAGCTGATCTCTGTCAGCAGAACATTCATAAAACATTCCCATCAGGATTGTCAGGAGGTGTGAGGAGGAAGTTCATGTTGGTCGATAGCTGTAAGATCTGAGCACCTCATAGCTGGATGTGTGTAACTGGGGGGGGGGGGGGGGGGGGGACTTAAACATAACAAATCTTTTCAAACTAACCTTTTTTGGATAAATTATGATTAAAACAAAAAGACTATAGTGTGTATCTTCAAATGTATGAGTCTATTATCTGGGCCTGTGTTCCCACTGGTGCGTCTCAGCAGGGTATTTACGCCAGCTAAATCTAGCTTTTCATCTTGAAAAGCATCTGTCTCCCACGCTCTGTCATATGACTGCAGTGTTTATCATTTCCATGCACAAGCCATGCAATGTTGGATCAACAAACAGTAGAGATTGAGGATAGATTCATTTTCAGAAAAAAACAATCTGTGCCAAAGCCATTAAGACCTGCAAACAAATGCAAAGAGACAGTTTCACCAAGACACTAGTGCAAACTTTACAAAAAAAGGTTGGAAGGCTTGACACTTTATAAGCTATAAATGTATGTGTATATTGTGTATGTATGCGGGCATAATCGAGTGCACTTGCAAGAGGACTGGTGTGCATTGTTTTAAAATTATATTAGGTTGATTTGAGTGTGCATATTGTTATCTCAGTACGATTATATAACAAACAAAATGGATGCAGACTTAAAGGTACCTGGTTGAGTTGTCCTGCAAACAAAGTTAGATTTACATTCAGTGTTTCTTCTGACCAAACTTTAGTTACAGTTGCCAAGCTATGATTACTGAATTTCTGTTCAGGCAAGGGGTTTTGCTTTCGATCAATTAGTGAAATAGCATGAAATCTTTGGGATAAACGTGTGTACTGCTTGAGCTTGCGTGAAATGAAATTAGGACACACTTGTAAAAACATTGCTCCACAGCACTACTAGTGGACAAAAACTCCATAGGGTATTTTGGACATTCACTAAGTTTCAAGTTACTGCAATCTGGTTGTCTTACTGTACAGAAATGAATAAAGTATGAAAAATATATACAAAAATCACTACAGCAGAAAAGTCCATTCAGCAACATGGTGTTTATGTGGGAACAAAATAACTAGGCAGCAATGTTATACTGGCTCATTTTGTGTGTTAAGGGCTATATTGAGCTGGGGGGAAAGAGTAAAAATAAAAGGTAATATCTTTGAGTGGAACTGCTGTTAAGGATAACCTTAATAGCAGAGAGTGCCAGTTTTCCAGCCTTAACCTTGAGGCTGATAAGTCTTGAACAAAAACATTGCTCTTTTAGATATTCTTTAACATTTCAAGGTTTTAGGTGAAAATGTTTGTAGCAAACTCCATTTCAGTGATCCTGCATCCAGCCAAACAACAAAATGAAATAATCAGAAATGCCATTACCTAATTCACAGTAATATCACCTTTACTGAGAGTTTAACTTCAAGATTTCCTGATGATACTGTAGATAAAGATTGTAAGCATCCCCAAGATAGCAGATAGACAGCTAATTACGGATTTGAAGGTCTTTCACACTCTCTGGGGGGTATTAAATCTGTAAAGCTGCAGTGTGAATTGATAGTGTTGAAAGTAACTGCCTGGTCTTTTATGGTGTTTTCAATGTGAGTAAATGATCCACAGTGGCTTCCAACACAAGTGACGCAAGTATGTTTCCTTGCCAGTTGCTTCTTCAAGCAACAGATAACCTCAATGAGCCAAGTACAGAAAATTGATTGTACAACTGGTTCTCTGTAATAAAAGAATACTGCCATTCAGTGCTCTACAACCCCATCATACTGAAAGCTGAATCCCCTTGTCTTTAATTTCCTTTTACTGAGTCATTGTTTTGCCAAAGAATTACTGGAATGTGAAAATCATTTATAGCTTTTATTAACTTTGGGAAGTCATGACCAGATGAAAGCTAGTTCCTCGGAGATCCAGTCAATTCTCGTTGATGGGAGCTGTCAGTCTGCTCTTGTGGATTCAAAATGAGCAGTGAAAGGTAGTCACACAGGTATTTTATACTGTGCACAACCACCTGACACACACAGGTCAGTTCCTATGCATATGGAAGGCCAACTTGGGCTAACTGGTTAGGGAGATTGTCACGTATGTAACCTCCTGTTCCACTTCAGCTACACTATTTTAGCATTGTTTTCAGCATGTCTGATGTTGCCTTCTTCACTTGTCCTAATCTGTGCCGGTGGAGCGTCAGTCATCCTGGAAGCAGAAGGATGCTACTTTTTATTAGCCTGACAGACACACCAGTGTACCCTGTAAGCTGACGAGGAGGTTGAAATTAGGCTGTTAGTAATTACTATCAAACAGACATTTAGTAACTGTGGCTGTTCACATTCCTGTCATTGACTGCATACCATTCCTGTGGTTATAATTGCTGCCATTTTTGACATGTAATGGCTTTTATACAAGTGTTTTGCCTCCACTATGTTGAACTGTTTTCATCCTGTTGCTGTACCAGCAGCACATCTAAAATACATCTCTTATGAATGAGTTTGTTCTTATAAATGATGCAGTGGCTTCTAACAAGAACATTTTCTTCAAAGAGGTTCGGGTAAACAACATTGGGGCTAATGGAGAGCTCTTTTCCACCTAAGACATACAGTAATTGCTCTGCCTATTTTTCCAAAACGTGCTGCACTGATAGAAGGGCACCCTTAATGGCAGATAAACCAATAAAGTCATAAAGTGCCTCCTCTCCTCTCCTCTCCTCTCCTCTCCTCTCTCTTTGTCTGTGGCCTGTGCAGGAATATCATGCCCAGCTGGAGGAGATGCGAGTGTCCATCAGACAACTGGAGGAGGACCTGTCTGCTGCTCGTCGCCGTAGCGACTTGTATGAGGCTGAGCTGAAAGAGTCTCGGCAGACCAGCGAGGAACTGAAGAGGAAGGCTGCCGAGTACCAGCATAGGATGCAGAAGGTCTACATTGTAACTAAATCTGTTAATGATCCTGAAATTGACATAGGCAGGAGTTATGGTTTGTTTGACACGCACTGTACATGTTCTGTATTTGAGTGGGGCTCAGAATAACAGTGTTAATAAATTTAACTATATGATACTATGATACTATCACATTTAACTCACTTGTCCTCTGCTTGCCATGATCATTACTGGGAGGGATCTCAAAGTTTCCTGTATCTTCACAGGCCAAAGAGCAAGGTAAAGCAGAAGCAGATGACCTGATGACCAAGTTGGAGAAGGTAGTTTTTGAAGTTTATTGAATTGTAATAAGATTCTGTGATCTAAGTGACTAACAAAGGATGCTGAGCTCAAATATCAATCTTTACATATCATAATGATTTTTCTTTTCTTTTTTAGACCAATGCTGAGCAGCAGACAAAGATCCAGGATCTTCAAGAGAAGCTTAGCAAGGTAGAATATTATTTCTGGGAAGATTAATGAATAATTTATATGAGCTTGCACTTTCAAATGCAAGCGATGTAACAGCATTTTACACTTTCAGATGATTGCATAAACTCCTTCTTTACCCTCCCTGACCTCCTTCTTTGTCTCTGTCGGTCTCTCTCTCTTAAACTGTGTTCTACAGTCAGATTTGGTATATGGCCCGCAAACAATTAAGCTGTCTTTTAAAAATAAAGTTACTGCTTAATTATTAGCAATCAAACAGTTTTGCCTCATTAGTAAAGATAATTTAATCCTAATTGTCTTTTCCTAGAAATTAATATTTAAAAGTACCATCCATTCTACCAAAAGCACATGAGGTTGTGGTGCTGATATTCAAGGCAGACTGATCCCACATTTGGGATGAGTCTGCTTCTGACTCATTGCAAACTAGTTCATTAAAAATGAGTTGGGTATGACTTTCTTTCTTAAAAGGACTCAGTGTAGTGTTAGGATTTCATATTTGCAATATACACAAGTTTGTTTACTAAAAATGAAAAGGATTTAAATTATTCATTATAAACGTTTATAATTTTTTTGTATCAACAACCAGTGCATTGTAACCTAGTGTCACCAGTGTTGCTTGGAGTACTAAGCAGGCGGTGCTGCTGTATATAATACTGATTAATTTCATGTATTTGATTATAGACAGCTATTATACTGGTATATGTTCATATGATTTTTATTTTCACTCAATTCTTTTAGAAATTGATGTTGTCATTAATCATTCTACAGTGGTATGTTGTATCAGAGATGGGACATGAGATTTTTTAAATGAGACAAGGTTAATATTCTTTTCTATTATGCTTAAGTTTGTGCAAATAGCACGTAAGAACATACTGTACACTTTTTGATTGATATTTTTCTTTTAACTGTCAGTCGTTAAAGGCCAGTGCTGAAGCTACAGAACTCCTTCATAGTATGAAAGTGGCCAAAGAGCGCATGGAGCGAGATCTGGAGAGGCTACAGAACAAGGAGGACTCCAGTGACAGCCTGCGGAGACGACTCCGTGAGACTGAAGTACATACACACACAGTACACATACACACAGCCTAGCATATACTGTATGTGTTCTGGCCTCCTGCCTGTTTCTTCTCATTAATCTGTGTTACGTGTAATTTGTTGTTTTGGAACATCACAATCCTCTTTGTTTAAAGCGTGGCATAAATAAATCTGGCATAGGTATCTGCTAAGCACAAAGAGCCCATATATGTTCTCTTGTAAAAATGTTGTTTTCGCATCTTCTGAGGAACACGTGTGCTGTGATGGCATGATAACCTGAATGTTTGACACAGTGTATCATAGCTTGAACAGCAAACACACATGTGCTCATGGGATTTTTACTTTACTGGCACACAGGGTAAAACCAAAACAATGGGTCTTTAAGCTGATAAAAATTTGCACAATGATTCAAAAAAGTTGTTTCCATTGTAAAGAGACAGTCTGTGGTCTTCAACAGAAAGACGGTTATTGTTACTTGTGTTATGAAGCCAATCGATCTGCCTGTGACATTATCCTAATTGATTCTCCTGTGGCTCAGTGCTCCCGCTTCTGCTATAATGTTAACAAACTGTTTCTGCACACATTTTTCTGTGTAAACTGTGAACGCATTAACATCTACATTTAACAAAAAGAAAAAAATCTTTGGAAATGCCTATTACTATAGTTCAGTAATTTACCAATCTTATGAGGCTCCAATGTTTTGTTATTGGATCTGCTTCTTGCATAAGAAAAAAAACATCCTGTAGACATTTTAAATGATTCTTTAAATCAAGTCTCTGCTTAACAAAATCTTTAAATGAAATTTCAAGCGTGTGTAGGTTTCATTTAGCCGGAACTTTTTCACCAATCAGTTTTAGAGCCTTTATTTATAGAGGTTAAGAACTGTATAGTGGCCTAGTCACACAATCCATCAGCTTTAGTAAAATGATGCTATAGATATATACATGTATATACATAATGTAGTCATTCCTGCAGTGTCTATAGTTACATACAATACACAGTACTTTACTTCTGAAAGGGGTTGTTTTGAGTTCTTCTAAAACATGACTTCACATCAAGCACTAGACATTTTAATTTGGTTATTAACATAGGTTCATTTGGAAAGGAGCGTCAGTGGAAAGAAAATACACAAATGGTCTAATTTACACAGCTCAGAAGACCTCTCACACCATCACACATGGAAATGCAAATGGGCTCTTTGGAACCATTGTGAGGAACTTGGAATAATGAGATATAAATGTTGCAGAGGTGCATCACTAACAAGCCAAATGGATGTCCAATTAGCATTTTCACAGAATGAGCTATGATGCATAACACAAAGCACAATGGCTTTTTTGACCTGAGGTTGCATTTTTAAAACTAAAAGACACATTCTATAAATCAGTTAACTTTTTTTTGTGTTTGTGCATTACTTATGTCCACTGTGTGCAGGATGGGAGGAAGACTCTGGAGAACCAGGTGAAAAGGCTGGAGATTGTCGAGCGTCGCGAGACTAAACTGAAGGATGAGGTGCAGAGCAAGGCCCAACAGATTCAGCAGATGGCAGATAAGATTTTGGTAACCTTCCTTTCACCACTTGTGTGGAGCTAAAATAATCACAGGAGGTGTGAGATAAACATAGCTCATTGTCACCATTGCAGAGGAAGTGCTATTTTACATAATATTTCTGAAAAACCTCACTGTTATCATTTACTATCTTTATGAGTGATCTTTGTAAACTGTTATTCCTATATACACAGGGTGATACAAACTAAGTATACCATTGTACAAGTTATGATTAGTCCACTGAGTTTGGTCACATTCCTTTCTGATTCTGGAGAAGTCCAGCACCGTGACAAATCCCATGGTGTAGAGCGAACAATGACACAGCAAGTTAAGTCACTACAGTCGCTGCTATGAAGCTAACATGCAAAGAGGAGGTAACGGCCAAAGCCAGAAAAGCAGCTCCAGACAGCGATACTCATTACTCCCTTGCTACTATAGCTAACAACATCATATCTTGGAGGACTAGAAAGTAAGCTGAATGTCTGTGGGCGAGTCATTTAACATTAACTGACACACAAGGGCTGGAATCGTGTTGGTGGTTTGTTTCCCATTTACTGAGCCAGGACTTTGTACAAACACCGGATTATTTTCTGTTCACACACAGCCAGCAGACCCTGAGCATATATTCACTGAATTTGCCAAAGCCGTGTGTCAGATTAGAATTGCTTACCCCACCTTTGCCTCCCTGCAGCTTCAACCTCATCAGAGCTCTAATTAGCCAGAAAAAGTGAAAAACAGCTGTGTGGGTGTACAGAGGTGAAGGTAATAGTTCATACGTAATAGTAACTGCTGTGTTCCTGTCAGTTTCAGGGCTTGAGTATTGTGTATAAGTTCCACCTCTGCTTTTCCTGCTCTAACAATTAAAAAGGTCAATAAAGAGCACTGCTAAGAGATTTACCTCGTTGATATGGATGACATTGGGTCTCATGCTTACGTATTTACACCTGATTACTTACTACATCCATAGGGACAAAGGCAAGGGACTTAGGTAGGGTACTTTCAAGTCATTTTATGAAACTGTGTGACTGGTTTGATACATACAAAATAAAACACTGCCTTGTCAAACATATTGTACCTGTCAGAAAAAGAAAACACTTGTGTGTTGGTAAGGTGATTTAATCTCTTACTGGCTCCACAATCAAAATCCTCTTGAAACTGAGCTACACAAAAGCTCATTATAAGATATTTCCAAAAACAAATATTACCAGCAGGAGCACATCACTAACATAAAATGTATTTGTATTTTTGTGTAGGCGCTGGAGGAGAATCTGCGAGAGACCCAATCCACAGCCCAGCGGTTAGAGACTCATCTGAAGCAGAAGGAGAAGCTCTATGAAGACAAGATAAAGGTAACATTTCAGAATGCATAAAATACTCACGCACATGCAGACTCTTTGGTGCTACGTAAAACAATAGGCAGGTATATTCTGATGTGCTGCACTTACAGGAAGTGCTCTGTGCTATGTTAGGTGGCCACACTTTAGCTGGCTGAGGTGTGGGTGTACTCTGTGCTTGGGATATATACAGTATGTCATCTTCAAATTTTCTGTCCTGTTAAGTGATATCCTGGTTATGGTTCTGTGGGCTGCCTGGCATTGAGCAGGTGTTGGAGGCCCAGATGAAGGCGGACATGGCTGATAAGGAGATGCTGGAGTCCAGTCAGAGCAAATATGAGGAGGAGGTGCAGGAGAAGTGCAGCATCATCAGCGAACAGAAGGCGGTAAGAACTGACCAGCTTGGCGGTGACACTATTTCAGTATTTTAACATCTATCACACTGACATAGATTTCTTTTTTTGGTATTATCTTGGGTATGTTATTGAAGAGGAGAAAAAAATAATAATCTGAACCCAGTTGAACCCAGTGATATGAAAATCTAATATTTGGATGTTTCATTAAAACACGAGTTACCCTGTCCTTAATTTCTATTCAGACCATAAATGCTATGGACTCAAAGATGAACAACCTGGAGCAGAGAATTGCTGAGCTATCTGAGGCCAACAAACTGGCAGCTAACAGCAGTATCTACACCCAGAAAAACATGTAAGTACTGATATACTAAACACTGTTATTCTGTTTGACAACATTTAAAGCAGTAGAAAAACATCTCTGGAGCTCTATCCATGAAATACACTGAGGTGAATTCAAGTGGTTAAAGAGGACGTGGCTTGTGCAAAATAATACCTGGAAATAATACCTCTTTTTTGTCCTCGGAGTGTATGTGTACTGGCACAATACCAGCTTGCATTGCCTCCTATTAAACCTTTCGCACTTCTGTATGTGTGTATGGTCTTGGCAGGAAAGCCCAGGAGGAGATGATCTCAGAGCTTCGCCAGCAGAAGTTCTACTTGGAGTCTCAGGCTGGGAAGTTGGAGGCCCAAAATGCCAAACTGGAGGAGCACCTAGAGAAAATGAGTCAGCAGGAGCAAAGCAATAAGAGCCGTGTGCTGGAGCTGGAAACTAGGCTCAGAGAGGTGAGGCGACGGGTGGTGGAGAAGAAAGCTGAGAGATGAGACAGGATTCATGTGTTGATAGATTGTTGGATTTCCGACCAGAGTGGAAGAGATTAAACTTTCTTTCCACTTCCCCCGTTCGTAATTTATTTCTTACTGTCCTGCCAGTCCCACCAACTTCTAATTTTGTTTCCCTACTGAGTCATTTTCATCGACCGTTATAGAGTATCTACACAAAGAATCTGTGTATGTCTAAGCATAAGAGGTAACACTTTTAAAATGTTGAATAGATAAAGTTGAGCACTAGACCTCTTCAGTCTGTACTGATCTGGCTCCAAATAGTGGAAACACACCTGTGTGTAATTGCTTTCCTGAATATATGTTTGGGAAATAATTATAGCACATCATGACCCAATGTGAAAGCAGGTGCAGTATATAAAACGGTCATTAAATGATTATATATACAAGCCACTAGGCTGAATTCTAAAAAAAGGTGCAGCGCAGTGAAACGTTCTAAAATACATCAGAAAGGGAGTTTTATACACTTGGAGAATTTCTGATCACTTTATCAAGAACCTTGACATAATCTTGTTGCACTGGGCCGTGTTAGTGTGACTCGCTTCCTCCTCCTCCCCCACCCTGGATGACCCCTTTCTGTCTCCTCTTTGTAGATTGGTCTGGAGAATGAGGAACAGAAGCTGGAGATTAAGCGTCAGGTGACCGAGCTGACACTGTCGCTGCAGGAGCGCGAATCCCAGATCAGCAACCTGCAGGCAGCCCGCCACGCTCTGGAGAGCCAACTACAGCAGGCCAAGTCTGAGCTGGAGGACACCACTGCAGAGGCTGAGGAGGAGATCACTGTGCTCAGAGTGAGAGAGAGAGAGAGCGTAGAGGAGTAGTGAAGATGATGTCTCCTTTGATATGTTACATAATTCAGGCAATAAAATCTGTCTTTTTCTTGTCACACCTGCTAGGCACACAGAGACGAGATACAACGGAAGTTTGATGCCTTGAGAGACAGCTGTGCGGTAAGCTGCTCCCTCAGTTTTATTGCTTTATTTCTTGTTTGTTTGCTCTTTCACACTTTCCAGGAATAGACAGCTCTGCTGGCATTGAACACCAGCTGAATCATCACACATCATCGCACATAACTGACAACCTAAAGTGGCCAGGATGTTTCAGTCCATATGTGTTTCTGTCGTTCTTGGTTAAACTGGGCCTCATTTTAAAAACGATTTCTCTTCTACTTCCATTAATTAACCACCCTCTCCATTTCATCAGACTCCTCTTCATTTTTTGGTCCTTTTTGTGGAAATATACTACTGCTTCAGTTTACGTCACCTCGTGGTTGGCGAAAAGTACGACCAGGACTCCACACTAATGTTTTCAAAGCTGTCCTAAAACATTAGCCGCTTTTCAACCAAAGGTACTTTTAAGTCCCCAGATCTCTTTTCAAGGAACTTAAAGGTTTCTTCAGCCCACTGTTGTGTGCGTTTCCACCGTGGTCTAAAGACCTGCGAAGATTAGACAATTAACCAGCTGCCGTAGGCTGTAGCCATACAAAGTGATGCACAGGCATCATTATTTGTAACCACTATCCATGAGCAACATTTATAAATGAACATCGGATTTGACTGGAATATAATGAAAAACTACAGGCTTGCTTAACCAGTAAAGCAGCTTTTTTGTGTGGGAGCTATAATGAAGAGACACACGATAAAGTTCGTTACACATTTAATAACAAACTGGATAAAGCCATAAAGTTCTCAGTTTGGAAGGTTATTAAACATTTCCAGCCGACAAGAGCTGCAGATCAGCTGCAGCATCACGTCTGTGTCCGCCTGCGTTGGAAGAAGGGGATGTTTAACCAGCTTTATTACCTGCTGTAATCAACTGTTTCGCTTGTTACGGAGAGGAGACGGAATTCGGCTCCGTGTAGAAACTTCCTGGCTGATGAAAACTTAAAACAACAACTTAGGAGCCTCTACTCGCCCATTCAGAATTTCACTGCAAGGCAAGCCCCCCCCCAGTTCCAGACAGGCGGCAATTTTTACATCAGTGGTAGATTACTTCTCAGTTGAATTGCTTGTTTCCATGATCCCATTGTGCAACTAAATGAGCCACCGTTCCCAAAACTAGCCCAGCTGGAACAGTTTAAGGAACATAAAGGCTGTTATCCAGTCATTGTGGTTGTTTGGCACCTTCACGTTCTGGGGTGGGGGGGGGGGACACTGGCAGTCTGAGTGTCCTGGAAACACCCTGGTTTAGTTAACTAATACAACATATCACAGTCCACACATATTGACTAAATTGGCCAGAAAAGTTTAAATTTTTCATTGTTTGATCATTTTCTTGTCCATGTCTACAGAGATATTTATTTTCCAGTGGTGGACGAAGCAAACAAATCTTGCACTTGAGTAAAAGTATAGATACCCCTTGCTAAGTGTTACTCCACTTAAAAGTTGAAGTCTTCAATTTAAATTTCTACTTGAGTCAAAATACAAAAGAACCTGCTTTTAAAAATACTTAGGGATTAAAAGTAAAAAGTACCATTAGTCTGGTTATGTTTGTCAGAAGTTGCTGACATGACATAATTTAAAAATACGGAAGGCAGGCTTTCCTATTTATTAAACAATGGCAATTTACAAATAAATTACAAATAATCAGAAGGAAAAGCAGCAGATCTCCACATTAGTGAAGCTGGAACCGTGAAATGTTTTTACATGAAAAATGTCTTAAACGATCAAAGTTGTTGCCAGTTAATTTCAATGTCAATCTAATAATGGTGTCAGCAGTACTTCCGTAAAATATTGGGTCGTTTAATTTATAACAAAACATATTTTATTGAGTCTTCGTGTGTGTAAAAAGCTTAATTTGTAAAGTAACTAGTAACTAAATCTGTGAGATAAATAGTAGTAGTAGAAGTGAAGTAAAAGTACGATATCTCCCTCAGACATGTGGTGGAGTATAAGTAGAATGAAAAGAAAATACTCAAGTACAAGTACCTCACATTTGTACTTAAGTACAGTACTTGAGTAAATTAATTCATTAATAATTACGGTCTACCACTGGTATTTCCTCTCTCTCACAAAACCACACCATCTTGTCACCAGAGCTTCTGATAATGAGGAATCATGTGAAGCCAAGCTGCTAATGATGCTTCAACAAAGTACTGTTCAGAAGCAGCATGCACCTTTTTATTTAGCAACATCTTTTATTTAACAGTTGTGTTGTCCAACAGACATTAGCAGGTTATCTTTTTGTTTATTATGCAGAAAATGAGGGCTAAGTGGGGTATATTCCCAAAGGTTTCCCAAGTTTAAGTAACTGTTTGCCAGTTGCTTTGGAATTCTTGCATGTTTTTTTCAGTCCTTTTTAGTAGAACATAGAAACCCCACCGCCAACGTTTTGGTGGTTTAATTGCTAAGAGATGCAGAAGTACAAGTATACATTCTCACAATGGCACATAGCCTACGCTGTGCACTAAGGCATAGACTCGATGAAGAAGTATAAACTGGCCCTGTTTCAGAAAGCAGGTTTAGTGAGTATGTGAAGCCTGAGATGAGTGAAACTTTGGGTTTTCCGTTTCAGAATGAGGGTTAACTTAAACTCTGTGAACCTAACTTGCACGCTGGCAGGTTTTCTCTCTGACTCTGAAGCCTGAAGCAGCTCTCTGACACCATTTCATTTCCTCATTCTTACAGTTGATATCAAAGCACAAATGAAATTCATTCATTTGCAGAGGTTTATGTCTTTAGAAAGATCTAAATCCCAGTAAGAGATTAGCAGCTTTTATGATCAATCTGTCATGGATGTAAGGACAGGGACAGCGATCTCATCATGGATACATCGTCAGCACAGAATAAAATCTATAGGCTACTCTGTCCTTTATAACACAGTGACTCTGTGGACATGTTGTCCGGCTGTCAGGTTGGCAACAGTTGCACTGAAACACTTACTGTGGGCGACATTACTGCAGTAATGACTGTTTAAATCAAACAAATCTTTATGAAGCTGTAACTGATCAATGAATAATCATTTGTCATAGACCAGTAACACTGATGGAACATTTCTATCATAGTTATCATGTTGCTGAGGATGTGAATATGAGGATGATTGTGGTGCAGCTGAAACGCATTTAAGATTCTAAAACTAGACTAAATATACTGTTGAATAAGAGATGTTTTTTGAATATTAGCTACATATAGTTCATGTGTTTTGACAGTATTTCATTCAAAAAAGAAAATGCTGAATGAGTGGACTGCGCTGAATAAAATGTAATATTGTTCACTTTCTCCACTCCTGTTTTATAAGATACATGTTGTGGCACGCTTTCATATTTCTAGCGCCATTTGATTAAAAAAGACGCTCTGTTCTTTATTTACCAGTTGCCATAGTGAATTGTAGCATCGGCCATTGATGATGGCTTTTTTTATTCCCCAGGCAGGCACTCAACTGAGAGTGAACTTGGTTTCCCATCTCATCTCATCAACTCAGAGCTCAGGGTTAGGCTCAGAGTTTGTTAAACCTCCTTTCTGAAACAGGGCCCTGGTGTCCCACTAATCTTGGGTTTGGATTTGAGTGCCTTCAAATTCATATATCTTGAATAAACACCAAGACCATAATGGTCTTCCTTTATCCCATTGCCCTACTTTTGAGATCCTCCCACTCGCAAACTGTTCAGAAAGCTCTGTCCATAGATTCAGCTGGCCAGTGTTCAGGCAAACCCAGCCAAATTCTTCAACCAGCAGAGCTTGAAATGCCACCGTAGTTTTCGCCCAAAGACTTGTCGGTCTATCGGTCTGTTCGTTGAACACTTTGAACAGGAGCAAGATATCGTGTCAACTACTGGCCAAATTGTCATTAAATTTAGTACGGTCCCCAGGAGGTGATTGTTAATGATTTTTGCCATCCCTTGACATTTCATCTAGTTTTAGTGCTCCGACTAACCCAACTGGCCTTTTTCTTTTACAATTGTACAGAAAGACACATCAAAAGTGCTAATTCCCTTTACTAAGCATACCCCCCCCCCCCCCCTCCTCTTTCCATTTTGGTTACAACTTTCCTCCTGTGCTATCTTCAGGCCAAAAGGTCATTTGCAATGAATTTGCTGACCACATAGTTTTTTTTTGTTTTTTTTTTACTACTGGTAAGTCTGTAGAAACACTGTCAGTATATTCTTAGCTGTTTGGGGTTTTTTTAGATGTCTTCACATGGCTCACATTAGAGTTTAGCAATATGAATGACTGATAATATGAAGAATATATTGTCACTGTCAGAATTTTTTTTGAGTGTTTCTAAAGAGGTGTTTGTGTATACATACATGTATATGTTTTCTCAGTTGAATTACCAGCAAATTGACTTTATCTAAATGTATTGCAGTTTTATCCATATGAGTCACCCATATCTGGTTAGCAATGATTTCAATTAAAAGAGGATACATTACAAAATTGTAAGTAAACCAACTTTAAGTGGATTCACCCTCCACAGCATCTCTGTGGCTCAGCCTGTTTTATAAAAGACCAGATGTTCCTCTGTATTTCGTAACATCACTGTACAGTAAATGTTAAGTTCATTTTATATTTCACAAAATTGTTGGGCTGATTTTCTGCCTCTTTAACTGAGCTTTTTATTTGCTGTACACCCACAGCTTACAAATAGTGTTGAGCAATTCCTATTCAGCAGTGTTGAGGATGCAGAGCTCCGGATGTGATTTACTTTAGGCCTGAATGTTGCTCATGACAGACAAGTAGAGTAAATATAGAGGCTTGCCAGATCACCACTGCACCCATTCCAGCGTTGACTTCCTTGCCCCGCCTTAAGTATTTAGTTGCTGCTGTCAGTCCCCTGCCTCGGGGGAGCAGAAGCACTGAGTCAGTACAGAACAGACAGCTAATTTATGTACTTAAAAGCTTTGCCTCTTTCCCCCCCGCCACCTGGAAGTTCTGATTGGTACACATGGTCCCATGAGAGCTGAGAATAAGGAGCTCTTAACAGGCAGCCTCACCACCCTCTAACCCTCATTTCCCTACAGCGTGCACAGTAGTCACGGCTGATTAAAGGAGCAGACTGATGCTGATGAAATGATTAGCCAGCTCCCTGCTCTGAAGGCTGCCTGGACTGAACAAGTAGCCTCAGTATCATGCCAAAATGATTACTGCATTATATCACTAACCTAGATATTGGCTTCATGTAATAATGCAGCAGTAGAGTTTAGACTGTGTGGGGTGTTAGATAACATGCACAGTGCTTTGCCTATATGCACAATGTAAGCACGACCTTTTCATGCGCGTGACTTGTAACGTGAATGTACATTTATTGTGTGTACTGAGTGTAGGGATGCCTTTTCCAGACCATTTCCACAGTCTGTCAATTCTTTAAGGCTTAGAAACCTGCATACCTCCAGTTTGCCGGAGTAATTAATCTGCCTTTCAGGCACCTTTTTGTAACTTGAATGCATATTATACTTTATAGCCTTTTTATAAATGATTTTTATAAACACTAATGTCAACTGTCTGGAGACAAAAAGGCAGAATTTTATTATTTTTCAGAAAATCCTGATTAGTGATTAGTAGTTGTTACTTGGTTGATCTATTTTGGGTGCAGAGTGGGTGCAGTGTATATTTTCCTCTCATTAAACTGGCAGGCTGAGTGTCCTGTTGACTTCCTGCAGGTGATCACAGATCTGGAGGAGCAGCTGACCACACTGACTCAGGAGAACGCCGAGCTGAACCGACAGAACTTCTACCTGTCCAAGCAGCTGGATGAGGCCTCTGATGAAAGAGAAGACCGGCTACAGCTCAGCCAGGATGTGGACAGGCTGCGTCGGGAGGTGGCCGACCGTGAAATGCACCTTAACAACCAGAAACAGGTACCTGGCTGCTGGGGGACATGCTCTAGTTATGGGCGTGTGTGTGTGTGTGTGTGTCATTTCCTTGCTCATGTGGGTTTCAGTACAGTGAAAGGCAAGTCAGGTGGACAGGCAATGCTCAAGTATGCAAAATTGGTACGTTATATTGAATTTTTAATAGAATAGGCGGATCCTGGTCTCTTATTAAAAGTCAGATGTGAGCCAGTCATGTTGTCAAACTCCAAATATGAAGGACAAAATACAGTTTTTAGTAGCAATAACACATATATTTTTACATAATGGTCCCTGTTTTGTTTGTTGTCATGTGTCCTGTCTAGAGTGACCGGATGAGAATGGATGAAATTCGGGATGGGGGGCGGGGGGTCTACTGGTACATTCAGTGTCAATGAATATTGACACACGTGAAAATCAAAACACAACACTAAAATTAATTATTTATTTTATTGTTCGTGAAGTCACCTGTCTGTCATTAGTAAAACACTCAACTGTGGATATGTAACAGTGGGTAAATCATGATCTTTTACCTCATTTTTATTTACATTTTATTAATTTCATCAGTGCAATGTCACATCTGTCTGTGCAACGCGCATGTAGGATGTTGGATTTCTGTAAATAATATCACAGAATACGGTCTACTCTGGCTCTTTTATGAGCTCTCTGAGATAACTTTTGTTGTGATTTGGCGCTATGTAAATAAAAATGAATTGAATGGAAGATTTCTCCGTCGTGGCTGCCTGAACCTACACTTTCCCTGTCCTCGCGGCTGTAACTTCCACTAACAACAAGAAAACAAAAAGGTGAAAAGAGCATGAGTGTTACTTTGTGGCTATAACAACACTGTTGACACAATGTGCAGATAACCTGCAACCCCTGCTGGAGCAAGAGAACTATACAAAGATCAGTATTTAATGTTTAATTAGGCTAGAATCAAAACCCATGTTAAATCTAATTTTCAGGACAAACCGGACAGGAGTCGGGACAACTGCTCGTAATTCGGGACTATCCCGAATTTTTTGGGACCTCTGGTCACCCTAGTCCTGCCAGTGATCCCACACTGATCTACAGGTGGCAGTAATGCACAGCAAAGCGCCAACAGAGGCAGTTCTTTACAGTCGCCCACAGAGTTTACAACTGAGCCGACATGCCACCACTATAATTTTATTTAGTAGTTTTCAAATTTCTACTTGGAATTGCCACAGAATACCCGCTGTCATTAGTTGAAAGTTTCTCTTTTCTAAGACAGTTGTACTCCTTCTCTAGTTCAGGGCCCTTCCTCCTGCCCACTTCCCACTCAGTCAGTCAGACACCAGGTTTTCACTTACTCACATTATGTGATATCTCCACACTACCTTTGACAGGTGACCTAGACATCTCTCCCAGCTCTGACAGTGTTAAGTGTAAATCAGGCAAGAGAAACCCTGGGAATATTTCAGCATTGTTAAGCGCTGTGTTCTGGATGCAGAGAGAGAGAGCGTGCGAGGAGGCTGTGTGATGTGCGCGCAGCCCCTGTGGGAGGATACGTGTGTGGGTGTCCAGTAGCGCTCTCGGTCCTGCCGGTTGTGTAACCAGCGATGGAAGTCATAGATGAGGGATGGGGTGGTGTGTGGGAGGGATGTGTCATCCCCATCACTCCCAGGTCGTGTCAGCTGTGGAAGCGTTGGACTTCAGAGGGCCGTGGTGTTGCTGCAGCACCAGCATAGGCTATATTTGTCTCACAATGCTTTGTCTAAAGCAGTGCGTTGTAATACATGAAACACAGTGCTTTGTGTAGGCCCTGTGAACAACATAGAAGAACGCTCTAAACATCTCCAAATATGTTAATAGTCCTGTAAATAACTCTGCAGGAGCACTGATGCTGTTTATTTTAATGCAGTTTTGGGTATGTAACCCCTTGTATGCTGTTTAACCTTCCATCAAATGCTCCTCATAAGCCCCTGCTGGTCTGGGCTTGTAATTTATTTTAGACTGCTATTTTATGGCGTTGTGGCTGGTTGAATTACACATCTGACATGTAAAGAAATAAGCTTTTTGACCCCATTCAAATGAACATTAGACTTTTTTTTGTACAAAACATATGATCAATTTCCAAATATACTGATTTGCTACCCAATGTATGTAAACTACTTCAAACAAGCTCCTTGTCAATCAGCTACCACAAACTTTTTTAATCATATTTGCCCTACATCACAAATAATGCAACATTAATAAAGAGAAAGTAATAGAATAATATACTGAGCAGGAGTACTTTTTTAGGATATGTGGTAATCCTTTGACAACACAACTCCTCAATGTCACCACCTTTAAAGCTGTTGAAGTATATCACTCTCTTTATCTCTCCTTTAATACAGTTGCCTTCTGAACTTCAGGTGTTGAGTTGTTTGGTTATCAAACTGACTCTAAAACTCTAAATCCTGTTTTGTACCAGAACCTTGAGACACTGAAGACCACGTGCACCATGCTGGAGGAGCAGGTCCTGGAGCTGGAGACACTGAACGACGAGCTGCTGGAGAAGGAGAGACAGTGGGAAGCCTGGAGGACAACACTGGAGGAGGAGAAGAGCCAGGCTGACAGGAGGACCAGAGAGATCCAGAGACTGCTGGACA
This sequence comes from Micropterus salmoides, assembly GCF_014851395.1. Lineage (NCBI taxonomy): Eukaryota > Metazoa > Chordata > Actinopteri > Centrarchiformes > Centrarchidae > Micropterus > Micropterus salmoides. The sequence continues at coordinate 6,404,592 of NW_024044459.1, forward strand.
CGGAGAAACAGAACAGGTTACAAACACAAACACACACACCGTATCAGAATAACATTTGTGTGGACATTTATTGAGTAAACGCACCTCTATATTTGTGTAAAATTGGCCTTGCAATTCTATGTTCATTTAGTGTTGTAGTTTTCTTGTTACTGAAGATTACTGGACAAGCAGACATACAGATCACTGATCACAGTGAGATCACAGGTTACAGATCACTGAGATATCTTGTAGTGCGGTTATATTTTAGATGAATAGACTTCTGATGGATGAGAGTTTCTCCACCTGTAGTGGCGTTAATAGTCCATGATATAATTTCACCACAAGACATTTTACATTTTATGATTCTATTTATTCTAGACGGGAAAAAAAGCTCTTTTTTGCTCTGTACGTTGCTGTTGCTATCTGTGCTGGATCTGGCACCCTCCGCCTACACACACTGAATGCAACAGGTTTAGGCATATTCTCCAGGGTTTGTCAAAAGGTATTCTGGGAAATATATGAAATTATTTTCTGACTTGGTGTAGGCAGGTGATGAAAACTAGGTGCACAAAAAGCATATTAAAACACAGAGTCTTTTAATATGTGTCTTTAAACTAACCCTTAAAAGGAACTGTAGACTCCCTGCTTGTGTAGAAATACAATATATATATATAGTTAAAAGGCAGTAAAAACATTATAGCTGTACTGGAAGAGTGTGCACTTAAAACTAGTGTAAACTGGTCTTCTATATGCTCTAGGCTTCGTGCAGAGCAGCGCAGCTCTGAGTCTCGCCAGGCTGTGGAACAGGCAGTTAAGGAGCACAAATCTGAGATCCTGGCCCTGCAGCAGGCCCTCAAAGACCAGAAACTCAAAGCCGAGAGCCTCGCCGACACTGTAAGCATTTACACACTGTTGAATAAGTATTTTACTTTTTGTTAGTGCAAACTCTTCATGCTTTCTGTTCTCAGTTGAATGATCTGGAGAAGAAGCATGCCATGCTGGAGATGAACGCCCGCAGTTTGCAGCAAAAGCTTGAGAGTGAGAGGGATCTGAAGCAGAGGCTGCTGGAGGAGGTACTTTCTGTATTTCCACATGTATATCTCTTTGATATCTACTGTTCTTTTGCATTATATAAAGTGTTGCATCGTGTTAGATTTACACCACTTCTGTAAATCAGTAGCCAGAATAGAAAAATGAACTTGATTTTCTGTAAAGTCATAGTGGTAAGAAATGTCAAACCATGCTGAAAGGTTTAGTTGCCGCTATCATTGGAAGCAGTCAGTTCTAAAGATGTGGCAAAGTCACAGCCTCCAGGTGGTGATGTAACAGATGTGGTACCTCCACAGCAAGAGAAACTGCAGCAGCAGATGGATGCCCAGAAGACCCACATCTTCCGTCTGACCCAGGGACTGCAAGACGCTCTGGACCAGACTGACCTGCTGAAGACTGAAAGGACTGACCTGGAATACCAGCTGGAGAACATCCAGGTGCTGCTACACACACATATACCTACTAATGTTTATCCACCAGGAAGAAAACACATTCTGAGAGATTGTAAGGAGTTCTCGGTCACTGCATGTTCATCTGCTGGACTGGGAGCAAGTCTGTGATTAGTTTCTCCCCCACTGTTCTGTTACTGTCAAAAGTGAAAGACACATAAACACATATATAAACACATACCCCCCCACCCCCCAACACTTTGTTTTACCCCAGAGCATACACCCCCACCCCCTTCTCTCTGTCACCCTCTCTGTGTGAAGTGAAGTACTTGAGGAGAAATTCATGGCAGTAGTGATGTTCACTTAGCTCCACCTGCAGGCTGTGTACTCCCATGAGAAGGTGAAAATGGAGGGGACCATCACCCAGCAGACCAAGCTCATAGACTTCCTCCAGTCGCAGGCACATGGTGGCTCCAAGAAGAAAAAGGTCAGATGGGATTTATTCGGTTTGAAATGTTTTAAGTTTTTAAAAGTTTTGGCATTAGACAAAAAATTTGTTTAACATGATAATGGCATAGCAAAAGGGACAAAGTGACTAGGTGAAAGAGTTGTAGAGAAAGAGTTGTAGATTATAACCATACAGACACTGAATTAGAACAAGTGGAAATGTAAGGTGCATAGTGATGGTTTAAAGCAACACATTTTTGGTTCCTGTGCCTCAGGGTCTGTTTGGGCGTCGTCGAGAGGACCTTTTGGCTGCCATGGCTGCCCAGGCCCAGGCACAGGGTCAGGTTCAGGGCCAGGGTCAAGGTCAGGGTCAGGGTCAAGGCCAGGTTTCCCCTGTGCCCCCCATCCAGCCCGTGCCTCTGCAGTACAGCGACATGAAGATAGCTCTGGACAAAGAGCGTGCTCGCTGCTCTGAGCTGGAAGACTCTCTGCAGAAGATGAGAGCGGAGCTGCGATCTCTGAGAGAGGAAGGTGAGACTGCTTCTCTACAGCAGTTAACGCATACCTTCACACATCATTTATTTTAGCAAAGGTCTAATACTAACATTGGTCCCCATGCAAGAATTGAACAGATTCATTCTGAAGTGGCTTGTGCGAGTGATTCAGGAGAACAATTTTCTTGTATTTTGAAATGGTACGTACACAATTAAGGAGTGATCCAGACCTGTCATAGGAGTCTGCTGTTATCCCAAACTATGTTTTTCACTAATGGATTTTATATTTCATTATTCATTACTTTCAGAAACTTAAACTACATAATTATGTTGACATTATCCCGTTTGACTCTGCAATTCAAATTATAATATAATTCTAAATATATTCATATAGCGTAATGATATCATCCATTTAAAATTGATATTAATGCTACTGCTTAACTCCACAATATTAATATGAATATCTCAAACTGCAAAACGACTTAAATTATGCTCTAATTGAAGGATAATATGTCCCTGCATTTAACTGGAAGTGTGATCTTTTGGATGGTTTAGTGCAGCAGGCCCTTGGAAGAGAGTGACAGTGTGCTGATTTATTGGCAGAGACAGCTGAATGGTTGTTGTCGCAGTTTAGATGACCACGGGCTGTGCTTCTGCAAATGTGAAACTTGTTTGAGTCGTAACTCGATCCAGTCCTATTCCCTTAATTTCACAGCTGGCACTGTTAAAAATTATAGATGGTTAGCCTTTTAAGGTATTTATTTACACAGTTGTCTGAATTTTGGAGCGTTTGCTGAATCTGACGTGGCACACAGAAGAGAAAGTTAGAATAAGAATACGAAAATGTGAGCAACATTATCGTACACATAAACAGTAATAATTTGTAAGTTCAATGAATCAATTCTTCCAACCCCAGCGCTCCAGTATAAAGATCATGGTAACGCTCCAAACCCGGCCACAGCACGGCAGCAGATGATTATGTCTGCCATGGTGAAGTCTCCTGAGCACCAGCAGGGCCCGACCAACCTGGCACCCTCCAACTCTGGACGCAGGAAGGAGACTGCAACGCCTGAGGGTGAGTGAAAGAGATGATGTTTACTGAAGTGCAACTTTTTCTCACTAACAGACACACACATACAGTTTTAGAGCTTCGTACTTGACACATAGCGGCCCTGACCTGCACAAATACAGACACACACACAGGTAATATCAATCACAAAGGACCATTTATGAAGCTCTTACTATCCTTTTTCTTTCACACACCTTTCAGAGAGAAGGAGGGTCACTTTTGAAAGTAAGTTGTCCAAACTCATGGTTTCTGCAGTTTTGGTCTCTTATCTCTCTTCTACTTTTGCCTCATCCACATCCTTGAAAGGCCAGATTTTAAAAGCTGCGCACTTTTATAATACAGAAGATCCCAGCTGGCTGGTCACGTGAGGCTGAGAAATCTTCAAGTAAATTTCCCCTTTTTAAAGTGCACAGCTTTAGAAATCTGAAGCATTTTATCTTGGTTGCTGAAGCTTAGCCAATCTGATTGGCCTAACTCTGCTATGCTCTTTAACTCACTACAATCCCACCTGAACTTCACATCATACACTGATAGAGGTGTACCGTATGATGAACTCTGCAACGCACAAAATGCTATTTGAACCCACACTCTGAAAAGAACCAAAGGGATTATCCACTCACTCACTCATATGTCTTCTTACAGAAGAGTCAAAGTTACAGCAACAACTTTATCTTATGTCAGTGTAAACTGATTTTGACCCTTGTGTGAAAATGTGGTGATTCTGCAACAGAAAGAAGGAAGGCAAATAAAACATAATTAGAAAACAATACAAACATAAAAAAGTGTAAAATCAACTTGACAAAATATAATTATTGTAATTATATCCCTCAATAACTGTATATTATGGGAAATAAAAACTTTGGAAAATCCATAAATTATCATTACCTATCTGAGTTGTTTGCTATAATATCTATCTATATATATCTAAAACATGAATATTTCTAAGTGTAAAAACTCATGGGTTTGAATATGGACAGCATATCATGTCCAAATGTACCTCATGTTGACCTCAACAAGTTCTCAGAAAATGTTGTGGTGTGTAGACAAACAAGGAATACTTGACACAAACTGACAAGATTGACACTGACTGGATAATGCCTTTAATGTAACAGTGAGTGGGCAAAAGCAAAGGGATTGATTCAATCTATATTCTTTTCCAAGCACTTTAGTCTTCAGAGTTTTCTTGCTTATGCATTTTGCTAAACATCTTACACTTCTTTTGGAAACCTTCTTTTGTTGAACTGATTTCATAGTGGGCACGGCATGGTGCACTGAGGTTTTGAAGTGATGGATGTACCTGACACAGTAAGACATACTGGAGCTGCCTGCCCTCACTGTGTTCCCTGACTGTATTCAGAGTATAGTCGTCGTTTGAAGGACAGTCAGAGAGACAGAGAGAGGGAGAGAGAGAGGGTGGTGCACCACAACACCCCGCACCGCTTCACAGTGGGACTCAACATGAGAGCTGCCAAGTGTACCGTGTGCCTGGATACAGTGCACTTTGGTCGCCAAGCTGCTACCTGTCTTGGTGAGGATGTTAGCCTTCCTTTTATTTATCTATTAAATCATTTATATCTTTATTTTATAAATGGAAATTATTATACAGATGCTATATGGGAGTGTAGTTATGAAGCTATGGTGATGGCTGCTGCTGTTGCCCCTAACTCATTCCCATTGTTTACCTTTATAACAGTGCTATTTTTTCGTGTCTGACACCACTATTTGAAGCTTTCATTTTTCCAAACTTAGAAGAATGAAAGAAACATGTTAAAAAATATCTGTCCCAGTGTTATCACTAAAATGGACTGATTACAAATTAAAAATACAAAATATAAAATTTTTGTATGTTGGCTTTGAGATGTTGCACTGAGCAGCACTGAGCGCAGACTTGGCCATGCTCCTTAGTTAGTTTAGGCTTTTATTTAAACTCTACTTTATAGTCGCTACGATGACCCACCCACTTCCTGTTGTGCTGGTGGTAGCACAAAGGGGCGTAGAGAGGAGCCGGAAGCTTGTGTGGTGTTGCTGTCTCTTTAGCAGTGTTTTCTTCTCCTCAGAATGTCACGCTTTGTGCCACCCAAAATGCTCCCCCTGCCTTCCAGCCACGTGTGGCATGTCCAGCGACTGCTCCCTGCATCTGTCTGAGGGCCTGTGTCGGGACAAAGGTAGCTCCGCAGGCCAACAGCTGAAAGAAGCCAGCGGACACATGCACCTGGAGGGCTGGATGAAACAGCCCAGGTTAGCTACGGAGAAACTGACCCAACGGGTGTCATTGCTCAATCGTTTGTCCCACCCATTCTGTGCCAATGAGTCTTACCGTTGGGGTGCAGAGCATGCATTGGGGTCCTAGAGTTGATGGTGTGTCTGATTTACACATACAGATGGGTGAGAATTTTAAGGAAAAACCTTAATAAATAAGTGTAAAAACATGCACAATCAGATGCTCCCAAACAGAACACAAGGAGTCACTGAATAGTTTAATGAGTTAAAATGATGTGGACCATATCCGAAAAAAAAAGGAGCACTGAAGCTGTTCTGGAGACCTGTGGTGGCCAAGACCTTACTAAGACACTTAATGCTGCCAATCCGTCATGTACTACACGCCCGTTTGTGTATTTGTCCCGAGCAATGTAGTTTCTCTTTTGTGCTTCCTCTCTGTGAGGCTGTGTCATCTCCTCCCACTGATCAGGGAGGCTGATGATACTAAACGCAATAACTCTCAGGCACTCTCTGTTGTGTTCTGTCTGGCAAAGTCCTCCCATCTGGTACTTAAAGCAGTTTAAACAAAGGCATTTGTAGAGTTCCCTGCAAAAGCCCTCTATCCATTTCGTCATCTATGCTATGTAGTAATGCAGTTGCCTTGTGTGCTTGCAGGAATGGGAAGCGAGGCCAGGGCTGGGAGAGAAAGTATGTGGTCCTGGATGGGACTAAAGTGTCCATCTACGAGATAGAGCCCAGAGAAGGTTGCTTTCTTTTACCTGTGTAGCAGGACAACATACAGCAACAGCTCATAGACAAATACTGCCTCTAAATCCAGCCATGCTTTTTTCTCTTTGTGTTATTCAGAATCAGTGAAGCCACTGGAAGAGTTTGACTTGTGTTTGTCAGATGGAGAGGTGGTTGTTCATGGAGCAGTAGGGGCATCTGAGCTAACCAACACCGCCAAGTCAGGTACTGAATACAAAGTGTGCTGTTACATTGATTTTGACACTTTCTTTCAGAATCCCCCCCCCCGCCATGATTTAAAGTTTGTTCACATTTTGTACTCCTTTAAAAATGTATTTTAAAGGAGTTATGGTTCTCCAAACTTGACCTGGAGGGGGTCATTTACAGGGTTCCCAAGAGTCCCAGCTAAATGAAGCATAGTTTGATTTCATTACGATCAACTAGAAACCATTAAAATAAGACAACAGTTCTGCAGTCATGCCTTCATAATGTTTTTCTTTGTGCCAGATGTTTCCTATGTCCTGAAGCTGGAGTCCCGCTGCCACGCCCCCTGCTGGCCTGGACAGTCAATTTACTTCATGGCGCCCAGTTTCCCAGACAAACAGCGCTGGGTGGCGGTCATGGAGTCCGTGGTGGCCGCGGGCCGAGCTTCACGGGAGAAGGCCGAGGCCGACGCAGTGAGTATCTCTGGAGCAGGAGAGGGTCCTGAAAGTCTGCTGACTCAAAGCATAAACAGCTATGACCACCGCGACAGCTGACTTTCTTATCTGTGGCTGTGGTCATAAACTCGCCGTTTAACTGTGTGGGGGCTATTCACGAGCGGCGGCTATTATATTCCTCAAGAATTCATTTTGAGACGTAGGATTTAGGTTCAGAGTTGTAATGAATAACCCCCGGGTCACTTATATGTGTCGTTAATTGTCCCCTTCTTCTCTCCTCTTCTCTTTCTGTCCTCTCTCTCTCTTTGTCTTTCTCACTGCTGTTTGTTGCTTTTTTCATCGTGCCACACTGTATGTCCGGTATATGGGCATGTTTTGTTGATTTGCTCTATTTTGCCCATTCCATTGGGTTTCATTGCACATATAGGCTGCTGTGTCCAAAAGACAAATGGTTCTGTCTCCTCTGGTCCAGGTAAAGAGTTACAAAGATATAGACTTACTGACACACACACATGCATATTTTTCACGAGGCACGCAGTAGTGCATGTGTCTGTCATTGTGTTGGTTGGTCACCCCCCCCCCCCCTTCCTCCCCACTGCTCTCACCTCACCTGCTGACCACTCCTCACTCTCACTATCTTCTGCTACACTGTCATGTCCTGTACAAACTCTGTGTTGATGTATTAGTTTGAATAGTGCTGAAATGTTTTTTCCCTGCCTTTGGTGTCCTGTTTTATAACCACAGTACACAACGTCTCACCAAGATGTTTCAGCATCTTTGGGTTGATCCTCTTCAGCTGTCCTGTCCAGAGGACCAGGGATCAGACAGCTGGTTTTTACCTGCTTGTGTACTCGTCTATGTTTTTACCCCGCTGCCCCTCTGCACACTGTTTAGAGACTGGGACTCAAGTCACGTGACTGTGACTCATCTGTGAGACACAAGTCACAAACTGAGCGACAGAAACTTTATAAAATGTACAGTTTGGAGGTGACCATTGCATGCATCGACAAAATAATATTTTCGTCGCCATCTTATAACATCCGACTTCAAAAATTTCCCATGCTAGTATGGGAATACGTGTTCATTAACAGGTACAATCAGGTTAGCCAGTCTTGAGTGAGACACCATATGCTATTAAACTTTATTCGTCATTGAATACATATTGACAAAACAACTTTATAAAGATTATGCTAGTTCTTTGTTGAGCATTATCTGATAAAAGCGGTAAACGTTAAATTATTGTTGTGTAACTTGAAGTTTAGGTGTGGCGATGTGTAGATCTTGATTACATTGTCAGATTTAAATATTAAAACCCTTCAATGGTTTTTATCAGCCGTTTGGTAGAGTTGTGATATCTTTCTAAAAAAATTAGCTGTGCTTAACTTATATTGATTAATCATTGCTAGCAGAAGTACGTTAGGCCCAGAACAATCCCCAGAGTGCACTGCGATCAGTTTCAGTTGGCCTGCTTCCAGGAATTTAGGACAATCTTTCTGTCATGTGGCCTGTTTATGGTGGACCTTTCACTGGTAATCATATTTTTGGATGTAGTTTAGTTTCAGAGGGTTTACTGAACAGAATGATGTGAAGTGAATAACCCCCTAAAAAGTCTGATGTTTGATGTGTGATTTAAACTTTAAAATCAGTGATAATGTTGTTAACTTTTTCTTTTTTTTGTTTTGTTTTAACTGAATATTGCCATAGATTACTGATTATAAACTGTTGTCACGATGATCAATGTGATGTAATTCTATTGTATATTTGTGGAAATTATTATATCAGTATGAATTGTTTGGTTTTTTGGGGGTTTTGTTTATAACAATACTGCCACTAAAGGTAACTGTTAATACTGAGTCATACAAAGCCACATTTAAACACAATAATGATTGTGGACTTTGACCACTTCACTCTGATTACTTGGAGCTGTACAATGGCTGCCTAAAGTCTGTGTCCAGACTGAAATGAACAGGAAATATACCATTAGTTAACCTTTTGGTTTGTATATTCATTTTCTTTAGTGTCATGTTTGTGTTATACTGTATGTAAAATGTTTTATTTATCACACGTGTGTAATTAAAACCTTTAGTAGAGAAATATGTATACAGATTGTTGAACGTGTACTTCACCTGTAAATGGAGTAATCTCTGCTGTTTGGTAGAGGTTCCGAATTAAAGGTGCTTTAAGGGTTAACGATGCAACGACTTGACTCACTTTCTACTTGTGAGAGGCTTAAAACTGGACACGGACTTGTGACTTGGTCCCACCTCTGACACTGTTAACCTGCACACAGTCCTGCGGCCGTCCAGCCCTCCACCCCCCTCCCACCCCCCTTTCCTCTGGTAACTCCCCCCGAGGTCATGTTGAGGTCGAGACCCCGCTGACCCCTCACCTCTCTCTGCTCTTACAGAAGCTGCTAGGAAACTCTCTCCTAAAGCTGGAGGGAGATGATAGGCTGGATATAAACTGCACCCTCCCTCTCACAGATCAGGTACCAGTGTCATTCTCTTAATTTTATTGGAGAGTACTGGCACTGTTGTCTCCTGCCATACAGTAAACATATTTACACTATATTATATATAAATATATTACACTCCATTACACTCTATTTCTTAAGTAATGAATCTGCTATTAGACATTTGGTCATTTAGAAAATGGGTAATCCACAGTAGCAGTCATGTTCAAAAGTAGAAAGATCTTTACTCATGAAGGGACATGGAGTACGGAGCAGATGCTCGCGGCTCACTGCCAAGGTTTGCCGCATGTTGCTGCCGTTTGAAATGTCTCGGACTAATTATGTTTATGTTAATGATTGTGTCTTCTCGCTGTGCTGCAGATAGTTCTGGTGGGCTCTGAAGAGGGTCTGTACGCCCTGAATGTCATCAAGAACTCTCTGACTCACATCCCCGGCCTGGGATCAGTCTTTCAGATCCACATCGTCAAAGAGCAGGAGAAACTGCTGATGATTGTAGGTGAGGCTTTGTCTGTTTTCAGTAGATGAGAAGTGTCTACTGAGCAGCAGAATTCTAGTCTAGACTTTAAATTCACTCAGTTCAGGTAGTGGAGTGTTGTTCATAAATCCAAACACCAATATCTCTTGTCACAACTAACTGCCATTTTAAGTAATTAGCTAAATTGAGGCACTGCAGTTATTATTCATGATTAAAACCTTTGAAAGGCCACACTACCATTCTAATCGTTTTGGCGGAACTTGTAGAAAAGGTGCATCAGCGCGACGTCTGTGTGTGTGTGTGCTGCAGGAGACGAGAGGGCGTTGTGTCTGGTGGAGATCAAGAGGGTGAAGCAGTCTCTGGCCCAGTCCCACCTGCCCAGCCAGTCTGAACTGGCTCCCTACATCTTTGAGACGGTGAAGGGCTGCCATCTGTTTGCTGCTGGGAGAGTAAGTCTTCTTCTCCTCCTGAGACTGTCCTGCTTCCCGACTTGAAAGCGCTTTCCTTTTTTGCCTGTGGAAAAATGGGATTGTACAAACTGACTTTGGGAACCGACGTCTGCTTTCTCTCTGCAGATAGACAATGGGCCTTGTATATGCGCTGCGATGCCCAACAAGATAACCATTCTGCGCTACAACGACAGCCTCAACAAATACTGCATTCGTAAGGTGAGTCTGACCTGTTAGTTCCATTTGTCCACAATATATCACATGCTAGCGTACAGTTCTGGGAAACGCTACACTGAAACAGCAACGGAACACAATGAAAAGAGGGATGAATCAGGGGAAATGGGAAAAGTGGTGCTTATACAGACCATCACAAAGACACTACTGGAACTTTTGTATAAAAGTCCTCACTGACACAAAGTTTTCTTCCGTAGTAGCAGAATGAAAAGCAATACAATTTTAAAAAAGCTGAAAATAAGGGCAAGACATGGATGACGTAGATTCTTTCCCATGTGTTTTCTTAACAAATAGAGAATACCAAGTACAAAAAAAAGTGTCCTTTGCCATCAGAAGAGTTTCTTGTATGAAAGAGCAAAGGCGCAAAGCGTAGTCTGTCACTCACGTCTGCATTCTTCATCTCACAGGAGATTGAAACTCTGGAGCCCTGCAGCTGCGTCCACCTGACCAGCTACAGCATCATCATCGGCACCAACAAGTTCTACGAGATTGAGATGAAACAGTTTGTGCTCGAGGGTGAGGAGACGAGGAGAGTGTGATGCTGTGGTTTTAGGAAACCGTAACCAAACATAAACATAACGGTGTTTAAAAGTCAAAACTTGAGGGAAAACTTCAAACCTGTTCCTTTCCTGTCTGTGACTGAGGTCCGACTCTGATGTACCGACCTTGATCTGTTAGCTTTTAGAGCTATTATTGTATTTTATGATTTACCTGCTTGAAGAAAAAGTTTATTAAAGTTTACACACACCATCAGGTTATGACAGGATATGACAGTATTTAAGTTGTCCTAATTTATTAAACTTGTCTCCTGAAGTAGGATTGTGTTTGCTGGATTAACTGTGCTCAGTGAAACCTTGAACCTTTGTGAGACAGGCCCCCTGACACTCAGAGGCCACAGCAGTAAATAAAGACAAAGAATTCAGAAATAGTGTTTGACCCAGGTTTTTTTTGATTCGTCCGCTGCAGAGTTCCTGGACAAGAACGACGCGTCGCTGGCCTCGGCGGTGTTTGCGGCCTCGTCCCACAGTTTCCCCATCGCCATCATGCAGGTGGCCAGCAGCATGCAGAAGGAGGAGTACCTGCTGTGTTTTCACGGTGCGTTCGGGACTACTCCACACACTGTTTCTGTGTTTTCTGTTGACAGCAAAAGATGGTGAAGTGCTCTCAGCATGGTAGTTGGATAAAACACAAGATAACTACAGAACAGACCTTCGCTGTGAGGCAGCAAACACCAGTGTGAATACAAAATATGTTTTGTTTTTTCCTCTCCTGCCCTATCTCTGTGTTTTTGATGTTTACTCTCAAATTGTACTTTGTGAACTTGTATTAGTTTTGAATTGAACTGTCAGTGATTTTACAAAATAAGAGGAGTGTATAGTAAACTGTATTTATGTGGCAGAGTTTGGAGTGTTTGTGGACACGTATGGACGAAGAAGCCGCACTGAGGACATTAAGTGGAGCCGCCTGCCTTTGTCTTTTGGTAAATAAACTTTGAAACTCCTACTGCTTTATGCTACAGCAGCCAGCAACGCAGCATCACATTTTGACATCTGTATGACTTGTCCGTTGTTCTTTGGTGCAGCCTACAGAGAGCCCTACCTGTTTGTCACCTACTTCAACTCCCTGGACGTCATCGAGGTCCAGGGACACGCTTCTCTGGGGTGAGAACGACCGGCTACCTTGGACCAAATGTGAACAGCTTTTCATTTTGGTTATTAGCTAAATTTCCCACATTGTTGTCAATACTTTCAGTCCTACAGTGCTGGCCCACCTGGACATCCCCAACCCTCGCTACCTGGGCCCAGCCATCTCCTCCGGGGCCATTTACCTGGCTTCCTCCTACCAGAACAAACTGCGGGTCATCTGCTGTAAGGGAAGTCTGATCAGAGAGTCTGGAGAGCTGCAGAGGACCGGCTCCAGCAGAGGGTCAGATCATTTACTTAGTTTGTGCAAAACAGAAAAAACGAGTGGAAAAAATCACAGAATTTAAATGATAGTGCGTGGGTGGATTAACACCTACAAAACACTTATAAAAACATGTTAGCTCAAAACACATTCGATGTGAACTGTCAGTTCAACCCACTTGGATCGGGTGTTGTTTTTATTGGAAAGGCCAACAGTGCCATCTGCTGTAGAAATATTAAATCTTCTTGTTCCCGGGTAACATTTTCAGACACTGTTGTGAGCCGCCGCTCTCTGCTGTGTTTTCTACAGTAGTCCCAGTAAGCGAGGCCCGCCCACCTACACAGAGCACATCTCCAAGCGTTTGTCCTCGGGCCCTGGCAGCCATGACGGTCTGCACCGGGAGCCCAGCACCCCACACCGTTACCGGGAGGGCCGCACCGAGTTCAGACGGGACAAGTCTCCTGCCCGACCGCTGGACAGGGAGAAGTCGCCCGGCAGGGTGCTTGACAGTCGCAGGGAAAGGTCTCCTGGGAGATTCGGGGACAGCACCCGACTTCATGCTGGGTCTGTGCGAACACAGCTCGCCCCTGTTAACAAGGTAGAGAAGGGGTGTCCCGATGGCTGGGTGCTTAACATCTGTAGCATATAATTAAATGAATGAAGCATGCCCCTCTTCTTTCTTTAAACAACCAAAACTAAGATCATGTAACACACAACACAGGAAGGATCCATCACTGCACTTATATTTGTAGTTTAGACCTGTGGTCCCCGACCTTTTTGGCTTGCGACCCCTCGTCACATGTTGTACGTCTTTGAGCCATGGGCAGTGTGACCAAAGAAAGACGTTCTGCTTTCAGTTTGTTTCATTTCAAGAGTTTAAGAGTGTTGAAGAGATACAGAATTTCACATGAAATTAAAACATCTGAAAACGTTTGTGTAGCAGTAATGTTTTTTCTTCCTCTTTCCTATCCTGTTTATCAGCTTGTGACCGCTTAGATTTATCTTATGAAGGAACAGCAGTAAAATATAATGGAAAAAACAACAACCATGAAAAAGCATGAAAACAATACTCAATATCGTAGGTCTGAGAAAATTTGAGAGTTCTCTAAAAGCGCTTTGTGACTTTGCATCTTGGATTTGATTATAATTCATGGTCCTATTCTTCATGTTGCATCATCCGTTAATCCCCAGCCGTTCCTTATCTAGCTGTTAGAACTTTTTTATGTATGAGGACACAAGTATGCAAAGAGATGTGTAGAGAATGTAGTGTGTGAAAGTGGCAAGCACTTTTTTTGCCATATTTTAAGAATTAAATAATTTATTTTAAAAGATAATTTTGTCAATAAATTATATTTTTCTTATTGTCAACAACACACTCAGGCACCCACACACCGCTTGCTGCTGTAAATACTCATTATACCAAATGCTTATTTATCCGCCCCTGAAAATAGTCCCCAGCAACATTAATAATAATAACAGTGCACACCTGTTAGTTTTTTTAATTATTATTTATTTAAAATTGCAATTAATTTATTAATAAAAGATTTTGTCTGCAGTAACATGAGTTGAGAGCCATAGCCATAGATAAAGAAGCTTGAACGTACTGTGAGACGGACTAAAACGATGTTGGTTTTGGTCTCTTCATAGGACAAAAAAATACCACAAGCCTTATCATTTAACTTGTGCTATCATTTTAAGTCAGTCATTGAGGGAAAAAAACTCAGATGTGAGAAAATATCATTCAATTACAAAAACCTGTTACTAAGCATTTAATAGCACAAGAGGATGTAATATGAATATGCATACACACCCACGCATTCACACACATAATTTGAAATTGTGAACTCAAATGGTGCCAGCTGTTGAACTCTTTGTCCCTCTTCTTGTCTTGCAGGTATGGGATCAGTCATCAGTGTGAATCCAGCTCAGCGCCGCTCCTGACTGGAGGTTGAAGAGAAACTAAGGGGGAAACCCTTGATCCACTTTTGAGTGCAAGCACACACACAAACACACACTCCACACGCCCCATTGCCTGTACATAGTGCGGTCTCAGTTCCTCGCTCAACAACACGTAAACCTGCACTGGGAGACGTCTCCCCGCGACAATCCTCTTTTCTGACTCGTGCTTTCACAGGAGAAATCCCACAGTAGATGTGATGGCAGGGAACCTTCGCTGATCTACAGATCAAGAGAATCTACTTTCTAACATATACTCAAAGTTGTAAATATTGCTGTCTGAGTTTTTATAGATAAAAGGGAATAGTCGGCCGGTAAAGCCATGTCTATTTTTTTTAAAAATGAGTTTCTAAAGATGTTGCAGGGAGATTAATATTGTTGTTGGTTAGGAAATACAGTATCAACATTTCATTAGAATCTGATATATCATGTTCTCTGATCAGAGAATCAAACCAACATTTAATCACGGACATAAATGATGATGATGAGAAAGAGTTCTGATGAGGCAACACTTTGCACATGAGATTGGATTTGAACAGGAGTTAAAAGCTCGTCCTTTGTTACATGACCAGTCTTCTTTGGATCAAATGTATGGTCCTCTTGACTAAATAGCCTTTGATATATAATTGCATCCGATTGCTTTATTGACAGTCATCGTCCGGCCATACTTTGTAAAACAATTGTTAAGCAACGTTTTGCTCCAAGTGTTCCTTGTGTTGTTTTTAAGCAAACCTAAGATCAAGAAACACGCAGCTCTGCCTCTGATGCCGGCCTCAGCTTGCTCTTAGTCCGCTGCTGCTGATTATGGTACAGATGTCCTGTGTCTGTGCAGTGCTATTGAGTCTAATAATCGTCAGGGGTCGTCACTTTCTAGTATTGTTTCTATAGAGCCAGTAAGACCACCTCCATTGGTCACATCGGTGAGCATGACTAACTTAGAGCAGCACTTGTTGCTTTATGATCTTGATTCGCTCTCTTGGTTGTTCTTTTCTGTCACGTATTCACTTGAATTTGCATTCAATAAGTAGACATTGATGTTAGACAGTAACTTAAGATTTTCTTGATTTTTAGAGATGTATACCAGTACACACATTAAACATGACTGAAGTGTTTTCTTGTGTGTGTGTGTGTTTTCAGCTGCAGGTTTTCCATCATGCATCAGCTTTAATCAGGGAGAGCAGGTATCAGGTGCTGCTAGCAGACAACACAGTAGGTTTAATTAGTTTATTTTTCCTTTAATTCTACAACAATGTAATGCTCTTTAAAGAAAATCCAACAAAACAAAATATTCAGACTGAACAAGGAGCACTTGTCACAGGAAATTGCTATGTACAGCTACACACTCCTCTGACAGACACGAGAAGGTTCAAAGTGCTTATCAAACAGAAGGGAAACAAGGAGGAAAATCAAACAAAAGCACGAGTGATCCCTTTGTGAGAGACCCGTAATAAAACTGCTTGGCACCAGTCTCCACCAAAAGAGACACACGCACACACACAGTCGCACCATCGCTCGATGCATTCACACGTACACACTCACGTCAAGTGATTACTGGGCCGTTGCAGTGACGCCTCTGATAAAGCGCGTCAGCGTGAGTGAAGAGAAATACAACATATGCAGGCCAAGAGAACTTCTTGGGAGGGGAAAAAATAAAACAAACAAAAAAAACACAGCAAGGGATCATCCTGGCAACGTTAACTGATGACCTGTTTACCACGTTACCCAACCCTCCCACATACAACCACCAACCATGATGCTTGTTTTAATACTGAAAAGCACAACGCACTTTCAGCTTTATTTTCGATGCACTCCGTGGCAGTGTCTACTTAATGTTATGTGCAAAAAATAGCCTTGTTTTTTGTTTTTTTAAAGACATTCACATTCATGGATTGTTGAACAAAACAAGCTTGCTGCCCCACATGCCTGTGATGGTGGTGAAAATACAGATTCATGCTGCAGTCGGTGCATCTGTGGGGACAGTGAGAGAACTCGGTGGCCTCAGTCTGGGCTGATAAAGGGACACTACGCGTCTCATTTAGCCATCTTTTTCAAGTCTTTTGACATTTGATAGTCTGTCTTTAACAAATCATGGGTTATGAAATGTTTGAACATATGTTTTGGAGGAGTGTGAAGCCTTGGAATAAATCATCTCTTAATAGATTACAGGCCAGCTTTACAGCACCGTCAGAAACTGACTACCATGTAAATATGTTCTGGTTGCAGGTCAGTATTCCAGTCTCTGCAGATGAAGAGAACATTTACATTTTTAAGCGGCTGCACAGTCAATGCAGTAGTACCATCTCAAATAAATTCAGAGAAATTCATGTTTGGACAGGCAGTGCCACTGTGGTTGCCATGCCAACAGTTGTTCAAGTGTTTTTGTGAATATAACATCTCATCAATGAGGGGCAAACAAATTCATATTGTACTATTCTATGTGAAAGACTGAAGGTCAAGCTGTTGAATTAAACACGTTCACCAATTCCACAGGAGGGCAGTGAGAGAAAAAAAAAAAACAACACTTCAAGCCTGTTGTTGTTCTGATCGCCTTAAACAGCGCTCCACTGCACACTTCAACCATCTGCTGATTCTACTGACGTGTTTTAAATCCAACAGGAACACAAGATCCGTGAATCAGCTCCGGTATGATTAAGTAGTATCATGCTGTCTATCACACACACACTTGTGTTTACCCCCCCCCAAAGATTGGCAGTCTCAACAATAAGATTGTTAAAATGAAAAAAGTCCACGGCCGTGTGCTGTACCTTTAAAGCTCCAGCTCATTAACGGAGAAAACCACAAATTTTCAACAACAACAACAACAACTAAAGGCCATTCTCGATGATGCAGATGTGGAAAGTGAGCGTCACAAAGGAGATAGAAGCTCAGTGTAGATCTGTGTGTACAAAGTAGAGGTAGTGTTTGTACATGGGTTTGAATGGAGTAGAGAGAGTTTGTGTGTGTGTGTGTGTGTGTGTGTTTTTGTGTGTGGGCTATTATTTGGGTTCAGGCTGCTTGTTTTGGACCACTGTTCTCTCGGTGCATAGATGCCTCATTGGCTACAGACACACACGGGGTTTTTCCCTACCTCATTTTGACCTGTCAGCAGTCACATGACGCTAGATAACACATCTGACTCTCACCCCCTTTCCCCCCTCGTAATCGGGATATCAGTACATCCACAAATCATGCTGTGATTGTTGATACAAAAAACAGACATGACGGTCACCGCCGGAGCAACAGATCAGAACCATCTCTCGTTTCCCCGTCTCTCAGACGCTGATTATCCTGTGGCAATTGAATTGTCTGGAATTTTCACAGCAATTCAACAACAAAACCTCAATGATCGCATTTAAAAGGGAAAACCACTGCAGCATCAAAACAGGACACCCTGCTTCTCTATTAAAAAAAACAAAAAAAAAAAAAATCAACAGGTTGCAAAATATACTTTCTGCAATTAACAACATAAAGAAATTAAAAAAAATTATCTTTTGGTGACTAAATAAGTGAGCCACTATTCGAGGATTCTATACATTTTTCTTAAATGCTATATAGGTATCTGAATATATTATTTCATTCATTTATTTTACAAAATAATGTGTGTGTGTGCAAGGAGGTCATAGAATAGGTGTTCAGCAGAGTGGGCGTCTCAGTGAAGCTTCTCTGACATTTGATGTGTGGAGTTAACAGACTTTTGAAAATGCCAAGAGCCCTTTCTGCTGCTGCGGCTCTCCTCCGCCTTTCAGCCAGTCGGAGTGCGAATCACAAGCAAGCTCATGAGTGCCGCCTCTAAAAAAAAAAAAAAATAATATATATGAAAAACATTAAACACGTCAAATTCACAACTTTACTTGTGATCCCCACCGAAGGACTGAAAAGTGAGCGAGACGTCCAGCTCCCAGTGCCTGCTGGGTAAAAGTAACAAAAAGGGGGGCTTTTGTGAGAGGAGGGCGTGAAGGTGTGGCCAACAGGAGAGATTACACGTCAGTCCATGTCGGGGCACAAACAACCTGCAGCTTGTCTGCCGTCTGACGCACACACTCCCAGCAGACCAGTAATAACAGTCTGAACGGCCATCAGCGTTTTTCTAAAGCCTTTTCCGGAAATCACTAACTAGTCCTGCTGTAAGACTCACAGGTGATTTTGTTTAAAAGCAAACAATTATTTACTTTCCTCATTGTATTCAGAAGAAGCATGGTACTTTGAAAACAAAAACAATATGAACATCCCAGCAGCGTTTATGTTGAAGTCAGAGCTTTAAAAGAAGCCTGTCTGCACTCTGAGCTGAATCTCAACACACGCTGAACACAAACTGAAAACTGACGCAACTGCTTGTCAAAACTGATTTTTTTTTCCATTTTGTATTAACATGTCAGTTAACTGTATATACTGCACACACACACATTTTTTTTCCCCCATTCTGTGTAGAAACCAGATTAAATCTTACCAAAACAAAAGCAAGCAAAGATGCAGAGTTGAGATTCAGCCCAGGGCATGTTAAAGGGCCAGTTCACCCAAATGCCAAAATTGTGGATGATTATTATTATATTATTGGTGTAATGGGGACACTGTTTCTAGCCATGATGATGTCATAGTGATGTCATCAGGGTCATCTCTCATTGGGTATGGAGGCCACACACTTTAACAGAAAGCCTGCATGTAGTTTGAAAGATGTGAGCTGATCAGCCGATGTCTTGGAAGTCCGCTGATTTTACAGAGGTTTAATACTAAATCCACGGCTGTACCGTCTATTTTACATTCAAAGCTACTATTAAGGTTTTCAAATGGAGCTTCGAATGTCTGTAGTCATATTTTGATGTTTTAAATCCTCAGACAAAATCCTCAATTCAAGTGATTCATTAAATGAGTTAGTCTTTTGTTTAATGTAAAACGTGTTGCTTTTCTTATCACATATCTTCTATATAAACTGATTTGGACTATTACTCGTACAAAACAAGCAATGTGATCATGTAGCTATGGCTCTGAGACGTCATACCAGCCTAATCGATTGAAATGATTTGCAGATGTTTCCATAATAAAAATGATAGTCGCAGCCCTTACTCGGTTCACCTCCACTGTATTGGGGTGACAGCAGAAATGTCAGAGATATGACATCAAAACCTAGGTAAATAAATTAAATGAAATGCAAAGTAGAAAATATGCCTTTTTGGTATTTGTGTGACCAGACCTTTTAAGCTTTTCCCTAAACAACATTTCTGAGTATCTGCTAGCCAGACATTTTCATAGCTGCGGGACAGTCTCATGGTTCATAGGAGATTTTCCCACGTGGCTCCTGATCTTCCACCCTTCAGAGAAAAGAAGTAGTCCAAGCTGGGAGATGATGGTACGTATAAGTCAGATGAGAAGCGCTTCTATGGACTAAACTCCTCCGGGAGACTTCAGCGACACAGTGAGACGACCTTCTCTGCCTGCCTGGTCCGAGGCACCGGGATGACCATTCTCACTCCTCTGGCCTTGGAGTGCAGTACGTCACTGCCACAAAACCTGGGTGTGGCGAGTGTGTGACATCCTCTAACACACACGCACACATCACCCACCCCTGTGCACACCCACCGACAGAATGCTCGGCATCACGCCAACACGTCATTCAGCTCCTCCTCACGCTGTCCTCTCTATATACACATTAAAGTCCTTATCTGCCGCACGCACACACATAAAAGTACATGGGACATTCTGTGTAGCTCCTGTGCTCTTCTTCAGCAGTGTGTCAGCGGCTGGAGGCTCAGCCTGACTCCCCTCCTGTCCCGGTCCTCCGATCCTCAGTTGGAGCTGGCTGTGATGGGTTTCTCCAGCTCCAGGTCCAGGGGAGCTGGGCTGAGCTCGAGGCTGCTGTAGCAGGTCTTACAGACGCGGCTGGGCTCGAACAGCTGCTGGCTTGGCACTGGGATCTTCTGGTCACAACAGCTGGCACAGAACACGTTACCGCAGTTCCTGCAGGGACACACACAGACAGGTCACCGCTGGACTCTCAGACAGAACCTCTTTACACCTACAGTTACCATGCGTCTCCTTACAATACATTTGCACCAGGGCCCGGTTCTTCATACATGAGAAACAGCGTTAGCTTGATTTGATTGTTTGTCATTTGATACAAGCCTGGATTTTATTTTATTCAAAGCTAACTCAAGGTTTATCTACAGCTGTTGTCAGCTCACTCATAAGTTATCAGGATGATGGATTTTCAAGATAAACCTCATACATGACTTTATTTTCAGATGCAACTGACTCCCTTCCTTAGAGGCGCCTACAGACAAATGTTGATATAATTATGATTTAAAAGAAAACATTAATTACAAAATCAAGAGCTTTTCACAATGAAGAGTAAAACCTATACATTTTAATCAGTTTACCTCAAAAAAACAAAAAATCAAAGTACAGTTTGGATACTATGAGTAAAATAAAATACATCCCACTTTATTTGTCTATAATCTTTATAGTAATTCTGCTTCATGACATTAAAGAAGGGGTTCATTGGATACTTAGAATGTGTTTTAAGTAATTTCTCTGCTTTAAGTTAAAAGATGAGGTTAGTGATACTCCAAAACCAAATGATGTGTTAGTCCATCGCTCCAAACCCATTGGGCCCTACTGAAGATGTAAATCTTTAAACAAAAATAGGTCAAAAAAATAACATTATACATTATATATAATATACATTTTTTTTAAAGGCTGAATTATTTTGTCAAACAGCTGAGTACTGTAATTTTTAGCAAACATATTAGTATTTTCATCAGCAGGATGGTGTACATCAGGGATCGGGCCAAATGTTTTTTCAAGCCGTTACATGGCGGGCCAGAACATAGTCAAATTATTTCAAATCCTTGACTACTAGTTTGCACGTTTAACTCAATCGTTGGGAGGGTTGTATGATCGATTCCAACATAGGTGGGTATTTTCTTTTCTCCCTTGTTAAACAAATTGATATAAGGACACTTTTGGATATGCTCACAATAAAGCATGTGTTCCAGTGTGTGTGCGCGTCTCTGCGTTTGATCCACGTTCATACTATATTGAAAAAGCCCTCAGTAAACGTGATTGGATTTCCATTTCCCTAAGAAAATTCAGGGGAATCCAATCACGTTTACTGAGGGCTTTTTCAAAGGTGTGTCAAGCAAGCCAGAGACTCTTTTGAATGTCCTTCATAACTAAAAAGGAAGCAAAAGCTCTCACTAAACTCGACATAAAGCATTGCTGCAAAAACTGCTCTTGTGCGTTTTATGTTGTCGGCAAAATTACTTAAGAGGAAGTGATTGTGTGAGTAACTGTTGCTGTCATGACTGAGATCTATTTCAGCACCAGCTGCAATCAATTTATTTTTTATTTTTCTTCTATCAAAGCAATCATGCCGCGGGCCAGATATTATTGTTGGCTGGCCAGTTCTGGCCATCAGACCATCGTTTGCCGATCACCGGTGTACAGAATGTGATGGACTCCAAATAATCTAGTGTGTGTTTATGGTAGTGAAGGAACATGTCACCCAGTGCAGCAGGTTGACTCACTGGTGTGTTTGACAGTTTCTGGACAGCAGTGGAGCTCTATGGCACTGCAACATGAGATATACAAACCTCTGATTGTGTTCGGAAGAACCAAGGTAGCTGGATGAGAATTAATGGGATCACTTTAGCTGGCTAACATCATGTTAGTCTGAATTAGTTAAGCCGCATTTGAAGAACAGGATGCTGATGTGAAAGTGTGTCTCCTGTAAACAAAGTGACTTATAGAGAAAGGATATTTTGCTGTTGCTCTGCCTGATTGCAATCCGATCACCTGGGACGCATGATAAGACAGGTGGAAAGAGGGTCTGGGAGCTCTGAGCAGACCCCATTCATCATGTTTTCAGTTCAACTCTGCTGTGATGTTGCACTACATGCCGGGTTAGAAAAGGTGCTCTATCACTCGGTGGTGTTAACTTGATTATTCAGCCCATTTAAAAACACGTGATCATCACTAAATTGTAAGGCAGGTCACACTAAAGGTTTCAGAAACCCATGCTCAGATCCAGATATAAGGCCATGCTCACACACTAACACACAGCGGTACCTTCTACCTGCCTGTACTCACCCTGAGCACAAATAACCATAAACAAAACAAACATCTAATTCACTCTGAGTCTCGAGGCTTTTACACCAACAGATGGACTGATCCACTGGTCTCCAGTACCATGCTGTGCTGCTGGGAGGTGAGATGCAAGGGACTTATATGGGGCAGCATGCTGCCGGGGTGTGTGTTGAGGCTGGTGGGAGGGCAGGGTGCTGATGTGGCGCTATGGCAGGAGGAGGTTTGTTTTGTGTTATTTTGATTTGAATTTTCCAGGTGAAGTAACAATCAGCCCTCGACCAATCACAGCTCTCCCACTGACAGCACCATGCTCACGGTCACAGCCAAGTACAAACTGCTGAATGGAAACAAAGTGGCGCTGCAGTACACACATTCAAGTCAATACATCTCAGAGATGAAGAGATTCCCCTGAGACAACAAGAACAGAATGAAGGGAAACCAGGGGAGGAGGGCATGGAGGGGAGCGGGGTAAGGATTAGGAGGCGGAAGGTGCAGCGATGCCAGGTTAACAGGGGAAGGGGGGGGGGGAGACAGGGGAGCCGGATCTCACCAGACCTCCTGGACAGGCTCCCTGCCACTGTAGAGGAGAGGGGCAGACAATGGATAAGAACTGCCTTAGCAGTGGAAAACACAGACTAAAACACATCCTGCTGCAGATGTGTTACATTTTCTTCTAAAGTGATAGAAACTACAATTGTAAAATGGCTGCAATGCTACACTCTTAATTCTAGATGTTTTGCCCACTTGGTGGTTAACTTGATTGAACCCACCACAAAGAAAAGGAAGTAAGAGGCCAGACAGTGGTATGATAACGCCAGAGGAAATACCACCATCTGATAGAACGCGAGAGAACATGCACCACGTTAATTCTCGTCCCACATACTCAAATAACCAAAAGATATCCTGATACTTCCAAGTAGACCTGACATTGTTGTTCAATCTGGCCCAACAGTTACCACATCAGCGTAAGATGCCAGCCCTATTCAGTAAAACCAATGATGAATTAGAGGAACACTCCTCCGGTTTACATGTCACAGAGAACACTGCTCAGTTTGTGAGAACAGTTGTATAAGCGTCTTCTGAGCAAGTCTGAGAAAGTAACATTATGTTGGCTTGGGCTAGAGACTTCAAATTCTTAACAGAAAGGCTGCATTGCAAAGTGCAGGTGTGGACCTGGAAAGCCATGGGTGTTTAAGAGGCAGGGAGGATCAAGTTACATTATAGGAAATGCAGGAATCAGCATTTTTGGACCAATACAGGGGTCTAAAAGACAGCATATGTCGGCCTACGCTGCATCAATTTGAACCATTTTTTTCTCTCGTTTGTCCCTCAATTATATGGAAGAGCAATACTAAATCAGTGTAGTGCCCCTTTAATGAGAGAACAGAGAAGCCCTTTCACACTCAGCACTAAAATAAGTCTTGTGCGACCTAATCGCAGTGGACATTACTTGCTATAATACCTGAACATTCATATTGATAAAAATGAGCAACTCCATGGAGGAAGCCAAAATGAGTCAACTATCTGATTTTGAGCTCAGGTCTGCAGAAACACAAATGATATATTTTGAGAGGATGGTCACTTAAGATGAATTTGAGACTCGTTAAAATCCTGAGTGGGAAGTGAAAGCTGCCTCAGCTTAATCTAGATACAGTCTGAACGTGTATGGATACAAGAAACTCAGACTGAAGAGAGGAGGAGTGAGCTTAAACAGGGGAAATATCTCTGAGTCTCAACGGGTCAGACAGGAGTGGCTGACGACGGGGATAGTGACTGAAGGTTTGCGCTTCTGCAGCTAGATAAGCCTCTCTTACCTGCAGTGATGCTTCCTGGTGGCGAGCCAGAACTTGCTCTCACAGCCATAACACTGGGCTGCCAAATGGTCTGGGTACCAGCGAGTCACCTGTAATGTACAGACTAATCTCAGTTCACTACTGCACTACAGAGCTGAACAACTATCTATTTCTGAAGAGATCTGAAGGCCATGCGTGCAGAGTTTTGTTCCTTCCTTCCCCAAAATTAGCTTCCGGTTAGCCTGGCTGCTCACCTCAGTGTCCTGCTTGTCCACCTGCTCCCAGCTGGCCTCAGAGAAGAGCTCTGTGCTGCAGCGAGACAAACAGTTGGGGTCCAGGTTGTACTCAGAGTCTGTCATTGAGGTCTGCATAGAGGGAGAGACAGAAACAATCAGAATCAAGCTCTCTTTAACCAGCAAATGTGAAGAAGTTCATCAGCGCCGACGTTATAACTTAGAATTAACATCCAGATAGTAATCAGGTCAGCCCGCCAGGCAGGTAAATCGATCTTCAACCTGTGGGCATCTTACCAGTTCATCTCCCATGTCTCCGTTGATCCTGTGGGAGCCGGCGTGCTGCTGATTCTCCAGGCGGCTCCACAGCTCCTGCACCTGCTTCTTCAGAGTCTCCACCTCCATCTGGTGTCCCGCCTCGATCTGCCTCAGCCTCTGCTGGATGGCGTCGGTGTGCAGCGTCAGCCCGTCGTCGTCCAGATGGCTGCGGGACGGCTGCTCCGGGCTGATGGCGGCGCGGCTCAGCAGGGCGTGGCACCAGCGGTGCTGGGAGCAGCTGCCCCGCGGATGGAGGATCAGGGAGTTGCAGCTTGCTAGGGACACCTGCCGACTCAGAGGGGCCCTCTCCCCGTTGCCTTTGGCCCAGTGAGGTCCTCCGCAAGGCTCCCCCTCGGTGCTGTCGCCATTACAAAGCCCGTCCCTGCTGAGGTCAGCGCTCACAGACTGGAAGGCACTCACAGAGGGTCGCTTGCTGCCCCCGTTTAAAGTTCTAATAAAGCCATGCTCGCCTGTCTCCGGTCCTTTCTCTTTCCTGGAGCAGGGCAGTTGACTCCTGCCATCACTGCAGGGCTGACGACTCGGACAAACAGGCAGCTGTGCTGGTAGCTCCAACCTGCTGCAGACCTCTTCAGTTAAAGTCTCTGTGGAGCTTTCCATCAGGGAGCCTCTCTTATCCACCTGCTCTGAGACACCATGGTCAGACTCAGACTCAGGGCAGGTCTCCGCATTCACACCTAGCTCTTCAGGTAGCCTGTCCACAAAGCCGTTAATTATAGTCCTGTGGGCTGCAGACTCCTCTGGCTCACCGGAGTCGGACTCGATGGGTCCATGTGCAGTCTCCTCTTGTACAGATGAGTTCTCTGCATCCTGCTTCACCAGATCCTCTGGTGTCTGAGTTACCTCAGCTGCTTGTTGATCCAGCTCCCCTGCCTTCTGTGTGGGCAGAGGGGGACACTCACCATCCTCCTCAGCCTCCATTACGCCATTTTCTGGCCGATGACCATTAGTAAATGCTTCTCTCTGCATCTCAGTCCCGTTGACTTTAGCACACAGATCATCCTCTTCAACTTTTGTTTCTTTCGCCACCTCTGTGTCACCAGTGTTAATGACATGTGTGACAGCAGCACTTCCCTCTCTCTGACCATCTGCTCCCGCCTCCTCCTTAGTGGCTTCCTGAAGGATGTTCTCCATCTGGCCCTCGGCCACGCCCACCGCCACAGAGAGCGCCGCCTCCTCTGCTTCCTCTCCTGTTGCTGCTAGGCTTTCAGAGGCTCCTTGTCCAAGCTCACCATGTGAGCCTCGGGACTGCGGGCTGTCGTCCAGCTCTGAGTCCACTCCATCTGGGTAAGGCCCCGCTCCGTTAGGCCACACCTCCTGATCCTGGTTTCCCCCTCCCTCCGGCCCCACTGCCATGTTAAGCTCTAGAGAGCGCCGGTGATCCTGCCATTTCTCATTGAGGCTCGGGTCACTGGAGCGGCGGTTAGGAGGCAGCGAGCTTCCAAGCTCACATGCACTAGGCAAGTTGTCGAAGGAGCGAGTCTTCGTATGTCTGAAGAGTAAACAAGAGAAGAATTACGCACAGGAAACAGCATCTCATTACAAAACAATGGCTCAGTGTGTTTGACACCCTATGATTCAATCTGTAACTGCACACATAAGCGTTTATAAATATTTAGTTAACAAATCAATCATGTCAGCCTCATCAAAACAACACAAATGCAGCACAAACATAATGATAGAGAAGCATTCAGACTTGGTTTCTTTAACTTAGAGCTGTCATAAACTATGTCAGCATAAAATCAAACAACTTCTTGTTGCTCTTCGTTGATGGTATGAGGAGATCAGCGGAGCATAAAACAGTATCTGTGACATTGAGGGCCCAAGCAGAGCAAAGTATCTAAGCAGTGGAGTTGAAAAGCCGGGCCTCTCTGGCTGTGGGAGTCCTCGACCTTTGTTTATCTTACATGATGAGGGAGGAAGAAGGGGGGGGTGTCAGGTGCCAGCACGCCAGGCTCACCTGGCCAGGGGCGTGTCCTCGGGGTTGCCACCGGGCACAGGATAGGGGGCGCAGGAGTCATCGGATGGGGTAGTGGGGGAGGAGCTGGGCAGGTAGACCGCCGTCCACAGCATCAGGTTGCGTACGTGACATACTGGGTGGAGAACCTGCAACCATAGCTGCAAACTTAACTCAGGGTGTAATCAGAAGACAGAGGGAAACATAAGAAATAAAAGCAGCAAAATAATTTGGAAGTAAATCTAAAGTGTGAAAAGTGGAAAAATTAGATAAAACACTTATATGGGCATTTGAGTAAAATTTGAATGCAAATTATTTCCTCCTCGTGGTAATTGCACAATGTTTATGGCCATGCAAGGCACACACACACAGAAATGCAAAAACAACAGTAAGCATAGCAATGCAAGAGAAAAAAATACTCCAAAGACCACAACAATTAGCAATAAATCTAAAAGACATGATGAAATGCGTAGCTTTGGGGCTCATCCTTCCCATAATGCATTTGAAGATGCTTTCTGAAACTGCAGACACATTTTCTTTAACTTCTTTTTATCATTTTCCCTGCTGTGTGTCAATCGGCTGTGCTGTTTGTAAAGACCTTTCTGAACATGCTTGAGAATGTATTTTGTTCTGTTAATTATTTTAAAGTTTCATCTGGTTAAATGGAATCCCACGACAACAAACTAAACACTTAGGGACGTACAGTCTCGGAGTGTGAAGAGTACAGCATGTTCCTCAGTGTGCGGTTGGCCGGTCTCAGCAGTGACCAGACTGAGCAGGTCCTCTCCCGAACGTGGCGGTCCTCCCTCTCCTTGCCGCTGTTGCACAGAAAGGTGCCGAACAGACAGGAGTAGGTGTGCTGAACCAGTTTTACCTGCAGGCGCACACACACACACACACACACACACACACACACACACACACACGTAGAGGCTTGTAAATACATCTATACATCTCAGGTATGATAATAAGAGCAAAGATGACACGAAATTCCTTGTAAAACAGAAAGATACGTCAAGATAAAACAACCATCAGTTAAAAAAAAACAACATGAACAAAACCAGTCTAACATCATATCATTGGCTCACAATCAGAAACTGATATGACTGATATTCTGAAAGGTCTAATCTAAGGGTCTAAGCAAAATCAGACTTTGCAATAGTTGTGTTCGACTTCAACCACCAAACTTGTACGCACCAGGAAGGCTTCATTAAACTCAAAGGAGCATGGGAACTGCCTCTGCAGCTGGTGAACACAGTCAAGCCACTGCAGGAAGACGGGGCAGCGCTCGTTCAAGTCCTCAGAGTTTTCTCCGTGGCCGCAGCGGTCAGCAAACTTATGGCCAAAGTCCAGCCAATCGGTCTCCACCAGAACCTGGAAGCCCTGCACGAAGACGTCACAACATCTTGGATGCAATAAAATGTTGCTTCACAATGGCAAGAAACTTTTAGTCCACTAAACTAAAAATGTCAAGTGTACAAAAAAGTTTTTGTGCAAACCCATTTTTATCCTTCCTGCACTAAATATCACAGCTCTTACATCAGTCAATGTTGGGAGAGTTAATTCAAAAATAAAACTTATATAATGCTAACAAACCAAGAGTCTTCATCTTTACCTCAATAGTGCGGTAGTACGGGTCCAGCAGCAGCTTAGACAAAGCAACAATCTGAGGTGTGCGGTCCCAGCCGTCGGAGCAGTGCACCAGGACGGGTCTGTGGTCTCGGTCCACAGCGTTGACCACCAGCAGCGCCGCCTTCAGCAGCAGGGACAGGTGCTGCAGCCACTTGGTGCTCTCCAGTGCAGAAAGCCAGCTGCAGGCACAGACAGCACCAGAGCAAACAGATCAGAGGACCTCATATGCCTCATGTTTTATAAGCTTAAGTACATAGCATAGACCAATGTCACATAACACAGTATATAGAGCCTCAGCTAGTTTGTAATCCAGTCTATGACTTTACACAGCTAAAAGCACCACCATGATGTAAAATCTTTCTACTGCTAAACATTTTTCATCTAAAAAATGATCAATGGATTAACAACAAAGAAGTGAATTTTTCCAAGATTGCTTGACCTGTATTAACACAATGCATATCTAAGGATATTTGTTCTTTTAAGCAATGACTGATTTCTTGGTCACTTGGTGGCTGTGGAAACTAGTTGTGAAGACAGCCTTGACATTATTATCACCTTTTAAGATGATATGGTGAACTTCTTAGCAAACAGTCGCTAATTTACACATCCAGCAGTTACAGAACAAAAATAGCATTTATATTGACTCTAGGTATGTTAGATTGGCACTAGTCGGAGCACGACTCCAAATGACTGACCTCTCTAGCTGCTGTATATAAACAAAAACAACGTCCAGATTGCTTTGTTAGCAGAATAATAAAAAGTAAATAAATTGATAACAGCTGGTGCTGAAATAGATCTCAGTCATGACAGCTACAGTTACTCACACAATCACTTCCTCTGAAGTGACTGTGCCTCCAAAATAAAAGCGCGAGAACATCTTTTGCAGCAATGCTTCATGTCGAGTTTATTAAGATCTTTAACTTTGAAGAGTTCTGAAGGACATTCAAAAGAGTCTCTGGCTTGCTTGACACACCTCTGAAAAAGCCATCAGTTAACGTGTCTTCGGATTCCCCTGAATTTCCTCAGGGAAAGGAAAATTAGCGTCCATAGGTTTATGAATGCGGATCAAACGCCGGGACGCGCACACACTGCAGCACATGCTTTATTGTGAGCATGTGCAAAAGTGCCCTTTTATTCAATTTGTTTAACAAGGGAGAAAAAAATGTCCTGCAGTAAGTTGGAATCGATCTTACAACCTACTTAACGGGAGTCCCACACAGTACCGACTGAGCTAAACGTGCACATGATTTGAAATAATTTGACTTTGTCATTAAAAAAAATTTGGCCCGATGCCAGACTTATTTGCCGACCCCTGACATAGTCTGTTTAGATATTGGTTATGTAATATTTCAAAAGATTACATGACCAGTGGGAGACATGCATATACCTTGACCTACTTCAATTATGAGTAGATGTTTCACTTGTCTTATCTTATCTGTGTTATTATTCTAACACTATGTGTCTTTTGTATCGTCTATAAACCTGGAGCATCTGTGACAGAGACAGACAAGCCTGTGACAGATTTATGACCTTCCAATTTTGAAGTACAAGTTAAGTATATCAGCAACCAAGCTTTGTGAGCTGACACAATGACCCTACTAAACATGATGAACTCAGGTCTAGAGTTAGGAGGATTTTCTGGAGTCTGTTTTTGTCTTCTGATTTTATCCTCTAACCACTTTCAACTACGTTCTCTTAAGTCAACGTGACTCAATTACACATCATTGTAGCATTGAGTCTGGTCGCGCAGATGGAAAGAGATCCTCCACTTGGGGTTGGGACAGGCTTTCTAAATCAGGCACAGATGTATAGCCAAGGCCAAAACACAGCTGTGATTACTAGTTACCTACAGTTACTACGCCAAAGCTTGAGAGCTTTGGGTTTAAAAGTTTTAGCCTGCAGAGAAAATCAGAGTGACTGCTGGAGGCATAAAAAGACCCTACTTGGCTGGATCAGGCATCTGAGTGCAGAGGAAACGCAGAGACTGGAAACTCTTGCGGATGGAGTGGATGTTGGCCATGCCCATAAACACCACCTCACAGTTGGGATAGTACTCTGGAACAGGAGGAAAACAATCAAACACACAACACAACAAAAACTGGTGGAGCTTTTAATCTTAGCACGCAGAAGAGTCACATCTGCGGTTAACTGAGCTTCTAAATCCACAGCACACACTGACCTACTTCTGATTGTAACCAGAGACGGAGCTGAGAAGACCTACCTGGACATTCACAGCCTCCCCCCTTGGCCCTGTTAGCTACGGCAGCAGCATAGGACCTGGCGTCCAGGATCAGTAACTTGTGCGGCTGGATGGCCAACGTCTCCACCTCTGAGCTGTTAGTCATGGAGGATTCTGATAAAGAGACAAAACACAGCAAAGATTTCTCTCAGAACATCAGGCTGTGTGAAATCAGGAGTGGGCGGTATGGTTGAGAATATTAGCACGATCAAAACGTCCAAACACAACCATCAAGACGTAAACGTGTTTCATCCAGACCCATCCATCAGAATCAGTCTGACGTAAGACGTTACTGTGATCTGCTTTAGACAAGCCCTATCAGGTCGGATTGCACAAAAGTGGCTGCTATTCACGCAGACAGCAACACGTCAGCGTGGAAATAAAAACAGTGTGGAGGTATGTGCGTGTTTAGCTAGAAGTTCGTTTGTGTGTTTAGCTAGAAGTTCGTTTGTGTGTGGGTGTATACAGTATGTCAGTGAGTGAAGCTGACTGAGTGTGACCTCTTACCAAAGTCGGTATCAGGTAGATCAGAGCCGTTGGTGTAACTGCCGTTGGAAAGGTGTTTGCGGGACGTGCTGTCCACGGCGCAGGCCTTGGCGATGGACTGGACCAGGTGCTCGTCATCAGCGTTCCTCCAGCCCCACCAGCTGACCTCTGGCTGGCCACAGCGGGCAATGACAGCCCCTGTGGTCTGGTGCCTATGTTGGGGTGGGGGGCAACCATAGACAAGTTAGCCGAGCAACATGCCGTCTTATGAAAAGACTATGGCTGTTTATTTCATCTGGTCTCCAATCTTATTTACAGGGGGAAAAAAAAAATACTATTCACTGCTACAGTATGCACAATATATTAATACAGAGATGTAGGTTATGTCTTTGATAAGAAACAACATAATACTAAACTTAAACTTAAGTTTTGCTTATCATTATCAAGGTTGTTAACTAATAATTGGGTAATCATTTCAGCTCTAAAAAACATGAAATGTGATTCTTTAGTTGAACTGCTCACAACTCATCTGATCTATGATGGGTCAAAGTAGACTTCCTTTCATTTTCAAAAGCCAAACAGGTTGGGAACCACTGGCTTCAGCAGCTGTACAGCCAACAAAGCAAACTTTTGTTTCATATTTATTTCATGTGCTGTGACGCACAAAACTGGCACACAAGCTGCCATTACTGGTTGGGGTAGTTTTCCAAAAACAAAGATCAAAGGCTCTAAAGCACTGTTTGTTAAATACAACAACCACAATTCACTGAAGCCGTGACGCAGTGTATGTTATTGGTTAAGTCAGTGGTCTCAGCCTTGCTGACAAACTCTGAAAGAGGCAAATAGAGAAATGTAGCCTGGAAAGAAATATCCATTAGTAATTAGCTGTTAATGTTGCAGTTTTCCAAGCCAAAGTAAACTCTATCTGCAGGGGCACTGACACAGAGGTTTGAATACATTATCTGAAGATGATTTATTTGATTTATTCCTTTCCCAAACAAAAAAAGCACATAAGACAGCTTTTTATTGCTATGTGGCGGTAAAAAAAACCCACCAACCTATAAACCACAGCAGGAAACCTCTTCCAGGAGCGGAAGGCTGCCACGTTTTCCAGCTCCTTGTCAGTGATCCAGGCTGGCACCAGGAGCTGCTGAGGATAGCTGGGGCAAAGCCTGGCAGAGCAGAGGGGCAGAGAGAGCAAGAGTTTAACAGGGGGTGGAGGGGGCACCGAAGGGCTGTGATGGCTCAACAAAAGTCTCTGTCTACAGACACCTAATCCTGGGCTAAACTCTCCTCTGCCCAGGGCACAGCGCCAGCAGAGTACAATAACACAACCACCCACTGTCTAACACACACACACACACACACACACACACACTGACTTGTGCTGTACTCCAATGAAAGCAAAAGGCCGATCCATCTTCTAGCTGGGAGAGACGGAAATCAACACGACAGCACATATCCTGAATGCAAGCCACTTTTACCTGAACTTGCTGTTGATGTCAGATATCCTCCAGGCGTTTTGAGTGTCAAAGCCCATCCTTTCCACCTCGTTCTTGAACCAGGAGGTCACGTGTTCGCCTACAGAGCGAGCAGAGATGTCCGATAAGACCAGAGGGACCAGAGGTTCTGCTGGGGTTATGTGAGGGCGTGTATGAAATTTGATATGTCATGCAAATATGCATATAGAAATATTCTAATGTATCCCATACAGTTATGGGATACATTAGAACAATTCACTATAAATGTATCGCAACAGAAAGATATTAAAATGCTATAATACTATTTAAAAGAGGACAATTTACAATAACTGTATTGCTGCAGTATCCTCTTTTAAACAGGCTATTACTTGACTACTGACAGCCTCCATATGCTGCTCAAACACACGGTAATAAGTAGGTTTGATGGAGGCAACTCTCACAGCTCTCACTGGAAGTAGCATTTTTCATTTTTGTCAACAAAATATCTGACTCCACCCATACAGCCACAAAGTCCTCAATGAGCATGTGACTTGCATCTGTCGATGTGCTTGCACTTGCAGTTTGTTGAAGTAATGAGCTCTTGCTAGCGAGCACTGTCTTCGATATGACGGCGTGTGTGTGGAGGAGGCATTAAGCCCCGCCCTCTGTGAAACGCCAGCACAGAGAGCAGAGGATGCAGAGAGCAGCATGCCCATAAATTACACCAAAACAAACAGTTTGTTTGGCTTAAGTGCTGTGAAAAAACACACATATAATGCTGTGAAAAACCCAGCAATTCCATACGTGTTTTCAACATTGCAGAAATCATAGGGCCCTAGACATGTGAGGTACCTGGTCTGCACAGCTCGCCATGCTGCTCCTTCTCACCGGCGTACACATCCATGCACCAGGCGTGGAAGGCAAAGGAGAAAAGGTCCTCCAGGCGAGAGGGAGGGCGCACTACCACGTTCAGGCGTTTCAGCCACTCCTGACACTGCTCAAAGGTGGAGAACTGACACCTGGGGATCAAACGCAAAAGGTAAAGTTCAACATGCTACAAAATATTATTAAGGGACAAAGGCTTGTACTCAAACATTTTTATCCTGATTTCTACAATGCAGATAATTTAGAATCAAGTTATTCATTTGAGGGAAGCTCAAATGATTTCCTCACCTGTGCAGAGCTCTCTAAATGGTTGCTGTACAGGAATTCTGATATTATAATCACGTCAAGCATCCTTTTCCAGGAAACATAATATCATGAATTTTATGGATAAATAGGTGTCAATAATGGATGTGGTTTTGTCATCAGTTCTTACAATGTCACGAATTGCTGTTGATTGTTCCTATGCTGTTTCTTTACTTACTAAAATCTTATTATCTGGTTCAGACGCTGGGTTTTAGCAGCAATAAACAGGTCCACGTAAAGAACACTGCTCTCGCCTGAGCGTCACCTTTGATGCGTGAGTCATTAGTCTACTCCAATTAGTGTTGACAGAAAGTGACTTCTGTGAAGTGGAGTGTTGAAATGTGAAAGTCTATTAAACATGAACATTTGGAGGATTGTTTTCGCTAACTGTAACGCCTATACAATCTGTGCCTGGACTTGAGTGAGAAAAACTGGCATTTTTTGTTATTAGATGTTTTCTGTGGCCTCAACGGCACACAACAGCATGTTTTTCTACATATCAGTATGGAAGAAACATGATTCTAAATCAAGTTCCCTAAACATTAACAAAGAGGAGCTAACAGTAGGAATGCCGTTAGGTTGCAGGAGTGTCTCCCTGGTCATACCTGACGACTTTGCAGTCCTTGCAGGTGACGTGAAGCTGGAACATGTCCCGACATTCTGCGCTCTCTATGAGCTGAAGAGGAACCTGCGGAGCAAAAGAGAGAGAACCTCAACTCTACACCAAGTCAAACTTTGATTGAATCTTGCAAAGAGTATTTCATAGATGTACCAACCAAACACATGCAGTCAGTACAATTCCTGTGGTAGACTGCAACTGACAATCCATTTAGCAAATTAGCGGGGGTCAACACAGTGAAACACTTTCATGCCAAGAATCAGCCACATGTGCTGCAACATCACATGTTTAATTATAATATGTAACCACAATTCAGTCACATGGTGCTAAAGTCACACAGATTACTTGTCGAGGTGTATTTCCATTATTGTTTCACATCACATCACATCTCCCTAAGCCCTGTAAATATACATAATCTTCTTAACTTTGGGTATGGGAGCACAATAACACTCAATACTAGATTGTGAAGAGCTTGTGTTGGCATTTCCCTTTTGGCCTAGAGCTACAGTCTTATCTTTTATAGGCAAATACCATCCAAAGTACAGAACTGCCATGAGCTTATGACTTAAGAGCATACTTTGAATACTGCAGGGAAATACCTACAGTATTGCTGCTTTCGCCTAAGCTCCATTAATTAGTAAAGAGCATTTTTCAGAAGCACAGTGGGCTTTCACAAAAGGTGTAGCTCAAGCTGCTGTCCATGCACAGTCCAGAGTCATGCGCGATCGGCAGCCAGTGATCAGCAGGTCAAGTTTGCAAAACATGGGTACAAAGACAGGGTTATGGCCTGATGGAGATTTTGTTGGTGTAAAAGTTGCATTAAAAGATTGGATCCATATTTCCCCACACATATTTTATCATCACGTGTACTTTAATCCAGGATTTTGTGTTAAATAGAATGAACAAGCAGGATTCTAACCCTCTAGGCACCAGCCGGTTAACAGACAAGCACACACAAATTATACACTCAAGTCAACCACTCCACGCCGTGCAGCTCTGCTGGGTACTTACTGACACCTCACAACAACAACTCTATCCAAAACAAAACAAAGACAACAATAATAAAAGTGATGCATGTCGATTCAGAACTATTGTCTGTCTGTGTAAGGACGCCATCGCAGCACATTCCGAACGATCAAGCATCCTGCTGCCACAACTTAATTCCTGCCCTCTAATCTACATCCCTAATCAGGCCACCATCAAAATTCCTAGGCTGCTTGTTAACAGCCTGTCGCTCTCTCGCAGCACCTCCCACCCTTGATTTGTGAACTCTGACAACTCTTCCATGTGATGCAGATACCTCGGCAACCCATCCAAATATGTGTTAAGAGAACGTTGGCTGAGAGGTGACGTGTGAGCCAAGAACCAGAGGCTCACTTAGGTCCAATTAACCCCAGGAAACACGTGACGGGCAGCCAGTAGAAACAGGAAATACTCGGATGCAACCATCAGAACCACTGAATAAATCCTATACATATGACGGTCTGATTAACTAAACAATGACATATGATTATATGGATTAGTTAGACTTGAGTCAATACCAATATTTGAGCTTTGGTACCACTATTACTGTACTGTTGGGCTTTCCAATTCAAAGTCACTGAGGCTAAATAACATCCAAATAGGGAATGGCCTGAAATACTGCAGCTATCCATAGGGCTTAGCATCGTTTGAATCTTTTCACTGTCCATTTCTGTATTTGTACTAGAGTATTGATACAAATACAGAAACTCACAGTTTTCCATACCTTGCATTCGTACAAGAACATGGCTGAAATAAAATAGTCTAAATTGTGATTTAAACTACACGATCAAATATTAAATAAATACGGTTACAAATCTGCCCAGACATTCAATGGCAAATGTTGGTTAATGATAGTTTTGATATTATACACATTTCAATCAATACATCAAAACTATAGAGGTTAGATACTCAGAATATTTTCCTAAAACAGATGGGGACAGTAGTTTTTGAGCCGCAGACTTAGTGCACTATTGTACATTTACAGCAGCAGGCAGTGTATGTGGGACTGACTGCAAATAAACAACACTTTATGTAAAAGAAGGAAGGTCAACTGTGAGTCTCCCTGGTGTGTTTTAATAGCTTTTGAACAGGACAATACTTGTGATTAGGATCAATTCAGTATTTGTTTTAGCCTTTCCATGGGATTTTTTGACCATAAAATATATTTAGAATATCACCTGATATTAAGTGACATTTCTTGGGTCAAATTATGGTAAATATTTTTTGTGAAATAAAAAAAAAATTCATAAAAAAAATTGTATGTGAATAGACTGCCCGAGAATGTACACTTATCATAACAAAACCCTAGAGTAGGGATGCAGGGATTACCGGATGCCACTATTAACCGCAGGTTAAAACGTCACGATTAATTAATCCTAAAGCCTCCACTACACCGAGTATTTCGGTTGGACGAAACAAAACTGTTGCAACTTTATGAGAGACAGAACGTAGTCCTTTCAAGACCTTCAGTCACTGAACATTTAACGTTACATCCTGTTGCCTCCTCCTGTCTGTGTTGAGAAAATGTTGCCAGGTGTAAAACACCAACATAACATCAGGAACTTATAGACCTCCAGGACTATAACAATAACTGCATTTCAGTTATTAATATATGCATGAGAGATGTCCCAATTTCTTTCATTCGTTTTCACTAAACAGTAACAGTTCAGTTTATTACCCTCATTAATATCAATTTCCCCTGGGGGATAAATAAAGTTAAGATTAATCTTATATATTAATAATTCTTATATATTATAGAAATGTAATAGTTAATGTAATTAAATATTAAAAATCAACTTAAGTCATTACTAGTGTTGTGAAATTAATTAATGCATAATAATCATGAAACCGTGATTATTCCAACAAAATCTGTAATCGTTGCATCCCTACCCTAGAGTATACAATATAGAAAATACAGTACAAGTGTATTCATACGCATGTATATATGCTCATTTGTGGTGTGACTCTAAGTTGTAATAAGTCATACTTTTTTTTAATTCAATGGAGCCAGCCTAGTCGTATAAAAAACTCTCTCTGTCTAAAATAAGAAACGACAGGGCAGTGAACATCTTTAGAAAGTGACCACACTTGGGTAAAAAAGATAGTCTCTCTATCTCATCGTGGTGAAAAGAGACAGATAGGGTGCGGCTGTTATGCATCCCCTCTGGAACCACTGCAACCAAGGCAACGGCAAGTGCAGAGAGAAAGCTGAGCGGGCCAGCGAGCGTAGAAACAGAGGTGATGAAGAGTCACGCGGCACTGCTGCCAGTGCAGATCAACTCTGAAAGGCCTGGTCACCACAACGCTGACACAAGGGCCCCAACTCTGTCCACTCACAAAACATTAACACACACACACACACACAGTCGAAACAACCTAGTTCATTATTATGAATTCTGTTATTCTGAGCAGTGTGAAAGACATTCTCCAATCGTATCTGACCTTGAAGCTCATCTTTTTCAAAGACACTTACATTGACAACAGACTCTTTGAACTTGATGTGTAGGCGGTAGTTGGACGTTGCGATGATGGCATCCTCTGCTCTCCCCACATACTCTGTGAACTCCCCGTGCAGCTCAGGAAAGGGCACCTAGCAACAGCAGGAGGTAAAACATTTCAAACAAACAGAAGATACAGATCACCAGTGACAATGATAATGCACAGGACTGTGATACTGTGATTGATTGTTCTCTAGATATGGTCATCATGACCATTTTGCAACTTGTATCAGTCGGGCTAAATTAAATGGTTCACTGTTGGAGGTAAATCTAACATTTAAAGTATTAACCCTTTTTCCAAAGCAGGAAGCAGGTTCCTCACCTGCATGTTTTCCTCCTCCAGAACTGGGGACTTCTTGGGGAAGATCTGGTTGGCCTGGATACACTCCAAGCTCTGCTGCCCCTCCTCCTCCTGCAAGAAAACATTGACCTGTTAACGTTTTACTGAATGTCAATCAACAACACCCTTCTTTCAGTAAAGTATTTTTCTTTAGTTTTAATAAGGCTTTTAAAATGTTTGTCCAGTGAAGGCTGTCCTTATTCATCACCCAGCTCCTGTCACACACACATGCATTGCACTGATTTGACCACTAAACTACTCTGCAAGAATTGTTTGGGGAGTTAAATGCCTTAAGACCATCTTATTTTTGGGGGGGAAATAGTGTTACTTCACTTTGCCTCAATTTCCCAGCCACAGTACCATCTGATTGGTTTTCACATTACTTGGAAATGGCTCAAGTGTCACAACCCCTGTTGTGACAGAGGAGTTGATTTAAAACCAAGCTGACAGTGCTGCATTTATGCTGCTTTGTGTGGCTGTCTTCTCCTTCCCACCCAGACTGTAATGTGCAACCCAGGGTAATTTACTATAATTGCCCCTTGTACAACAACAAGCCATGGTAAAACAGATGCCAGTAACATACAGCGCTAGAAACAGACATTATTTATTTACAAGACTTATGCATCTTATGCAAGATGAACATATTTCACGGAGGATCTTATCTGTGGTGAATGCAAGGCATGGGGTTTTTACTCAAGAGCAAAAAAATAAGAACAATAACAAGGTCTAGCCTTGTACTGAGAATGCAGACATGAATCTATGGGCTGTGTTTTGTCAGGAGTAGAGTTTAGTCCGAATATTGTTCAAAGAAAGATTAAGTCGGTTGAAAGAGATGGCAGACAAAAGACCGCGCCGGCACATCATGTGGGATGCTGGCTCAGCATGAGCCGAGCTGATACACAGTCACCATGGCTGGAGGAGCAGCGTGCTGAGGCCAGCCAGGGGGCAGCTGCCACACCGCAGCATGCCAAGGGCACAATAACTCCCACATACACACACCGTTCAACAAGCGTCGCAGCCAATCCAGCGGCTAGGTCATGATGCAACCATACAACAAAAACTTCAGCAGTGAAAACTGAAAGCTGCTCTCACTAGGCAGCAGCCTCGGAGGACCTTTGACACTGCTACAGCTGATGTAAGTACTTCCTGATAAACAGCTGATTGATAGTGAAAATCAATGGAGAGTTTCCGATTCTGCAGACTGCACCCAAGCCAAAGGACACACAGCAGTTACTGTGCAAAGCATGCATGAACTGAAGGCACTTTACCATGGCCCCTGTGAAGGAGTGTGGGTCACCCAACAAGGAACTCCGGCCTGGACCAGTCTGTAGAAGAATGACACAGACACAGAGAAATTGAAAAGCAATTCTGACAAAAAAACAAACAAACAAGTAAATTTCCCGTCTGATTACATTTTTAGCTTTTGTTGCCCAAACCTTTTGTGAACCATTGCGCAGCCAGTACCACCGGGATCATTAAAAAATATTTTAGAAAATGAATTCATGATCAAAATACTATATTTGCTTTTCTGACAATTAAACTGCGTTTTCTTGCCACACAACTTATTTTGGGAGGCCATCCATATTAAGGATTTTATCTGGCAGGTTTATCTTGTAAGGCAACTAACTGGTTAATGGATATTCTTGGACAGTTTGTTATGAAACTTCACTGTTCTGGTAGATGGATAGTGTCCTACAAGCTGCAGTATCCCTGGATAAATTCTAGGCAGGGACCTTTGTTGCATGTCCTTTCCCATCTCTCTCACTCTCTCTCTCTCGCTCGACTGTCCAAATAAAGGCACCAAATGCCACCAAACGTACTTAAAAAAAAAACATACATGGTTTTCATGTA
Source organism: Micropterus salmoides (assembly GCF_014851395.1). Lineage (NCBI taxonomy): Eukaryota > Metazoa > Chordata > Actinopteri > Centrarchiformes > Centrarchidae > Micropterus > Micropterus salmoides. The sequence goes on from NW_024044459.1 coordinate 6,444,851, forward strand.
AACAATATAATTCCAGTGTTGTTGTTGTGTGTTTTTTTTATCAAATCCCTTACCAGCTCACCCCGAAACAGTGAGTCTCATCTACCAGATCACTGCATCTACACTGGATGAAGCTCATAAGACAAATTATGCAGGGAGTGGCTGTATTTTGAAGGCTGGCCTATTGCATTTGAGATGTTGAACGCAAGCATCAGAATGGGTAAATACTTTCTCAGGGAATGGGTCTAGGCAATGAACTGACTGTAGCCCATGATCCACCGGGAGATCGTGAGCCTGTGGTTGGGCAGTCATGTTCAAAACGTTCAATAGCAAATCAATTTAAAATGAAATGGCACAACAAGGGAAGGCCTGGCCAGCAACAGCAAGATTTAGGCCTTCAGTAAAGCTTGTATTCAGTCAGTTGCAACAAATGTAGTGAAGAGGGACAAATAACTGGTGGCCACAGTTAAAGAAACAGCAGATGGCTAAAAATGTCACAACATCACATCTTTTAAACTTACCACAGACAATCAGTAACGGTAGACGAGCAGTCCTGGTGATCCTGTTTGGGAATTTTCACAAGTAAGACATGGAAATCTGTGGAAATGAAGACAAACGTGCACCTGAATTATGAGCAAATGCGGGTTTTTGTACAAACTTATGCAAAGAGCAAAATTTTTCACTGAGACATTCAAGCTACAGAAGCTCTTTTGATTCTCTTGCAAATATAGCTGTACTGGTGGTCACAGTGGCTTACATGTGAGCTCAGAGATACCACTTAAACTCAATTTTTGGAATGGAAAAAAAGCCAACTGGATCTTGAAGCACTACGTCTACAGCCTGGCCAGCACATAGACATGGTTCAGTCACGTGAACTGGCCATCTCATGTTCACCTTCAGAAATAAACAAGAAGACTAAATTCACACATAAAATTATTTGTAAACTGTCATGTCTCCAGGTTATAGCGAGCTAATGGAAGGCATGGTAGAGGGACTAGTGAAAAAGAAATGGTATTTGTGGGTAAACCCCTCAACAACGGTTGGTTACCTGCCCAAATGGCTGGTCAAGCACATATACTTTGCAGAGCCAAACAGTTCACAGCATTTGACTGGTGGCTGGTATTGATCTTCTGCCCACTGTACAGTTGGAACAGCTGAAAAGAATTCCCCCAAGAACACAAATAGATGCCATTTTTGTTCAGGTAATGTTAAACAGGTAGATTATCCTTAAAGTGGTATCGCCTAACACCACTCTTCAAAACAGACTATCTGCTAGGGATCTCTCAGCATACAGGCCTACAAATTGTTGTAAAGGTCAGCCACTCTTGCAGACTGAAACGTGATCTGAGCTGGACCTTAACACACCTTCTCAGGAACTTAAGATGCTTAAGGGTAGAAACAAGACAAAAATCCCACTGCACCAGAGGAGGGCCTCAGCAACGCCTGGTCGTCGAGAGTGGTGTGAAGCAGCCAGGCCAGGTCATTACTTCGCTGACCGAGGAGTCCAACTTTTACTGCTGGTGCTACCTGATAACGCCTATCTGCCGCGCACACAGGGCTCTGTTTACCACAGCGGGCTCATGACCCGTGGCCACGGCTCAGTCTGGTCCTGTAGTTTAGAGTCACACAGGGAAGGCTAAGCCCCTTAGAGCTTTAACGTTACTCCTATCCCGTGACAGGCTACCATGCATCACAGGCTGCACCAATATCAAGCAAAACGCCTCTATCTTCTAAGTGATATTGGCGAGTTTAAAAAAAGAAATACTGACAAAGGAGCTAAAGTGCAATGAATGACAGTAACGTTACAGTTAGCTTGACTAAGTTACGTTTACGGTCAAGTAGCGATATTGACCGTTCAGCGACACTGAAAAGGATTAAGTCTCAAAAAAGTAACGTTATACACGTCGGTTAACTAACTTTGTGTCTTGTGTGTCTTCTGCTATGTTAATGTTGTTGTTATGGCATCACTTCCCAAATAAAACGTTAACTAACGCCAAAGTGTTTATGTTATTTAGAGCTAGTCAAATGAAAGTTAACGTTGGCAATTAAAAATAAGCTACAGTCATCCAAAAACGAAACCCAGACACTTCTGAATCGTTATCTTAATGAGTGCTAGCAATCCAAGCGCTCTGGAGCATAACGTTAACAAAACAACGTTAACTGAGAAACAGCTAACGTCAACTATGCTAACGGCTTCGTCAGATAGATAACTAACCCATGTCCAAAGACAAAATAACTAGCTAGCGGTAACATTGCTGCCGCTATTCCTTCTCTTTGGGTATGCTAAGCTGCAGCTAACGTCAGCTAACGACAATAGTTTAACGTTACTTATTCAAGAATAGCTCGTCCATAAAGATATAATGCTAGCAAGTTAACGCTTAGTCCAGAGTGGGTATTTGAAATGCAAGCAGCCGACATTAACATTTAACGTTACTAAGCCGTGTGTAGTTGGTGTTGCATTTTCATAGTAGCTGTGACATAGACCAGCCAGTAAGCTAGCCGCCTGGCTAGCAGTAGCTGGTCGAGCTAGCGCAGCTCCCTGCAACTGTTTTTGTTGTTATGAGATGGAGGGCGGACCCCAAAACGGAGGCCTCTGTCAAAACACACCGAGGAACGACCACAACCGGCGGACTCACCAGTGAAAGGAATGATGAGAAGTTAGACGCCAAAGATTCATCCGAATCCCGTGCAATTACTGAGCAGCAAATAAACCTCGATCAAATAAACATTAGTCATATCCGAGCCGAGGCCAGCTTCACTGCGTCCCTTTCCAGCACCGAGCCGTCGTCGCCATCGCCGCGAATTCTCCAGTCCAACAAGCTACGTAAGCGTGTGACGTCATCGCGTCAGAGCAGTGCTCTGAGCGGAGAAGGGGCTCACGCACACCATGTGGTACGTTCATGTAAACACTGGAGCGACTGTCCGAAAAACTACTAAATATAATGGACATAACTTATACTGAATTCAGTCAGTGTTTGGATAATCGAAAGACTGCTACTGAAGCAATGCATGGAAATGACTAAATGATCCATACGTTAAAGATAAAATACGCTGTTTAAGATTCAGACAATATCACAGTGAAGGATAGTGGTTTCATAGTGGTTTTATAGAATTTGTTTGCATTTATTTGTGTGCATTTATCGGTACTTTGGGAGGTCATTCCTCACGCTTTAGAAATAAAAACACAACACAGCAGGATCTTAAACAATTATGTATTGAATGATGGCTTACATATGCAAATTCATTTCCAAGACGCTTGGCATACCTTTATCCATTCTTTTTTGTCATTTACTAGCCTGACATGTGAGGCATTAGACAGTAAGTTAAGCCTGCAGGACACTTCTCTTTATTGGCTCACAGCTGACTTTCAAATTAAACTTTTTCTTTGTGACAAACCCTCAGTGTCAGAGTTGCAAATGTTGTTACTATTTTAACAACACTGAATGCAACCACTCAAATTTGCTAACCAATTACCTCATTATTTAGTGACTAATGTCAATTATAAAATAAATCCATCTAATGTGTAGGGCTCTTGTTTCAAAAAGCTTTGCTTTTTTCTGAATTGGGTTACAAAAAGCCCTACACCCCTCATAAACTCAAGTTACCACAAGGCATAACTCCTGTCAGTATAATGAGGCATATGATATGGCACAAAATAATCTTGATTTAAATATTTACCTGGAAATAACATTTACTGGGTCATTATTGGGTTCTGAGTTAACTGAATTCATGATGACTTTGTGAGAGCCAAATTTATCAGCTGCACCATGCATGGACTTCACTAATGTAAAATGACATTAAGTGCTGATTCAATGTCCCTGTGCAAGAACAACAACACAAAAACACAGTCTATCCCTTGTCATGTGACCAGAATGGATTCGCATGCAAAACAATGACATGGGCTTTACATGAAGAGATAATGGTCTGGGTAAATACATTTCTTTTTCAGTCATATGTCCATGTTACCATGAAAGACAATGAAATTTCCACATAAGAAATGCCACTTCTAATCATACAGTATATTATGCACAAAGAATGGTGGTACGAAAACCAGAGAAAAATCTTCTGTGGCACCAAGAGAAAACAAAAACAGTATTTTAGAGAGCAAAGTCTACTGATCTCAAAAATGCAACCCATTAGCCTCATCCTGGTAGTTCCAATCGACACTGTACTTTGACACATCTGTGTAATGAATTACAAAACAGCAACAGCTCTCCAACAAACCACCACTTTCTGTGAAAGTTGCATTTCCCATTTACACACACCTTCCACAGGTCCATTTAATATTTAACGGGGTCATTCTCTACGCCACATAATGTCATTATCATAGTCACCACCACCGATGAGAGCAACTGTTTCAGTAAAGCTTTAAAAAGCAAGACTACCCTGAGAGAAGGTCTAAAACGTGGGCAAGCTTGCCAGACCAGTACTGGCTTGAATGGGTTTGGTTTATTAAATCTGTACACTCTATTTCAATATAATCAGCACATTTTGTCCAAGAATGTAAGATATTATTTTTTTGTAATTGTGTAATATATATCTCTACATAATACAATCCAAGTCCTCTGAACTATGTAGACATGTGCAAGTGTTTACTACCAACTTCAACGATACAGTAAAGGCAAAGACTTGTGGACACTAAGTTAGGATAATGTTGATATTCGAAATTTTTCTTGAGTCCTCACAATTATCAAAATCTAAGTGCTGTAAGTAGTTCATACACGAGGTATTAAATATCTAGTTAACTGTTCTGAGTATAAAATAGAGGCAAAATACATAAAGAACATCTTGCAAGCATGACAAAGAAACTTCTACAGACACAATACACAAGTGGTCAAAGATAATATGAGGGGGTACCTGTAACCTTTTATGTCCTTGAATATAGTGTACTTACAGATTGGACGTTTTTATGTTGATGAGAGTGTCATACTGTATCATGCTCTCACACACTATGAGCTTTAGCCCCAAGGGAGACTGATCGCGGCAACCTTATTTCAAACTGCCCAGCTAAACAACATCTCAGTACTTAGAGGTTAAGGTTTTTGATCAAATACACATTATTCTAGCTACAGCAAATGACCAATTTTGAGAAAGTGCACTCAATCAGTTGTTACATGTGAGGAGGATCATAATACACACATATAAAGGATCTATTAGCTCCTTATCTCTTCAAACAGCAGCATATTCTTTGTAAAAGACAGATTTTGATTAATTAAAACTCGCCACTTGCTTCATGTTTGATCTGTGCACGTCTGAGGAATGATACCAAGTACTTTCCCTCCACTGATTCAAATAAGTGTGGTTCATGTTCATGTATAAGAATGAAATACATGGTCATAGCATGATGTGTGCATCAACATAATCTGAGGTAAACCCGGTGTCCTGTGTCTTGGCCTGTTACAGTCTGAGAACCAGTGCCTTAGAGGGTCAGAGAGGTAAGTCTGAAAGAAATCATGTAAACTGTGCTCCTGTGTAGTGAATGTTTCACGTACTACCAAAAGCACACGGGCCCTAAACTGTAAACCTCAAGGATTATTCAAAGGAAAAAACAAAACACTAAAAGTACTCTACTCGTTAGATTTAACGTTTCCTTTTTTCTTATTTTTTGCAGGGTTTTCAACTTTTTTTTTTCTCTTGTTTTCGCTCAAGTATAATCACAGGTGACTAACTACAGAGGATAACAGGGTCAGGTGAGTACCATGCTACATCAGGTTTAGAGAAGGCTATTGCAGACAATTCTACAACATGTACAACCACATTTTATACGTGTGAGTTACAAATATTTCAAAACATATCACCAAGAAACTAAGTACATACAAGATGTTGAATATTTAGAGTCTTAAAGGACTATCCCTCAGTCAGTAATAGGATTTCATGTTACTTGACTTAAACTGTCCAGTCTTACAGACAAAATCTGAAAAATTGCTATTCAAAAAGTAGCAAATTTGGTCAATGTCTCTTTTCAAATAGTTATAGTGCTTTTAATGGCTTAAGACAGGGGTCTTTTTTTAATCTCACCCAGTGGCAATCTACGGAACTTCAGTGTACATTTTATGACACCATAGCTGCAAAAGTCTTCATGTCAAGTCCAATAGGTAAAAGAACAGCTAGTGCTGTCACATATATTTCAAAGTAGTATGCATTATCAAAAAAAAACAAAAAAACAAAAACAAATACACAATTATAAATTTCTTTCAACTCTTTAAGTTCTTGGAGGGAATTCAGCAATATGTTTAGCTTTGCGTTCCCGTTTCCTACGAGTTATCAGTCTGAGAGGACAGGTCTTCAGGAGCCAGGCTCCATTCCAAGTCTTCCGGAAGCTTCTATCTGAGATTCACCTGTGTGCCGCGACGGTCATCAGATACAAGTAAAAGGGGACTTAAAACTCCCATTCCAGCGTTTCTTCTCGATTGGCTGCCCTCTCTAGCCTGTGGATGATGTTATTGAGGTTGGCCATTTTTTCATTGCGTCTCTGAGTGCTTCTGTTGAGTTTGGGGCTTTGGAAGGGAAGGAGCTGGTTAGGGTCCAGACTGTGATTGGTGCTCGTTGAGGGCGGGTTGGGCAGCGAGGGCGATATTGGAGCAGAGGAGGAGGGGACGGGGGAGACTGACATCATGAGGCCGGGTGACGATGCAGCAGAGGGAGAGTTGAGGGAGACCTCGAGGCTGCTGCGGCAGGGCTCTGATGAAGCCTTGAAGCTGACCGGGTCAACAGGTGACTTTCCGGAGTCTTCCCCTTCGTGCCTGGACTGGTTGGTTCTCTGGGGACCGTCTATGGAGACTGCGACATGGTAGAGCCCCTGAGCCTGGCTGCTCATCCCCTCTTCCTGCCTCAGGCTCTGGCCAGCCAAGCGGGACTCCCGGCAGCCAGCGATGGAGTCCTCGTGCTCGCTTTTCAGCTGTGGGAACTGTACTGCTGTGGAAAAACACTGAACTCTCGATTGTTTCGTGGAGCCCTCCCTTCCCTCCTCCCCCCCGTCTTCCCTGTCTGTTGCCTCCTGTTTGACACGAGGCAGTGCGATGTTGGCGTTAAGAGGAAGGCTGGAGGGGATGTGTCCTGAGGGCTGCGGCAGCCTCCTCTCCTCTCCATCAGAGTGGGGGCTCCGCGTCACTGAGGGGGAGTAGCTGTGCTGCTCAGCATCTGTGTCATTGTCTGGCAGACCCTCCATTAGCACCTCCCGTCGCATCCTGGACCTGCGCACAAACACTGCTGTTAGACAGTCGCTTGAAGGCAAACACAAGTGTCAGGATATTTAAGTTAACTTTTCCAATTAAATTTCAGTTATTAAAGTTGCAGCTTTAACTAAATGTATAGTAGTAATGCAGAGCCATTAGCAAAGGTCATAAAGGTCACTGGACTGGCCTGTAGTTGTGGAACCAGTTGATGACAGTGTTGGTTTTCAGTTTGAGTTGGGAGGCCAATATCTCGATGGTGTTCTGAGAGGGGTAGGGCTCCAGGAGGTAGGCCTTCCTCAGGGCGTCTTTCTCCTCAGCTCCCAGCACCACCCGAGGTTTCTTCACCTGGCTGTAGGGGCACAGGTCCAGCGAGGCCAAGGCCGGACTCACACACTCAGAACGAGTGCTGGGTGAGTCGCTGTCTGAGCCGGTGCTCAGCAGCCCATACCGCCTTTTCAGATAAGCTGGAGAAGACAGTGATATCCAGCGTAAGAAGATTACAACACACCAACAAATTCTCAAACTTACTGAGATACTTCAGTATATACTCTGGGGTCCCACCTTTCTTCTCCATCTTCTTCATGGCCCTCAGCTTGTCCACATTGTGCGGATCATTGAGCCACAGCTGCATGCGGACAAACGGCTCTCTGCCTTTCAGGCTGAGTTTGTGCCAAGGTTTGGGCCTGGAGAGCAGGTCCGATACCGAGCCTTGAGTCAGACCCAGGATAGTCTCCCCAAAAAGACGCTGGCCTGTGGGAAACAAATATATACAGTGTATGTAGGACTCGTGTATGCATTCGTAAGGAGTGTCAGCTAAACCCCACAGTATGAACTTACACCCACCTAGGTTGTTGTCCGTTAGCACCTCCTTGACCTTCTTGGTAATGGCATAGGTGTCAAGCTCCGGAGACATGGCTACCAGCTCCTGGATACCCAGTGGGTTTGTGGGCTGATGCAGGGCCATGAGGCCGGGTGTGGATTTCCCACCCTCTGGGTGGGGGGGCAACCCCAAGCCCAGACTCTCGGGCTGCTGGTTCTCCTTGCTGCTCTCCAGGGAGAGGCTCACAGGCTCAACCAGCGGACTTGGGTGGCTCTCTGCTGGACTAGGAGGCGGTGAGGGCGAGGACTGGGCAGTCACTGGGCTTTTTTCTGAAGGTGGTGGGAGGCATCACAAAAAAAAATTTAACCTATAGCCTAGATGTAGCCATTGGACAATTCGCACTGTGTGTAGGACAGATCAGATGTAGCATTTTAAATTTTTCCGTTGTGGTGATTGTGTGTAAACTGCAGTCTCACCCTGAGCGTGGCCCTGGTTCATGGGCTGGCTGAGGCTCTGGCCTAGCTGATCCAGTAACCACAGCTGCATGCGGATGAATGGCTCCCTGCCTTTCTGGGTCAGCTTGCTCCAGGGTTTGGGCCGAGACAGCATGTCGCTCACGCTGCCCTGAGAAAGCCCCAGCACCTGTGTCATACAATATATGTTACTACGTTGTGACTACACCCGCTATCTGTAACAATATTCAACAAATGTATAAGTGATCATTGACTTTCCAAATTATTATTATTACACCAGAAAAAAATCTGTTTCAATACACTTTGAGCAAACAACCACTAGAGGGAAGTAACACACTATGAATGTTTATGTTGAGTCTCCTTCAATACAGTCTTTGCAGCACATTTCATGAAGATGAAAAAAATCATGGCTGAAGCAGAGTGTGATTTGCATGATTATGAATTAATTGACCAGATGATAAAAAGATCTTCACGTACACTAAGTGCAACTCAGTTAAAGAATTTATTATTATTATTATATTTAAGAATAACAGTCAAATCGACAGTCACGAGTCAAGTATTTAGATGTATGAATACCTCTCAAGACTTGAACCATTTATATCATCAAATTGTAAAATCTGCACCATGAAAACTAAATGTATTATCTACTACACAGAGGATGAACTGTGACAAATGACAAAATATGCCTGGGAAAACACTCAGGGGGATTTTCTGGAAATAAAGGCATATTTTCTGACAAACTGACATACAACATACAGTAGCTCATTTTAGGGAAAAATGCAAATAAAATACACTGTTCTGAATATATATTTATTTTTTCCTGCTTTCCTCTGTTATATTTGTCACAGTCACTGGTTCCAAATTGTCAGAGAAAATGTCACATTTGAACGGAGGATAACACATTCAAATTATGATTTTATTCACTGATATCACCCATTGAAAATGTGGTTACTCAATCAGCCACATTTGAGTGCTAACGAGACTCAGATGACTGAACGCAGACAGATAGATTAATACTTGTAACGAACTTTACCATCAGAGTCGACTAATCACCACAAACGTCCTACACACTGTGCCACAAAGGAAATTCCAGAAGAGTTGTTGAAATCTATCAGTCTTACAAAGCCACCAAACCACAGCTATCTACATGCAGAGTACTGTGGTATGGTAAAACATGTGGCCACATCATAAATATTCTACAAGGGTGCTGTGAGAACTCATCCAGGAAGTCAGAAAGATCACAGCAGGATATCCAAAGAAAAGGAGGCCTCTCAGCTTAGGACAGAGTTGATGGCCCCACAATAAGAAACAGATGGAAAAATAGGATTCAAGGCAGAGTAGCAAGGCAGAAACCATTGCTGTACCACATTTGCAATAAACATGATATGATCATCGTGCCAACAGTCAAACGTGATGATTGTTGTGTGATGGAAAGCATGAACTCTTCCAAAATAAGACAACAGTCCAGTCATCTGTCCATGAGACAAGACGACGATCTAAACCACAAAAGCAGATCTTAGATGCTGAAAAACTAAAATGTACGTTTTGAAGAGGCTTTGACGATGTCCTGATGTGAACTCAACACAGATGCAGTAGTTGGACTGAAGCACTTCAAATGTGTCTTTCTGCCTAAAGACCAAATTCTGCTACAGTGAAGTGCACCCTGACATCAAATCATAAGAAATGTTGGCCTTAGGTTGTTGATGCTAAAGTGGCGCAGCCTATTATTAAATTTTAAGGGGGCTGTTTCACATGGACGATTTGATTGTTGAATTACTTTGTTCCTTAGATAAATAAATAGTGCTTAGTCAGGTTACCTTATTCAGTATAGACACAGTCTCTTAAAACATGCAATACATAGAAAAAACAGGAAGGCACTTTTTCACGGCGCTGTCTCTGTGGCTTCACAAAACAAATCTTCCCTTGACTGTTTGTGGAGCTGCATCACTGCCAATTTTGACAGACAAGAAAATACCATTGAATGCATAACTGAGTTTACAAATTGAGTTGTGTTCTTTAAACTTAAAATTCTTTATATCTTTATCAATATCATTGTGGATGTATTGATATCATCTTGTCTCTAGTGTTAAACAAAGCAGAGAATTACCTACGACAATATAACCCATTAGCAGGCTGCTTGTGTTTTTGTTTTTAATTAATAAGAGCGGGTAACATCTGACCTTTTCACCGAAGATCCTCTGACAGATGCCGTTCTTTGCCAGCTTCTCCTTCACCTGCCTTGTCAGCTCAATGGTGTCCACCTCTCGGTACATGTACATCTCATACTGCTCTGGAGTCAGCGGGGGCACGGTGGGCTTGAGGGCACGGGGGATGTACGCTGGGTAGTAGGAAAGCCTTCCGGGACCGGGGCCAGGAGACTCACCGCTTACCGATGTGTCTGACTCCACTTTCACCTCCACTGGTCGGCCCAGCCCCTGCTCGTCCTCAGCAGCGGAGGCCTCCTCGCTGTTGGGGAGACCGTCGCCGTTCTCCAGACGGGGCCAGGGCCGGGGCAAGGCAGGGGGCCCGGAGGAGGAGGAAGACAAGGAGGGAGAGACTGAATTGAAGGGTCGAGAGCTACCTCCGCCTCCGAGCATGATTGAACCCCGCTCCTGAGACCAGTGCTGGTCGAAGTAGGTGCCCGCTTCACCGATCTCTGATTTGACTTTGCGGATGATGTTCTGGACGAAGGCGGCAGGAGAGAGGACACTGAGGGGTGTTTGGGGGCTGCTGATGGGGTTGGCCATGCAGACTGTAACACAACCTCCTTCCTCCTGTTTGATGGAGATGGGTAAAGGCAGGCCCCTGGAGCGCTCCGGGGGCCCTAGACGCTCTACCTGAACTCCTGAGCTGGCAGTCGGGGCCCTCCCGCAGGCCTCCATCTCAATCAGGGCATGTTGCTGGGCCTCCATCTCCCTCCTGGCCTGTTCTAGGATGCTCTTTATGGTTTCATCAGAGCTGCTGCCTGGCCCGTTACTGCTTCTGCCCGATGAGCTGTTCAGAGATGACTTGCCATCACCTAAACAAGAAAGACCCAACGCTGACACTGATGCATACTCAAATCCACTTTCCAATTTAGATGAAATGAAATTATGATTGAAATTCATAATAAAAACAGTAAACATTATTGTCAATAAAAAAAAAACAACCAATACGGCCTTTAACTATTTATCCCTTATGACTTATGATTCACAGCTCCCTCCTCACCTCCCCTCTGGGACTGGATCTCCTTCTTGGCCTGCTCCAGGATATTCCTAATGGCGTCGTCTGACCCAGTTTCAGGAGTTCGGATGCGCGGAGTGATGCTCCCTGCCACAGAGGGTAACAGAAAGAGATAGAGGGAGAGGAGAGAGGAGGGGGGTGAGTGGGATGGTTGATCAGAGAGCAGTTCCAAGGCTTTGCTTTTGACTGGTAGATCAATGGCTGCCTTTGAGCGCGTGCTGTCTGAGGTTGCAGTATACGGGAAGCTCAACTTTCAAAAGCTGTGAATCTAGGGAGAAAACAAAGTTTAAAAGTAACACTACAAACATGGCAGAGGAAGCTGCGAGGACGTCAAGGATGAGGTCCAAGTAGATTAGAAGGCTTAAACGTACACAGGTCCAGAAGCTAAGCCACCAAAACAAGACAGCATGATTACATCTGCTCTAAAAACGTATTGGTACATTGTGGTTTCATACACTCGCAAATCCCTTAAATACTCTCTAAATAACTTGTTTTGGTAGCTTTGGCCTCCTGTTCAACCATTATATCTAAACCATCTATTTTCAAGACAAAGCAAGAGTGATGGTGAAAGTTAGCCTGTCAGTTGTTAATGACCATTGCTTCACGCAGAACTACTTGTTCAACTTTGACCTACTCCTCTTAAAGGATAAGGCTGGCATTATTCTATATTTTTCTCATTGTCAACAAATCCCATGAAAACTAAAACTAAGTCCCTTCATTTCTACTGGAGTTGTATATCGTTAAACAATGGGGTCACTTTCATTTTTAATAAAGGCTCAGTCATAAACCTAAACCAGCTGGCTGCTGTAGTTTTTAGCCAACATTATTCAAACAGGAGTAAAGAGTGTATTTTTTGGGGACTATTTTCATTTGCGGATTAATACACATCCATTGTTCTAGTGAGTATTTCCTGCAGCAGGATGGTGCATATGGAATTGTCTCAAAATAAACTACAGTGTCCGTGTTCATGTTAAAGAAGGAATATGTCACCCAGTGCATCAGTGTGTTCATGGACAACACTGGAGCATCAGACATAGGCATCAGGCTTTGGCTATTAACACTACATTTCAGATAAATTCATTGTGGATTTGTTGACAATAAGGAAAGTACAGAATCACCAGACTTATCCAACTGTTTTTGTAAATGCTTGCAGTGGGTGAATATGAATGACATTTCAGACATTTGTTTTTCACTTCCAAGCCAGTGGTTTAGAAAATGAGTGAGGTGACTTGTTTAAAGTCTGTCTGTGTGTTCTTCATTCCCACCTGAACCTACACGTTTTTCTACAATTTTCTGTCATGTCACTGTCTCTTGCACTCACCTCTCTGGCGGACCTGGATAGTCCTAAGTGCCAGGATGTTCTGTTCATCAGAGAGGAACTGCTTCATCTTAATGAAAGGTTCTTTGCCTTTCACGGTCAGCTTCCTCCAGGGTTTGGGTCTTGCCAGGATCTCACTGACCGAGCCCTGGGAGAGCCCCAGCACATAGTGGCCAAACACGCGCTGGCCAATGTTATGCTTCAGCAGCTGCTCCTTCACCTGGAAGGCGATCTCGGCCGTGTCCAGTTGGTCCTCGTCTCCTGCAGTCGAGCTGCCGCTTTCTGACTGGTCGCTGGGCAAGCCAGTGTCGACGCTGCCCACCCCAGCGGACCCTTGGGTGGCCGACATAAGGGCGACTTTGGCTGCATAGAGGGCGGTGGGAAAAGCCATGAGGCCCTCCTTTTTAAAGTGTGGAGAAAGGAGCTGCTTGTGAAGGATGTGGTCCCCTGACAGTCTGTCTCCAGAGCACGGCGACACGGAGAAGGGACGTGGTAGATCGTGGCTGGAGGAGGAGCTATCCAAGGTGGGGGGGCCGGGGCTGGGGGAGGCACGGCCATTCGCCTGAGAGGAGGACGAGTGGGAGGTGGACGGCCTGCCTGTCTCCCTACCTGCATCCTCAGACTGGTCATCATCTGATGACAGAAAACACATGCTCACTGACTGAGCTCATATATAACACATACATGGCTTTTTCACGCCTGCAATCAAACCAGCCAGTACTTATCTACCTGATAACAAGAATATAACGAACCATTTCACTTGCTTTCTAGCATTGCAAACTTAGACTACATCTTGGAGACTCAGTTTATGCAGAAAGATTTGAGTCTGAGAAACACAGACTCCAGACGTGATTGAGCCTGACCAATGAGTGCCAAGCAATCAGTTGGTTTTTAGAAAATGAAAAAAGTCACTGCTTCTCATTAACAACTATTTAAACTTGGTTTCACAGATTGAAAATGAAACATGAGAGACGTTAATTTTACCAATGCTGTGCAAAATCCGGGCCTTATCCACCAGGTATTTGTGAGATGGAAGAAAGGCCTCTTTATCCAGTAAAAGAGCCTCTGCACCCTTGGCAGAATCCTACACACACACACACACACACACACACACACACACACACACACACACACTCTGTTAATTTTCGATTAATCAATTACAGCGGCTATAGATATCCTCATAATGGATGACTATCAGTAAGGCATTCAATGGCACTGCTATAGTTTTTCTTCCCTGAAACCAAGTGAACATTAAGAGGAAACCAAAGGTCTACTTAAGAGAAAGACTACTCTGTTTAAAACTGCTGTGTGAAAAATAAGATGGTGCAGGAGTATACATACCTGGGATGAGCTGCCATTGGCTGAAGCCAGCTTCATTACCTTCAGGATACTGCGGACAGAAACAAACGCACAGACAAAGTCAATTTTTAAAAATTTAAATTCACATTGTTATTAATGAGTTACACGTCCACTCTACACTATAATGGTCACCTGAGTTCAGTTTTAATCTCTTCATAGTCCATCTGGGATTGCAGTTTAGCTTCTAATCTCTGAAATTGAAAAAGGCCAGCAGCATGTTTTATTTCATATTAATAAGAATCTCATTCGTTATCAGAGTCACTGAGGACTGAGGAGCTGTTTGTCATGTTCCGTCACTTCTCATGTGTTGGAGCCACTCACCTCAATAGCTTCTGTCTTATAGGCCAGCTGGCGTTCCAGCTCTAGGAGCTGATTGGCCGAAGTCTCTTGAACTTCCTGTAGCGTGAACTGCAGCCGCTGAATGTTTTCAAGAAGACGGAGGATTTCGCGGTCTTTAGCGAGCAAGGCGGCCTCCAGCTGGGAGGGCAACACGTCGCCCTTCTCGTTCTTCTCCTGACAGGGTGAGAAGGAGATATGACAAAGTGTGTGAGGGGGAGGGGGAAAAAGTCATAAAGGGTGAGGAGGGAAGAAAATGTAAGAGGCCAGCCTGTGAGTCACAATCTCTGTGACTGTTATTCAGACAGTTGGAAAGTGAGTGAATATGACTTCAGCAAAGATGATGAGGTTAGAATTAAAATTGGATTTTCATTATTCAAAGTGATTGTATCTGACAGTAAGGTAGTAGATACAACATTTCTATATTTTGCAGCACTTTGTACATAACATATCTAGGGTTTCCCACAGAATGACAGTGTAACTGTGGTGGCGGCATTTCTCTGCAAAATGGTAAAGTGGGTCGCCCAGGTAATATGTATACCTGGGCGGTAGTTAAGTGACTGACTGGTTATCACTGGAAAGTAAACTACACAGTTATTAAGGCAACGATGACTACCTACTTAAAAATCTAAAGTAAAAGTACTCATGATGCAATAATCCCATCAGTATTATACAACTATATAGTATTTTTTATTATTATTATCAGTGATGCATTAACATGTTGGCAGAATTTTAATGTTGTAGCTGGTAGGAATATTATTTTTAACAATGCATAATACTGACACATGTTTGATATCTGTAAAGTAGTTGCAAACTAGTTGTGTCACATAAATGCAGTGGAGTAAAAGTAGCTTTGCATATAACCTGGCAAGTAAAGTAAATTAAAGTCCAAGTAAAGTCCAAGTATATCAAAAGTGTACTATAAGTACACTCACCTTCCACCACAGCTTAGATGTGGCCAAAAATCAAAAAATATGTCATAGATCAAAACACTTTATTCCTACCCTGCTAGTGCCCTCTGCTGGATGGCAGTTCCCTGTGGTGGCACTCTGGCCACTGGCTAACTGCTCCTTTAGCCTTTCCACTTCCCTCTGGGCCGCTTCCGCTCTCTGCACACAGACATGGTATCACAGCGTTACAGTTTTCATACACCAGCCACATCAATTGGCTAATGAGATGATCAAGGTGAGAGCATATACTTAAATCAAAGGAGGCGCCATTGCTCTGAAATTTCAGAGCCGAGTGAAAATCTGAGCAGGGGCTTGAGCGGACGAGTGCAGCCACCAGTTTATTCTGCTGAGGGGGCTGTTTAGTCATTCCACTTTATTCTCCAAACTGTTTACCTGCTCTGTCACACCCGGCCTGCTAATTAATGATTCATTTTGAGAACATTTATCTAGGAGCTGTTGGCAGAGAGCAGCAGAGTGAGAAAAAGAGCACGGGAGAGAAACGCAGAGGGGAGAAGTCAGGAGCAGAAGAAAAGAGGTATCACCAGGATAGGAAGCAATCAAGGCAGCGAGATAGCTAAGAAACCCTGGCGTTCAGCACTCCGGCATCAGTCGTGCTCGGCAGTCTCCTGTTCTCTGCTGAGTGGAGCCGTGCTGCCACAGCGCGCCCACCGACGGGAGCTCAGGTTTACACTTGCTAATCACACACTCAGGGGAGGGGAGGAGGAAGTGGAAGGAGGGGGAGGAGGGCGCAGGACAGAGGGTGTCTAATTAAAGCCAAGGCTTGATTACAGGAATGATTACCTTAACGAAGGAGCATCTCAATCAGAGAAGCGCAGAGGAAGACTGTACTCACCTGGTTTGCTTTCTCAAGATTCGCCATGATGGCGTCGACCTCCTCTGCCCTGGAACACACACACACAGACAGAGAACAGCAGGATTAATGAGGAGATACGCTCACTCTACAATAAAGAGCAACTCCTTACTGTTGTTGTTAACATTTTTTCTTAAATGTACCGTATAATCCTGTAAAAAGCTGACACATGACAGTTACAGACGTCAATGTTCTAGAAGTAAATGTCATGTTTTTATTTTTCAGAGCAAAACCAAATATAAAAAGGTACCATACTCTTTTGTACTTTTGTAAATGTTTTAATGGTAACAAACTACTAATTTTATATAGCTCTACAGGAGCTAGCATAATGTGCAGGTAAGGTAAGGATGTATGCACACATTAAGTGAAATGCTCTAAATTTATTTTTAAGAAGTAGTTGCAGTTGTACTGCACTGTACAGTTTTTGTTTCAGTGCCTCTGTTAACAATAACTAACCCAAAAACAACACATTAAGTCTGAGGATGAAACGTTCTTGTTTCAGCGTGACAATCATCATCATATTTTGCAAACAAGTTTTGCAAATCAAGGATATTATTCATTAAACAGATCCTCTTACACTACTCTTAGCTAGACAAGCCATAATCTCAGGCATGTACACGTGTTTCAGACATTTTGTCTGCAACATTTATAGTAATGTGGGTAGGCTAAATAGTAGACAAATCTCTCAGTATAACACAGTACAATTCAACAGCACCACAAACCAGTTGAATCAGCAGCTCTTAGTTTGAACAAAACATAATAACCTTCATGAAGGTAGACGTTATTGGCTGTATGACCTCTGTGTCCTCATTCATAGCTACGGCCCTGTCCAGAAGCTGTGGCGAATGAGTATGTATGATTCGTAATCCTAGAACTCTTTTGAGATTGAACTCCAGCTTGTCTCCATACATCCAACAATCAGAGTAGTCTAATTTAAACTGAAGCTCAGCAGGATTATTCATGAGGTTTGTTTGAAGTTCTACAGTTTCATTTTGCACACATGGGACCTGGTTTTCAAAAGGTAGATTGGGATGAACTAACGAGGATGCTGTGATTGATTTAAATATGCACATAGGTTTCTCAAGTTTCGGGACACAGTAGTCCTTTTTACCAAAAGAAATATTTGTTCAAAGAACATATTAGACTTATTTTTACATTAAACAAACTGCATTCAGCTGAACCTTCATTCTCTTTCATGTTTGCACTTTACTGCTCCCTTTATCTCACACCAGGCTGCACAATTTAAATAAATAAAATATTAGTGATCCAACAGAATCACTGTGTCATGAGTACTCAAAAAAAAGACAATACTCCAATATTTCTAAAATGAGACTGAGTGGAATCAGCCAGATACTGAGACTGTCTCAAACCAAACCTATTCTTGGCATTAATGATCATCGGTGTGGTTCAGCCCTGGTTTCAGAGGGTCTTGGCCATGCCCCGGTCCTATCAATAAGGCCAGGATAGATGGCGCCCTGCTGACAGCAAACACTAACAGGTGTCAGCTCCGCGTTTAATGAACTTGTGCAGTACGGAAAATGTTTTGTATTGATTACCTGCTCAGCTACTCAAGCCGAAGCAGACAAATAGTCTTTCTTATCAACATTGAGGAAACAGTCAGTGAGAGTAATAGAGGCTGGCCCGGTGTACAGAGGCTCAGGGTCAGGGAGGGATAACTGCAGCTAGAGCTCTGGGGTCAGTGATGCTACTGTCAGCCCCGAGGAATGTGACCAGGACAACACAAACACATACTAAATGACAAATCACATAACAGAGATGGTCTTTCAGACCGCAGCTGCACACGAAAGGTAAGGCCAAACTGAAAATGTGCCCAATCCAACAAAATGGATGGCAGTGGGTCTAGAAACATCAGCTCAATTGTGCCATGGATTAAGCCTGGGAGAAAATCCATTAGCAGCGGCTGACTGTGCTCTGGAGCACAACCCAAACAAAGGAGTGTTTACTTTGAATGTCTATCGACATCCTTCATACAAGCTCAGATTCATTTCAGGCGTTTGGTGGATACATTGCGCTCAAAGACCAGGACAAGGTAGAGTGTTTTCTGAAGCAATCTTTAAATGGAGCAATTCTTCTTGAGGGCTGTCAAGGCCCAGCTGCCAGTGAAGGCAAACACAGACCTCTCTCATCGACCTGCATTAGTGGCTGAGTCACTCTCACTCTCCGCCTTCACAATGGCATTCCTCAGCTCTACGCTGGACATGAGTTTATTTAGGCAAAATAAAGAAGAGCAGCTTCAGCACTTCAATTGCTACAATGAGCACCAGTGAGGAAGGCCACAGAGGAGGCAAGTGTAACCTACCACAACTTGAGGGAGGGGGAAGGGATATAAAAGTTTGTCAGAAATATGTGGTAAAGTAAACACAAAATGTAAAATCAGAGGCAGACTCTTACTTGTTTGTCATCTCTTGGTTGTATTTACACCGCAGGTCCAGCAGCTCTGTCTGTGCAGTGTTCAAAGCTGGTGAGAGGCAGACAGGGGAAGTGAGATATTAACTTAAAAAGTGCACGAACTTTGAACTTAAAGCTACATTACTCTTCTTTTTTTTTGCCAATACAGTTTTGGGATACATTAATATTTCTTTTCCATATTTAAAATACAGGTCAGTTGTAGTTCAAACATAATTGATGTATGAACACCGTTAACAGTCGAAGAATTCCTTGTAATATGACATTTAACTGTTACACATGCTGAAAAACAAATTTAATAAAAAAATGTGTTTGTTTTAACTTTTAGTTATGTCAACAAAGCAGCAGCAGCTTATGTGTCTTTCAGCAGGGGGCACCATGCAGCAATTACAAACGTATTGGCTCTTTAAAAGGTTGAAATAAAATTTAACAGCTAAAATACGTGCCAGTGTTTAAACCACTTACATGAATGCAGAACCTTGATCTTCTCCTCGGCCTCTGAGAGTCTGTCAGCCAAACTAACATCGGTGCTCTCCTCCTCCTCCCTGGGAGAAAAACTTCTGTCAGTTACTTCACTACACCCTGACCACACATTCATATGGATAAAACTCAAATGTAGAATATTCACTGTATTTTTAAGGTGTGTCTTGGAGCCTCATTTGGTGCACATTCAGCCTTGGTTTCTTTTTTAAAAACCTTTCATTATTAGCTGTTGTTGCAGATGTCTCACTACAAATTAAAATGTGCCCAGGACAAGCTAAATGGGGACATTTAGGCTTTAATGTCCAGGGTCACAGACAGAAGACAAATCTCTAAACTATTCTTATATCATTAAAAGTTGAATATTGTTACCTCAATGACCTTTCAAATGGATTGAGAAATCTCTGCATGGGGAAAAGGTTTGGAACATTAAAGGGTTATCCTTGACAATCCTAAAATACATGCCCCCTTTTTATTATCCATAAAGTAATCACTAATGTAAATGTAAGCAGTGGTCTGTACTGTAGGAATTTGGTAGCAGAGGGTAAGACAGTTCCTTCATCAATACAGGAAATATAAACCTAAAGTAAATCTTTTGTGTCTGATTGTCAGTCAGAGGCAGAGAGTGTGTCACTGGTTCTCACCCTTGGCCTTCAGCTCGGTCCTGGTAATTCTGCTGTGGGGAGCCCGGGGCCCCGGGAGCGGGTGTGCTGTTGGGGGTCATCAGAGAGACTGGAGAGCTAGATTCTGGGGCGTCCTCTGTCACTGTTGCCCCTGAGGCTTCTGGGGCACCCTCTGAGGGCTCTGTGTGAAAGGAAAAGGAGTTCTCCAACATCAGCGGAGTGATCTGATATTAACAGGTAAATATGATAATTTATTTCCTTTTGAAGTAGTCATCTTAAGGTGGCCATATTTCATATAATTCAAAGTGTGACCTGGTACATTTAAATGTACTTCCCAGAACTTTCAGACCTGAACATTAGCTGCCATTTTAGCCACTGCATAAAAAAAGAAAATTAGCATTCAAGTGGGACTGCTCCCTGATTTAGGTGATTTTGGCCTGACCTGTCTTTTCAAGGCACTCCAGGTGTTTCTTCCAGTGCCCGCTGATCTCTCGTACTAGGGCCTCGCTGTCGGGAGCCAAACTCTGAAGATGCTGCAGCCTTTCCTCCAGGGTGTGCGAGGCCTCCAACACAGGAGCTGGATCTGTGGAAACAGACACACAAACAAATCTCTGTAGAGAGAACTCCTAGCATTCACATGATATCCATACACTCCTACTTTTCAAAAAAAGCAAAATAGCTGTTTTACTGTGTGCGCTGCCTGTAAAGCACATTACAGAGTTTTCTGCATCGCAGTTTCAACAGAGGCAGACTATTCCACTGAGACTTCTTTCCAAAGAGTGACTCTTAGACTCTTCCGATTCAGGCGCCTTTGAAAATTTCACAGGCTGGACCTAATGACACAAGTGCTGTTCCGACCCTTCACATGTACAGAAATCAAGTCTAATGAGTCTTCTCACACGCTGATGAATGGCAAAAAAGACAAAAAGACTGCCATGAATATGTCCCAAGTATACACCTAGGCAAAGTGTAGAAAAAGTCTGCTCCTGAAAAGGGGGTAAAAAATAAAAAAAGCGAGATTCTTTAGCACAACAGAGGAGCTGTTTTGCAATGCATGCGCGGCAGCACCGGGCCCATGGGGCCAACTAGGAGGCTGTTTCTCAGCTAACAAGTCTCCTCTGTATCATTTGATCATTTAAATTATTATGCCAGGAATTCTCAGGAGGCAGCTCGGCACTCCACATCACAGGGCTGTTTTTAATCTTCCCCTTCCCTTTCTTCCCCTCCCGAAAAGTTCAACAGCTCAGAGAGAGAGAGCTGCTCCTGTTGTGTACCTGCCTGCCGAACACCAAAGGAGGTGACTTCTAGTGCCAAAGCACAGAGAGGGAAGCTCAGGGGAGCTCCTTGACAAGGGGGGAGGCAAGATGTAGAGCCGTGAACACACACACGCACTGACACACACACACACACACACACACACCGCAGCCCTTCAAAACTCTAAAAGAGGAGGAAAATCGCTGCTTTGCTGCACAAACTTTTCTCCCACAGCTTTCATCCACTCATCTTAAGACTTCTGTGTGGAACCCAATTGGATCCCTTCTTCAGTATGGGCACTGACTGAAGTGACTTTTCATAAGAAGTTGGAGCCACAGACGTTTAAACTTTGCCAGATGCCACAGAGAGAATGCAAACTCTCAGCCAACAGGCCACGAAAACAAATGCTCATCAGAGAGCCAAAACTTCTGCAACGTGCAATTTGTTGAAATCCTGGCCATACATTGCAGCTCGCCATATTTGCATTTTCATCAGACAAACATTTTGGGCCATTTAATTGATTGAGCTATTTTTCCCAGGACCGTTTACAGTCAAACATTGTCTGCATTCATTGTTACACCAACTGTGGAGATATTGCATCAGTCACAAGGGACATCACTATTAAGAGCACAGCTCTTCTAAGACAAACAGGATGACTTAAAGCACTGCTATTCCATCGACCCACTGTCACAGAAATCACTTTATCAGCCTCTTTCCCATATATCCTTTCAACTTTTAATGATCAAAGGACAGAGATTATAGTAAGGGATCTCTCACACATGGACAAGCCGGGATTATCAATCAGTGGCAGGGGAGTAAAGTAAAGTCAAATTTAAAGTGAAGGGATATAACTTAAGTCTGTATACAAAATTAACCCCAGTCAAAGTAGAGCAGCGGGGATTCTCTCTAAGGGCCCGGGATCTACAGTTACTGAAGGAGAGTCCGGAAAGACTGCTGATAACTTTGGAAAATAGAGCTACTAATTGATGTTGCTAATAAGAAGCAGTGGATCTTCTTTTTAGAGCAGCTCTGATGGTAAATCCAGGAATTCAACAATAACCCGACCACTCACCTTCCTGTTAATCAAGAAATATAACACAGCTGACCAGGCATAATGTACATCAGGTGAATCGGGCATCTCTTATCTTAATTGTAGATGATTGGATGTCCGCTCTGAGGTCATGATAACTGATCGGGCAACAGCAGCTCATTTAAACTAATAAATCACAGGAGATTTAATACATTATCTTCTCTGGTGAACACAGGTCCAGCTCTAGAGGCATCACAGCCACTGAGAAGAGGTTCAGTAACGTCACTGTGAAAACACGAACACATCCATTCACTCACAATGAGAAGCTGTCTGCTATTAAAGCATAATTCTGGTCTATTACAACTTTTTTTGTTTTGACCATCACTTCTGTCAGTTATAATAACATTGTACTCACTAAAGTAATTGCTGAGATCTGGGAACATGATGACATCGCTACAACGAGGTCCAATGGGGTGAGAAAGCAGTAAGACAATCAGACAGGTTGCAAATAAGCCAAAACAGTTTATAAAGATTTACAACAATTTCTTTGTATATATTTACTCACAACTACAGTAAGTACAGTAGGACAAAATTTAACCAGAAGTTTGATAAATGTGATGCATGTCTACAACTTATATTAACTGTGTGAACTGTAGTTCTGTGCTGTTCACCTTTGTTTTCTCTTCTAAATATGTTTGGCTAACCAAACCGTCTGACTGCTGGTGTTTCTTGCTCCATCTGACCTCTTTTTGTACCCAGACTTCAGAAATCAACAGAAAATTAGAGGAGACTAATAAACAACCATGTATACGAAAGAGAAAAATAGTAAGGATGTGTCATGGGAATCTGCAGACTGACTTAGAAATGAGTTAGGGTAATCCAATTGTAAATAAAGGAGATTTGACTAGTCTGTGTTTTGAAAAATGAGTTTGATAAATGATGCTGAAGGAGAGCGTTGGCTGCTTTTATTGAAAAATTGAGATTTAACCTTTTTACGCGCTGACAGATTGTAGGTTTTGTATTTATGGTCATTTACATTTCCCTTTTAATTTTCTGGATCTAGTGGGAGTCAATATTGTGCTTTGTAATTTTTAAAAATTATATTAAATATTAAAAAAGGTGAGATGCAGCAGTATACTTAGTATCTGTGGTGATCTATAAGACATGTGATCAAGGTTATGGACTGTATATAAAGGAACTGGATGAAGGCAAAGTAGTGAAAGTGTTTGGTGAATAAAGCATGGTGTACTGGAGGCGTTTTTATTCTGATGGACACTGAAGCACACACTGGTCGGCACCTTGCTGTGTGTTCTCAAAGTTAGAAATGAAAGTGTTATTAGTACCAGTCCAAGAGATGGCCAAAACTACAAAAATAAGTTGTGATAAACCCTACCTTGCTAATAGCCAACAAATGTTAGTATGACTTTTAATTGTTTTGCACATTCTCAGCTGCACTGATATTGAGTTTCATCATCCCTTTGGCTGAGCGATAATGAGGCTGCCACCCTGTAGCTGCCTTCTTGTGGTCACTGTGTTGCTGTTTCTGTGCTATTGCACTATCGTGCTATCTCAAAGAAGTAGGAGGCAGTTACTGTATCTGGGTGAGCCTTCAGTCCAGGGTAGCGGGAGCCAAAGGCTGTCAGAAGCTGGACAGCTCAGCAAACTGCAGGTGGCACCGGGGGAGGACGGTGCACAGGTTTAGGATGTGTGTCTAGGTGGGTGGGGGTGTACCAGGGTGGTGTGCGCCAAGACAAGCAGGTGTGTCGGGGCGGTCCGTCTTGGCCCTGTCAGCGATACACCATCATTAGGCGGTGTGGGCGCAGCAGGGTGCACCATTATGTCTCCCTGGGCCCTGTGTAATTACGCTCTGACATAATTAACCCAGCAAGCCCATTAGCCAAGCATTGGCTGGCTGAAGAGAGAAAAAAAAATGCTATAATTATTTGTTGTGCGCATGTTAATGAGGCCAGCTGTGTTCCCATCATACAACACGAACAAATTAATTTACAAGGCTGTGCTCCAAGGTTTTTTCTTTTCATTCAAAACAGTCTTGTTTTTTTTCCTCTGAGTGGACTTCAAGGTCCATAAACACGCTCTGCCGCTGCTGCAACAAACAGTAACACTGCTGTAATATTGTTGTCAAGAACCCAAATCTAGGTTGAGAGAACACTTAGTCTTTCCTTTCACCTTCACAGACAATGTAAAGTGATATAAGGTATGTAGGATAAATCGCTGCCTCTTTTCTTCTACCTGTCAAGGATTAGTTTCGATTAGAACAAACACTAACCGCTTGCAATAAATTCATAAACACGACTTTTTTTGTGTTTGTGGTGCATTTTAAACCAACGAGCATTTGATATTCAGATAGCAAAACCGAAGTCTCGCTTTACCTTGATGTGGCAGGAGTGAGAAAATACTAAAATAAAAAGATAGGTGGAATGAAGAAGAAAAACAATTGTGGGAGGCGGCGGCGGCGGCTTTTGTGTGTGAACAAAACAAAGCTGAGAGAGAAACTTCTTAACCTGTTCTTTTTCATTGCTGTTCCATGTCTTTGTTTGACAGACTGAAGGACGAAGAAGGAATGACATCAATACCAACACATTTTAAAGCTTGGAACAAAGAGAGGAGCCAGAGCTAGATAGCATTTAAAATTAACATGAGACGCTGCAGTGAAAAAGTGCCAATGACATCCAAACCAAACTTCACTTGAAATTATACAAAAAATAAAACAACCTACCTTACAGTCTTATTTATGGGACATGTAAGACAAATCACAATGAATTAACCTCATCAAATACACCAGTCTATTGTCTTTACATTTTTGAATCCCATGGTTACATCTTATCTTCTCTCAGACACACACACACACATTCCTACACACACACACACACACAGTTGCTTTCTTTTAAGAGCACACTCTCTCCTGGTCCCTCTGGGGTCTCCTACTCCACAGGGATCAGTTGGAGAGGCCCAGCTCTTTTATGAACATAATGCATTATTAAGCACCTCAAACATCTCCTGGGCCTTTGTTTATTACTGCTCTTATTAATCACTTGTGCATAATCTCGTCCCGCCCAGAGAGCTTTCATTTTCCATCAGCTTTTATACGTCGTTATTTTCCGACAGACCGCCACAAACAAACGCGCGCGCCACTCCTTCTTCCCTCTCATCCTACTCTGCTGCAAAATTACAATAAAGCCAGCGTGCTGTGCCTTGCAGGCCTCTCTCACTGGTGCTTGCTTATGTATATGAAGGGTTGAAGAAGGACAACTATTCTTTATGCATTTGAATGACTCTGAATTACTAAGGTCAGTACGTTCTGTTCTGATAATCTCATTGCCGAGGGAAACATCTAATGTGAATATGTAAGGCACTTACAACCATCTCACAGCACAAGAAGACATGTGACAAGTGCCAAAAAAGCTGCTTGTGCTGTGCTCCGCAGTACCTGTGGTCACCACTAGCAAGCACTGTTGCCATAACATTTCCACTAACGCACACAAACGTGCATACAGATGCACACACACCTCAGACATGCCGTAGGCCTGGCGCACACACACACTTAGAGGGGTGTATTCAGATCAGAATCTTCAGAAACTCTCAGTGAGCTCCCCGCTCAGATAAAAGGAGCTGTGTTCTAAAGGAGAGAGGGAGCGGGGTGGATCCTGAGGGATGAGTGTGTACTGAGAGGAGGCAAGGAAGAGCAAACACCTGGAGCGTCAGTCTCAGGGCTACGCCCCTGGCGACAGGGCCTCGCTGATCTCACAGAGGTGGCAACAAACGCCGACGTTCAAACGCCACTCGCGCGCACACACACACATACACACACTCCAGGAGAGAAGAGCAGAATGAGACGGCGAGGAGGAGGGGAAGAAAAAGAGAGAGGAAGTTTGGTGCATCTCGGGAAACCGATTAATTCGGCAGAAGCTGCCACTGTTTTTCAGCGTTCAGTGATCAGGACGTGTTTATCTGCACTGATCAAAACCGTGCGGAGGTGATATAAACATTGTTAGGGAAACACTGTTAACAGGCCTCTTTCAAGCCCCAGACTGGGTAGGAGTTACAGTGCACAGCATGGGGAGATGTCACAGGCAAATCAAAATATAGAACGCTAATGAAACACTCCAGTGGATTGACATCTCGGCTTAGGGGCCCCATAAAAGGCAAGAGGAGAGAGGAAAAAATCACTTCAATCACTTCCATCAAGAAGTTATTTCTGTTCGGAGTTTACTGTTGCATTCGAGTTGCCATTGAACAGGAGCATTACCTTGCATTAACAAAGGAGAACATTATCACGCTGCAATCTCACCAATGTAACGGATCTGTTATTTGTATTCAATAGTGGGCCCGGCAAAGTGGATAACTGATATGTGACCAGATGTTAATGATAGCCTGATACAACAGGTCACATATTGAGCTGCTGCTGCGTGTGCCCCTCCCCCTCCGTTCCTTGTTCGCCTCTTGCATTCATTAAGTCTGCCGTCGGCCTGTTCTGATTGGACTGAAGGCCTCAGTGTGTCGGCACACAAGTGAGCACGCACACACACACTGAGAGCGAGGCACTTTCAAATGAAATAATAGGAGGGGAAAACGTCCTGCAATGAATAGTAATAACTGCATTA
Source organism: Micropterus salmoides (assembly GCF_014851395.1). NCBI lineage: Eukaryota > Metazoa > Chordata > Actinopteri > Centrarchiformes > Centrarchidae > Micropterus > Micropterus salmoides. The sequence continues at coordinate 6,471,790 of NW_024044459.1, forward strand.
AGATTAACGAGCACGGCGTGTAAAGAATAATTGCATCTGTCAAAAGATTAAAAATACATGAGCTGTAGCATTTGTTGGGGGAATGGTGGGGAAGCTCACTGTTGTGTTTGAGGGGCAGAGAGAAATGAAGTGGGGCCACAGCCAAATGACTGTCCTCCGGTGTACCTGGAGTCATCCATTCTAGCGAGGGGTGGGCAGGAGGAAGGGGGGTAGATTGTGACCTTGGACACCAGCAGCAAGACTTACAGTGACAAACAGGCACAGGATACTGTAGGCCCGCCTCACAGATGGCAGGGCCCGACAGAAATACTCTCAATGGTCTGGCTTCTGTGTGCCTGCAGCCAGAGAAGTGGGCGGATATCTGGCAATGAAGGCACCTAATGTCGCGATCAGATGGTTGCTGTGTCAGATCAGGCAGTCAATGAGTCATAAATTGCTGTTACTTGGCTGAAAGACAGGAAAGATTACAAGTTGGACCCTGACCAATCATAGCTCGCCGTCCTTCATAACTTGCATGATGTACATTGCTGATTGGGAAGGTAGGGGCCAGTTCATCTTCTCTCACATTCCTTCCTTCAATCATCATTCCGCTTTTGCTTGCCATGTTTACAGTTGTATCCAGAAAAGTGCTCTGTGCTGCTTTGGGTCAAAATCACAGAATGTGTCACAGGAGTGTGAAAACTAGGCGAGAGAAGGAAAAAAAAATAAACGCACATGCTTTGTTGAGACAGAGCAAGGTGTCCCAGATGCTGCATCGAGCCATTTCTCGGGCCACAGAAATGTCTTTGACATTTTGGGGGTGGGGGTGGGCTGTTGTGTGTACGGTTAGAAGAGAAACTGCATGGCCAGATTAACCTGTTAGAAGGCCCTGGGGCAAAGATTTGCTCTTGGGCCACTACAGCCTGAATGTAACCTGTTGCTTTTATGCTTCCCCATTAAGTCCAGAGCACACAGAAGACTATATATAGCAGCTTGGGAATGTGTTATGGGACCCAGAGACAAACTCCTACTCCTACTTATTAATATGCAATGTGAGCACCAAATAATAAAAATAATTTAGGCACATTTTGACACAGGGCCTCTCTATAAGACATGCCCATTAGATTAGGTCCCTTAGGGCCTCCCAGGTTAAGGGATCCTGGGGCAGTTGCACGATTTGCCCGATTGGTACACCATCCTTGACATAATTGTCTGGTATGAGATGGTGTAGCTTGCTAGCCTTAGCTGCCAAGTTTGTGTTAGCAAACTTTAATCCTGTATTCAGGAATCATCTGGTTTTGTTCAGAGATGGAAAGTTTGTAGCACTTAACTGTGACGGACGTTCTGGGCTCCAGAATCTGGAGCATCATCAGGGCTACGCTTGCTCAGTAAATACTTCAAAAGAAGAAGAAGAGGAAGGTGGCAGCCTGTTTAACCACAACGTCTCATTTTGTATTTCTAAACACGTTAAATACAGAAGTGGATGTGGAAGGTTTGAAGTTGTTGGAAGGTACCTTTTACGCAGCTAGGCTGAGTAACAAAAGGTAATGTATGACTGCTTCTCGGTACTCTCTGACCTTTGCTGAGAAAGAAAACAACTGGCTTCACGTTTAAAGCTAAGGTCAAATGGAGGTAGGAGGCTGGCTTTGTTACGTCACCTGATATAACCTGACACATACTACTGTGTACTCAATATAATACATTGTCTATATAAAGAGTAAAATATTAGGTCCCTTGATAGCAAAAGTTACTGTAGTTTTTTTCTTACACGTAAGAGTTGATGTTGGGTGACAGTGGCCTTTCTTTTAATTTCTTTGTTCTTGAACATAACAACTCTTAGTTGACTCTATTTTCTACTTGAGAGAGGTTTGTGACAAAATACATCCCACAAGACGCTCCTGGGCTTGAATTAAGGCCTTGATATAAAAGGTATAGGTCAGAAAATCAAACTGAATACATCTTCAAAGAATGGTATTTCTTATCAAGGAAATAACTCCATTCAAAGTGTGTGTGAGTATGCGTGTGTGTGTGTGTGTGTGTGTGTGTGTGTGTGTGTGTGCGCGCGTGTGTGTGTGTGTGTGGTGGTGGTGGCGCAATATCAAGCAGGGGACTTCAAGGAAAAATGGAGACCTTTAAAAGTCAGTTGCTGCCGTCGCTATTTCTCTGACGCAGACTTTTATCTTGTATTCATTGAATCTGTAAACAGCATTCTCTACTCCTGCCACAAGTGTTTCTCTGATCTAGACTGAGATTGGGCTGCGTTTTGCTGGCGTCTCCTGCAACAAAGAGCAATAAAGTACATGTGCCCTGGCATTGAAATAACAACTGAATAAACACATAGTATGTCTTTCCTCTCCTCTAACTTACTGTCTTTGCCCCTCTCTCCCTTTTCCCCCATTGGCCTCATCAGGCCTGCGTTCCACACTAAGCCAGACTTCAGTTGGGATTTTAATTGGCCCTCCACAATCAACAGCAGAGCTCCTCAAGGATGTGTTCACTCCTCCACCAGGCTACACTCAAGGACCAGTGCTGGGTTTTGAAGTGGCCTCACGCAGAGTTTTGGAAACCACTCTGAGAGCACAGACTTTGAAAAATAGATAAGAGCCACAGGGTACAGGGTTTTGTGTATCTTATATCCATGTGCTGTTGTGCCATATCTATCTATGGCAAGAAAATTATTTTTTGGTTTGTTTGTGCTGCTTCATATATACATGATATGTTGTAGTGTGTGTACACTTATAGGGCCGGTCCATAGTGGTAGTGGTAGAGGTTTGATGGGTAATTTATCCCCGAGGAGTGATCTTTGAAGGGGGAAGAGATAATTGTAGAAGTAATATGTGTGAGTGCGGTGTTTATACTGCTGCGGTTGTTGTTGTTTGTGAAGATGCACACCTCTGGTCTTAGTGGGAGACTCACCTGGGGCCTCGATAAGCTGTTTGTAGATTCCCAGGAAGGCAGACTCGGCCTCCTTACTGCGCTTGTTCAGAGCAACCACCTGCAGGGGAGAAGACGCCATTAAGGAAAACATCGACTGATATAATCCTGGCATATGTCTAACTCACAATGCACAGCGCATTTAAATTTCACGCATTAAAATGATGCTTTTAGCAGAAAACGCTTAAAATCTTAAGTAGCTAACAATGAATCAATAGTAATGAGAGCAAAGGTCAACCTCACAGCAATTCCAATAAATGAGACAAACATTCCTGCATGTCTTGTACAGTATCTTCAGTATGTATAACAGAGAAAAACTGTGCAGTTCATAGCTTGTGCTCACATTCACCATTTATGAAGCAGTGTTTCTACATAAGCTCCAACAACTAGAGAAATAAGCCGTAAACTATGGCGATGTCCTCCCTGTGTAACTACCATTCTGCTGCATGTTGCGAGGTGACATTTGGCCTGTTAAATGTAGGTGCCGGCGTGCGTGCGAAGGCTCGCCAGTGACAGCGGCCTCCATCACCAGCAGCACTCGGCACCTGCTATCCACGGCTCGGCGGGTGATGCAAACCAATTAACAATTCATTAGGAGGGACAAAGAAAGCGAATTAGCCACCACCTGGCCCCATGGAGAGGGCACCTGCACTAGTGGGTATGTGGGTTACCCTGCTCCCAGCTCCCGCTAAGACCTCGGGCCTGTTTGTAAGTCAGAGGACGCGCTGTAGCCGCCTTTCGACGTCCTCTGCTCTGCAACAGTAAATCAGATCAGGCTCATCCAAATGACCCCCCACTCCAAGAGCAGACTGAATTCAAATTATTGACATCTATTGTTTATGTCATTTCTGTCACTGTTGATCACAGCCTCTGTCGGTTTGGCTCAATGGACTCCACAATGGAGTGTCAACTGCGCGGTATAGCTGCGCCAGGCTGCTCCTCATCGCTATGACTACACAAAACATTAATTTCGCAAAGGCTGAAAACACTTATGAGAATGGTGGTGGTTGCCGCGGCGGCGGTGGTGGTGTGTTGGGACTGTTTAGTGGGGTTATAAATAAGGTGTGTGGAGAACAGCGAGGGACGGAGAGCCTTTGATTTACTGGAAATGGCTGGCGTCATCCCTGGGGAGGCATAACGACAGCATCATGTTTAAAGAAATATCATAAAGATCAAGCAAATCCCCCCCCATCACTCCCACTTGAAGCAGCTCAGAGGAGTTCATGGAAAATGGAAAAGGCTGGAGCCCAATCAATACAGATGCAATAGTCTGCAGCTCTCAGCCAGCTCCCAGCTACACTGTGCTGTTGTTTCACTCAGCTATACCCCAATTTAACCCCACCCCACCCCCACCCACCGACCAGCCTCCATCTGCCCCCCCCCCCCCCCCTCCCCCACACACACACACTCCGCCACCTTTCCTCTCCTTTCCTTCCAGGAGATGACATTAATGTTGGCATGTTCCTTCACAAGCAGTATAAATGTGTGAAGCTGGATGGCTCAGTTTCCATCTTTATATGTGGATTATGAGTACATCAACAACTAGTGTTGGTTCAGCTAAGGTTTGCTTTACACCCACTGACAGCTTGTTTTTATGTTTGCTTCATTTTTACTATAGACAGGAGCATTTTCATCAGTGTCATCACTAGCCAATAACAAACCTCGGCTCTTCAACGTGACGATGAGCAACGCTCCTACAGCACTGTTTGACATCCAGACAAACTATTTTCAACCTGAGCTCACACCTTAACTACATGGCCACTACAATCAACTACATGGTTACTACTATCAAACTTTTCACTGACAGTCATCTGGCTGGCCTTGTCTTCCTCTAAAGCATATACATCAATTGAGGCTTCCATCTGCATACATAAAAAGCCTGAGATCCTGTGAAGGCAAAAGCTAGGGCTCCTTCTTCCAGGTACACGCGGGGTCTGCTGGCCCTCCATCATCCTTTAACGAGAGAACACGGAGATTACCTCCACAATCACACCATTAACCTGCCTACAGACGCTAGCAGAGACATCAATCACACGCCTGCCTGATGCCTTCTCACGTTAGCGCCCGCTATGCGTATATACCCCCCCACAGCCCACCCTTGCTATCATCAACGCACTTTGAGGTGTCGCGCATAATATGGGCTGATCAGAGAGTCATCTTCATCTCCATGCTAATCCACCTCCAGCCAAACACATTGGATTTCAGAGCCAGAAGTCTCTACTATACTAACAGAAATGAGCAGATAAGGCTTGAGGAAGGACTATAACTGGCAAATCTCTTCTCCTCTTTTTGGATGCGAGATATGGCTCTGGCCCTGGCTTCGGCTCACAGCGCATTCTTTGTTTTCACCCGTTTTGTGATAAAGGATATGGCTACCGAGGGAATGGGCTTGGCCACAGGTTGATTTTACAAGCAGGAGTAAAGCCTGGGGCAGAGTAGCAAGAGAGAGACAAAGGAAACCTGTTAGCGCTCCTCCATAACTCTTCACGCAGCAACAGTGGGCAGAACACAGCCTCTGGGACAAGGCTGCTGGGAAATACTTACTGATAAGCCTTTGAGAATACTTACAGTACCCGCTAGTGAGTGTGTGTGTGTGTGTGTGTGTGTGTGTGTGCCTGTGTGTGTGTGTATGAGTGTGAATGAGTGAGAGAGAGAGAGAGAGAGAGAACAAGCTAACATGTGTTGAGGAAAGAGAAATAAATGAAGGGGGAGAGAACAAATCTAGAATGAAGTAAAGGAAGAGTGAAGGGCTACTGAGCGACATACAGAGAGAGACAGAGAGACAACAGAAAAGAGAGGTTCGCATAAAGAGCGCAATTAGCAATTATGCAGTCATCAATTACAATTATCACAACTGGTGATTATGCAATTATCACTCTAAATCATCGTTTCCCCCTCTGCCTTACCAGTTTGCCACCCCCTGTGATTTGGTTGTTTGAGGATGGGTTGTGATGATGCAGGTGATTAGAGTGTGTGACGATGATGGGGGTGTTGGCCGTGTGTCAAGGCAGATCTTGCACTGTGTGTGTGTATGTAAATAAGTGTGTGAATGCTTGGAGCATGTCTGCATATGCATCTGTGCCTGGGTGTACACAACATGTGGCTTAATTCTCTGTTGTTGTTTTGTGTGTGTGTCTGTGTGTGTGTGTACATGCAGTGTTCATGGATACACTGCTCCCATCTCAAGGTGAATATGGTTGGTGCTGCTGGTTGTTTGGGGACAGCAAATGGTGTGGTTCCACAGTCCCTGAGGCCTCCAAATTACCTGTCATCTTCCCCATGATGCAAAGGTCAGTGCACAATCATAGGGAGTCCATCCTACTGTGCTGCTCACTGAGCACCAGTCCAGCCCACAGGCTGACAGGATGTCACAACAACCCCGGTCCCGCTCCATGCTTATTAGAACGAAACAGTGGGAAGCCCACCACCACCGCAACACCACTTGTCACAACACCTTCCAGAAGAAACCACTGGATTTGTTCCATCCTTATTGTTAATATAAGTGTGGAGAAAATAAATAATAATAAATATGGTCAGCACTCTATGTTATGTTAAGTTGCACTGAAATCTAAAGCTGGGAGGGTTTATTTTTTTATTCATTTGCTTTAAAAACATTTCCAACAGCTGACCTCAATTGTCCTTCCACTTCCAACGTCGCCATTTTGAGCCTTGTATAATGTCCAGTTCTGCCTATTTTTCTTACAGCTTATCTTCTTGCAGAAATATTTGTCAAGTATAAAGAATTACTAACCATCTGTCCTGTGTAGTTAGAATCCACTTTTCCCCAGTTCCTCGCAAAAGCTTTTTTTACTAGCAACTAATAATATTTTAACCGATTTTTTTTCTCTTCCTAATACAATTATTTTGTAAAACTGCAAGAATAAAGTATCATATCAACTCACAGGGGTCTTCAAGTACGGAAGAAGTCTACAGGTAGAGTTGCAACTAACAATTATTTTCATTGTCAATAATTCTATCTATATCTATCTATCTATATTTTTTCAATTAAGTTAATCAATGAGTGTGTAAAACGTCAGAAAATAGTAAAAAAAAAAAAAAAAAGAAAGAAAAAAGGCCAGTCTCTGTTTCCCTATAAATATTTAATTTACATTTACATAAAACACTGAACTCACTGTTCAGAAGCTAGAACAAGCAAATGTTTAGCATTGCATTAGCATATAGCTTGATACATGACTTAAACAATTAACTGATTATTAATTATTATTGTGACATTTATTTTCCATCAATCGATTAATTGATTATTCAACTAATTGTTTCAACTTTAATGCAGATTCATAAAAATATGGGTTTATAATATTGCAATAAATTCTATTTCTTTAATAGGTTTGCTAATGCAAAAGTGAATTACATTACATTAATTCATTTAGTTTACGCTTTTATGCAAAGCGACTAACAACTGCGATATGTGTCAGAGGTCGCGTGCCTCTGGAGCAACTATAGGTTAAGTGTCTCGTTCGGGGACACATTTGGTGGATGTGTCAGAGTGGGACTCTCACACCAAAGGCATGAGTTTTATCCACTGCACCACCACCCCTAATTATTAAACTTTCAGAATGTCCCTTTACTTTCTGTACAAATCAATGTTTCAATTCTCTGGAATCCACTGGACTAGCTGAAATGTTTGTTAATCAGCAAAATGATTCCATATATCGCTCAGTATTGTCCCTTAAATAAAGATAAAAATAAATCAAAATGTTATCTGACTTTGAATGTGATTTTGAAGAAAATTAAGAGATGCATCTTGACGGCTGACAGGCCACAGGAATGTCTGCCTCACTCGTTGGAGGACAACAAAATTTGGGTGTTTCAACATTGTACAAACAATCCAAGAACAAACCTGCAAACCTACAGTTATGTGCTTACAGTTCCATTTGTATGTGATCTGTATGCTCAAAAAAGTAAATGCAAAACCACAATTTTCCCTTCAGAAGCAAAGGAAAAGATCATATTTTAGCGGTGCCACCCAGCACTTTTGCAGCTGTCACTGCTGCCGTTTGTTTTGTGGGTTCAGAGGAGAGGCAGGAGGAGAGAGATGAGTTGGTGGGGAGTGACTGATGAGTGGGTGCAGGAGAAGGGTAAACACACACACTATTGCAATACTGTCTGGGCGGTGAGAGACCCGCGTACATCCACACAGGCACACCCACGCGTGCGCCTGTGCACACACACACACACACACTTGGAGCATGCAAACCCACACATACCTAGATGCACACTACACACAGACTGTGTTTGAGGGCAGATTTAATCATGGTGACACCCATCTCAAAGCGGTGGTAGCAGCATGGCCGTGGCTGTGGCCTTCTCTGGATGCCCGGCGAGATGAGCAGTCAGAGCACTGACACACATCTCGTCGCCACGTCAATTCCAATCAGCGGTGCCTGTCAGTCAACGCATCGCGCTCACTACAGACTGATGCCACCGCCACTCTGCCCCTGTAGAGCTGCCGTCTCAGCCAAATAAATGGCCAAAGCTGACCAGTATTCTTTTGTACCACTTATCCGCTCTGATGTGAATACATGTTGCAACGATGCAGTGACAAATTCACAGTGAGAATACAACTCGACTCATGGAAGCCTTATGGGAGAAGCTCACCTGCATTTGAATGGAAGTAGAGGGGGGCCTTGTAGAGTGTAGAGCAGAATATGTTCAGTGTAGGTTTTAAGAGCCTATTAAGCCACACAGAAGGTAGGAAGGACTTTCATATTATGTTTGTACAGCTATTACTGCAGTCAATAAAAAAGATAATTCTACTGCCACGCTAGCTACATTGTGATGCTGTATTTAAGCACAGTGGCGCTTTGAGCTAAATGCTAATGTCAGCATGATAATATGCTCACAATGACAATGCTAACATGCTGCTGACCATGTTCACCGTCTTAGTTTAGCACAGCATTAGCATATTAGCACTCAAGACAAGGCTGATAGGAATTAGTTTTGCAGGTTTTTGGTCAAAAACCAAAACATTGGACAAACTGTAATTTTGACCTAATAATGGCACTAGATGAAAGTCATCAAGAGTCCTCCTCTGACCATCAATGTCTGTACAGGACTTCATGGCAACCCATCAAATGGTTGCAGAGATATTTCAGTCTGGACTAAAGTGGTGTACAGACTGACCGGCGGACTGGCACTGCTATCCCCAGAGCCGTAACGCTAGAATGGCTAAAAAAGTACATCATGCTTTATGATGCAAGTTATTTCACTTGAATATGAGACAAGACAAAATGAGCGAGACCTTGGGTCAATGCCTCAGTGGAAAGTGCTGATAATGACCCAGGCTGAGAGGAGAACAGATCTCTATAGATCAAGGTGAAGCTGACGTAATCCCGACGGACATGGTACACAGAGCAGCATGACAGACAGAACATGGTACGACATTAAACCCGGATCAAAGGGTGTGCTGTCTCCACCACGCAGCAGGTTTCCTTCTAGGTCCCCCTCGCCATCAACAGGCAGCAGGAGTGCTGTGTTACCCGCCCTCTCGACAAAACTCAAAGCACCAACCTCTGCGCCAACATCTCAAAGTCACTGCAAAGTCAAAGTCAAGAGACGGCGGGAGACAAACGGAGGGAAGAAAACAAATCTTTTCTGAACGTCTTTGTAGTTCAAAAGACAAGAGTTGTCATTTTCTTTGAGCTCGCGCTTTCAAATGTTTGATGCAGCGAATGACCTAAACCTTCAGGAGAGTGTGTCTGCTGAAAAACGTATCTATCATGGCAGGATGGGAGGGAGCGGGGGCGTGCTGAGGCTAAGATGAAGGCACCGGTTGATGTGCTGAAAGGGAGGGTTGTGAAAAGTAGTAATGAGTGCACCTGGACTAGATTTCAGAGCTGCGAGAACTGTTAAGAGGAGAGAAGAGAGGAGAAGTGTAGGTAAGGGCTAATTATAAAAATAAAGTGCCCCCATTATCCCGGCACTGTACTGCCCTAGTGAACAAAGCTACAACAGATGGGGTGTCATGGGTAACTGTGCCAATGTGAGCCAAAGCCCTGGAGTGGATGGACCCTGGCAGGCCGCTGGTGGAGCAGCCCTGGCAAGGGGGAGGCACAGCTGCATATCTCGCCCTCAGACACATGTTGACAGTGTTTCTCTAGCCCTGCCTACACTAGTCAAGGTGAGACAGCATGACACGCCGGGAGAGAGAGGCAGAGAGAGAGGGAGAGAGCGCTCCACTATGATGGATAGTGTTCTCCATCCACCTCTCCTCTCGCTCCCTCTTAGAAGGCTGGTGACTTTCCAGTGAGGCAATTATCATTGCGGAATGCATAATAGCCTAATTAATTACAGGTGTCAGCGCTGCCTTTGTTTCAGCATGGAGGAACATCATGCCAAAGCCGCATTCCCTAAAAAGAGCAGCACTGATGAACGAGCCGTGAACCACGGCTAGGAGAGCGCAGCTGACGGAGGAACGGAACGACTGCGGAGACGACTTGAAGTCTGCCAAACAATCCTGCGTCTGTTGCAAACAGAAGATGGATTGGAAACACATGGTGCAGAAATTAGGTCCATTATTTGCTTGATAAATTTGCCTGTTGTCAATTGCAACGCTCAGAGGAAGAACTCAGGTAGGCCCTACATAGAACAGCTCTGTGGGTAATTTGGTTCCAAGTAGCGGAGACCAGCGCGGAATGAAAGAGCCCTGATGCCCGGCGTTTCTGACAAACATGGCATATCATTTGTCCTGTTAGATTTGCCAATTTCAGTCATTGTAGTGAGAAAGCTGGAAAGCAGACAATTGCTGGGGAGAGATAAAAAAGACCTAACAGGACCTGCGCAGGAGAGAAGTGAATGATGGGGTGACTAGGGAGGAGAGACAGCGCAGAGATTCCTGTTATTCTCCTCCTCAGCTAAACACAAGCATACATTGGTGCAGAACTTAATAGAATGTCACATTAAGTGTGTGCAAGTGTGTGTGTACTCTACAGCGTGTGTGTCTTTCTATGGGGGGTCGTGGCGGTAGGCTGATAATCCCTCCACGCCCCCAGGCAGTGGGGGCTCATTGTAGAGTACATTGAGTCTAATAGGAGCGGGCGCTGCAGTTGTATGCTGCTCTCCCTGCTCCCACTGTGAGAAGAGTTTTACATAATTAATGACTGTTGATGTTTCCCAGGTAGTCGCCCGGCAAATTCACTCCAGACTCGCCTGCCACCGTCGTCGGCTCCACAGAGAATGAGCGACACCAGAACAGACAGCTTACATTACAGGCATAAATAAGGCAATTTTGTACAGTGTCTTCAGACATTACTGTGAGGGGGGTTCAGGGCCAATGATTCGACTTGCTTCAGAGAAACACTCAGAAAGAGCTTTTCTATGTCTCGGAGTCTACAGAGAATTTCCGCTTGATGCGAGTAAAACGGCTTCCTTTAGTGTTTTTATAATTCCGTATGCTGTTAGAGACGCACACATAGAAGCGCGGCGCCTTTTCAAGATAACAGTCGACGGCTCCAGACGGATGATCATTCACGTCTGCATGAATCAGTCCAATCTGAATGTCGATCTTAATACATGTGAGCCTGGTGGTCTGGTTTTGTATGTACTACTGACAGTCTGGTGAGGCCTCGGGGGCCTCAGGGGCCCTGCACATATTGCTGGGAGGCAGTCCACATTTATACTGGAGAATGTTAAATTAAACATTTAAACACGACACCAAGGGAAGGCTATTTTTTACTGCTCTCTGCCCACTACTCATTATTAATTTGTAATAACCTTTAAGGCTTTTTGATGTCATACATATTTTACAGAGAGATATCACTCCCAGCCAGACTGCAGAGGGCCTGTCGATGACAGATCACCAGAGTGCCACTGAAATGTGCCTTCATCTGCTATAATTAGGACCAGGTGAAGGTTAAGAGTGATCTTTAGAATGTGTGTGTATGCTTTTGCCTGTACACCAACTCACACACTAATGCATCAGTGTGATGATATAGCATGTCAACACCTAAAGATTAAAAAGTGGAGCGGCCAAAAAGAGAGGAGAAGAAGAGACCGGACAGGGGAGTAAGGATTTTCCCCAAAAAAATTTCCACTGACCTGACTATCATTTTAAAACCCTTTAGGTATTTATGAACGCCCAGTATAAAGGAGTTCATTTGAGCTGCATAAATCAGCTGAGTGGTTGAACATTGGGGGCGGAGGAAACATTAACACCCCACTCTCTGCCTCCTTCATATTCCTCTGTTAGAGGACTGGCCAAGACCCATCTTGCTCCCGCTCTGCTGGGAGGCCCTTCATGCCCGCTGGATGCCAGCCTAAAGCCCATGTTCGCTGGTGCCAGCACGCCTCTAAAAGCTGTAAAACAAATGAGCTCTGTTTGGTTAATGTACACTGATTGACCTCTGCTGCCAGGCATTTGATGTCATGATTGTAATGACCAGCTTTCCTGCCCGATCACTCATACACAATGTGACAGGCGCGAGGTGGCATTTCAATTTCAGTGAATGAGGGCTAATCACATGAGGCAGCAAGAGCTGATGTTGTTTTCAAACGCATATCCTAGCAACTCTTGGTAAAATTAGCAAGCATTTAAAAATGTATTGGTTAATATTTCTTAAAAGGTCAGTTCACCAAAAAGGTGTTAAATAAAAAATTCAAAGGTGTTGATATATTTCTTGGTCTGCAGGGATGCAGTTTTGGTTTTATTTTGTCCAGGTTTTGAGATTTCTGCTTCCTTCCCAATAAAATGTAAGGTGAATGAAATTTTCTTTGTGGTACAGTATTGAACAAGTATAATAATATTTAAAAATTCAGTGGTTGTGCAGTGGTTCTCAATGTTACACAACCAAAACTATTGGCATGGATACCACTAGAGGTAATTGAGAAGTATGTCGTTTTGTCATGTGCATGAACTGGCCCTTTAAGGGAATTGACAGGAAAGCTGTAGACATATTTGCTATGCTTCACAATAACTTCTTCTTTTTGTTACATCACTGTGAAGAAGACATTCAGGAGCGCTAAATCAATCCTAAGCAGCCTCAGAAACAACTCTTCAGCAAGCTTTATATATAGGACCTGACTTTAGTGGTTATCTATTGGATGCTCAGCGTTACATAACCCTCCATATGCTCAGAGTGTAGGACAATTCCGTACGGGTTATAAATAAAGAAACCTGACGCACGGCTGCAGCCACTGTGATTTGGGCAAGTTCTCACATGGGATGTCATAGTTCTGCAGTGCTAGCCCCACTGCTATTTCAGGCTCTGCCTCATTAGAACATCCGCCGTGAGTGAACAAAAAAAAAAATAACAGACTGTACAAAAGACATTTCATTAGGGAAGAGAGAGCATGAAGAGAACGTTCACCCTCCCCGCCACACTGCGTTCCGCGCTAAAACTCAATGCATTACTACATTATGGGCAGATGCACTGTGAAGGTGCACACGCACACTCACACACAAGCACACATGCACACATGCGCATGGTGAAGTATAGCCAGGTATGTTAAAGTGCTGAGATCTGTGTCACATGGTCCCACAGGGAGGAGGTCTGCAGCCTCGTTGACAGGGGCACAAACACGCAACCTGCCACAATGACTGCAATTACCCCACATCCACTGCCTTCAACAGGAGAGCGTGTGTGTGTGTGTGTGAGAGAGAGAGGGAAAGTGAGGGATAGGACGTGTGATTATGCATGCAAGTGTGTGTCCTGGCATGAGTGAGGAGGGGGAGAAAAAAATACACACGATTGCGTGACTGCCTGTACCGTACCGGCCTCTGTGATGTGTGTGTGCGTGTGTGTATGTGTGGTTCTGCGTGCCTGTGGAGGCCCTCTCACACCACAGCGGCTAACTAATTTAGTTAGGGAATAGCTGGCTGTCCTTCAGGTGAATGGACAGAGATTGGTCTCAATATGAGATGTAATAAAACAAGCCCATCACTGGATCTCACCGCACCTTCGGCTGTCCTTCACATGTCTCGCCGACAAACACACACACGCACACACACACACACACACGACCAAAGGAGGCCTCTGAGGTTTGCTGTTTGGAAGAAAACCATGAAGCAAATATTGCTTTTTCAGATATTTTAGATTGCCTACATTCCATTTATCTACATTTATCACCTCTTACACCACTTATCTCAAAAGAGTTAACTATTAACTGTGATGTGAATTTAACATAAACCATACACTGATACAATATTAACATATTCAGGAGCACTTCTGCACAATTTACATCTTAGTTGTCCCAAAGTCCCAAATCCTTTTCTAACTTGTCTGCTACTGTTATCTACATCTGCTGCTTTGTAATGGATTTACATGAATTTATATTATCAGACTTCAGAAAGTCCACTGATTACCTTTTAGATTCATTTTCAGTGACATAAAAGGAATGATGATCCTGTTACGATAACCCACAGTGGTGAGAGAAGTACTCAGATCCTTTACTTTAGTAAAAGTATAATTTCAAATGCATGCATTTCAAAATACTCCATTAAAAGTATTAGCAGTAAAATGCACTAATTAAAGTATGATTAAAGTAAAAATACTTGTTATGCAGAAGAAATGCCACTGCAAGTGATATATTATTATATATTACATTATACATTACACTATTGTCACTACTGATGCATGAATGTCTGAGTAGCACTTGAGTAGCACCTATACGGTGGAGCTAGTTTTAACAGTTTTATTTACAGTCAGTCTACTGGGTTTCAACCTAGGGGTCACAAAATAAAGATAAGATGATGAAGAGATGATTAATGGGGCAGAAAACTAAGTTCTGCTTCACAAGTTCATATAAAGTGTTGGGACTTTTGGAATCTTTGCTTCCGTTGTGCATGAATGGATCATTTTGCACCTCGTAGACATCTGTGACAACTAAACACTGCCTATTTTGTAAATGGTTGGTTGACAACCACTATTTTAATCTTTGCCAATCTGTTGCATTTTTATAAACATATTATATTTTTTATATAGTGTAAGTAGAAGTAAAGTGCCATAAAATAGAAATACTCAAGTAAAGTTCAAGTCCCTCAAAACTGTACTTCAGTGCATTCCTTGACTAAATGTACTTAGTTACTTTCCACCACTGGCAACCTACTGCTCCGTGTATGCTAACAGAGTAACAGTGCTTCTCTGTAAGGACTGAAGCCTGGTTGAGCTCCCTGATTCCACCTGTCCGCCTGTTTGGCTGCAGCTGACTCTTGCTCCTTCCTGCCAGCTGCTAGCATCCAGGGTCTGGCGACCAGCAGCTTTTTCCCTTTGGCCGTCCCCTCGGCCCCACTCCAGGCGGGGGCCCTTCACTCTAGAAGAAGAGCTGGAACTCTCCCACTAAATCCACCGAGACCCAATTACAGGGACTGCAGGAAAAATCACGAGGAGATGCAAACTTACTTTGCTTTAATTGAGGATGTGTTTAACACTCTCCTCAGGCCACCGTGGCCACTTTATGTCTCGGATGAAACAGAGAGCCCTACAGTGGGACTTTAAAACATATATCTGTTTGTGACAAAGGCAAAGAACACTCTGATCTGTGGGCTTGGATATTTTACGGCGGGTGTGATATAGGGCGTCGTATTTCCAGTGTAGAATAAGAGTAAAACAACAGATCTCTTGAAAATATAAAAACACTTTTGATTTGTGGGGAAGCAGCAACACTTTAATGTGGGGTGTACATCAGCAAAGTTGCTCCCCTCCCTTGTAAGAGAGTTACTTCACTTGCAGCTGCTTGCTTTAATGGAGCCACATGTTAATTAGTATTGTAGTTAATCCCATATTACAGAGACCCAAACTGTCAGGTCATATTATAAACAATCAGTCCTAATGTTCGTGCATGTGACATTTGGAGCTGCTATCTCTTCTAGCAAAATGTTCCCTAGGTACTAATTGGCCTACTTTACGCTGTCTTTCTTTGAATTGCCAGTTTCTTTATCATTTAGGATATTAGCCTTGACAAGCATCATCCCATATACCATAGGCCCACTAAAAGTGGAGAGGAGCTGCATCTATTTTTTTGCAAAGGGACAGCAAAAATGGGAATAAATGATTCACACTAGCATGTAATACTGCGAGATCTACCTTCATGGGATATTAAATACAATTTGAAAGAAGAATAAAAGTTCAAACACTTAGCCAGCAGCAAAGTGAGTGTAACTTTTCTCTGCTTGCATTATTTAAGATAGGCTCCATCATTTTATCAATCTATCGATCTCTCACCAGAAAGATGAAAATGGAAAAATAATGAGACCGATGAATGCTGTGTAAAGAACATCAATGTGCAAAATTTAATTATCTGTGCTGGAAAGAGAAGGAAAAAAGTGGCGGCTGTTTTCTAAAACAAAAAAAAAGTGAAAAAAGGAGCAGTTAATATTTTTCCCTCTCTGCATATTTTAATTACCAGATCAATCATAACTACGTACTGCAGTACTGCAGAGAAAAGAAAATTGCAAGTCTAAATGAAAAACAATAGATTTGCTTTAAAGTCTTCGTTCTTTTGAAGTCTAAATTAAAATTTCAGGTGCCTTTACAAGAGCCGTCTTCAGAAAGTTATGATATTTAATTAGCGTGTTTAGATTTTGCTGAAATTAAACTTCACAGCCGAGCATCATGTGAAATGAAGACTGGTATTCCCAGGCTTCAGCAGGGGGGAAACACCACAGATGAACAGAGGGAATTAAATCACTTCAGCACATGTGGGCTGCGTATCCTCTGACAGAAGCTCATGTTCTTTTGACTTGTGCTGCCACTGGCTTGATCTGAGGCTGGGTCTCGGTGTTCAATGGAGCAGAGAAACAACTTTGCTCTCTGACTGTGTCTGTGTAGCTCCAATTCTGCGCCTGAAATCAGAGAATCGCGCCGTAGAATTGGCGGAGCAGCTCTCCCGTTACGCTTTTTCCTCCTCACATGAGCTTTTCCTGGTAGTAAGAGCGCTGATGTTTATTTCTCCTGGCATGTCCTCGCCGGCGCTGAGCCACCGATTTCACACATTTTTATTGGCTAATTTGACTGTGCTCTTGCCAGCAGCTGAGAGTGAGCCAGGAGTTGGAGGATCTCAGAGACAGTGCTACTGCTGCTGCTAGTGTTGCTGCTCTCTGGCTTAGGGTGCCTGGAGGGAGCAGAGGAGGGGAGGGAGGCTCTCACCTGTCTCATAACAAGTAGTTGACCATGTTAGACTGAGAGCTAGGTCTTAGAAACTGTCTCAGAGATTAGTTACTGTCCGCTGCTGGTGAGTGTCTGTTTGGTGAGGGGTCAGGAGGGGAATGTGATTCCCTGTCTCTTAAGGTGACAGGGGTTTAGAGGAGCGGATGTAGACCCAGTCAGACGCCCAATAGCAGCGGTGCAGCCGGCGTTATGCGTGCGTCCATCCTCAAACATGGCTAACATTTGCACAGCAGCGGCAGTCAGGCGTGACGTCTCCGGGCTCTGAGGTTTGTGCTGTCAGGACGGTAGAAATTAAACCTGGCACTGCAGAGCAGAATGTGCTGAAACTCATCAATTCCACATGGCTAGAGAGCCAAGTGCCTATTTATAACATCCCCCCCCCCTTCTTTACCTGGTGTGCATCCCTGGCTCTAAACACGCATCCATAATGATGAATACGCCCAACTGGGACACTCCGACAGGGCATCAGTCAGGACAGGAAAACAAACACGCCAACACACACACACATCAGATCACAGCACAGCAGAGGAGGGATAAGACTGACACTGGGAAGGCTGATGGAAAGGTTGAGGCGTCTCAGCATAAAAACACCCAGCAGAATCGCTACAATCAGTCACCACACAGGAAACAAACAAGGGCAGTCAGATATATTAAACTTCTTCAAAAGGCCCAATCTGGAGCTGAAATATGGCACACCACTGGTGAAACACTGCCACCCAACTACTGGGTTTTTTTATGTAGTCATTTACTGAATTGATGATATTTCATTTCAAAAGTTACCGTCTGAGCCTCTGAGAAACTGACTGATGGCATTTTGTATGAATTCTTGAGTTGTACATTTGTGTTTGGGTAGAAAAATGTGTTCACTTTTATAATGTTTGCGAACGCCCGGAGACAAAAATGTTTTTGAGTCCCGCCTCTTTTGGTATGATTTCAGTCTGGTAGTAAATCACCCAGATCTCTCTCATAGACTTTCATGTAAAGGCAGTTTTTTTCGAGCTGCGGCCGCTGCAATGCAATCTCTATGGGTTCCGGGAGGGCTCGCACTAACGTGTTTATGTCACGCGCCCAGCCGCACAGCTATGCTTCTGCCACCTGAAAACGACTCAGCAGTCCTCCAGCTTGTTGCTCTCACTACGATCAGCTGCTGTTTTAAAATAATACATGTAATTTGTTAAGCTATGAGGAGAGGAAAAGTCCGCTAGCCCCTAGGCTAATTTATGCTCCATAAAATGCCATAGGCTAAGCTAATAATCTTGATAGTTATTATTAAGCCGAATTTTATGCTTATGTTAAATGTGTTTGTTATTAAGCCATGTTTTATGTGTGTTGGTGGAGTCAATTTGAAGTTAGCTGCACTTAACCAGTAACAATTATTTGATGTGATGTTTTTTTCTTTTATTGCCAGAAACCGAAGAAGAAAGAGGAGGTAGCATGATGTGGTCACCACTGGCATCTTGTCAGAGGAGGGTAAAAAGAAGAAGGAGAAGTAGGAAAGCAACACAGAAAATAAACCAAAAACAATAGAATATACCTTTTATATTTCCCCTTACCAGCCTTGTTGTTTATGTGTAAATACCGGTTTTATTCTGGATTTGTTGTTCCTAAATAAAAGGTTTGTCACAGATAAATCAGATGAGTGTGAGTGTCATCCTTTTTTTCATTAATGCTAAAGTAGTTGCCTTTACACCCAAAGGTCTGAAGATCTGTTTATCTTAACTGAGGACTGTTCATTCATTTTAGACATTGACAATGAACTTCAGTATGTAGCTGTTCACAAATACTGTACAGTATGTAGCCAAAGGAACAATCTTTGTCTTATAGCAGACTTAGACCACTGAACTGGTCACCTTAGCCATCATCGCAACAATTGCCCACCCTGAGAGATTTGGCAGGAGCTGCCACTGCGACATACTGACTCTTATTTTGTCCTGTTGCCCTTTTTCCCCCTCTTGTCTTTGTGCATTCATTAAGGCTGGACACAGCAGGTAAAAACATCATTATTTTCATGCACTGGTCAATTTTGAGATTTTGGGCTATTTTGGCTTCCATAACATATCTTCTTTCAGACTAGTGGAAAGAAAACATCCAAAATAAACAGTTAGGTGTATATTTTACTACACGTTGTCTATTTACATCTGCTGTGAATGTGTGCGTGCATGTTTGTGTGTGCATGTTTGTGTAACTGGGTTCTGTTCAGCTGAAGGCCAGACATGCTGTTTAATTCAGTTATCAGTGTTGATGTGTTTTGGATGTTCTATATTGTTGTTGCTAAGGATTTGATTAGATATTGTGTCTGTAAATAGTGGTTTCCAATAAAAATGGATGGAATTTTTTAGCAAAATGAGTTTTTTCTCATACTCCAGAAATCTCTTCAGTAACACTTAAATACGCTAAGCTTCCAGTTTTATTCCTATTTATTTTCTGAAGGTTTTTACAGAGGGGTTTGTTCATATATCATTCATAGCCTGATTTATATAACATTTCATTCCTAAAAACATGGCGAAAATTGATTTTTATATGGCTATTGACAATATTTTCGGATTTATGGAGTGATAAAAAAACAAATCCAAACCTCCCTCAGTGAAAACCATTGACTCAAATGTGTCAACAAAATAAAACAAGAATTTTGAACCTGGCTTTAACCATTGTACATATTTCTGTTCTGGAAATTTTAATACACGCATACTTATTTATAATGCCTTATTTGCATATTTAAACATAACAGTTATAAAATGTGTAATACAAAAAAAAAATAATGTATGCAATCAACTGGGGAGGTTTCATGGTCAAATGTTTACCCTATTCACCTGTAGTATCTTGCCTTAAGTGGAGTCACACAGCTTGGGGATAAGCTCAAATTGTTTTGCTCAAGTTGAAACATTTTCAATACCTGCGGATGCATCTTTGTCTCGATTTGCACTGCCTAGAGTAAATTTGCATTTGTTTGCGTGCAATCGGCTCTTTGCATTGAATTAAAGGCAATCGCGGCACTATGTTTTAGCATTTATCATTATTCTGTCACTTGTCGCCACAGTGGCCAAAGTTCAGCAAAAGTTACATAGGCTCATTTTAAGTGTTTAGAACAAAATGGGTCAATAAACAGTTATTACAACAAGTACCTAACTGAATATAAAAAAGGCGCTAATTGTAAATGGTCTGCTGAACGGTTTCCTGATGTAAAATGGATCTGTGAAATTAAATGAGCCTGCCTCTCAAAAGCCTTCAAAATAACACTGAAAAAGCCTTTGACTGGGCAATTTGTTTATTTGTCAATGTATGGACTTCGGCATTAGATGAGAAGAAGTACCACAGGTAAGACCGTACAATATTTTATCCAATATCCACATGTAAGAGTGTTCGTCTTTGACAAATCATAACCAATAAAAGTAAACTTTAAAGTAATAAAAACTGAAAGAGTAAATGAACAGAAGTGCATTAAGTTTGGGTCAAATGAGCTTTTCTGCACTCAGAACAGGTGAGGACATTCACCCTCTGGAGATGTAGAGGATGTAAAAGACTCAAGGAAGGTATTATCTAATGTCCACTTACACACTCACACACACACACACACACACACACCCCTCCATTCCCTGCTGCTGTCTCTCTCTCATCTCCCTACCTTCCTGCCTCCCACCTACCTTCCCTCTCCCCCTCTCCTTAGTATGAAGAGGACACAAGTGATAAACCAGGAGCAGAGAGCCAGAGGTTTACATGGCCCTGGAGCCCATTATGTTCCCCACAATAGGCTGGAGGCCTGGACGTGCAGTGAATAGGTAATGGCCTGGAGATCCTGGGCCTGGCCTGCTGCTCAATGAGCCTGAGACAGCCGAGCAGGAGACAGGCATTAGAGATACCTCGTCAGCCCAGTATGAAGCAGTCTGGTCATAGCCGGCAGGGGGGGGGGGCAGAGTGGGAGTGAGTTAGAGGAGTGGGAGGGTGTCATAAATGGCCCTTATATAAAGCAGGGAATAATAACACAAAGGAAATATTCAGAGGTACTATAAGGCAGGGATCTGGTTTATTGGCACAGAAGTATGGGCCTATAATGTACACTATACATAGAAATGAACACTAACTTGATTTTGAAACTGTATGTAGTCTAGAAGCAGCTTTTGCTTCACACTGTGTGACTCTGCTGCTCGCTTGTTCCGAGCCCACCTTCCCAAGTTAGCCATCCATTCAAGCAATCTGTACCTAATAACCACAAGGTTTAGCCCATGATGAAGATCTGTCTTCATTGAGCTGGAAAAGCTGTAGCGTCGCCGAGCATTTTTCCTAACGGCGCAGTCCCTCATCTATGAAAGTGCCATAGAGCCCCTCAGACAATTAGGCAGGGAAAAGCTTTATGACCGTTAGACTCACTCAGTGAGCGGCACTCTCACCGCCAGCACCGCCAGGAGCGCTGGCTCGTGCAGAAAGGTAATTACGGAGCCTCTCATAATGACACAGAGGAAGCTTGCGTCATAACACCCACAGCCTTTTATCATGGCGCTGTAATTAATTATCATCTTTTACTCTTTGATTCATTCCACTATTCATAACATATTCATACATTCAAGAGAAATTATCATTTCCTTCAGGAATTAATCAAAAGGAGGAAGAACTGGTCGTCTCTCGATGGATGATCAAAGACGGTGTTTATCTACCTCGCTGCATGGCGAGCTCAGGGCAAGGCACTGTGGGCAAGGCCTCTGAAAACACTGAAACACCCTGCTCTCCTACTCCACAACTCTGGCCAAATCATCTGCAAGATTTAGGTTGAAAACAAGGCTGCAGATGTCTCTGACAAATTAGAGGTGAATGCATATGACAAGCCACACAACTATTATGACATTTGATAGTTTTTTGTTGTACATTGTTTCTCCTTCAACATAATGGTTACACGATCAGCTCTGTACAACAAGGAGATGTCCAAATTATAGGACAAGCTCACAAAATGTGCTTTCTCCCTTTCCTGAACATGCGTGTCATAAAGGTGAGAGGCAGCAGCCATTTTGAGACCTCTTTACTCAGTTTCATGGAGTTGAAAAGCTGCTGTGTAGTCAAAATACCTCCCGTGCTCTCATAGAAAACAAGCAACAACAACAACATACATAAAAACATTGTCTTCCCCCACATCATCACTTCCCAACCTCAGGGGAAGAAATGGCACAGTTAGACTCATAAACAGGTGTCCACCGGCCCCCAGTTTGCAGCGCTTTAATAGCTGTTTGATGTTTTTGATGTCTAGTCAGCTCGATCGTACCTTGCTGCTTGATAATGAGGGCCAATAATGATTCCTGAGCTTGAGGGGTTAATGGTATGTAACCGGCAGAGCTGCTAATTACACGTTACAAACTATTTATCAGAATCTCCATCTGCGCAAGCACCACAACTCTCATTGTGCACGCTAAATTACTCCACGGATTATCATTGTAAAGCAAGTTTCAGTAATTAGGGACCCATACTGCTGTTTTCTTTTTCTGAGAGCACCAAATGACATCAAGAGGAGAGGAGAAAAATAGAATGACTGGTTAATTTGGGCCTCATATTCAGATTGGTACATGTGAGGAGGAATCTGCCTCTCCCGAAGGAAAAAAAAAAGGCCACAAACATACAAGAAATCCGTCACTGTTCTTTCTTTCCCACCTCACAAAGGTTTATCCTGAGGGGAGTTTACACTCTAAAGTGAGAGGGAGGTGTAAATTGCATTGAGAAGCCCACACAGTCTTGGTGAGACTGGGTGAAGACTGCTTTCTGTACGTTCAGATGGCAGCGAGAGCTTGTGTGAAAGTTGTGTGAACAGTGTGGTCCAACGGGCCCGTCTCTCCAGCGATCAGTTATTTGAGAAATAACTGTCATATCCCTCAGCCCCAAAGGTGTGCCTGAGACCATGGAGACATGTACCATCTCCACTTCTTCTGCGTAAATTTTTATTAAAATTACCTTCATTATAAGGCAGTGTTCATTATAAAACCAAAAACGCCGGTCTCCCAGGGCCCTGTGGATTAATAAGGACAGCGGTGTATTTTAAGCCGTAAACTCAGCTCCTCACTGTCCTTAATCTCCTTCCTACTTCACAAGGCCAAATTAACACCTCTCCTCAGCTCTGACGGGACCTCATTAGCAAACTTCCAGGGAAAGAAAGAGGAGAGCAGAACGAAAAAGAGGAGAAGAAGGAGGGAAGCGACCAATGACAGCCACCAGCTCTGGGATTAACCCTTTCTCCTCCTCCAGCTCCTCGTAAAAAACTAGGTCGGCAACGTGTTTCTAATCAGTCGCCTGGTTAGCGATAATTAGAAGGCGAGATTGGACGGGAGAGGAGAGAGAAAGTGGGTGGGGAACATTGAAATGAAAAAGAAAAGAAAGAGAACCTGTCATGTCGCAAACACTTCAAAGCAGCCGACTTCTCCTTTAGAAGTGGCATGATGAGGGTCCAAATACCATGAGGCACTCCTCTGGGCCTCCAAACTGGGAGGAGGGGATGGTGGGAGGGGGCTGGAAGGAAGGACCCAGTTCTTTCTCACATATATGCATCCTCTCACACACACACGGCTTGTCTATCGTTCACCACCTGCACGGTGCAGCTGCAGGGGCGCTTTAGTCTATCCCAAACCACACAGCCAAACAAGCACATCCGACATCCACCTTCTCCTCACATTCTCCCCCTGCAGCAGCAGGTCGAGGTCCCACAGCTTACACTGAGGTCGTGAAGACTACCGCTGGGTAAAGTTCACAAGCCTCCGCAAGCTGTTTGACATTACCAATAAGGTCAAAGTGTATCAGAAAACACCAGAGGATTATATTATTATGGTGTGCCGAGTTGCTCGCTGCACCTCGAGATCAAAAACATTGCAGGGGCTTAAAAAGCTGGCTTACTTATCAATGTGCAGAACATAAGCCTGTGGAAGTTACACAAGAGAGACCAAGAGGTACCCAGAGAGGCCTGCAGCTAACAAGAAAAAATCATCGCTCATTATCAGCCATCTATTTTATCTACTATGAAACATCTCTAGACTCCCAGTTGTCAGACATCAATGGTGCTTAAATTAATCCTGTGGGTTCCTGTTTGCACAATAAAGATATGGAAGGGTGCTTCTGATATTTGTGCGACTTTACAGTAGAGTAATTGAATTAGCACACAAATCAACCACAGAGTATTGCGGAGTGTAGTACTGAAGAATGTGATAGCTCTTGCCAGGGAACACGGTTGCTTGGGCATAGTCAATTATAAAGCATTAAAAAGAATCTGCCAATAATCACTTCCAAGAGAACTGAACAATCCATGCTGAGTGTTCTCATGTTTACCAATGATAGGGCTTTCAGGTTAGCGCTGAGCGGGAGTTTAGAGGGGAGAGCGAGAACTGAAAACATATTTGTGGTATCATTTCCATAAGCCTCTGCTTTGCGGACCATAACGCAGTTCACAAATGTGATTTATGACCTTGGTTTAATGGCTCGAGCAGAGTCTTGGTAGGTATCAGATGACTTTTTCAATATGGCGACGTCAGAGGGGGGCATGGTGAATGCACCATCACAACAGGAAATGAGGGCTTGTCTCGGCCAAGAAAATATGAGAAGCCAGATATCTGATCATCTAATGGCAGATAGATGCTACTTCACTTTGACAGAAAAGGCATCAGTCAATAAGCGCCAGATGAGCAGTAAGACGAAAAGTATACCACGTATTCCTCGCCCCATCTATCAAATCGTTCATTCCAGAGGCACAGTGATCTGCACTGGTCAATGCACATATAATATCCAGCAGGAACGTTTCTTGTTTCAGTAAATTGGAGCAGAAAAAGCTTGGGACATCATCAATAAAAATGCTACAACTACTTAGCTATTTAAAGGTTTTTTATGTTTTGTTCTGCAGAATCTGTAAAATGCAAAGACACGACTCCAGACTCACCTGGGCTTGGAAACTCTTGAGAACAGGTGCCACCATCTCCCGGACTTCCTATGTGCAGACAAAAAAAGTAAACTCAGCCTCAGCATTTTCTGTTTTTCAGATGCTCACCTGTTTAGGAATGGAGCACAAACAGCTCCATCCAACAGGATAGACGGCTGAAAATATTTAATGTTAATGGATTCTCTCCGTAGCTCCTCTTACACTGCATGTGTGTGTGAGTGAGGTATGTTGTTGTGGGGTGTGGGTATTAGTGGTTAAACCTAAAGGGTTTGAGTGGGCATGTTTGAAAAGTGGGGCTTTCCAGTAGCTTGCGTTAGAGCTCAGAGATCCAGACTTGTGTGAGCTCACACAGCCTCAGGTAAGGGGATTGTACTGCCAGTGGTGACAGCCTGATCCTGTCTTAAACGCCTGTATTATACTGACAAGATTACAGCACTACACTACACAGGCTACTCAGGCTGAGATAGGCAGGCAGCATAGCCACAGCAAATAGCCTGAGGGCTCATTTATAAAATATAAAAATATTCTCTTTGATTTCAGCTTAGATGTCAATGGATAATCATTTCAAAGAAGATGATAAAAAAGGACAAAATCATATATGTATAATGCATAGATTTTGTTTTTCATCAATTCAGCTCAGTCCACCTTAATTGCCATTTTGCCTTACAAGTAAGGTAAAGCAGAAGAAAATGAAAAATAACAGTGATGCACAGCAAAAAAAAATTAAAAATAAAATCCCCAATGTGATACTAAATATTGGTTGTGTACATGTAATGTTGCTGCAACAGTAGCAATAAAAAGTTAGCATATTAATTGATCAATTGCAGTTGTCAGGTACATAAAAATGTTAACTGGGGTGACAGAAGCAATGATGTTGCTAGTAAAAGACCTTCTCAGTTAAGTTCAGCATGAACGTCTGTGTTTAGTCCTGCTCAGGGAGGGAGAGTACAAATGGATAAAGCTCTAACTAGCACAACTTGCACGTCTACTGCATTAGATCAATCTGCCATTTATGTATGTTTTTGGAGTGTTTGAATGTTATGCATTGCTGGCCAGGTGGAGGGGTGTGTAAAGAGGTTGTGGAGAAACCAGTTTTTCAAGTCTTAAAACAGTATTCACATGCCCATGTATACATTGGAAGAGTTACAGGTTGTTATAATTGCCCCCCCCCCTGTTCATTCTGGCCACAAAGAGGTGCCTTTCTGAAGAGATGCCGATGTACGTGAATGGGAGAAAAATCCATTCTGTGCTAATGTGCATTCTGAAGTTCAGCTGACAAATGAAGCGGGTATCCCTCTTTGTGTTTTCACAAATTGCATTTCTTTTCTAAGCTGCATCATAGGGAAAGAAACACATAGCGGGAATTTTGTACCAAAAACACTCATTTGGCTAACTCAGACTGCTGAAGCCTCATATTAACTTGGGATGAACTTTAGAATACATTTTGGCAAAGAACGAGGACTGTGGATTTTGTGCTTCATCTCTTTAACTGGAATAACTTAAGAATGGGATTTCTCTTTCTTTTCGGCCAATACAATTACAGAAATCAAGGACTCTTTCAATGTGTATATGGGCTTGTGAGCATTGTTTTAATACAGACTTAAAAAAGACTAATCCATCCTATTTCCATTTCACTTTTCTTTGTACTAATTTTCTTCTGTTTGTCTTCAATAAAAATATTTTTGAAAAAGCAGCACAAAAAGTCTGTTTGTAATAGTCATGTCGGGCTGCTGCAGTGCAGGGTGTTTAGTCAGAGTCCTGTTACTTACGGGTTTGGCGAGACACCTGTTCATCTTACATCACAGAAATTTGGAGAAAGTCAGTATTAGCTGCCAGTTCTGACTCCAATATGTGATTTTTCATCTTGAGTTGAAAGTAAGCAGCAAAGTTGTGTGCTTACCTTTTGTAAATGAGCCCCCTGGCCTCTCTTCACACTCAGCCAGAGGCTAACATTACTGCAAGGCCTCAGCATTTAAATATTAACTGAGCTACTGGAGGGGGGGGGGCTTACCCTGACTTCTCACAAGTGTTGTGCACTGTTAATATATACTAACGCAGATTTTTACAAAAGAAATAAATTATTCCCTGTACAAAAGGTATATGCGGGGGCTCGAGCAGCTGCTGTGACGCAGACAGAAGAAGATGAGGAAAATGACACATAGAGCTGAGAGAATAGGGAGGGGGTGAGGGTGCTAGACTCACCTCGGGGACATTTCTCTTGAACTCCCTGCTCAGCTCTACCAGGTGCTTGTGGGAATGTTCGCTCTCCTCTTGTCGACCAGCCAGCTCCGACGCCACAGAGTTTAGCTCCCTCTACAAACACACAAAAGAGAGAGTAACGGTGAGAGGAAGAGAGTGGAGTGAGACGGCACTTTAGGGAGCCTGCCAACGCTCATCCAGTAAAGCTTAGAGTGTACATAAATAAAAATACACTGCTGAATATTAACAATGTAATCCTTCATGATCTCACAGCAGTAATACTTACAGCTAGCCCTGGCCCATAAATAATTAAGCCAAAATAAATCCAATGCCTACAGTAGCAGAAGGCCTTTTAGATAATCAGTATTTGAAATAATCAATATGCTTGCAACGGCTATAGAGCGCCAGTGAGGGAGTGGGGCGAGAGGGAGGGGATAGAGAGAGAGAGAGGGGAGGGGATAGAGAGAGAGAGAGAGAGAGGGAGAGAGAAAGAAAGTGTATGTGTGTGTGTGTTGGGGGGTGGAGAGTCACGTGTAGAGAGCCAATAACCTGACAAACAAATAGAGCCTCTTCCTGAAATGAAAGGCTGTTTTTTAAGCCCGGCCAAGACCTGATTCAAACATACAAACGCCTCGCTTGCTGTCGTAATTACCACAGGTCAGATCTATTTTCAGCCTCTTTTCAATCTCTCTCCCATCGCCTGCACCGATCTTTATATTGATCCCGCACAGATTTTCAATACGTGACAGCAGTCTCCATAGCTTTAACCAAATTACCCTTTCGCTTCAACAACAGTCCTCATCGCTATTCCATTAACGTCTGTGCACATTGGTTCTTTACATGTCTGTGTTATATGAAATGAGAGCTCCACCCCGACAACACGTCTGATCCACTATTCAAAGCTGTCTGTGTAGCAGGCCCTTCATCAGAACCTTGCATTCATGCTGGACTCAGCTGCACCACATGCCATCCGCAAATCCAATATTATCGATCAGTCATCCAATTCCCGGCTCTTTCAGCAAACAGAAAGAAAAAAAAAACAGATTTAAACTCCACTCTCCGGTACTGAGCAGTGCTGGAACAGACAACTGTCCATTCACCTCCTATTCATTTTGACTGTGATTCACAGTAATTGATGAGGATCTTCTCTTGTAACTGCTGGGTTACAATATAAAAGTGGAGTAGGGGATTCAATTACCACTGTGATTTTATATATGACGCCGGGAAATTAAATTGACTGTGTTTTAATTAATCTGCAGTCTTACTTAAAGGCAATTTAATAAATCATCACACAAAGAAAAAAAAAAAGATAGAAAATGGAAGGGTGAAACTTCACCAGCGCTGGCCTCGTGGGATGGCGGGAGCCTGTCGGTCAGAGAAATAGGCCGTTAATTGAAGGGCTGCTGGTTCAAGTCCCTGGATTGACAAGACAGAAAGTGGCTATAGAAGGACAAGTGTTCAGTCTGAGCTGATATGCTACACTTGCCAAGTGTCCTTGAGCAAGGCACCTGGCTTATATATACAGTGGGGAGAACAAGTATTTGATACACTGCTGATTTTGCAGGTTTTCCTACTTACAAAGCATGTAGAGGTCTGGAATTTTTATCATAGGTAAACTTCAACTGTGAGAGACGGAATCTAAAACAAAAATCCAGAAAATCACATTTTATTGCATGACATAAGTATTTGATCACCTACCAACCAGTAAGAATTCGGGCTCTCACAGACCTGTTAGTTCTTCTTTAAGAAGCCCTCCTGTTCTCCACTCATTACCTGTATTAACTGCACCTGTTTGAACTCGTTACCTGTATAAAAGACACCTGTCCACACACTCAGTCAAACAGACTCCAACCTCTCCACATTGGCCAAGACCAGAGAGCTGTGTAAGGACATCAGGGATAAAACTGTAGACCTGCACAAGGCTGGGATGGGCTACAGGACAATAGGCAAGCAGCTTGGTGAGAAGGCAACAACTGTTGGCGCAATTATTAGAAAATGGAAGAAGTTCAAGATGACGGTCAATCTCCCTCAGTCTGGGGTTCCATGCAAGATCTCACCTCGTGGGGCATCAGTGATCATGAGGAAGGTGAGGGATCAGCCCAGAACCACACGGCAGGACCTGGTCAATGACCTGAAGAGGGCTGGGACCACAGTCTCAAAGAAAACCATTAGTAACACACTACGCTGTCATGGATTAAAATCCTGCGGCGCACGCAAGGTCCCCCTGCTCAAGCCAGCGCATGTCCAGGCCCGTCTGAAGTTTGCAAATGACCATCTGGATGTTCCAGAGGAGGAAAGGGAGAAGGTCATGTGGTCCGATGAGACAAAAATAGAGCTTTATGGTCTAAACTCCACTCGTCGTGTTTGGAGGAAGAAGGGCCTGGAGTGGCCTAGCCAGTCTCCAGACCTGAACCCAATAGAAAATCTTTGGAGGGAGCTGAAAGTCCGTATTGCCCAGCGACAGCCCCGAAACCTGAAGGATCTGGAGAAGGTCTGTATGGAGGAGTGGGCAAAAATCCCTGCTACAGTGTGTGCAAACCTGGTCAAGAACTACAGGAAATGTATGATCTCTGTAATTTAAGTTCTGCTTCTCTGATGTATCAAATACTTATGTCATGCGATAAAATGTGATTTTCTGGATTTTTGTTTTAGATTCCGTCTCTCACAGTTGAAGTGTCCTATATGATAAAAATTACAGACCTCTACATGCTTTGTAAGTAGGAAAAGCTGCAAAATCAGCAGTGTATCAAATACTTGTTCGCCCCACTGTATAAATGTTTGTTGTGACACTGCAGCTTGCAAGCCTTGTGGACATTTCATCGTGACAAGCTTGTCACTGTGTCGGCCAAGTAATGCATTTCTACTGGCAACAATGGATTAATAAAGTTCAGAGAAATGACACCTTGCCAACAAGTCTTCTAAGTGACACAATAAGTCATTTGTCATTGCCATGCAGAAAGAGCATCTGAGTGTTTTCTGATCTGGCACCCATCAGCAGGATGACATTATATGTCCGTGCATTACCAAACTAGCTGGTAAAGGTTAGGGAAACATTGTGGTAAGAGACTGCATGTGTCTTGTCATATTTCCTATTTGGAACAAAGACAGACCATACATCGGGTTACCATGACTGCTCCTCTCGTTTAAAAATCACAAGTTCTATGCTTAGAAAGTATCCAAATGTTAAAGGATAATTTCATTTAGCGGGGAAATTTGTCATTCCTGGTAAATCATACTGTCACTGAAAAAGGCCATGGCTGTACAGGATAAGGCGACAGGACTTTATAAATTCCTTTTAGTCCTTACAGTCCATCTGGGATGAGCCTTCCTGGAGATTATAGAGTGGGCTTTCAGAAGCTGGCCAACCTCCACTAGATTCAAATGGCCCCAGACCAGCTAATCTTGCCAAGAGAAAATTCCTGTAGAAGTGACTTTGAGTGGATTTTATAAGTACTTAAGATATAACAGTGTGGTGATTCTAAGTCCGCCAGTGCTTCAATGGCCTCGGCGTAGAGCTGGGTTCACTTTATATTGCAGCTCGGCTGATGAGAATGGTGAATACTCATGCTGTATGCAAGCCAAACAGTGCTATCATAATGGCATGGTTATTTTGAAAGCAACCCCACAGTTTCTAGACCATTACGAGGGAGGGGAGCCTGGGCAACAGCCCATCAAATGAAACCTACTGTCTGTCTTTCTGGAAAGAAGTGAAGCAGAACAGACTGTTTGCTACTTTGGTTGTCTTGCCCAGATTGATGATGGGAGGAACTCCACAATGTAGTGTTTCGCTATGCCATCTTAGGAGACAAACGATACTGAAGAAGATTTTTCCTCAGCTTCTTAATCAGTTGTGATGCATTTCAACCTACAACCAGGGCATCTTTGAGATCCCTGATAAAATTCACTTATCTCCCTCCATTATGTTGAGATGCATCCTTCATGAAATCATTTGCATCAACATGTAGATGTTTCTGATGTCTTGAACACTTAAAATGGGGAAACGACAAGTTCAAATCGCTGTGCAAAGACAGGTTTCTCGGTATTCATTTGACAGGTTTTAAAAAAGACGATTGGGACCAAGTTTTCAGTATGTGGCAGGCGGGTCAATACAGAGCTCCTGTCATTAAGCCTCTGCCAGTCAAACATCCAGCCATAATTGATGAGTTTCCCCTGGGGAGGGCGGAGCTGTCATTGGGGCTGGAGGGACTAGAAAGAGGGATTTTGAACATGGAACCAGTCCTGGTGTGCTCAAGTCAGTCTGTGAGGGGAAAGCAATCTGGTGACTTCTGACTCAAAAACAAAGACCAAGAAACAAGAAGCTTATTGGCTTTAACAGGATAGACCGCCTATTGGCAGTCAGTAAATGCACTTGAAGCTCAGTTAACTGCTGAACACCAGGGGGAAAAAAGCTGTAAAACCATCACTCACATGTCCTTTGGCTTACAATAGGCTCTGCCCTTCTGACATTGACCATAGATTGACCCTATCAGCATCTGTAGTGGAGCCCTCGCATGATCTGACAGGCAGACGCATGTACTGCATTAAGAGGTCTCAGGTTTACGCAAGTGTGTTGCAACAAAGACTGCAGGGAGTGGTCCCTTCAGACTCTATTGGGTGAGGGATAAACCAGGCAAGAAAAATGGAGGCCAGTGGTGGCAACAAATCTGTAAAAAGACAAAGCACTGAGGACAATGACATAAGCTGGCTGTCAAGTATGTTATATTTCATTTAAATGATGGGAGGAAAGTTACGTCTATTGCAAGCAACAGCGTAAACAGAGGGTAAAAAGACAATGCTCTTGACAAAAATCAGAGCAGAGATGTACTGTAACAATCTGTGCAAGTACGAATGTTTTAGGCAGAATGCGAGGCTCGCTAATGTATTGTGTCGGAGTAGATTTGACATTGATTCATTAAACCTAGCTCGTCTTGATTACATCTGTAGTGGTAAGCTATTTTCTGGCCTTTCACAAAGACAACCCATGGTGGAAAATGTTGACAACTGGGAAAAAAACTACCAAGGTACTGCAATGAGGTAGACTGAGTCAAAATCACTATTGTGTGCACTGGGCTTGGACAGCACAAATTAAAGAGGAAAAAAATAGGTTGGAGAGAGAGGGGAAAATGCAGATGGGGTATTATTTTTCTTTTTGTATCCCATCTAATTGCAATCATAGGCAGATGTCTGAAAGTGTGACAGCATCAGCAGAATTGCTGCTGAGAGCACAGAATCTTTGTCTAAAAATAATCAGACATTCTGTGTGCTGCTGTTTGTTATAATGGTAATCGATGCTGGAGGCTTTGAATTCCATCAATTTATAGATCCACTCTGTTCTGCCTGGTGACTGTACTGCCTCACAACCCCCACTGCATACGCACACCGACGCAAACACACACTCACACTCACACAGACACAAACTTGCACGCAAGGTCTCGCACCAAAAGAGCGGGTAGGCACACATGCGTGTACAGAGACACATGTGCGCTGACATCTGCACACGGGGGCTGCAGCAAGGCAGAGCAGGGACCACTGTGTGATTAAGATAAGTGTAGTTTCCTTTCGTACATTCCTTGTCGCCTCCCATTCACTGTGAAGCCCAAGATCGTCCGTAGCTGCCTCAGATTAGCCCCGCATCTCAGACGCCACATTTGAGAGAGGGGACTGATCAATAAATCAAATCACCACAATCAATGGCCCCAATCACTGCTGTCTAGTCTGGCCTCAACATTATTACTGGCAATCCCCCCAGCCACTGAGGTGGGAGGGGGGCGCTTTGGTGGTGGGGGTGGAGCGGTGCGGGGAAGAGCTCACATTGGCGCCTGTCCATATGAAAGATCCAACATGAACTCTTATCTGGCCTCCTTGGGCTGAATATCAGTTAACGGCAGAACAGGCAGTGTGTGCGTGTTTGGGTGTGTGTGTGTGTGTGTGTGTGTTTTTGGACCGTCCAGGCAGAGGGAGCCGGGCGGGAGGAGCCTCTGACCTCCATGACACGGCACTAGGAACGTGAGCTGAGCACGCAGCCTCTGACAGGGAAGCACTGGGGGGGCTGCTATCGCCTGGCATCTCCCTCCATCTGTTTACCGCCGACTGCTGCTCCTTCACTTTTACTCGCCATCAGCTTGGCTAGAGCTGCTCCAATTCACACCACCGCCACACTGATTTTAGAACACATCACACTTAGCTCAAATACTATTTGCATATAATTCGGGGAGTTTGTTTTAAAGTGCTGCGAGTGTCAGATGGGTCCAGTTTACCCGGTGACGTTTCAGAAAAGGTCAGCTGCAAGGTATGTTGTCATTCGCTAAAAAAACAGACGACAAAAATGTCACCTAAACAAGGTTGTGACTGTTTAAATGCTAGGGTAGCCATTGTACTACTCTTTAGATTGCACCACTTGGGTTAAACCCTAAGGCAGTGTTTCCCAATCCTGACTCTTGACCCCATAAGGTAGACTTTGGGAAATACGCTTATTAAGTTAGATGTCAGATGTAGATGTTAGAGTCTCATTTAAGGCAAGGAAGCAAATACATGTATTTTCCCAAATGTCAAACAATTCCTTAAAAATGAAGCAAGTGTGACCCACGGTCTGTGGTCTGCCAAAGGCTCATGATCGCTTCAACTGAAGTTAATTCAATACACAAAATGCAAAAATGAAATGTGATATTTAATGCAATTTATTTTTTGTCTCATGACCTGTCGGATTTCTCTTACCCAGGTTGGGAATCTCTGCCCTACAGATGACCTTTCACATTCTGCAGCTGTCCACTCTGCAGCAGCAATACAGACTGCCCAGCGCAGAAATATGTAGGTAGCGTATAGATCGCGAGGACTTACCAACGAGGAAAATCACATTTAATTTTGACACCTCTCTAAACTCTGGACTGGTAAGTCTGATAAATCATCCAAAATAATTAATCCCCAGTCAGTCAGGCTGTCTTCAAACGGCAGGCTAAATCTTACAAAAGGAAGGAGAAGCGTGTGAGCGTTACAACCATCAGCAAAAGGTGTGACTGGTGTTGTCAGCCATTATTCGTCATACCCTGCTTCATTTAGAGAGTTTTTTGGCGCCTGATGCACCAGAGCACAGCCTACTTGTCAACACTTCTCTCTCTTTAATTCCAACACGCACACTTGGACACACATGCACACACACGTTTTCTTATTTCTCACTGATAGACTGGTAACACATCTTAGTATGATCAGGGAGGCTCTAATTCCGTTTATTGTCAAGTCTTATTCAAAATAGTATCAAGAGGTATCATGAAAACATCTTATTACAGCCCTTTCAAACTATCCTGTATCCACTCTCAATCCAATGAATAACTTTAAATGTCCGCCAATTAGAAACTTCAAATTACAATCTATGACTGAATGCTCCAAACGAAGGCCAATTACAACACCTTATTTATCATCATTAAGGCCGACCATTGTTCTGCTCTTTTCAAACTCTGTGGTTACAATCAGGGTGTCTATTGTCATTGTGTGGTACATGCAGGGTGACTAATTACACAGTCCTATGATTCATTAGCAGACTAGTGGGTTGAAACCTGAGAGAAGACATGATAACCTCAGTCGGCCAAATGATCGGCTCAAACAGAGACGTGAATATGGAGGAGCGACAGGGACGTTTCACAATGGCCAAGAACACGAAAAGCAGTGCCTCAAACAAAAAAAGCTTCCGAACTGAAGTTTTTTGAGGGGGGCTCATAAAAAATTAGGAGCCGAGAGGGTATTGAACTTGAACAATAAAATTGGGGACAAGGCTTGTTTGCCTGTTTCTTTCAAAGTGGGAAAGAGGAGTGCACTGCAGGGGGGGACTTGTTTCTGTGAAGCTTCACCATTGAGGTCAGTTAGTGGGAGAGGAGGAAGGCTCCAAAGATGCAGCCATCACCACAATGGCCCACTTTCACCTGAAACAACGAGCTGGAGCGATGCAACACAGCTAACCTGCGATTGTTTATTCTCTCTTAAGAAATGTCAATCTGTTCGCTCTCAGGTGTGCTGCTCTTCCTCTTGTTTTTGTTGTTTTCTCCCCCCTACTCTCTCCGTTTTCCCATGTCGATTGCTGCGAGATCAAAGCGACGCCGCTGGAAGAATCTGAATATTTCAGGTGTGGAGAGAGGGCTGCGTTTCACACCACCTGCGTAGCGCTGAGAGACAGGTCCCTCCTCTCGCTCAGACTCAGTTAGCGGGGCCCCTGGGGCCCGGCGACATAAACCAGGGCCACCTGTCTGAGAGAGAGGGAACACTCCTTTACCCTCCTTCTCTCCATCACACTTTCATTTTACAGCATTTGAACCAAAAATAAATGAATCTAAATAGAGCGGTGAGAGTGGGAATAAAACCAGTGCTGACAACAAGCAGCTGAGAGCTTTGAGCGCCGTCACAAAGGCTCGAAGATCTGGCAGACGAGTTCTGTTGCCGCAGAATGGGAACAGCCACTTGAAAGGGCAGTTTATACATGAATCACTTTATAATTTGCCCTGTTCTGCAGCAGAAGGTAGCTCTCATATATTAAATGATGAGCCGGGTCAAAAAAATCCCCTGGATTATTTTCTGCCATAACATGGCCTATAGTGTGGAGCAGGTCTGTGAGATGAGTCTCATCACATCATCAGGGCCGCCATTTCTGACCCAAAGCAAATAAAAAGTATCCCTGATGTCCGCAGCCTTAACAGTTTGATGTAGCTGCTCTCCTTGGAGGGATGTGTGCCTTGACATGTGTGCATGTGTAAGCACTTGTGCAAGCGTGTGTGTACCTGCACGTGTGTGTGTGTGTGTGTGTGTGTGTACGTGTGTTCGGAGGGGTGGGGAGGGTAGGGCAGGTTCCACACTACCAGTTCCCAGCCATGTCTCTCAAAAGGGCCGTAAAGTCTTTACAGCAAATTCCTTACATTCATCTGTGTCAGAGCACTCGGCACACATTACGCGTTTACACGGGAGGAAACACAATCTATTTGATGCTACACTGCCCACACGTCCAGAGCCCTCCTCCCCACACTGGAGATTCACAGTGTTTAACTTCCATTTCATATTCTGAACAGGCAGGCAGACAGGCAGGCGAGTGTAGGGAATGGACTCCATCTTGCTGTAAATCAGCGTTTAAACACCCGGCTATATGTAATCCGGAAAGAGTCAACAAGAGGCCCTTGCATTGCTCTGCTCAAGATATTTGTTTTTATTTATTCTGGAATGTGCAATTGATTTTTGTTGTTCCCCCTAATGATGTATGCAAACAGTGAACCGAAAAAAGTCACACTTCATTTTTCCCCCGGCTGCTGCTGGTCCCCGTCTTTTAATATCAGTGGTGCTTATGAGAACAAGTGGAGGTTAATCTAGGGAGCGGGTCAAAGCCAGCCAGCTCTTTGTAAATGTCAGCTGGGAGATCCAGGCCTTTCTTATTACCACCCTAAACCAACAAGGCTGACGGCTCCAAGACGGATGTGTGACTTGGAGGCGTCTTCCCCTCACTTCTCACCACCATCACGGACCAACGGCAGCACAGAGAGCCTTATTAATCAATCGATTTATCGCCATAAATCAGGCCAGACTTTGATTGTATCAGCAAGTCATGCAATCAATCAATTAGTCAGGACCTAGCAGCCCAATTTGCCTAAAGAAAGATGAATGCTCCCCCACATCATCCATTTGGTTGTCCGTTTACCCATCAAACACGGCTGCTGTTGACTCCCAAGCCCAACATGCATCCTTTCATTGATTTCTGCAGATTAAACTTGCAAAGGAATCAAAGGACACTTAACGGACTGGGAATAATTCTGCTATTTTCATTTGTAGTGTAGTGTGCTCTCCTTTGATAGTGTTGCCTCATATCATCAAAACAACGCAGTGAAAACATTAAAATCCAGAATACAGAGCTCTTAGGAGTGATCCAGTGAAGCGACAGCTACAGAAGATAATGCTTAAAAGTAACTGGAACCACTCAGAGACAATTGGAGCACAATGGGACAAATCATGGATTATTATCAGTCAATCCCACCCAGGTTTATATGGCAAGGCAAGGGGGAGCAGTGGGGACTGAGCAAAGGAAACAGCTGGATGAACAAACTGTGGAAAACATATGTATAATGACATATTTGTTTCATATTTTATCCCAACTGTGAATTCCAATCCACATTGTGACACCAGCTGCTTCGGTCCAATGCCTCCCATCTGCAACTCGGTGTCAGGATGTCTCAGAGGACGGGTTGGGAAACTTTGGGGACGACAAAAAACGACAGGAGCAAGTAGAGCACGACAGAGTGGGCTGCCGGTGCTTCTCCCCCAGCGGCAGGTTGGAATGTGGCAGACTGCGGAGCTGCTGTGGAGAGGAAAGAACACCGGGGACTCCCCGGGGAGAACGTCTGTGGTGGGATTAGAGCCCCACCAGACCTGGTTCTGCTTCACACCCTCAGACCCTGCTGTGTTACAGCCAGGGGGCCACCGAGCTATCTGCAGGGGGCTTTACAGTTCTGCCCAATCTCCCCAAGCCTCACCATGTAATTAGAGATAAAGACAGCTACTCAACCTCAATTCTCCTAGCTTCACACAAGGCTGCCCACCCATAGCCCCCAGAGGAACCCCTCAACACTGCCACTACACCAGTACCTGTGTACGCTAGCCAGCTACAAACCCTATCCTCTCCTAACCAAGAGTTCCCCAGACTAAACATGTAATATACTACAAGGTACGGCTCATGATCATGACTGATCGGCGTCCAAATGTGGAGTGTCCTGAAGTTGCTACACCATGATTCACAACGGCAGTATGCTTTTTCTGATGCCCTATTCCATACATTATTTGTGTCGAAGAGGCTTCATATTGTAAATATTCTCAGGTAAACAATAACCACGGTAAATAAGTAATTTTTCTTCATATCTCTCTACTCTAAAACTTCATCTAGGCAAGGCAGGGGGGTTGAATTTAGAGGATAAGGCAGAGGAGGAACTCTCGACTATATTCAAGAAACACAAAATTATACTATGGAGGGATCCATTATTCATCTCAGATACATTTTTCATTTAAGAGTGGGCTGGATATGAGTAATGATGAATGCATCGCCCAGGATGCAATTTGTATGTAAAATAACACAAGATTACAGAATATGTTTTAAGTGCAAATGCAGTTTGTTGCCGTATAAGAAGAAAATGCATTCCTACAAACAGGAATAAGACCTGAGCCCCATGATGTTGCCTCATAAAATCACTTAGCCCATAGCTAGGCCCTTCGCCAGTCCTTATAAAGGGTCACAATGAGAGACTCAAGTGATAAATGAGCCGACTGGAGTAGATTTTCATTCATATAATGTACACTATCTCTTGGCAGGCCATTTGAAAATGTAGGATAAGTAAACCAAATTACTAAGGCTAATTTCAACTTCCATCCAGCTCAACAGCCCATTTCCTTGAAATCCACCCTTCTGCAGTGAACACACAGAGAGCACTTGCAGATGCACTGTTAGATACATGTCTACGCACAAGTGCACACAAACACACCACAGTGTTTCGCTGCCTGCCAGGCATCCACATGTTCCTCTCAGGACTCGCTCTCTCCTCATCAGCTTCACTCGGTGCACACAGTTTCAATTCAGTGCCTCTCAAAGACACACAAAGAGCCTTCCCCTCCATTCACAGTACAAAGACTGAATGCAGCCTCCTAACACAAGACATACCCCACCACAGAGCATGTAATACAACTCATTACTGGGCACGCAGGGTGCAGAGGGCTGTGATGGGAGAGACAAGCACAGCAGGGAGAGAACAGGGGGCCCTTACACCAACATCTCCATTTTTCCTCGCAACTAACGGAGCCCTAAAACCACCCTTAATAACTAAAGCAATCCGATTGATTTTTGGAGGTTCTCTGAAATAAGTGTTGTAACAGTTGGTGG
Organism: Micropterus salmoides; assembly: GCF_014851395.1. Taxonomy (NCBI): domain Eukaryota; kingdom Metazoa; phylum Chordata; class Actinopteri; order Centrarchiformes; family Centrarchidae; genus Micropterus; species Micropterus salmoides. The sequence goes on from NW_024044459.1 coordinate 6,510,806, forward strand.
ATTTGGTGGGGGGAAAACCAGAAATATTGTTAAGACTTTAGGTGAAAGTGCCACAGAGCCTGCAGGCCCATGGCCATCACTAGTTACACAATGGCTAGCATGCAGAGGTTAAATTAGGTCTGAATTGCAACTTCCCCTCCCGCCTCTCCAAAACTATGGTTGACCCACAAGCAAACTGTGTCCAATCACAAAGAGGCGGGAGGACAGTGTATCTGGGTCAGTCACATTGATCTCCGCCCTTCACTGCATGGCTCTGGGGTCAGGTTTTTGTGTGCTAGGTTTGGTTTGGTGCACGTGGAGTCACGGAGGGGAAGCTGCGTTTGTAAGGTAGGGAGAAGAAGAAGAAGCATGGTGAATCAGCTAATCCACCACTGCACAGCAAAACCACTACCTCGTGAACTCTCCTTAACCTCAGGGCAATCGCATGACCTGAGGCAAAGCATTACAGACATTAAAAAGACATGAACTTCAGAGCATTGGAGTTTCAAGCACGCAATCAATGGGGCCACAGGTGCAAACCTTTTCTGCACTGCCAGTGGAATGCCCTTTTTTTTTTTTTTTTTACCCCTCCCAGGATTACAGTGGAACCTGTTTTTACACTGTGTTCATGTTAATGTCAGCAATAATAAAGACCTGCAGCACAAGAAACAAAAAAAGCGAGCACGAGCTGGAGACAGCTTTTGGAGGTGGGCTGGAAACAGCGCGGGGAGTCAGGAGAGAGGGCAGGATGTGAGGAGTCTGTCAACTTCTCCCTGTCTGCTCCCGTGTTCGCCTCGCTTCAGACTGAGGATAGCAAATGGGCCTAATTCACACAGGCAGTGTGCGAGTGTCTCTGCTGTCTAGCAGCGTGAGCGGGAATTAGATCTATGGTTTGTATCCTTCATCCCTTCCCAGACAGACTTGTTCCGGCTCAGAGGCGCTGCCTAATCCGCACCTCTCTCCCGCTTGCACTCCCGGAAAATGACTTCACACAGCTGCCTCAAACGCCCAACGCAGCAATTCTCGTCTGACTGAACCCCCCCCCCACACACACACACACACACACACACACACACTCAAAAAATGCCTCAGCAGACCTCCCATAGCTCATTTAACATACCAATTCCTCCCCAAAGCCCACCCTACCCCCTCCTAAGAGATGAAAACAGCAAAGAAAACAACTACAGCCCCACTTGATAATTTAAGGGCCCTTTTCTCCGGAGAGCTGTCAAAGTCAGCAGTACAATGGGAGGAATTCAAAGAGAGAGGCGGTACCCTGGTTGGTTTTAGACATCTTTGTGCATCTACCAGGTACAGTAGGACATTCATGAAGCTGCACATGGGTGTTTACGTCACCTGAGGGTGTCATCTGGCCCCTTCACCTCCTCTCTCCCTTCACCCATTTACCCATCCCAGCAAGTGGATGGATGAGAGGTGAATTTTAGTGAACGGCAGTTCACAGTGAGGACTCTGGGAACACAAAGCCAAGTGAGTTCTCCCATTAATACCCAGATGTCGGCCAGGTGGTTTCTTTTAGTTGTTGTGAAGGACACAATCATACTAGATAGACCAGGCTGCTAGATGGCTGCTCCCAGGCACAGTGGCCTATTTTGGTCATGGAGGGTAACTCCAGATAATGGCAGGGCCACTCAGACAAACACTCCAGCCTCGAGGACAGGAAACAGTGAGAGGTCCGCCTTATAAACCAAAGCCTACCTAATGGCTTTCATCTGTTTCATGAATATCCCACCTACCAGCATCGCAATTCTTCACCTGCTTTTGTCCTTCCTCAGAGCTACTATGAAAAGAAAATGCTGCTGCTGCTAAGAAGGTGATTTCCAGATCTTCAAGTGCCATTTTGGATCTCCAGGGAAAGTTAAATTAAGTGTAGAGTATTTCAAGACGGAAAAACCTGTAAAAGCAAAAAGGGGCAAACACTGTCTTCCATGTGCTCAAATTGAAGCATTTATAAGCAGTCAACTGATGCTGCGAGAAATGCAGTGTAGTTCTCAAGAACTCCTTAGGCAGAGATATTACAAGAAAAGGAGAATGATTAAAGCCTAATATGGCATAGTAGAGAGGGGAGAGGAGGTGATTTATCCCTTCACGGCCTTTTGACACTAAATTAAACTGTTGAGTCCATTCCCCCGTGCCAGCTAGTTATCTTTCCAGGCTAATTTAACACTATAATTTACATTCCATATAAAATACATCCTGATGTGGCGCTGTCAAGGCCGTACATCATTTGCAGAGAGTGCTCCAGTTTCAGTGAAAAGGACAGAATTAGATCATATTCATGATGCAATTAAACACTTCAGTGGGAATCGATGTAAAACCGATGAGCCCTGAAAACAATGCATATGGCTGAGAACATTAGAACACATTACCTACCCTTGGATCCCTCGCTCCACAGACGCAATTTAAAATCCTCCACCACTCCACTCTGCGTCTCTCCAGATTCATAACGCACAGCGATAATAAATGAATTTTTCACAAAATTATTCAACTACTAAATTGCCCATGGTAACTGAGTATCAGATGAAAGTGATCTGAATTATTAAGTAGGGAAACTGTTTGTTCTCACCATGGGTGTAATAATAGGCCAAATGAGGAAGAGAAGGGCGCAAGAGGGGCAGGTTACAGTAAAGGGAGATCTCATAATAAACATCAGTGTTGATGTAAAAATGGGAAAACTCTGTCTGCCGCCTGGGCCTCCAGCTGGGTTGATGGTATCGACCAATTTCCCTAGGGCGGTAGTGTGGGTTTTCTTATGGATACAGAGAGGAGAACATTACGAGGCACTGCTGCACATTCTCATGTAAAACTGGCAACAGGCCCTCTGGAGTTGGCAAACCACTGCAACAGCCAGCCAATGTTACACCATCTCACCACATTTTACATAATCAGACAGACAACGCAGGAGACCACACACTCACACCGCTCCACTCCAGATCACATCAACTACCTGTCACACTCCCCTCCACAGCCATCAGACTCACTCTGATTGGCTTAGAGCCACAAATTCACAAAAACTGAAACACCTACTGGGGAGCAAACTACAAAAATACATTATTTCCTAGCCCAATTTGAAGTCTTATTTCCCTTAATTACCATTTGCCTTTCCAATTCTTCTCACCAAACACGTTTTTATCATCAAAACCCAAACGTGTTAATAGTAAGAAAAATAGACAAATGTAATGAAATTCAGAATTTAAGAGCCATGCAGGGGGCAGAGGGGCAGCAATTTGTAACCATTTCTGACAGGATGAGTTGGCCTCTCCAACTGAAACAGTAATTATGCTTAATGGTCCTTTAATCTGTCCATCAGGCAGGAGGTGAGCAGCCGGGTCAGCCTAAAGTGCTCCAGGCGTCACAGTGTGTCAGGGTACAGTCAGAGGGGGTGAAGTGCTCCACGAGGAGTGCCAGCAACGCTCGCTTCAGACACACAACACCAGCAGGCTGCAGGACACAGGCCTCCCTACAACACACTCATTAGTCAAATCATCATACACCTACCAACTGCCTCCTGCATAAAAATGCTTACAACTGGACTTCAGAGCAGAGCAGAAACACGCTCCCTGGATGAGTACAGAGTGAGCAAATCAGTGAGGAAGAGTGTGGGCGCCTGACAAGTTTGATCTAATTTGACAAAATCCTAATCATCCTGGACTGGATGATGATTCCCTGGCACGAATCTGTAACTCTCTCTTTACACAGAATCAACAACTGATGGAAGTGGGGTTGGAGGTTAGCTAATTCCAGTTCACGTTAGAAATCCCAGGTCATGTCCCATACATACCTCGACAGTCACGCGTGTCTGAGCGCCCCTATACACAGACAAAGCCGGGGCGGAGAGAGCATTCCAAGCAGAGAGATGGCACTAGGTCAATCCCACTAGTAACAGCAAAGACACAGGGTCCATACCAAAATAAGGGTGAACAAATAGTACCTTTGTACCCAGAGTCATTTGTACCCGGCTCAGGCGCCTGGCTATCTCAGAGCCTGGCAGACAGAGCTCCTAGTCCCAGCTATGCATCTGCACTTGTGCTGTATTTGTTATCTTGGACAAGCATTCTCCCTCACCGTTTCAGTGGCCAAATAGAGAAGGGGGAGAAAACGAATCACTCCTAGACCTACTCCTGTTGTTCCCTCAGCTGTCAACACTTCTCACAGACTTCACCCCCGCCTAGCCACATCGATACAGAGAAGTGACTGCCGCTTGCTTTATGATTGCCTTGTTTTATTCTCTCGGCCGGGCTTTTTCTCAGCCCTCACAGCTCTAATCAGACCGCCTTGCCTGGACAACAGAGCCATTGTCTCTTTAAGTGAAAGAGGCAGTGGATCAGTGAATCCCTTTCCATTTTCCCGCTTTATTAGCCCAGCGGCACACTACTGTTTATACTAGTGGGTATTCTGTGTTTGCTGAGAACAATTACAGTATGACAAATGATCCGTCATTGCCATCTATCAGGCCAGAGCTGACAGGAATCCTATAGACAGGGCAGCCATTCGTCCCCCGCTCCCCATCTCTGGGGTCCCATGCTTTAGTATCCATGACAACGCGCAAGCCACTTGCCACGCTTGCCACTTCACAGTGAGAGATGAGCGCCCGTGAGTGGCTTTGAAAATTAGCCTTTGACACCCCGTGTTCCACTGTGCTCCCACCCTCCTAGCCCACAGTCCAGCCCCTTTGGGGGGCCTTGGAACAGTCCCAACGCTGTTTTCACATTCAGGCTTACACAAACACAAAGGCAGACACACAGCTAGGCGCTACCATACACATACCTCTCTAAGTCTCACTGTGTCAGTTTTATTGTGCCTGAGCTATACGATTCTCAACATTAACCTCACAGCTACATTACCTATCCAGCAATGGAAAGGAAAGAGAAGCACCAACATGGCCAACATCCATAAAAATAGGGTGGAAAAATAAAATGGGTGAAATAGAAAGAGAAAGGCTGAGAAGTGCCTGAATGCACACGAGCTGCCAGCACATTATCAGACAGAGCCAACTGTCTGAACCCTCCTTCTCACATTTCATGAATGAATTTCTGGAGAAATTATGTCTCTCCAAAAAACAGAAAAAAACTTCATTAAATGATAGAATGTATTGGAAAGTATTTTTTTTGTCAAGTCACAGTAGTTCACTATGCCTCATTTTTTGGTTTAACAGCACGGGAAGGTTGGGTGTAGTGGGAAGGGATTTAAATGTATGTGCAGTACAGATCAGACTGTAATATAGACACAACACTGTGATGTTAGCAGGGAAACGTGCGTAAAATGCTCAAATATAAATTCTAAAACTCTTGCTAAAGCACAAGTCAAGTATGAGAGATGCTGTGGACCAAGCTACGATTCCCATTTGACTCCCAGACACACCTCTTTGGGGTTGTGTTTATGCCATAAACTCCACTTGGCAGCTGAGGATCATATTACTACCGTGAAAGAAACAAACAAAGCTGTGCAAACGTGGCGCACTGTCAGGAGCAACGGTTTTACGGCGTGTGATTAATCATATTTGGAGAAACATTAAAGGGAAAGGAGGAAACTGGCTCCAGCACTAGGAGGTAAGGGTGTCAACTGATATAACCCACCACTGACATCAAGCAGAGCCAGCTAGCTCATTGATGTGGCAGCGTCTCATTTTCACCAGTTTGGAAGCAGACAGTTTTGCAGCGCCTTGCGGTTCTTAATTATCTTCCGACTTTGTCTAATTCAATCAACACAACTCAGATCTGGCTGCGAAATGGCACTCACATCCCCTGAAGCTCAGCAAGTCAAAAAACACTGAATAAGTGGAACAGTCAAACTGACAAAATGGCATAGCACATGAGAAATAACTGCTATTTTATCTCCCGGGCTGAGACCTCATCCACAGAGGAGGGGATGAGCGGAGGCTGAGAGAGCGACCAATCAGCTTTTTGTTTTAAGTTACAAGGCTGTGTTCAGGGGAGGGGGGGGGGGGAGACACAGGAGTCAAGTGCTTTGATGACGCTGCAGATGTTGCCTTGCTGAGCACTGTGAGGTCACTCTGTTAGCCGAGACTCTTCAGGTCCCTTGCTCAGATGCTTCCTGGCGAATCTAATATCCTGTTAACACAACAGCATCTAACTACAATGTCAGATGTCAGGGTGGTGCGCTATTTCACCCGACTTCCTCACTACTATCCGTTTTTTAATAGAATGCAAGACACACATGGTAGCACATATACACACACACACACACACACACACACAGAATTTAAAGGTCATTAGGGATTATACTGTTTGCCAATTTGCAGTCTAAAAAGTGAGTGACATAATGAGAGGAGGTGGGATGGCTGAGCCCATCCCCCCAAAATCCTTTTCCGCACCACCACTATTCCCACCCATTCACCTCCCATCTAATTCCGAGGGCCACAGCATTATTAGATTTTGACATTATTAGCTGAAATAGCAGAGAGGCCCTGCTGTCATTATAAAGCCTTTACTTTCGCACTGACTGCCAAATCTGTTTTGCACTAGCTACAGACTGCCAAACCCAACAATGGCAGATTAGTGAAGCCCTTCTCCTGTTGCAGCAGAGGTTAATATAAAGTGACAGGGCTAAGTCCGCTCCGATTAAGTATGCTGAGAGATATTACGGCAGTTTGTTACATCAGATCGTTATTGGATTAAACAGCATGCACAACAATGAAAGTTTAATTTTAATTTTCTGCAGGAATATAAAACAGGCCCTGAGAGCGCTCCTGTCAGAACAAAGGCAGTATTACAATACCTTCTTGTTTTTGCTTCCCCCTTTGCCATTATCGGAGAGTCAGACATGAGCAAAAGATGACGGTAAGTGAGGATGTCAACCTTTAGATTTTTTTCTCTCCCTGACGTTAATAAATTATTTATAAACCAACAAAATTCAACTGCACTTCACAAGCCAGGATTTGGTAACCTAAAACATAGGGGGATACAGTAGGTAACAAAAATGATGAGAGCGATTTAATTTCCCTGACCCCGCTGTTTATTGGTTTGGTCATCTACCGCTGTGCAGCATGCAGCGAGAGCCCGGTTGGCCAGTGCATTGTTAGCTCTGCAAGAGGTCACTGCACCTGACCAATAAGCTGTTATTAATCCTTACAGAGTCATCCATTAGCCCATCCAATTTTTATGACCCTCTTCTTTATTAGATGAGCTATCAGCTGTCCATATCTGGCAGAAATATGGACTTCCTCATCTGGGCTCCAACACTCCCATCTTCCCAGAAGGTTTTGGCGTGCTGGGCCAGGTAGAGTGAACCTGAAGTCTAGCCAGGGGAGCAGGGGGGACGGGAGGGGCTGAATCTGCCAGTCTCCTGGGGTATTCCCCACTGTCCCGTTACCTCCGATAAATCTCAGTGCTTTACGATTAGGTACATAAAATGAGTCATAGATCTGGACGGTAAATAAGAGCTTGTCAGCGCGGCTGACGCCAGGCCCGGCTCCTCCTCCACCTCCTCCTCTGCCGGATAGTCCCTCTGTACCCCGGCCATCAGACTGCTGCTATTGAGCTGGGGCTAAAAAGGCTCCAATAAATAAGCCTGATATTTCCCCCAGGACGTCTACGGTGCCCCCCTGAAGCATGCTTGCATACACTGAACAAACAAAAAACGGCCAGCATCAGAAACACCACTGTCTGGATGACAATGTTTTATTTGTTGTTTTTCAAATCATCTTCGAAATGGTATTGCACTTGTTGTTTCTAATTACTTGTCTCAAGAAAAAAAAAACAACAGGAAGTCAATGGATCAATCCATTTCAAGTACATTCAAACTATACTCTGGACTCCAACGCACTGATGTCTTTTAATGGACCTTCAATCCATACTTGCAATTAAGCATGCAAAATCTCCCATTAAGTAAGTCCACTTACAGTGTATTTACTCTGGTGCTGTTTGGGTGTTTCAGAGTGCGTCTTCCACGAGGCTGAGAGAGCAACGGCAAGATGACCTGAGGGAGGAGTGATGGTCTCCAAATGCACTAACACAATGATGGACACTTCCTCTGCAGCGCCAGCTAATCATTGTTGCAGATTCGTTTACACTGGTCCAAAATGACTCCCTGAATGACCGCCTTTGCATATTAAACAGACAAACAGACAATAGGGACACGCAGTTGGAGGACATGAGAGCAGCTAAACACCGGCAGTGTCGTGATCGTCTGGGGAACAGTAGACTCATAATACTGTATGTACAAATGGGAATCCACCGGCTGATTGATAGCATATTAAACAGAATTGTGTTACTGCCTAGCCACTGCACATTTTGACAAGGCACCTGCAAAACTGTTTTCAACATACATCAGCACCTATTCAGCATAACTGCATACAAAGTGCATTGCATCTCACTGTACCAGAAAAAGGAGGCTATCAGGAGAATGAAGTCTGGAGAGGAAAGCAGAGAAAGTGCATGGCTACAGGCATGCAATCAGCTAAGAATTCAAAATCTCACCCAGTTTATACAGTTCTATAATCAGAGAGCAAAGAAGAAAAAAACAACGCCATTGGCACAGCAGCACGGAGATTCAAAACATTTTCATTAGTGAGCGAAAAAATAAGTACTCCTTAGTGAAAGCATTGCTTCTTTTTGCATAAGTTTGATGTTTAAGAGGGAAGATTAGATGGAGGACAGGGGTTTTTATGTCAAGTCTGAACTCTGCAAAAGCCTTTCCTACTGGTTACACCATCCAACATATATTGTTGTTTCATCCATTGTCAGCCAGACACCGAGCCACAAAGACTATGAAGCAAAAGTGAAGCTACAATAAATAATTCTCATCTCGCTTATTGATTTAATTTGTGAAAGTGTAATGCAAAATGTAGAAGTTATTTTACATCTTTTTCATGACTTCCTTGACTGAAAACATGGTAATCATCATTCATGAGTTTTTCATTTTATCTACGACTATTTTACCAAATGCTGTACTCTTAATCCAATATAGGAACTAGCAATATCTTTCCATTGAGGTCAAGAAATATCTGCATAGGGTTGTGCTTAAACAGAGGATACGAGAAAATCTAATTACACTATGTGTTATCATGTCTGTGTATGCCGTGATGCCAACATGCCATTATGTCAAACTAATTCCATCATGTTAATATGCAAACTTGTCATTATATCACCGGGTCAAAATGTCATCATGTCATGCCAGTGTCATTTGCCTATATGTTAGTATGTCAATATGACAACGTGTCATTCAATATGTTACTATGTCATGCACCACAGTCAATATGCCAGTTATGTTAGTTTATGGAAAAATACACTAACATGACTTTATAGCATCCCGTGTTGGCTTCTCTTTAAACATATCTATCTTTGTACAGTATATATTCAGTATGTATTGTGTCAATAGGACAGACAAACCATTGACAAACCTCACTGCCTTTTTTTTTAAATGACACGTAGTCACTGTTTCACTGACTACTGTATGTCATTAAGAGTCGCCCACCCGCTTCCCTGCTCCACCAACTAAGATAAGTCTAGTTGTTTGTGTACTGTAAATGGGATGTGTTCTTTCTGACTTCAGTCTATTGTTTGGATATCCTTGTAGCTCCAACCTTCTGTTTATTTTATTTGAGCTTTTTCATCACTGCCTCAGTGTCCTTCTGTTGTATTGATCTATGTCATCTGCTCAGTCTTTTATCCGTCATGACTATGAAGTGGTCTGGAACTTGTTTTGAAATAAGCTACATACAATGTATAGAAGGGATCCATGCACAGCTGTTTTGCTTTGTTTCATTGTCTCATCTGTCATCCCGCTTCTTGCACATCATAGGACCCACAGCATCAAGTCTTTCCAGACAGCTTTAAAATGTTGCCAGTCAGTAAAAATGTTATGAAATGACCAGATTAAGACACAGTATAACAAACTTGAACACTTTTTCATACAAATATTTCGACTACATTTTCAGTCACAGAAGCAAATCATTTTCCACACAGTGACAATAATTTTAAGATTTTATGCTCTATTGACTCAGCATTATTGAAATAGTTTGGGGAACTACCCAGCATTTGACTGCTCTCAGCCAACACACTTTATATGTGGATGAAATCAGTACCTCCTTATGAATGTTAAGTATAATACATGAGCTGACACACACAGATATAGAAAATGTTTTGGCCCATCTGGTGCATGTACAATAGAAAAAAATGCCTACTTGACCCCACATTGGTTTTACAGAGTTTCATCTTGGGGGCTTCGACTCATACCAAAATTTGCAAATGTAATATGTAAAGACACGATGTAACAGCACTTGGCCAATAAAGTCACCCTCTACAATTGACCCACAGTTGTTTTGGCGTATGGATCTTACTCATTTCTGCTTTTAGTTGTTATTAATGTCATTTTTACTATGCATGTCCAGCTCTATGCAACAAAAGCAGAAAAAAATCAGAAAATTAGCTTGTGCTGTCAACTATGTAGTTTAAATGGTTGCACTTTTTATGTGAACTGCTCTTTAATATTTGCATTATTTCAACTGAGTACACTTCTCTAGTCTCTAGTTAGAAATGAAAGAACAAAACACATTGTCTCTACTTAGTGTTCTGTCTGGGTCAGTAAAGCTTCATTTTTCGTGACAGTTTATGAGGTGTTACACAGTATGACATTGTCACAGACACAGTATGCCAATGTCTGGCATTTTAAACCAAAGCTAATTGTCATTTTTCACTATAATGATTTCTAATTATTTTAGAGTTGTGAGCGACATAAAATATTTTACAGTAGCATGGAGTAAGCGATATTTTATATGTGCACTTTTATGTGTGTGCTGTCATATTATTGATTCGTCTTTTTGATTGATATATTGACTTAACCCCATCAGGACAGAACATTATTGATTTTACACCATATTGTACCAGTTGACCTTGTTTACTGAAACATTTCACTGTTTAAAAAGAACACTGTGTGGGCAAGTCTATTAGTTATTTATTTGTACATTTATGTGAAATTTGCCTATATAGTGGTGCCAAAGCAATAATATTACTTCTATACTACTATTATATGTAATGATGAAATATCCAATATCATGGAACATCAACCACCCACAAAGACCATGTGACATGTTAGAGTGGTCCTCAATATTGTCCCATTCTGACGGGACAGTATTTATATTTCATTAAAAGTTCTTCCCTCTGACCTTTACACGCTGAAGGATCCTTGAAGTGATCAAACAAATCATATTTGGTGGTTGGGGTTTTAAGAACCAGATGTGCTAAATGAGTAGCACTCTGAAGAAGGATTACCTCCCCATCATTCTGCCTACGTATCGAGTCATAACTAGACTTCGTCAGCAGTTGCGGAGAGGTTCTGAACATTAAGTTTATGGGCTCCTCATTATTTAACATGTTAGGGTCTCCCCACAGCCCAATGAAATTTTGATGGCAGCATTACAGCTAGTTTGTTGGCTCCTCACTCCTACTCACTACTTATGCAGATGATAATGAGTAAGAGAAGTCTCTTTGGACAGGCCCACATTCGTAGAGGAAAAGACATTAGGCTAATCCACCTTTCTGCTCTGATGTGAATAAATATTCTTCCAAAGGGCATGATCAGAGAGTGTTGGATTTGCTGCAGCCTTGGTGGTGGTGGTGGTGTTGTTGTTGTTGCAGACATGCATGATGAGGTCAGACCCCTGCCTGGACGGGCCAGGGACTGCAGTGGTGCAGTGATCTGAGCTGGCCATTTCCTGCCTCTACATCTGCATACAGTAAAAAACAAACATTCCTGTAAATAAAGACGGCTGTCCGGCAACTGTCTTCCCAGCGACAATGGTATTGACCGTAGTCAGATGCTCCGCTGATTAAAAATTGATCCATTTTGAAAAATCTAATCAACTGAATAGGATTCTTTCATACATAGGGTGGGGTTGGGAGCATTTGTTGGGGGGGGAGGGGGTTGAGCAGCTGCTGACACAGAGAAGCAGACCTGTTATTAACCCTTACACCCCCATGCAGCCCCCTGCACCCTGCACCCCAGTTCACATCCCCCTGCGCCCCGGGACCAGACATGGCCCAGACGGTCTGAATTATTCAGCAGTCTGAGAGAGGCTCCGGCCACTTGGCCTATTAATGCCTGCCAGGAGAGGCTAGTGGCTCTAATGGCCAGTCCACAGGAGCCCCAGTTCCCAGTGGACGGGAGGAGGGCTGCTAACGCTAGGCTGCAGGGGATGTGAGAGCGAATTCATCAGGGGCTGAGGTCGCGGCAGGTTAATGATGCCGCACGTCTAGACGAACGCTGGACTCACCCTGCCCAAAAGGCTGTGGGGGATGGCGTTGGGATGCAATAATATTTTTATCTTTGAGGGAGACCCAACCCTGTAATATTAAGTCTTGGGGCTTATTTATGAAAGAGCAGCATTGTTGACTTTGACCATGATCCACAATTGAACCTCAGGTAAAAATAACAGAACACAATGAATATCTCCAAACCCACCGATATGACCAGACTTGATATTATATTCTGGTAGTCCTACTATTATTTAAGGCTAAATGAAAGGAAGCGCAGTAAGTAACATTTATCACAAATGGATAAAATGTTCTGACATAGCTGAACAGCATTCATAATAGAGAGATTAAAAGATTGCCTACACAACCCAATTCTGATTACTTACAACCCCTTATCATCATTGCACAAACAATCCCAACAGCTGGAGAGGGCCCTCAACTCCAGCACAAAGTCACTCAGTAATCAGGGCATCTCCCCCACAGAGAAAGGGGATGAGGCTCAGGGTGCGACTCTCATTTGGGAGCAGCTCGGGTTGCCATGTGGTCTATCACCTTGGTGATCATGTGCATCCGCTTGGTGTCTCTGAGGGTGTAAACACAATAGTAGACACAGGCATAAGAGAAAATGACACCCCTGGGTGCAGCACGGATGATCCAGTCAACAACAGCAGACTACATGATCTGTGTGGTATCTACCTGGAGGATTCCTAATAGAGAAAGCTCTCAGACAAAAAGTAATCATTGTTGCACCAGAACACTCAGTCATTGTTCACTGTGAGGACAAATACATTATAAAGTCCAGACAGAGAGGCAGAGGAAGGTATTCTTATTATCATCCACTGGAGATTTATGCACTTGAAGGTTGAGTTCTTTGAGTGAGTGGGCTTGATAAGTCTGATGAAGTGGAATGAGTTTAGCCTTCAATAGGTACTATCTGTACTGGACCGCCACAACGCACGAGCTTCCCTTATCCAGGATTTGATGCCAAGCGCATTTACTGTTGAGGTCAACACCGCTACCATGATTGAACCAAACCAAGGGCATCCCATGGAAGGCTACAGAGGGGACGCAGACACACCCAGCGCCCATTTGCACAAATGTCATTTCCCCCAGCTCCCCTCACTCAAGGTGACGAGGCACATCATTCAGAGAGCAGTGAGAAATGATCCTGGGGGCCTCTTCGCAGCCGAGATTCTCCCACATTCAGAAGGAGTCGGTGAAAACGAGCTCCTTCCAAAATACAAGACATCCTTTCAGACATCCGAGCAAAAATGTAGAAAATGTGTTGGCCATGCAGAGAACCACACACATAGCAAACTATTTTGCTTGGCTGCAGCTAAAAAAAAATCATATGTTTGCTTGTCATAAAGAAACACTGTATCACAGTTTAAATATTGGTCCTGCATTAATAGTCAATTGGATCATTTCCATACAGCATCAAGCTGAGATGAAATATTGTGAGAATAAACATTCTTGTGAGGTCTGCCCAGATCTCCTGCAGTCAAGTGCTCAAGAGAACCCAGAAGACTGTCCACTCCACATGTATGTTCCCTTGTCATACAAGTTGACCCCCCTCACCTCAACCAAAATTCTGTTCCTAGGGCATACTCTTCCTCCTGCCGCATACAGCTGAAGCCTGGAGCAATGTTTAGCTAAACCTGCTGGCCTACGTAGGCAGGGAGAGTCCCCAGAGGGCTGAACAATCAGACAATTTCAAGATCATGAAGCATTAAACCAATCCCGGCAGGGTACACTAATTAAACAGCCGAGCCCGGCACAGCCAACCAATCCCCACAGAGCAATTAAATCCATCCCCTCTAAAACACTGTGGAACCTGTCTGGGGAAAACTGCCGAGGAGTGAGAGAGAGGAGAGAAAAAGGGAGAGATGGAGAGGGGAGGAGAGGAAAATATCATAAAATTCATCTGGAAAAAAAAAACAGAAAAAAAAACTATAGGGGGAATGCAGCAGGAGGCTAACAAGGGAAATTGAAAAAGGAGCAACTCAATTCAGTTCTTTGTTCTTTTCTCCCTTTTTTGCATTGAAATTCAAAATGTCTGCCTTTCCTCTCTACTGGGGGTGTGGGTCTGTGACCACATTTAAATGCAAAAATAGTGACCCTGTTGCAATCAAAAGTTGCATATTTAATTAAGATTACAAGGTCTGGAAAGCACTCGTGAGACTGAACGGAAAGACAGAATAGCCTCAAGGCCTATATTACACACCGGCAGAGCTGCTAACACAGTTGCAAACCCTAATCAATACACCGATGCCCTCCACTACGAAAGTAAATGAACAGGTGACAATGGAGGCATGACATCACTGGGCTTTTCAGTGAACAACAAAACCAGATAAACTGAGAAGCAGGAGGCAGTGGAGAGATGCAGATTGATTTTGGGATGATACTGTACCTCCTACACACCAGCAATAACTAATTAGACTGCATGTGTTAACATATATAATTGCTGACATTAATAATTGATAATAAATGAATAGGGAGATATTTTTTCCCCAAAATCTCATGGTTAGATAGGCAAATTCTCCCTGTTATGTTATTTCCCTGGAGAGGCACCGACAAAGTGCAAGTGTATTTTGGTGGTGTTGAAGAGGAGCCGAGAATGCTGAAGGGGTATGACTCGAGCGGGAGCGACTGCAAACCAGAGGTGTGGACAGGGAGATAGACTTGCTCTTTTCTCCCCCGACTGAGGCGGTGTATAAATCACTGAGCCCAGCTTCATGTCTCCACTTCCTGTTCCTCTCCATTAAAAATGATAAACTGTACCTCTTGAAGCCACTCGCTCGCTTTAGGGTCCCAGTCTGCACCTTCCTGGTGAAGAAGCGAGAGTACACGGCTCAGATTTATTCCATACCCTCCCATTGTTGGGGATGAATAAGAGAGTAATTAAGTGTGTGGGGGTAGCAGCTGCACAAAGACAAGACCCGCTACCACAACAAGCCTGATCCGTCTGCTTTTGCTACAACACACATTTTGTATTATTTTGATAAATAACACATGTGCTTAGTAACAACAAATGCTGGTTTAACACTCGGAAGACCACCAAGAGGCCGTCTTTCTCTGGTCTTTTCTCTTCTCACTTAAATGAGGACAAATGGGCCTTACAAATGGGTGGCGTGCAGAAGTCTACTATTCCTCCAGTCTGGTAAACACACTGTGAGCAGTGGCACATAATTAGAGTGGCTGAGATCCCAAAAGACAACCTGGAGAAGGTAAGTGAAGCATTGATCTCATGAGTGTGCCGGGCCCAGGAGCACCCTTCACACCATGCTAACTCACGCTACACGACAACCAACATCAGAACACACCCCCTGGAAGGTGCACATTTAGGAGGATACAAAAAAGTCTTTTTCTTATTATTCTTTTTTTGTCATGAAGGACAAAATGGACAACAGAGGAATGAAATACAGCAAGTGAAACCCTGCCAAATGAAGCTGAGCCATGTTAGATAGAGAGAGATGGAGAGAGTGAGAGAGACAGAGGCTGAGAGAGGGAGGGCAGTGGGATTCATTGTATGCCCAGTAAAATGAACAAGAGAGGACTGGTGCTCAATACGTCTGCAGTGGCGTCAGACAGTCAAAACAAATAAAGCCAAGGCCGTGGTGGAGAAACGCAGCTCAATATGGACTTGCTGGGCAGGGGACTAGCTGTCAGCAGGGAGAGAGGACACAGCTTTATACCCAAGCCGATGAGCCATTACTTCTCCTATCCTGATGCTTCCGCCTGCCTCACTGTGAGGGAAAAAGAGGCTGCCCTACCGCCATGCAGCCGTCCTCCAGCAGACTAATGTGTCCCTGAAGTTTTGTTAAAGCTGGTTATTTACTCCTGCAAAGCAATTGCTCCAGCCTAGGGGCAGCAGAACGGAGAACACACTGCTATGAAAAATCTGGCGTCTCTTGCTATGAAGCACTGTCAACTACCAAAGGGGTGTTCCTGCGGGGGGGTACTGCTTTTTTGCCACAAGGCTTCATAAGGCCCTCCCAAACCAGAAATATTCAGGCAGTTAGCCAAAATATGACAGAGGATAATGACAAAATTCTTAGCACTCATTAGCCACAACAATTAGTGATCAATACTATGAAATCATATGTCCACATGAAGTCAATAATTTCAGCTGCTCTGGTTCAAAAGGCAGTTTAAAGGGTCAGTTCACCCAAATTACAAAACATTTTCTCTCTAGTCTAGAGATGAGATTGGATGTATTTGCTCGAGTTTTGAAAAATCGTTTTTTCTGCTCAACTCCAATAAAACTGAGGTGAGTGGAATTTCGTTTGAGGTGCTCACAGCATTTAAAAGAGCAACATCTCTTACCAGAATAACAACGTCCCTGTTTCTCTCATGTTGTCAACAGTTTTTGTTGGGACTACATCTTTGGTGGAAACTGGTTCCAATGAAAAACGTTCACAGGAGGTCTCTGGAGTCTAGTCCTGATCCACGACCATCTTACATGTCGCAGCCCTGCTTCGTTATCTCCTAGCACTCAGACATTCCAGTCACTGATAAAACTTGTTACAGGAAGATATGTTGTAAACTCAGCCTTTCATCAAATCAGGCAGGTGCAAAGTAACAACAAATAATAATAATTCACTCCAAATAACAGAGAAGAGAAACCAAGAAATAAAATGATATTCTCCTTTATATAGCTTCCATCTTTGATTTTACATGACGTGTATTGAAGAGACCTTTCTTGATCAAAGAAAATCAGCGGGTTTTTTTGTTGCTTTGCATCCACCACATCCACTTTTCTCCCACCCACATTATAGGTCACTAAAGAAGATTGCCTATTTTAACACTCTTCCTATAACAAATTTTACAAGCCGATCAGGGACTGAAATGTCTGATTACATGAGATGGAGAGAACAGTGATATGTTGGATGACGGTACTGGGTCAGGGCTATGGATCCTTGTTTGTTTTTTTTGAAAGCTGTGAACAAACTGCATTCACCACCTTTGCACTGGAGTGGAACGTATTTGTCCTGGGGGAAAAAAAAACCCAAAGCTAAACGCATGGCTAGATACCACTAAAGGAAAGTGAGAAAATAGTTAGGATTTTTTTTTTTTTGTAGTTTATGTGAACCAATCCTTTAATATAACAGTTTTCAAGCACACCATCGACAATAGACGGTAACATCATCACACCAGGGCTTATCAAACACGAGCACATACAGCAGTCTGCAAACGGGAGCGCTAGCAAGGTAAAATGATTGGATAGGTATGGAAATCTACTTGAAGGAAGGTCAAAGTGATTAAGCTGACATTAATGACAGGCCTAGTCTTCCTGTGAGAATGCTCACCGTAGCTGTCTCTAAACCCATTTGTCATTCCGCTTCCAACGCTGAAGCATCTGCTTTGAAGTCTCTACCACTAATGCTACACAGAGAGGTTAAACAGCTTAATGCTGAAGTCTGTTTCACTCCTCTCGCTCTCTAATGTTCCCTGCGTTTTATGTACCGGGGTTATGGCTCCTGGATTTCACATCTCAATTTGCCCCAGATAGTCCTGTAAGAGCTCCCGTCTTTTTTATTTGCTTTGTTGTCCCTGTCAAAGAAAGAGAGGGGCAACCCGAAGGATATGGGACCGTGACAGACATGCCCCACCCGTCGATTCATAGACGTGGTACTACAGAAAGCATGTTTATATGGGAGGAATGCACAACTCAGACCAGTGCTGATTATGATGATGGGGCAGCATTTACATTTAAATACACTTAATCTGCTGTAGATTTGACAGACCTAACAACAAAAGACACGTCTTGAAAAATGAGATAATGAGCACATATAGCATCCACTGTGGAGGTCAACTTTAAAGCCTTTTGTATCCATCACAGCATATGAATGAAATGATACAGTCATTGTGTTAAATAATACAAGATCTGAGGCGCTCTGGACTTACTTACTCTCCACTACAATGAGATTATGCTGATGCGTTTGACATTAACAATATCAGCAAACAAATATATGAAAGCATGAATGAAAGGGAGACAGAGACCGATTTTCACAGCCAATTTGAGATTGCAGGGTTGGGGTGTGTGTGTGTTTGTGTTTGTGTTTGTGTGTGTGTGTGTGTGTGCGTGTGTGCGTGTGTGTGTGTGTGTGTGTGTGTGTGTGGGGGGAGCTACTGGCAAACAGCACACAGAGCAGGCTGGCAGCGGAGGCAGCCAGGCTCACAGGCTGCAAAGCAATTTCACTGTTTGGCAATACTGTTGTCTCTGTGTGCGGATTAGAGCTGACACCAGAGCAACTGAGTCATGCTAAATGTAGTACAATCACAAGCTTTTGTTCCTGATCTAAAACCCCACTGCCTCTTAGATTCATGGAAGAGAAACAAGGCTAAAAAATGGTTACAAATAAGCGGAGCGTTATTTCGCCGTATGAGCGCAGCATTGCGACATTGCTAAAAACAACAGAGGGCTTAAAGTAACCGGTAGTAAAGGCACATAGCCCAAGTTTCCTAAAGTAAAATCAAACAAAAGTCTTTTTCGCCTGCTTTGATGATGTCCTTGCAAATCTTTTTTTTCTGACTGCTTAAAAGGCAATTAAAGGTGAAGATATGTGCGATAAATTAATGAGAAAGTATCAGCTGATAGGATTAAACAGAACTACGAGTCTACAAGTCTTTCTGCAGGCCCAATGCTCTCTCTCTCTCTCTCTCTCTCTCTCTCTCTCTCTCCAGGTACTGTATTGGCCCAGAGTTGTTTTTGGGCCTGGCAGGACCTGGCAGGACAGACCCTGACCCGTCCTTTTCATGCTCGCCCACGGAAATGCCATCTGGCTGGTGTGAATGATTACCACAGCAACGGCCGGGTGACCTGCAGCCAGCAGGAACCAAGGTCACTCCACCTCAGCGCTTCGCACTTTCCCTGCCCTCTTTTCATCAGCCTGCAGGTGAATTATTCATCCTGTACAACTCGGAGGCACAAATCTACTGGAAATCAACAACCAAAAACTGCACACTCAGTTTACTGATATAATAACTTTAAAAATAAACGTTCCAGTGTGAACTGCTAAAATACACAGCTTGTAGATCGCCATGGGTTCTCAGAAATAAGAATACTATAAGAATACTGTTCTATATGAGAAGAGATGGTGAAACAGCTGTAATGATTTTACACTGCCAGAAATCGGCTCCAACCATGACTGAACGAGAAATAAGTGAATTAATTGATTTCTGACACATGTAACAGAGGATGTCACATTTAAGCTACAGGCATGTTTGCAACCAGAGGCTTGTAAGACTATTTACCAGAGCTGCAGACAATAAGATAATGTGATCAAACCCATACTAGTCCTGTGAAATATTACAGGTTTCAGTGTTAAAGGAAAAAGAATTCAGTATAAAATGAAATTATTTCTCAACACAGCCACCACTTTCAACACATGCATGTGTCTAGTGTTATACATCACATCTTTGTCAACTGTCAAATAACCATAACCAACACTGTGGCAAACTTTATATGACCTTTATAAACAGGTTGAAAAGCATAAAAAATGGCACTTACTTAATTATGTGGACTAATAGGTGTATTTCTTGGCATCCTTCCAAAATAACCTGTTTGCACAGCTGTCCAGGTGATTAACAGTGTTTTAGTTCACATATCCTGGACTACATGAAAATATAATCCAAAAGCCAAAAGACCAGAGATGCTGCAGAGGTAAACACCTAAATTAGTTTCATCCACCTTCCACCTATTTCTCATAGGTGAAATTATCTAGCCACCTTTATAAACTGACAATAATCATTCTGCAGTAGATTGAGGGTACTACTGTTTCACAGCAAGTGGTATCAAAGTGATTCATTGTACAGGAGGATAAGGTCATTCAAGGGAACACAAGCATGAATTAACACTTTTCTGCAGGTATCATGAATTTTTCTTTATTTTAGTGGCTGCATGCCTTGTGATGATCACAGACTGGAGGCTATCCTTTTCATAATGTACCACTACATCACTGCTCATGACACTAGGTAATGGCTTGGGCATCCTTAAGGGGCAGTTCAGATTTAGCTTCTAGGCTGCTCAGTCACATTTAATGAAAAACCTTGAATGTATACATCCATCATAAATATTACACGGTCCTCTGGAGCGGGGTGAATCGGGACGGGAGCCCGCAGAAGGGACGCTACATGAAGCCGCAACAACAACAGCTCCTTCGCCCCTCTGGATCCCAACCTGGACGAGAGAGAGGTCCAGCGGCTGGGAGCTGGAATAACACTCGACCAAAGCAAGACAACCGAGAGCCACCAGATCTGATTTCTCCTCCTCGGTAGGCTTTTCCGAGGGACCCGGGCTGCCATGCTCCTGTCATTTCTCATGTTACAGAACATCAGTCAAACGGCAGAGACGTTGCCCTTGCGCCGGCTGAGGCTGATTTACAAACATTAGCGGGGAATACAATTACACAGCCCCCCCGGCCGAGCAGCCCTATGCGGCTTCAGGAGAGAGGAGAGGAGGGGTGTGTGGGGGGGGAGTGGACACTGAAAACAGCGTTTAGCTTCCCCAACCTTATTTCAACGTTTGCTTTCAGGCATACAGGCGAATATCCTGTCAGCATTGTGGTTTATAAATTCAACTTTCAGCCCAGTGGGTTAAGCTATATGCTACTGCTGACATGCTATTTAATGGGACAATATAGGAAGGCTACATGTTATGGCTGTGATACTAACACTCCGCTCACCTGCCACATTATCCACGTTATTAATTAGAAATAAAACATTTTTGTGCCAGCGACATAACAGTGCACCGCTTCTTCAGCGTTTAAAAGACTTAAAAGCTGTTTATTTTTTTCAACAACTAATTGTAGGCTATGCTGCACTATCCGCGACGACTAACGTTTCTAAATGTACAGTCTACACACATGAAAAATATGTTCTCATAAAATGTCCGAACACAATGTCTAATGTCCACAAAATAAACTTTCCCAGTCACAAATAAAACTTCCCAACATGCAAATTCTTCAAGATACAAAAATGTAAAATTACAAGAATTGTACTATAGCCTACTGAAAGATGCAGCAGCAACGCAACGGCCGTCGACACAACCCGCATAAAACATTAAGCTGGGTGAAAAAGTTAACAGCCTACGTCCAAGAACAGAGATTCAGGGGCGCATTAAAAGTTTCCGTACATGTAAGTACGGCGGTGCTTGTCGCGGACAATAAAGAGTAAAAAAGCCGAAAAGCTAATGCATGTAAACACCAGTGCTGTCCGCGGTGCTGATCCCAGATCGGTGTGGCTAACACAGAGGCTGTGCTGCTCCACGGTCGCTCCACCGCTGATCAATGATTGAACTGAACAAAGGCAGAAGAGGGATCAATTTCTAATAACTATCAATGCAAATGCCGCTAGCTTTCGTCTTACATTCGCCCAAAACAAGATAACACACACCAGAGTACAGTAACAAGACATACCGCGGGAAAAATTAGCCGAGAAAGGTGAGAATAGCACTAACCTGAAGCCGCCGTAGATCAAATTTCTTCCAATATTGAAACATCGATCCTACATCGGCGGCCATCTTGGGGGATATTGAGGAGATTTTTTTCAGCGGCTGCAATAAATATGTGGGCTGGATTCCCCCTCGTTAAACAACGTTTACGATCACCGGTCCCACTTTTAAAAAAACGTAACCAACAGACTTAACACGAGTCTCCGCCGATATGTTTGACAAGTCTACCAACATGTTTTTTGTGGAAGTAGGACGGGAAAAAGTAGAGTATCTTTTTGGCGAGCTGCCCGGGTCATTGAAAAGTAAAGAGCAAGTGTATCCGTGCCTCCGTCCCCAACATTAACTGGACAATTGCACTTGATTTTGCTTTGGCAAAGTTATCAATACTGACGTAAAGCCCAGGGATGATCAATACCGTCTGGAAAAGGGAAGGAGATGATGTGTAGATTAGCAGAGTTCAGGGGATTTAAGCCAAGCCTACTTTTTTTTTTTTTTTTTACGTGTTTATTATACAGGAGCACATGGGACAGTAGAATTAAGAGGCAGCCTTGGAAATTAAAATAGACTTTATCTTGTAGTGAAACTATTATTACAGTGTCACTTAGTCCCCACACAAAATAGCCACATATTAAACCCTCTGCCCTATATTTTAAAGGAAATGTAACTTAAATAGGCTTTTCTAAATTTATTGTTATTACTACTTTATTCTTTCAGAGTGCTATGTACAAAACCCAATAACTATAGCTTGACTTTATTTGACTACTTGTAAAAATAGCCCAGGTTTAAGGCCCCTCTTGATATTTAACATTTTATATGTTGTGATTATGTTTTTATTTATTTATTTATTTTACTATTTTTAGATTTTGGGGGCCATCCATTTATATAGATGATGAAGGCATGTCTGGCTGTATTGATCGTTTTGTTTAATTGTACATTAATATAAGGAGAAGAAAATGATAATATAAAAGTATGTATGTAATAAAATAGCATAACAACATGCTTTCTGATTGAAACAAAAAAAATGTCTTTATGAAATTACACATAAAAGTTAATGACAGCAACATTCTAAGCAGATATAAACTCACATATTTGACTTTGTCTAACTTAATAAAGCATGAGGGTACTCTTTGTCTACTTAAAACAACTCATTCCTCTGGTCAGGCAGCACACATACTGTAGTACTGCTTGAACACTTGTGCCAGGTGCTCCCCCTGCTGACGCCACAGTATTAGAAGCAAGGTGATGTGCACATTGTGAGATTTCCTCCATTAATTATACTATTATCACTGAGTGAAGGTATCCATCAAAACCAATGGTTTAATCCATGTTCCACCTACTGATCACCATGCACATCTCAGTGTACAGTAGCTTCTAGCTGATATCCTTTATGAAAATCAGTCCCGGGTAAAAAAAAAAATAATATCCTCATGGGTCATATTTTTAGCACCTTGGGGGACAATGACATATTCCTTTGCCGTAGACAGACGCCTAAGGGGAAAGTGAAGGAAGATTATTAAAAGTTTTGCTTATTGCATTTTATTTGTGGCTCTAGGGTGATGCTAAAATGCAGGATGCAAATATAATAGGGAAGATAGTGATACATCAAAAAAACTGAATTGAGCAATAGGAGACAGTTTATAATTTATTGACTCATAAAGGTATGGACAAAGATGATGAATAAGAAATAGCAAATTTCTCCCTAGTTTGGTGATTTCCTGACTTAGTTTTGAAACATTAATACTTCAAAATCAAGCATTTATGCTAATTAGCGTTGGAGTAGAGGACAGGATCAACCACTTTTTTTTTTTTTTGATTAACTAATTGTTTCCTTACATACAGGAATTCTCTGAGACACACTTCAACAGAGGGGTGAAAGGGCAGCGTCGGCTGGGAGTGAAGAGTGACACAGGAACAGGCTGAAGCTCTGGATCAGTATACTTCAGGAAGTAAGGGCGTACAGTACATATTGTTTTATTTACTTTGAATCTCTGACCTTGTCTTTGAACCAAACAGCACAACCTGCTCACACCAACAAAAGATTCAGCAAAGTGTTTGTGTTCACACATTCTGTTCTGGCTACACAGGAATGTAGAGCACCCAGGCCCTGTGGGGACCCAGGTGGGACCTAAACCCACAGTATCCATCTCCAGAGGCTGATGCTTTGTCTGTCAGGCCTCTGAATCCACATTCTGCCTTATGAAACATTGCTGAATGTCATGGACTCAATCAGATCTGTAGTTCTGAATATAATCATGACCTCACATTCACCGCTGTCTCAAACAAAGCACTACGGGCCTCTTCCAGTAACCTCATCACCTCATTCAAATTAATACAATCTAAAGAGTAATGTCTGATTACTTAAAATGAGGACTGCGCGCACAGAAGGGAAATTATCCAAAAGCGAGAAAATCATTGTTTTGATGAGGTCGCTGAATGAGGGATTTGAAATGACTGTGTTTCTTTGAAAGTGCTGACAGCATATTTAATGAAATGGCAAATCGCTGATGAGTGGTGGCAGCTTCTTTGAGCTTGTATTGTGATTTCATGGTGGTAAAAAGCCCAAACCACAGTTCTGCAAACAAATTGTTAACTATAAGATCCATTGTCTCTTGGTATCCTGGAGGATATGTATAGTATTCTCTTAGATCCACTCAGTCATCAGTTGGACGGAGATTCATTTCTGAAGGATCTGACAACATGTGCAACGTCACAAAGACCTTTGCACCTGGATTCTGGAAGGCTTACTTAATTCCTTTATTTTGACTGCGTGTTAAAGTTTGACCATTTTCAGTTACTTTTTAAGCAATTATTACTTTGGTTACCATAGCAACCTTTATTGGACCAAACTAGCGGGTTAAAACAAAATAGAATGATGGCCTGCCAAAATGTGAAAGGCTTTGACTGAGCAGGTTCACATGTATAGCAGCATGACATAGCACTTAACAGAAGCAAGGCTAAGTCTTACTATAATTATATGCACCCCATTAGTCTTTTATCAAACCTTACTTAACCTGGAAAAAATATTATTTACTGTAAGAGTCTGGAACCCATAGTTCTCCAGAAGGATGCATCCACGTGCATTCTCATCAAGGGAGGACGAGCTAAACCCCTTTATGTTATGCAGAGAATCATCACACTTTGTAACACTACTTTCACAAATACAGGTATGTCCTGTGTAGCTGAACCAAGCAATGCAAGGACTCGTCTACAGTAATGAAAGTAACGATGCTCCTGCACTTTACCTGTATTAAAAACAATATTTTGCTGCGTGGGTGATTAGTGGATCATATTAAGGTTTATTAAAATATTCATTAGAAAATGTGATAATGTCGTGCAATTTTAATAAATAGAAATTATATCAACATAATGAAATATCTTAAATTCCCAAATGATATTTGTTTAAAATCAGATGGGACAACTAGAAACAGCAAGTCAGACCTCCATGGTAGTTGAGCTGTTTCCTGCTGTGGGTTGCTAGCACTACCCACTGGACAAAACAGGTAAATGAATGGTCAAAGAAATAAAGGAGTCTGCAGTGTGCGTGTGTGAACACTCCACATGTCACTAAATATTAGTGGTGTGGACAAACATTGTCCACTATAGTTGTTGTCATGCTTTTGTACAGGCTTAAAATCTGTCGCTGTTTGCCAGTTGGGAAAATTTGAAGCATTTGTCATTTCTGCTGGGTAGCCTATAGGCCTTTGTCACAGTAGACGTTTTGACTGGTCAAAGCAGGGAAAGCGCAGGTGGAACTAATAACATTAACGATGTTCCAGTAAGTCATGCCTGTGAGCCATTATACACAATACCAGGACCCTGTGACTGGAACATCTAATTGCGATGCGGCCTTAATGGAGGTTATTAATTACACCTGTGCTTTTCATGCTATAATATGTCAAAATGGCTGTAATTCAGTCACAAAAATATAAATTAATGCAATTGTAATTGTAATATTCAAGAACATATATATTCTGCTTTGAATATATTTTCTGATATTTTATGTATGATGTGTTTTGTCAGAAATCTCTCGTTCTCCCTCTGAAAATCTGCTGTACACACAGCTGCTGGACACAAGATGTGATTTATTTCAGTGTAGCCTCAGGGTATGTGCACTGGAGGCTTAAATTTTCCACATCACACTGTGTAAGTTGCATACTGTGGCGCCCCAGTACTCACCTGGTGCAGCGTCTATGTATCAAGTCGTTCCCGCAGTGCTGCTGTATGTCTTCCCCGCTCTCTCTTTCTTGCCTCTCTTCTGTGACAATCTATCAATTATAGCAGAAATAGTGAAAAAAAAACATCTTTAAGTTGCACACTGGACCATGATTAGTTACCAAGGTATTATCCTGCTTGTGCACACACTTCTTAAACTGAGACTTATGGTGAGCAAGGAGAAACTTTCCCCTTCGGCAGATGAATGTGAAAACAGCCTACAAGTGGCACACTCTGCACATACATCATTCTGCACAGTGAAGCTCAAACATGTCAAGTTAGAATAAGCAAAACACATTTTTGGCCGGAGGAGGGCTTTAAAATGTTGACTGTGGGTGTGTGATGTTGATTTAGTTACGTTTGAGGTTGTTGTGTTGTATTAGATGTCATTGTATTATAAGGTTTTGAGCATTTGTTAGATTAACTTGTAAATAATACAAGTGTATAACAAATAAGTTACACCTATGTACAAAGGTAATAACTGGGATTTGACTTTCACATATATCTTCTTTGATTTTTGACTTTGATTTTTGACTTTTCCACTCAAAATCCACTTACCTTGCCTTCTTTGATCACAAACAATTTCACCTCATACACCTCACAGTAATCTGTGATCTGTTTCGTGGATGGATAACTGTCCAACACTGTTGTAGGAGAAAAGCTAAACGACATCATTCATGAAACACATCACATGAGCAACGTTTGCCGATAATGTTTTCCACACCATGGGTTCAAGTCTTATTGGGGTTCAGAGAGCTTTAGTTAACAGTTCCATTTATTGTGCTACCAAGAAACAGATCCCATCATCACATAGTTTTGGTCCCTGTGGAGCACTAACAGGACAGCTGGCTGATGGATCCCATCAAGTGCAACTGTCAGTCACAAACACAACTGTCCTTCCTGAGCCAAAGCTATGTCCTGTTGTTATTCTGGGGTCTCAGTGAGGGGGTATGTGTGTTTGGCTATTATCCCTAAATCGCATGAACTTTGACAATGGGGGGTGGTGGCAGAGAAGGCATAGTCTTCTTTACCTGCGTCTCTGCCTAAAGAGGGCATGGAGTATTTATAGACCATAAGCATGCGCCATTATGGAGGGGAGAGTATATCTACCCCTCATTTTGTGTGCCGCTCCATCATAAAGCAGCAAGGATACTCATCTAGCTACCACTGAAACATGGTGAGTGGACACAGATTTCATTGTCATTGCATTTAATCTTGTTTAAAGTACCACCACACTGTAAGGAGACATTCTGTTTTTGCTTGCATGCGTTTATATAGTATATTATACAAATAAATATTTATAATATACTGTCACGGCATGTTTTGATGAATTATACATCTTGCTCCACTCACACTGATGACAATGAATCAATATTCTCCATGTCAATATGCTCATGGGTACTGAATACAGATCACCAGAAAAATAAATAATCAATAGGACAGGACTCCCGTTGTACTATTGAATACTTATTGATTATTGTTGTCTACTCACAAAGCTGAAATTAAAAGAAAATTATGAATTGGTAATTGTAAGCAGGAAAAGGAGATAAGAGGAAAGGAAACAAGGAGAGGAGAGGACTATTGAGGAAAGAAAAGGAAACAAGGGAAGGAGAGGGGACAAAATAAGTGTAGAAAGAAATGAGAGGAGAGGAAAAAGGAGGCAAAGAGACAAGAGAAGAGTAGAGAAAAGGACAGAAACTAAGGAGATGACCTGAGAGGAGAGGAAAGGAAATGAGGAGAGGAGGAAAAAAGAGGAAAGGAGAGAAGATTGAGATGAAAGGAGAGAGGAACAGGAGAGGAGAGAGGAGGAAAGGAAAGAAGAAGAGAAGAGCAACAGGTACATGCTACAAACAGGCCAAGAATGACTGAATGTATTATTTTTGATCAATCCAGCTTCCATCGGTCCTCTCAGGACGGTCTGCACTGGGCAGTATCAAGAAACAGCACATTTTGCCTCGCATCCCATGATTGCATGAATCCTCTTAAAACAAAATAAAGAAATAAGAGATGCTGAGCGCCAGAGGTCCTGTCCATGAGATATACAAGTGCTCAAGAGCTAATCCACAACAAGGGCTAGACAGCAGCTGTCGTGCGGCCTGTGAATCCAGGCAATATGATGTCATCACGCTGCATCCCCTTACACTGTTTTTCACAGTTCCTTGGCAGTCATGTAAATAACTTGACATAATCCTTGTCCCCGAGGGATTTCTGATCAAACAGGGCTCAGTGTACCATCCTGTCATCACCCAGGCCCTATAAAATAATCCCTCATGTGAATCTGGGACTGTGGGAGTGCAGGCAGCGGACCACACCCTCCCCAGGCTTAGTCTGCATTCTCACAAAATTGGAGGCATGAGTAAATATTTCCATAACAAACTGACAGTATTAGTAATCCCTCCTAATGAAATGCATGCTCCGGTATAAACCTTGCCCGTTGTGCAATTAATGCCCCCACACTTGGTAAGTTTGCTGATCATTGGCTCGGTACCGTGAGCGCACGTGTCACAGTAAAACCGATAATGAGTGAAGCTGAAGCGGGGAGACAGGTGGTGATTGCTCCGTTAGTACTGGATCTTAATCGAGTGTCACTGTCAAACCCTACAGGCCCCGAAGAAAGCAAAGAAGAGAGCCGAGGGAGCCGGCTCCAATGTGTTCTCCATGTTTGAACAGGCCCAGATCCAGGAGTTCAAAGAAGTCAGTGCTTGGCCTAAATGTTGTCTTTCACATTGAATTTGAGCAGTTTACTGGTGAATGCTGACAGTGCATACAGGAGACGTAACCATAAACCTTCTGCAGGCTTTCACTATCATGGACCAAAACAGAGACGGTTTCATTGACAAGAACGACCTGAGAGACACTTTTGCAGCTTTAGGTAAGACCACCTGTGTGTCTGTTTATCTGTGTATATCTATTTTGTGTTGTGAGGGTTTTTCATCGTCACATTTCATATAAGTATACCCAGTTGTGAATCTTGTTAGAGCTGATGCGATTGGTCCATAGTCATAAGATGTTTCAAGCAATAGGGGTTTCTGCTGCTTGTCTTTGTCTGATGTAATGGGAACTGAATATATATTTTGTTTTGGACTATTGCAAAACAAGCCAGCTGAGGATGCCACCTCAGGTTTTCGGGGGAAATTACGATGGTCATTTTTCACTTTTTTGAACATTTTATCGATTCATCTCAATGAATCTAGAAAACAACAGATAAATCAATAATGTTAATAATAATTAGTTGCAGCTCCAAACCCTATTACACCTTATCTGCCATCCTTCTTTAGGCCGTTTAAATGTCAAGCAAGAAGAGATTGATGAGATGCTGAAGGAGGCACCAGGACCGATTAATTTCACAGTCTTTCTCACCATGTTTGGAGAGAAGCTTAAAGGTGAGTGGGCTGTTCTGTATAGTCCAGAGCCTGATTATATATAGAGATTCAGGACCATAGCATTTCTTGGGGGGAAAAAGGACATTACCTTTGTTTAAATTTTTCATCAACTCAGAGCTGCCACTGTTCATCTTTAGGCGCTGACCCGGAGGAGACCATCCTCAACGCTTTCAAAGTCTTTGATCCTGAGGGAAAAGGATCGTTAAAGAAAGACTTGTGAGTAACAGTGTAGCGCTCTAGTGTTGGAAGAAGTGAATGTCCAGTCTGCTCACCATCACTGCTTGTCTTTACAGCGTGACAGAGATGCTAACAACCCAGGCAGACAGGTTCTCCCCCGAAGAGGTTAGAGCTCCACCTCACACAATGTTAGAGTATGACACCGTTGAATTTTGATTAAAGATATTCTTCACTCAAAAACGTTGTTTTTTTTTCTCCTTTTTTTTTTTTTCCTTCCTTCATGCCCATAGATGGAACAGATGTTTGCGGCTTTTCCACCAGATGTGGCAGGAAATCTGGACTACAATAACCTGGTCCACGTCATCACACATGGTGAAGAGAAAGACCAAGAATAGATTTGTTATTCCTGAGATTGCACTCTGGACATTTAAACCAATGGGTCATGTTTGAGCGACATGTGTGCATGATCACACATGACTACTGCAGAAATTCAAAGCTAAAAATAACTATTTCACATTTCAGCTTCAGTTTGTTGAATTACATACTTGTTTATGGATGCATTAATTGAGTATGAATTTAAATGTTATAGTATGTATAGTTCTGTCTATTACACTGTGTACATGTATTTGCTTCTCTTAATATGTAATAGGTGAAATTAAAAGTTTATGTGACCACAGAAAAGGAAGTGTTTGTTTACATGCTATGAGTTATTTTTTCTGAATGAATGAATCACTGGCAGTAGCACTGAGGAACATTTTTGCAAAGATCCACTCATGCATATTTGCACAACCACAAACTTTTGATGATGAAGGAAATTTCCAGTGGTCAGGAGGTTAAACCTGCAGGCCTGTGAGGATGTTAGCTAATCCCAGTGTAAGAAACAACAATTACGCTTGTCCATTTGGCTCCAGGGAGACAGATTTGTGTCCGGCTTAACCTCCCATAGCTGCAGCAGAAAAGGCTGTTTCACAAGTAATATTTCATTAGCTGAATATTGTTTGAGTATTACTACAGTGCTGACTGTGCAGTAGGCTATGCAAAGGTTAAAAAATAAAATCCAATGTCCAATCAAAAAGGTTCTATGCACTAAGCTAAGTCTTACAGAGTATATTTCAAATATAGTACAAAGTGTATTTAGGGATGAATCCTTTCCTACTCAAAGTGTTCCAATTTTTGGAATATTAAAATACCATCCGTCCATCCATCGTCAACTGCTTATCCTGCGTACAGGGTCACCGGGAGATTAAAATACAGATGAATTAAATTATTTGCTAATGACACAACCTCCATCAGGTCCATTTTTGATGAAAAGATCTACATTGCACTGACTTTCTGCCAATGATAAGCCTAAACTGTAGTTAAAGTTAACAGCGCAACTTCATTTGATTGCTCTTGAAATGTGTTACATTTGTTAAAGGGATATGTAATCTTTAATTTGCCAGACTCCATGTGTGCTTTGCCAAATCACATTACATTGAAGTTTCATAGCAGTACTCTCCTTTAAATGTATGAGCAGGAATGGTATGAATGTGTTCCTTGTCAATATATTATAGCTGTCAAAATACTAAAGGGCTTGTTTTTTCAACAAAACTGGCATATAGGTTGTATGTTGCTGAAATAAGTAGGCCAATAATTATTGCATCATTGTCAGTTGTTCCTTTGTACCTCCCAAAATGCTGCATAACTAGCTGGTAAATAGTTATCCATTTCTGGACTACATCTTACTACTACTACTATGGATTTAGGACTTAGAGCTGCTCCAACTGGCTATTTGTAAATAATAATATTAATGCAATTGCTTTCTTGTGTTATTCTGACCATTCTTAATACCATAGTTGTCCCCTGTCTTTCAAATCTTTAAATCTATTATGTATGAGGATTTTATAGCCTTTATGATATAAAACACACACATATACGTAAATATAGGATTTCTGTCTTGTAATCGGTTTCTACAGTCAGAAACTCAGTTTTATCTAAATGGGTTAAAGAGTCTTTCTCCATCCAATACAGTAGGGGGCAGCAGCGGAGCAGACACCAGCAGCCTCCTTGAAGCAGCAGCCTCGTACTACAAGGTGCGGCAGAGAAAAACATAGACGGGACGCTTTCGCTAGCTACCGGGGCTAGTGTGCTTGACGTTTGTTTGTTTTTTTTAAGTTCCTGCTTCTTAGCAAAAGCAAACATTGGATGTAGATTTTTTTTTTTTTTTAAACTGCGATGTCTAAGTAGAACATTCGATTGTCAAAAGTGTCAACGAGCAGCTAAACAGAAGCGCCTAAATCAACGAAGCTAACGTTGGGTAGCTAATGCCAGGATAGCTAGCGGGCTAGCTTTCACTAGTGTGTTAACGCCAAGAATCGATTTTACTAACGCCAACGTTGCAATGGCTGATGTTGACAAGCTCAACATTGACAGTATCATCCAGCGTCTTTTAGAAGGTAAGAAAATGCTGAAATAATATCTATAAAACACTCGCATTATTTAGATGAGCGGAATGCTGTCATGACAAACACTAACGTTAGATAGGCGGCTAGCTGTAGCGCATCCGTATGTTTGTCAACATCTTGTTAAATAACTCGTTGACTTGCCGTTCTTTAAGGCCAGTCACCAGTTTCCACTTATTTTTTTGTCTGGGTTGAGAAAGATGGTGCAGCTGAAGGGCACTAAACGACATGACCTTACTTACTTACTAACGTTACAACGCGCGCTATACAATGTTTGGCGTTTGTCCCTCACAGCCTCAGCACAGAGAGACTGTCGCAGGCCTTGCTACCTTAGCTAGACCCGTGTTCAACTTCTTTCTGATTTTTCGTTTGTTTGTTGTTGCAGTCAGAGGGGCAAAGCCTGGCAAGAATGTGCAGCTGCAGGAGAATGAGATTCGTGGATTATGCCTCAAGTCCAGGGAGATCTTTCTCAGTCAACCCATCCTTCTGGAGCTGGAGGCCCCTCTCAAGATTTGTGGTAAGTAAGGTTATTGTGTATATGTGTATGTTATTCTTATAAGAAGCATTTTGGCTTTTATATTCAAATTTCACCAAGGAGGTGAAGGCAAATTATGAGTGAAAAACAATTAGATGTACTTCAGTTTGGTGCATTCATTTACCCTGGTCCTGCAGGTGACATCCACGGGCAATATTATGACCTGCTGAGGCTGTTTGAGTATGGGGGTTTCCCTCCAGAAAGCAACTACCTGTTCCTGGGTGACTATGTGGACAGGGGGAAGCAGTCTCTGGAAACCATCTGTCTTCTGCTGGCATACAAAATCAAATACCCAGAGAACTTCTTCCTGCTGAGGGGAAACCACGAGTGTGCTTCAATCAACAGAATATATGGTTTCTATGACGAGTGTAAGTGGTGTGCCTCCATGGCTATAAAAATATTTCCAAATTTAATATCTTTTTGTTTCATGTATTGTAGCAGTGATGGTTTAAGTTCATTTCTGATTTTTGTCTCTTGTGTTCCATGCTGGGTGGCTTTAGTGCACTTTGCAGCACAGAAATGTTCTGACTTGGCTTTTTTAGGCCCCATCCGCACTACTGCGTTTTTGTCTTAAAACAGAGGCTGTGTCATTGTTCTCTGTTTTTATCTTAAAACAGAGAACAATGACACAGACGCTCAAGTTTGGCTCTCTTATAAGTCATGCAAAGCAGAAACACAATGCTGCTGACATAGTTTTTGATTTGTTATATTTATAAAAATATTTTGTACTGTGCAAATAACACTTATAGCTTGCACTTGTACTGTGCATGTCGCCTTTTACTTTGCGACGGCTCCCAGTCTGAAACGACCAGCTTAAACGCTGGTGTGGACGGAAATCGTATTTTTAAACAGAAATGCAGTAGTGTAGATGGGGCCTTAGTCCTCACACAGGGTCTATATGGTTGAGCTTTTTTGGTGGAACTCTGCACATGCAGCAGAAGAAGTGTTCTTACTGCTGTGAAATAATGCTTAATTGAAATAATCTTTTGAACTTTTTAGGTAAAAGAAGGTACAACATCAAACTCTGGAAGACCTTCACGGATTGCTTTAACTGCCTCCCTATTGCAGCTATTGTTGATGAGAAGATCTTTTGCTGCCATGGAGGTGGGTTTTTGTTTTTGAAATTGAAATGAAAACAATATTCTAGCAATGTGATGGGTGTGTTTTTTTATTTTTTTTAATACACATTTCCCTTAAATACAATCATAACTGTGGCCGTTTTAGTTTTATCCAGAACGTCAAATCTACCTTTGTCATCAGCCACTCTCATCTGTCCATGCGTAATGCTGTCTGCATAGTTTGTCAACTGACGTAGGGCCTCACCCTTGTGCAATAGGTACTGACCTCAATACTGGTGTTTATTTGTACTTTTTCTGCCGTTCTGTTTAGGACTGTCACCTGACCTTCAATCCATGGAGCAGATCAGACGCATCATGCGCCCTACTGATGTGCCCGACCAGGGTCTGCTGTGTGATTTGCTCTGGTCTGATCCAGACAAGGATGTTTTGGGCTGGGGGGAGAACGACAGGGGTGTATCGTTTACCTTTGGCTCAGAGGTGGTGGCCAAGTTCCTACACAAGCATGACCTGGATCTAATCTGTCGTGCCCATCAGGTATTCACAATCACAACAGTGTCATTCTAAACAGAAAAGTGACTTTGACGTGGCTGTATATTGGCAGGTCACCAGACATGCTGATACACTTGGTACAAGGACTGCAGAACGTCACGTACTGTGTACACTGGACATTGGTTCCCAACCTTTTTGGTTTGTGACTCCTCAAAATAAGGCAATGTCTATGTGAACCCTGATCCCTGGTTCCTAATGTCTAGCGGTTGTGACCAGTTCAACTGAAGATGTTTTTCCCCCGTTGTTTTATTTGAGTAACCTAAAGAGGTCACATTATCCAGTGATTCACAAGAAAAAAAAGGAAGGACCTGAGGACAGTCTGAATAAAAAGCATATTTTGGGTGGCATGGAGCTCTTGTTGGGGTCCTGATCCATCAGTTTGGGAACCACTGCGTTAGACTGTATGTGACATCTCTTCATGTTACACATTATATTATATTGTTTAAGTGAGCCTTTTTACTATTCTCTCACTTGCAGGTTGTTGAGGATGGCTATGAATTCTTTGCAAAGAGGCAGCTTGTCACTTTGTTCTCAGCGCCTAACTATTGTGGGGAGTTTGACAATGCTGGTGCCATGATGAGTGTGGATGAGACCCTCATGTGCTCTTTTCAGGTAAGGCGCCTTTGCTTGTGCATTAATTACTTCAGGATAATATGAATTGCACTTTAATTTGATATACAACTGTAAAATACTGCTGAATTGGACAACAGACAAGTCGTTTGTGGTGCCTTGTGTTTGTTGTGTTGTGCTGAATGTTTAAAAAAAAAACAACTACATTCTGTGTAGAAGTAAAGCCAATTGTTCACATAGAACTGATACCATGATGAAGAATTAGCAGACAAAGTGCCAGTAGATCTGCAGGTACACAAGTAAAGTTAAAAACAACTAGTAACTTTTCACCCATGAGTTTCAACAACTGCTGATTGGGCAGCAGCAGCTGCTTTCAAGATCAGTTTGAATTTTTTCTTATTCATTATTTTAATTTATCGACAATGTAAAAATAATTGAAAACAGCACACACATTTAAAATGTTTTCTTGTGCCGGGACAAGGTGTGTTTGGCTGCAAAAGGAAGGCAATTCCCATATCTCTTTATTCCCTTTGTAGATTTTGAAACCAGCTGAGAAGAAGAAGCCCAACGGCAGCCGTCCTGTGACTCCCCCCCGCAACATGGTCACCAAGCAAGCAAAGAAATGAGTGGGGTTGGGGTTGGGGTTGGGGTTGGGGGGGTGGTACAAATGGCTGGAGTCGCACTCCTCTGTTCTGCTTTCATCTTCTGCACTTGAAGGATTGTAATCCTTCATGCTGCCAATACTGAAAAGATATTCACTCCTTCCCGATGAAAGCAAATTATTTTGTTGTTTTGTCCACAGCGGTAAATTGATATGTCACCATGAAAACCTCAGGTGTTTTGCACTCCATTTTGCAGCTAGTCTTTACCACATATGACTGTTCAATCAGGAAAAATGTAACAACACGGCTATTTATGCACAGGAATGCCTTGTTTGAAGCTGTGCACAATTTTTCCAGTTTCTTTCATGTCTTATTCGTTTGTTATCTTTTTCTCAACAGGGAAAGGTCACAAACACCTGTTCACTTCTATAAAACTTTATTTACAATTTATTTACGTTCTGTGTCATAGGAGATTGACTTTACACTGCATCATCACATTTTTAAACAAGTCTTGTGCTAAATTAAATTAATAAAGAAGCACTCTTGTAATGTCTAAATCTTTCTAATAAACATTGAGTGTATTTTAGGGGGAAATTGGTATCGTTCTGTCATTTGTTCCTAAAAGTCATAGGAAACTGAAATACAAATTGATAAATTGCAAATGCTTCTTGCCAAAGAAGACTTTGAGCAAAGGGGTTCCCACCAGTCAACACCCACAAGGGGGAGACAGGATGTAAAATGTAGGCCAGGGAAAAGGAGGAAACAGATGTGAAATATTGTATAGGAAACGGGCTGGAAGTCATTATGAAATATAATGTAGTTGTATTATGTACTATAACGGTTATATATAATCCTTATATTCGCAAATTTCCAAGAACATGCTGTTTTCCCTGATTTATTTCCTCCACAATAGTTATATATCTCACGTGTCAAGTTTATTCTTACGCTTCACATAGCCATTCTAAGTTAATTTGTCCAAAGAAGCATGTATCTACCCGTACAACATTCCTACCTGTCGTTATAGCGCACACACCGTGTGTACGCACAGGTTTATTGCTTATTATAAAAGATAAAAGGTGCGACGTCCTTATTAGGAAACGTAGATTGCGTAACGAGGTCTGACGTCAGAGCAGTCACAAGACCTTGGTAGCAGAGCGGAGCGTGCGAGGCCACAGGGCAGCTCGTTCACATTTCGTCTTATGTAGAGTCTCAGGCGGGACTGGCACCATGACCACGGAGAAACAAAGCGTACAGGTCTGTGGGAGCTGAAGAGGCGGCTGTTTTCTGTGAATTTATTTTTTCAGTTTTCTCGGCGCAGGAATAAAGCTCCCCGCAGGCTGTGCCTATTGTGCTACTATATCAGCGGAAGGCATTGTGTGTCGGCGGCAGTGTCCGGCTCAGCTCAGCCGCACATCTCCTGCCTCGTTAGCAAGCTAGCAAGTCAACACTGTGTGCTTACGTCCGCGCTAAGCTAGCAGTGCTGCTAGCTTGGCCGGTTTGTTTGGTGGGAGCTGGTGTGTAGGTGATGTTGTCCGTGCTGTCGTACGGTAGACTGGTTGCCAGAGCTGTCATCGGCGGACTTTCTCAGACAGACAGCCGCGACTACAGCCTGGTGACGGCGAGCTGCGGCTTCGGCAAGGATTTCCGCAAAGGTATCCTGAAGAAAGGGATGTGCTATGGGGACGATGCGTGCTTCATCGCCCGACACAGGTCCGCTGATGTTTTGGGTGAGTGTCTGCTTTGTTTGCCGTTTTGGAAACATTAACCAAGCAGTGCGACATCACATTGTATAACATTGGTTATGACGTGAATGAAAGGTCAAAGGTCACCCCCTTTATCCGAAGACTCAAATACTAATACGAAAGTTGGATTGCACGTGCGACCACATTTTGTTGCAGTATTCAACTGTTCACAAGGCTAATGGAAGTGTCAGAGTGTTGAGTGCTTTTACATGGGACACCCTGCTGCATAATGAGTCGGCTTGAACCTGAACCTCCCATGGGTTCATATTGTGTAAATAACTCATTCCTCACGCCATCTGTGATAAGTAAACAAACAATGCGGGAATTATGATCTGATTAAGTGACTCTTCAGCACAGCAGCACTGAATCCTAGAGAAACAAACTGTTATTTAACACCTCTGCAGAAGTGTACAGCTCTATTGAATGTATGTGTGCTGATGCATGTTGAGTTCATCAATACACACAGGGAGACATAGAATCAAAACATCCTTTCACCAAGTCAAGTTATTTTTGGAAGGGTTGATTAGTTGCAAAGTTGAGTGTCTGCTATGAGCGGGCCTGTTTCTCTGTTCTGGCACAGGCTGAGGAGGCGCAGAGGACCATCCTTGTATGGTCAGTCCTGGGAGTAACAAGACTAAAGTTTCCTTTCTAGGAAAATCTTGGACCAAACACTCCTATGGGAATAAGTGCTCTTAACCCACAAAAAGAGAACATATTTCTATAGGAAAATTGATAAAGGCTTGCAATGAGGAGATTGTTTTTTATGCATTTCGGGAATTACATATTTCATCATTTGGAAGCCAAGAGCTAAAATGTATTTTCAGTGTCCTAAACCAAATTAGACATAAAGTAACATCTGGTTCTGTTATTTGAAATAACTTGTAACTTCTGTATATTTCCTTAACATAATCAGGAATAACTGAAACCATGACAGGTCATAGATGAAGTCTTTACAGACGGAGGCTGTTTTATGTCACATTTCCTTGATTTCCTGAACACAACCTTTTTTTCTGTACTGGATGTTCTTTTTGCATCTTTGTGAAAGTGTCCATTGTATTTCTTCATTGTGCAGCTGCATAGCATCGTTCTTGTTTCTCCCAAGATCCTCACTTGTTCCACACGTCTGAGGAATGTCATAAAAAGGTTTTTTTTTTCTGAGCTTATTTTTAAAAAGGTTCCCTCATGGGGTTTAAAAAGTAGCATTATGCACAAAACAGAATAGAGATGGGGGTTGTTGAACTATAATTAAGGGGGAAATTATTAATTCCAGTCATTAAATGAACACCTGTCTGTTTTGTAGGTGTAGCAGATGGAGTGGGTGGCTGGCGGGACTATGGAGTGGACCCATCACAGTTTTCAGGTACATTAATGAAGACATGCGAGAGGCTGGTGAAGGAAGGACGCTTTGTCCCCAGCAACCCCGTGGGAGTCCTCACGACCAGCTACTACGAACTGCTGCAGAACAAAGTGCCATTGCTGGGTGAGTAAAGCCACTGGAAACACAGGATCTCAGTCTTCAGAGACACTCACACCCACCTCCACTTGTTCTAAAGACACAATAAAGTAGACGGGAGCCTGTCAGTGCATTGTACAGTACGTTTGTGTTTATATGAATTCAGATTCCTGTCCATAACCAGTGCCTGAGAAAAGCAACATTACGCTCAGGTCATGCTCGCCATCTGTGGTACCTTAACGAAGGATATCTGGTTCAATGAGTACAAGAAGTCTAGAGGTCTCCTTATCTTCCGAACCATTTGTATTTAATATGTTATAGTAGGGATTCATACTCCCAGTTTTTCAACTCTCTCTTTACAAGCTCACTAAACTGATTAAGATCCATGCATGCCATACACTCTGTTGGACAGTTAAGTTCAACCTATGCTGTGTGGAGGCATGCTGTGCTTGCCAATGAAACAGTGCATTTTCCATGTGGGTTGGATCTGAGTACACTATTTAGGGCTAGGATGTTTGTTCCATCTGTTGTGTGTCGTGTGGCTGGATGGAGCTTTTTGCATCATGAGTCAGAGAACAGCCAGATCCTATTAAGAAGTCCTGGGAATGCCCCGTGCAGTTCACTACCAGAACCCCTTACCTCCTTCGCGCAGCTTGCTGACAACAAAGCGTGCACGAACACGTAACATTAGCGAACAAATGTTTCAGGAACGTGTCTCTGCGAGTGTCAGTATTTTTCCACCCCTTTTATCACATGTGCAGCAGGGGAAACAACACTGGATTGTGCTGTTCCCTCTTCACGGCAGAGGGAATGTTTTGAGACCGGCAGTGTGTGGAATTGTACTGCTGGAGAGAAGAAAGGGAGTGAGTCCCAGAGCGTGAGGGGTTTTGAAGGTTGAGCATATTTTGGTGTGCCAGATGAATCACCAGCAGGGTGGGGCTGCACAATGTCCGCCTGCCCTACCAGCTCATGTTTCCTCTTCACAGTCTCCCTGATGGTGGGATGCCAAAAATTCTTAAAACCACTACGCTGATTGTGGTACATTAAGTTTGTGTAGTCATGCTGACCTTATTACTCAGTCTCCCAAACACACTTAAGAATGGTATCGTTCCACAAGCGTAGTCCCTTCCTAAGCTGTGCAGCCTTAGAAAGTCAGGGGGAAATTATCCAGCTTTGTTTTCATGCAGGCATTTGAATGAAAATTATGTATTAAAATAGAAAATATAAATGGCAAATTTCAAGATATTTCTTCACGACAGGCCTTCTTTCACCGGGGATATATTGACATGTCGGAGGAACAGCACAGGTGTAAATAATGAAATTAATTATGGCTGATTTCCATTTAGCTGCTTCAGTTTCAGGTCCTGGTTTTGTGCACGGCTTACTGGGACACTTGAGTACAATGCAGCCATTGTTAGTGTAATTAATAATACCTATGCTTTTTCTACAAGTGTAGAAGGACTGTTATAGAAATCTTTTTACACTCAATTTTTCATGTATTTTTTTTTAAATTAGGCATACACCTTTTGTTATCTGAACAGCAAACGTTGTTTACCCACTATGGCCTGTTCCTGAAATTTCATGTATATTGACAGTTCCTGTTCTAATTTTAAAACAACACAATGTGCCTAAAGAATAAACATTTTTAAAATATCATTTCTTTCAGTACTTCTTAGTTTTGTCACAAATGTTCTGTGGTATAGTTCGTGATGCAGACCATATTTGTATTTTAGTTTTAGAATATTTTAACATGCCTGCTTAACATTTGCATTGAAAATAAATTTGTTTGTGTGTGTCTGCAGGTAGCAGCACGGCCTGCCTTGTGGTTTTGGACAGGCAGAGTCACCGGCTGCACACAGCTAACCTGGGAGACTCTGGCTTCCTGGTGGTCCGGGGAGGGGAGGTGGTCCACCGCTCAGACGAGCAGCAGCACTACTTCAACACGCCCTTCCAGCTGTCTATCGCTCCCCCGGGGGCCGAAGGGGCCGTCCTTAGTGACAGGTGAGACACGCAACAGGCAGCACCTCTTCCATCTGTTTGGGTACTTAATGGTTAATGGAGCAGCTGATGCGGAGGAGATTATACATGTGTTCTATACAGCATATGATATAAAGCAGTACACATCCTGATATAAGTGCCGACACAACAAAGGTGTGTGTCTGTAACATACTGAACTGCAGGACATTTTGTGCTTGTGTCACTCACATGAAGCAGTGATTTGTGAATGTCGTGGCTGTCCTGTGTTGAGCTGTAGTGTCAGGGGCCACGTGCTGCTGTGTCTCGTTGCTGTAGTGTGCCAAGCAGCAGCACAATAGACGTCAGTAGAGTGTAGGGCAGGCGTTGGATGTTTGCCAAGCTTTCCCTCTTACCCAGGTCAAAGTCTGTGTGGGCTGATGGGCACCAGCAGGATCAGCCACCTTTGCAGATTATTTTGAGTCTCTTTTTTAAAAACGTTTCTGAACAACTGAGTGAACCATGGATGAACCTCAGCTGCATGTCACCAGTGGTACAAAATGTGTGTTTTATTTTTATTTCTCATAACGACTTCTGAACCCAACCCATCATCACTTTCGGTAGCTCTGGATTTAATGTGACACTTTCTTTTTAATTTGTGCATTTGAGTCATTTAGTTGAAGGATTTACTCAATGATTTACACTGAGTGCAACAGCAGATTAAGCTCCCAGTCCTAGATCACTTAAGTAGCAACCAATAGAAAAAAAAAGGTGCAAGAGTCCAAACTTAAGTGCACTAACATTCCTTTGACTGCACATTACAAGAAAGTCTCCTTGAAAAATTAAAAATTTGGGGGCTTGCTGATGTGGTGAGGGAGAGAATGACAGCAGGTACTCCTGGAAGAGAAGTGTTTTCAACATGCAGGTGAATGTGTATTTTAATGCTGGGCTGGGCTACCTCTCTAGTATTCGTTTATTCGTTTACCACAAGTGAAATTATTGTGCTTTGTTTTCACTGCTCGTCTGTGTTGGTAGTTGTCCTCCAGCATGGTAATCAGACAGGAGGGAACATCACGTTCTCATGTATGGCTTTATAGC
Source organism: Micropterus salmoides (assembly GCF_014851395.1). Taxonomy (NCBI): domain Eukaryota; kingdom Metazoa; phylum Chordata; class Actinopteri; order Centrarchiformes; family Centrarchidae; genus Micropterus; species Micropterus salmoides. The sequence goes on from NW_024044459.1 coordinate 6,552,263, forward strand.
TAGAAGCCCATACATTTAGCCTGAGGATTAACGTCATAATGATGATTAAAGATAAGACGTTTCAGAGCTATCGCTGTATGACTATCTGCAGCGTTTGTCCTTGGTAGCATTTGCGAAATGGCTTTGGCTCATGAATGTGTTAAACAATGGATGATGAAGCCAAACCTGCCAGCCTGTTCATTTCAGTGACTGCTGAACTACTCATACTTCCGCATCTAACTTTGGGTGCCCACGACGCATGGAAAATAGAGTCGTTCTATGGCTCTACCTGGCTGCCAGGAAAAGCTTTACAGTCGTTCTTTCATGTGAACTGCAATTTCAGCGACCTCAAATTCACGGGACAGGACATGCTGTTCCTGGGAGCTTTGGCTCAGCCTGTCATGATGCAGTCCAGACAGATTGTAATGAATAACATTCACGACTGGCTAGGGGATGTGCAGGAGGGTGAGGGCATCTTCCAAGAACTGAACTTGACACTCGCAGACTAACTTGGTTCCTGCCTTTATGTATTGGTAGCATCTTTTATTGGACCTGAGTGTCCTTTCCAAAGCCCTCATGTGATGATGATGGTATGATTCCTTGAATGTATTCTCCTCCTGCACATGTGATTAAGTTTCTGTAGCCAAGGTCAAATATCAGGAGCAATTGGGAGTCTAGCTTTTATGGCTTTGTCAGTAAATTTTCCCACTGGGTATTATTACCAGAGTAATGTGCTATAATCAGAGGTTAAGATGGGAGTCCTGTATGAAGGTGTAAGAAGGTAGAGAGAAAAAGCTTAAACAGGATGAATTAATATGGTCACACCCTTGCTGATCACTGTGAGACAAAACATATTAAAAATCTTAAATCAACAAAATGACTGCTTGCGGTGCTCTTTGCCTGATGTTACTGTGTCTGCGCCTGCAGCCCTGAGGCGGCAGACAGCTCTTCCTTCGACGTCCAGCTGGGCGACATCATCCTCACCGCCACCGATGGGCTTTTTGACAACATGCCTGACTACATGATCCTGCAAGAGCTGAAGAAACTCAAGGCAAGTCATGCTGATGCCCAAACTGGTTTGCCATTAGAAGTGGAATCAGAAATATGTCTGGAATCTAAAATGTCATTGCTTCTTTGTTTTTGCTCCTCAGAACACAAACTATGAGAGCATCCAGCAGACGGCCCGGAGTATTGCAGAGCATGCCCACGTACTGGCGTATGACCCCAACTACATGTCGCCTTTTGCACAGTTTGCCTGTGACAATGGACTGAATGTAAGAGGTAAGTGTCTCAGCTCTACTTGGACCAGATGGAACTGAACCTTATGTCCTGATGCTCTCAAATAGGTGGACTACAGCACATAATATGAATATGCATTTTTGCTTAGCACCATCCTAACAGGACACTGTTCTTTTCTGTCCAGGAGGAAAGCCAGATGACATTACAGTGCTGCTGTCCATAGTGGCAGAATACACTGACTAGAGTCTGTGTGGAACTGTGGACAGGGGGCATCTGCCTCTGCAGGTATCGGACTGCTTTGATTCCTGCTGGCCAGGATGAAGGACTGATGCCAGATGCGTCCCCCCGCATGCTCTGGCTCTACTCTGCCTCAGCCCCCAACTGACCATCAACCCCTTCTCCCCCCCAAAAAACTCCTACATGCCCACTTCTCTGTGATCATGTACATCACAAAGGGGCTGAATAAAGAGGACTAGAGGCCTGAACCGTCCTCTTGGCCAGGCTGCAGTGTTGGCTTCTTTGCAGTGTTCCAGTGCTCACTGGATAATCCCATTGTCCGGGATAAGCATCGGGCACGCTAGAGACGAGGATAAGTCTCTGATCGGTGGTTTGGGCAGGGAGGACGCTGAGATTCAGATTGTGAGGCAGATGTAGCCAGATGGTAGGTAAGGGCTGCTGGAAGGGAAAAACTACTGAGTCCATCAGTAGTATCAAGAAGGGAACTGCACAGGAAGTGGCAGCATTAGGGCTCAATAAACAGGCTGCCCTGTGCAAATGGATGTTCCTAATGATACAGTGGTAGTTAGAAAACTTTGGCCTGGAAGCTTTTATGTTGGTGTAGGGAGCATATGTTTGACAGTAGGATATGACTGGTGTGCTCTGTTAAATGTTTGCAGAAAAGTTGTGTATGTGGTTAGTTACTTGGCGGGCTGATCCAGTAACATTTCATCAAGAAGAGTGGCAGCTGCCTTTCCCATACCAGTGCAGTTCAAATCCTGCACACATTTTGTTACCTAATGGCTGCTGGGATGAAGATTTTATAGTTCAAAAGCTTCTCTGGATGTATATTATGTCAAACTGATGCCCTCCCTTTAATCTCACCGCTGCTGCTGAAGTCTTGATTGTGATTACATGTGATGTCTATGGATGTGTGCGGGATGAATGCGCTTGTCAGTGTGTCTCTTGAAATGTGTAATTAGTGTCTATGAAATGGATGTGAAGGCTACAGACTTCTCCATATCCACTGGGCTTAATTGGTCTTGCAGCCTTAAACGCACAAAGCTGAAAAGCCTATCGGAAAAAGCTCTACACAGTGGAAGTTGGTCAGATGACCAAATGTATTTTTGTAACTTCTTTGTTCAGTGGGATTTTTGAATTCTTTGGATGGATCACAGCAGCATCAGAGTAGCTTTAGAAACTGTTGTTCTCAGTCAGCATTCCCATTTCTTCTCTCTCGCCTTTCTGCTGTAGAGCTCCAATGGCACATTCATCAGGTCACTGCAGGTTTCATGTGAAAAACTGTCATCATATTTCCACTACAGCACTACAAATTTGCACTCTGTTTTCCCCCCAGTGAAAAAAAATTTCTTCATAAAATCAGTATTTTGTGTAATGTTATGATGTGCCTTGTATCAGGTGTCGCTGATACTGGCAAACGTCCATAATTCCTTAAATCCCCACCTATGTGCCAGATACTGAGCACAAAGCCTGAAACTGCTAAGTAGCCATAAGAGTCAGCAACAGCTTTCCCATCATGCCCTGCTGTCTTAACACTAGGTCTTTTCACGTACAGTATGTCCAACCTTTTTTCTCCTGAAATCTGCATCTCTGCACTCAGTCAGGAGCTTAGGAATAGTGATAAAGCCATTGCACGCTTAGAAAATCCTCCCTGTGGATCTTCAGATCACTGTTTACAATCTTCACTACGTAATGGACTCTTTCCATACTTAATCTACTGCAGTGTCAGGTGTCACTTTGAAACGAGGTTGATGGCCACGGAACAGCAGATACAGGCAGAGCAGTGAAAGGTCAAAATGTGAGTTTAAAGTGTTCTAGCACCGAGTACAATCTAAGCAGCCTTAACAATATTACAAAGCAATTCTCCCAGTCCGATGGTACTGCTACTGTTAGCTTTGTGGTTCCTGACTCATACCTGTCGTGACACCTCTTCCCTGACGTCTCTCATCGTCCTCTTCCACACACTTTGTTACAACCAACCAGAGCATGTCTATATTTTGGGTGTACAGTTCAATAAAGATCGAAGCTCTGTAAAAATACATTTGAAATCTGTACAATATTTAAATAAAGAGTATAGTATTTATTATCCTGTTGTTGTGTTTGTTGGCTGTGATGTGAGTATAAACCTGTACTTGAGTTTTAGATCAGAACACAAATCTGCTATGCTTGAGTATTGAGCAATCCATTGCAGAGGTGTTTTCTTTACCGGTGCATGCTGGATTACTCTAGCCTGGTGTTTTCCCATCAAGACATTATCACAATACGTTCTGCATCCACTGTTACCTCATGGTCCTGAAAAGATAAGATAATGCTTATGAACACCTTGTACCTTGTGTGTACTCCCACATTCCTCAGACATAAGGCATCCTAAGAATTACACACAAGTGTGGCATCTTCAGGCTGACCAAATACATTTTTTTCCTCCTTACATGCTATGACTGATGTATTTCACAACTGAAATAGTAAAAACAAGTTCTTGGATATATTCTTTGATAAATATTACAAATACATTCTTTTTCAATTCCCAACTGAACATTGTGGGTATACGTAAAATCTTGAGCACAGTTTTAACAAGCAAAAACAAAATGCCATGAACAAAACTACTTAAAATGCAGAGTATATTAAAAAATAAATTCATTTAGATCCTGTCATTCCGACAGTTCAATGTTGTGGCCTCATTCTGGCAGAGAAACGAGTAGTGTGTAATAACTCTGTTCTCAGAGTGAAGGGCTTCTTGTGTAGTCTTCCTCCACATTCTCCTCTCCGTCACTGTAGCATGCCAGAACAGGCAGCCTGACAGCACTGCCATCATTGTCCTGCTCTGAGGACAAAGCCCTGAACAGGAGTGAGCAGATCTACAGGGGGAGAGAGGAAACGTACGTTAGTGCAGTGTTATTAAAACATTTTAGAGCTTCAGAAATGAGCTGGCTTTTATTTTGATTTTCCTATCACTTTGTTTTTTTTTGCTGAAGGGAGGAAAAAAGGAAATGTGTATTAAATGAAATCTTCAATGCAATAAAAGAAATTCGAGTGCTGAATCAGGTCAACACAGAGGAACAATACCAGGTGCCAGACAGAAAGGTCTGAAGACAAAAGGTCAGAGTATTGGGTTTGAGTGTGATTTCAACAGAAAGGTTAGATTCGTCACACTGACATAGAACACAGGCTCTCTCACGTCCAATGTCACCTTACTTGTCTTCAGTCGCACCTCATATGGTGAGGCATTATGGCACTCTGGGCCTACTTCCAGTGGAGGTCAAAGTAAAACACTTGATGCACTTTGGTACTTCTCAGTGTCACCTGCCCTGTCAACACTGTAAAGCCCGCAAGCCCGGGAACAAGCAGAGGTCAAGTGGAGTTGCCAGTGTAAAATTAAAAAACAAACAGGAAGCTCTTGTTACCGTGGAGGAAGCCGGAGTCGAGGTGGCACTGGGACAGGCCTCATCAGGTGCACCGAGTCCATTAGGGTCGTCAGTCTGAGGCAGAAGCTGCATCACAAACGGTGGGTTGATAATGGGGCTGCCCTGGCTGGATGCTATCAGCTCTGTCATATCAGGAATTTCCTGAGGCTCCCTGCCGTCTGCCTCACCTGAGCCGACAGGTAGAACAGCGGCACCTGCACACCTGGAAACACACCCAACACATTCGTCTTTGCGGCAAGCTGTTGTGTGAGCTAATGATCAGTTCCTGAGCTGGCAAAAATAGTCATGACGCTCGTGCGGTGCCATATTCTATAGCCGCAAACTAACAATTGTCCCTATGCAGACATCACAGTGAAATTTGACTCGTGAGCCTGGTGAGGAGAGGTGTAGTTAATACCGGCATGCCTGGTGCAGGGTGTGGAGAGACGGAGAGGAGGGGCGGCCTGAGAGGAAACACACAACGCTGTGACGCTGAAAATTAGGGCATCTTTTTGGACAACTCTCATAGGAAACATGTTTCTGGGGAACATTTAAATATATTGACCATGTGTCTTTGTTGCCGTCAATAATAAAAACTGTGTTCTGTTTATTTCAAGCACTTCACATAAAACAGTGCATTTACAATGATATAATAATGAAATAGTACTCTGATTACTTGTAGTTCGTGATGACATGTTCAATAAGTTAAATTCTGCCACTAAAACTGTCAAAGAGAATAACGAGGGTAATAAATCTTAAACAAATTAACAAACTGTGACTGTAACAGGGAATGAAGCTCAGCTGACACTGAAAGTGGCCTTAAGCACGGTATGAGCAGACAAGAAAACAACACTGTGGTGGTAACCACAATACGTGTCATCAACCTCTGAGAAGCAACAGACCAGAAGTATAAAGAGAAACACTGCAGGAAGAAGTACAGACAGCAAACTGGTTGTAAGAAGTCTCCACACAAACTCAGGCTCTTTAGTTGTACTTCAAAGGGACCCTGAGGCAGTAGGCAAGAGAAGTGTCTTACAAGCATGCCACGAATAACAAAAATGTACTGCATATTTTGAGAAAACAAACTAAATGACTTGTTTCAAAACAGAAAATACAGGTTAAGGAATGCAGGCGGTAGTTGAGCTCCTGAGCTCAATAAGTGGGGGAAGGTGCTCTGAAGAACTCCGAGCAGTGCACACAAGCAAACCAAGCTACAAATGACCCAAGATGTTCAACAGTACAGCTGGGACTGGTGCGACAGAATCCACCCACGGCCCAAAGCACAGTGCGCGAGAAAGAGAGCAGGTTAGCAGAGCAGGACAGTGACAGTGGCCAAGCATGCTAGCTTAGCGGAGATGAAGGGTTTACATGCTGTCACACTGACAGGCTCCTAACCTAACTCCACATGTCCTGGGCTTGACCTATTTATCTTTGTTACAGACACAAGGCTGGCTGCTGTAATACTATACCCTCTTAGGAAGCTACAAACAGCCAATGAGGACAAACTGCCTCCACCGAGTGCCAGGAGAGAAGCTCAGGTAGAGCCCCGTGGGAAGCTTCGATTATACTCTCGAATACTTTACTGCATGCAGGATTAAAAGCAGTGTGACTGGAGCCAGCACAGTGTTTGTTACCTGGAGGTAGCAGGGGCCAGAGTCTCTGTAGGCTGAGAGGGGTCCCTGCTTTCAGAGTCGATGAGAGTAGCTAGCACCACAGTGGCCTCCAGGATCATGTCCTCCACAGAGAAGCACACAGGCCTGCAAACAACATCAATGACACATTGATAGATATCTGACAGCAGCAGAAATCCAATAACATGATCTCTTCTTTTTAAAGAAGCCAAAAGAAACACCATAACTGGTCAACTGGTAAATCAGCTGGTACTATAATCAGACTCACCAGCCACAGACAAAATAATTTACTGGGTTTTGGGCTTGTCTGGTGTTAACTGAACACTCAGCCTGTGGTACAGCACCACACAGACTAGCGTTGGTCTTTATAACTTGAGATGCAAATGCTACTCAGGCTAATCACAATGGCTCAGAGACTTACTTTCCTGCAACGCCAAAGTGGACCGACACTGGAAGGCAATGGGACTCTGCAAAGGACAGTAAACCCTGGAAAAAACACAACAGCAGCAAGTCAGTGGCAAAAAACGAGATATCTGTGTCACGACAATAACATTTTAATAGCTGATCATTTTGAGAATAGTTTCATGGCATGTTTACAACAATCAGGCTAAAGAAAAACGTCAACGCTCGAGCAAATTGAGGGCGACTAAAACGTAAAGCCTGGCCTCTAATCCATCCAAACCCGATTTTCTAAAACCGACAGGAACAAGAAGACTAGGCTGGCTAATGAGGAGCCTCACAGCGGGGTGTAAAAGAAACATTCCAAGAAGTTAGGGACAAGAGTCGTGGGTGTTAATGCAGCTCAAGTCTTAATAACTGGACAGTTCATCCAAATGTCCAACCAAGTTCTTTTGCTTTGTTTTCTAAGGCAAGAAAGAAGAAAGCAATTAAATAAGGGGTGTGTTCATTTAGAAGCTTTAACAGACCACTTTGGATTACAGAGCACGCTATTCTGGAAATGACATCATATTTCTCTAAGATCCAATGTTTTGCTGTTACTCAAGATATAAATAGTTTAAGATCAACTTAAGTTGAACCAGCCCTTAAATATAAACACATTCCTACTTGGCTCGGAAGTTACACCTTTCAGAATGAACTGCACAATGTGAAGCCTATAATTTCTGCCACTCATAAATTCAATTCCTTTTTCTCTGTAGTGGTATAACATGCATCATTTAGGTCACACTACCTTTGCTATAAAAAGGAACCACAGCAGTGAAGGGAAAGTTCACATAAAAAAACGATAGAGAGGCCCGAGTACAGAGGCTTTAGGACACTTGAGTATGCAGATTACAGGAGCAGAAATATGAGCTCCTAAGACGTTAAATGCTCCTGGTAAGCCAGTCACACACACATACTCTCTGCATACACACTCAAAGGTACACACGCCTCCAAAAATAACCCTGTTACCCTCAACTCCTTCAGACAGAAGGTTATGTCCGAGTCCACTCCAATCTGAAAGTAGTCAAACTCGTCTGGGTGTAAGGACATCTCAGTGCACATCATCTTCATGTGACCTGCGACACGAGTACATCCAAGTCACAGAGTGTCTTGTACAACATTTTTAGTTTTTGTTTTAATGTGGTTGAAGAATTAAATGTGCGGCATTTGAATGATCAGGTTAGGTTGTCAAATGTCAATCTCAATCTATCTGCCGCTCACAGCGCGGCCCTGGGCCTGTGGCCAAATCACAGTGTAAAGTTAGCTCACCGTTTCCCCCCTCGTAGTAATTTCTCAGGCTGACTCTCAGAGGAGTCATGGACAGAGTGATCTCCTCCTGGGACACTGGGAAATGCATCACCATATCACCAAGAAGCCTGCAGAGGTAGAGAAAAACAAATGCAAAACCACACAGAATCAACTCAATCAAGCACTACACAGAGAACCTTTTGTCAGCAATGTCCTACTGAAGGATCGTGGTTCTCCAAAGTCTCTATACTTTGGGTAATAATGTTTATGTCTTTTTGTTTAATCTGATTGATTGAACTGAATTGCACTGAACTGAAGCTCTGTGCCGCCCAGTGTCAGCTGATAGTACAAACTATTGTGACCACCCATTCTCTCTCCATCAAATAGTCTGGACTGTTGAATCCAGCTAGAGGCTACCATATACTTTAATCATTTCACAATAAATCCAATTGTCGTGAAAAGAAGAGAGGTTAAGAAAACAAAAAATTTGTTTGGCTAAAAAAGGGTCCTACTCAATTATAGAAATGTGCATCTGATGTTTTATTTTCAGAGTACTGTATATAATAGAAAGCTGAGGATCTAATTTGATAACAGAATACTGAGTTGCTAACCTGGCAGGAGCTTTCAGCACATTGGGACAGAGGTGTGAGGCAAACACCGCCTGCAGAGCCTCACTTTCCTGGAACCGTAGGTTGTGGGTTTTAGTGATGCCTATCACAAAAGCAGACAGGATATTTGGAGCACACTGCCACCAAGTGCTGACAATATGCAACGCTGTGTGTTAAAGGTCATTTTGAGCATGGTAAAAGAAAACAGTTCAGAGTTTTTATAAGTCCATTACATGAATGGATAAAGACTTTTTTTTTTTTACAATCAAATAGGCTAAGTCTCTAAAAACCCTGAATCTTTTTTCTTTATCTTTCCTTTACCTGCAGCTAGTGTATACTACAAAATGCAATGTTTCCTACCATGCCTGCAGAAAAACTGGATCATCACCCGGTCACTGGAAGTGCTGATCGATATCTGACAACGCTCCACATTACGCTCAATGGAAGTCAAACACCGGAAAAGAAGTAGAACAGACTTGAAAACAAACAGACACGTTTAAGACAAGACAGCCATGACTGTTTTAACATTTCAACCACAAAGTCTTAAAGGGAGGACCTTATCATGTCATGTTTGTGCCTTAGTTCAGTTTAGGCTTCTACTGCTAAAAATTTGTATTTGTCCAGTGCAGTGAGCTGTGATGAGCTATGTACAGATGAATAATCAAAATGACTGATATACCTTCATGACCAGCTTGCATTTGACTGTTTCACTGCCCTGCCCTGAAACTGATCCCAAGCTGTAGTGCTGGAAGAACAGCGGTGAGAAGAGGAAGCAAGCATATGCAGAATGAGCAGAATTCACTGATCTCAGCGCCAGCTTTAAGACAAAGAGAGAGAGATTCAGTCAAGATGCTGCTCATTTCTGCCATAGCCTGCAGGAGAAAAGGAGCTGACAGCGGCCACACATATGGAGAGCACCCATACAATAATTTTTAAAAGAAAAATAAAGACGAGGGGGAAGCTATAATGTTACTCCTCTGGCTCAGGTCAAGAATATGTGATAATTCAACTACACGCTGTTTGCCTTCCAGATTTAGTTGCTGCTTCTCACCCCTTTGGACATGGGATCCAACCACAGTTCATCTCCAATCCGTGACAGGGCATGAACAGCCTTACCAAATGCTGTAACACAACAATGTTCAAGGTTAGCCACATACAATTGTTTACATGTCTTACTAGAAGTTAACCACGCTAGCTTTTTATTTCATAACAAAATGGGCTAAGTTAGTTTGTTAGTTATAAGCTAAGCTACATTAGCCTAGCATCAGCTTTCATTATACATATTTTATAAGCATCATATGAGCTGCTACCTATATGCAGGTTACATGTTTTAAATCTATATTTTCTCTACAGCAGATCTATCTTGGTAACCAAATTTACAATTGTTTAGTACTACCTTTGACACAGTTTCCTTCAAGTACACAGTTCATATTTGCTGATGACAGACTTCAACTCAGGAGCTCATCGCGGGCTTCGACAAAGGGCGCGCGCGGGCCGATACTAATACAAGGAAGACTTATTTGTCACATTACAACATGTTGCAGAGGGAAATTTTGTTTGTAACTCCCTTCTGCTAAATAGCAGACAAGATACTGTAGTATAAAAAGCAATTTAAAAACGGTAAACGGAAATAAACTAAATTCAGTGGAGCAGTGCTGAGGATGAATTTGAGCTTAAAAGTCTGATAGCTGCGCTGCAGTCTGGTGGTGGCAGCAGAAACTCTTCTCTTCCTAGAAGGCAGCAGGGTGAACAGGCTGTGGCTGGGTGGGTACTGTCCTTTAGTATCCTTTGGGCTCTGTGAAGGCACCTCACCTCAACCATATCACTGATATTCGGGAGTGATATAGTGTATGAAACATGAAGGACTCTCTAAAAAACTGATCCCAACATAAGGGCCAAGTTGGCTTGAAGGGGGACCTCCCCAGGAAACTGCAAGCTGTAACTGTACATACTTAATGGTCTTTATTTATTGGTTTATATAAAATACTTTTTATCTGTAGTATCTTGACAGATGTTAATTACACTGAAAACAAGATGATTAAATAGTTATTGAAATAGTTAATAAGGATGCAGAGCAATAATAAAAATACATTATAAATGTTAGAGGTGTCTGTAAGAAGTGGTAAAGTTGGATAATTTATAAAGACCAAATAAAGGTATATTATTAGAAAGAAGATAGATAGATAGATAGATAGATAGATAGATCTATCTCTCTATCTCTCTCTCTCTCTCTATCTATATCTATATATATCTATCTCTATATATAGATATATAGAGATACACACACACACACACACACACACTGACTGCTAGAACGCAGAATTTCCAATATAATGTTTATTATTGTGTTTTGGATAATAGTATGATTAAGAATACAAGTACACTTTATGAAACCACTACAAGTAGACATTCAACTTAAAGAACAACATGGAAAGACGTGTACTATAACTCGACATGCAGTAGTGCTTGTAATACATGCATGTCTGTATAAATCTGCCTGCTTGCTGAGGACATTTTTGTGCAATAATAATACAACAGGCATTGATATAAAGATCAACATACTCACTAGAAGGTTGTTAAAGCCTTCAAAATAGTAATACCATATCTCATGCCTAGCTGTCATCTCTTGACTATTTTTGGAAGTATGACATCAGAATTAGCTGTGCTGCTTTTCCTCTGCCCTTGTGGCTTTGGCCTTGCCACATCCTTCTCTGCATCCTTTGTGAAGGTACTATTTTTTCTATGGTGATGATCCCCATACTTCCTTCTGCAGGTGGGATTCTGACCTAGGAGATACAAAACACAGCATGAGAAGAATGGTAGTGACAGTTTATGTTTGAGACATTTAGATACACACCTGACTGAACGCATGTGTGCAGCACACTGAGATAGTGCTGCTTCATCTGCTGCCTCAAGTGCTCTGTACTATAAATGTTTGCTATACTGCAAAGGTAGCGTCTCTGTCCGGCTGTAAGGGCTGGGTGCTGAGAAAGAAACGAGAAAGTAGCCTTGTTACATATGAGGAATATTACAATTATCTTAACAGTAAAAACGTCAGAACGAAAACTGACTTGAGTGTGTTCTAGTGTTTTATGTGGTTACCTGCAAGAAGGGTGCAGACATCATAGATTTGGGAATGTGTATTGTTTTCATGTGCTGGCTGCCCGCAGACACATTTGTGTGTGTTCCTCTGTACATCTCCCTCCCTTGCTGATTAGGTAGATATTCAAAGCCTGCCAAAAGCAACATGTAACAATACAATGCCTTATTTCTAACAATTAAGATCATCTGTGGTGTTATGCAAGCAGCACATTTTAAGCAAAACACATTTTACCGGAAATTATTTTAATTCCAGTGTATCATAGCACACAATTAACTCAATTCAGCAAGTCTAGATTTGATCCGTTTAAAATATTGATGGAAAAAAAAAAAAAAAAAAACTTTAAAATTAGTTCTTGGATGTGTATCCACCAGAAATTAATGTTTCATTACATAAAAATTTATATATATATATATATATATATACACACACACACACACACACACACACACACACACTTAAGTAATGTAATACATCTACTGAAGTAAAAAAGTGAGGTACTTAAACTTAACGTGCTTTTTGAGTTCATACTACTTTGTACTTATAGTTTATTGTACTTTTTGGTAAGTCAAGTTTAGAATTTACTTTAGAATTGGCTTCTTTTACATAACAGATCTGAACACTTTTTCCACCAGTAGAAACTACATTACTCACAAGCCGAGAGGTTTAGTGTAGTCATCAACTAGAAAGCAGACATCTACAATTATATTTTAGATACTGTTTGCATTCAAATAATCTACTCTAATTTAAAATGAAAACAGGTTTACTCATGTCTGGTTAGCATTTAAGAGAGATATTTGACTCACCGTCAGTGCATCCCTGGTTAGATTCTTCAGTCCTAAAAAAATCAAAAAACTCAGTTTGAAAAATAGAGAATATAGATGAATCTATCATCTATATTCATCCATTAAATATCACATAGCGGCCTTACCTCATTAAGATGGGACCTTTTCTATGTTTTAACAAGTTTTCTTTTTTCAGATGCTCAACAAATGTAACGCGCTTTCTCATTGTTATTTACAATCCCAATTTCTCCTGTCGATATGTCAGACAGGTTGCTAGCATCTTTATCAGCTCAGTTTTTGTTGCAGCCAGCAGAGCCTATTAGTGTGAAATGAAGCCAGCCCTGGAATCTGACACCATTCCCAGGGTTCCAATTACAGAGCAGAGGTCTAATATACTTGAACCCAGAGCGTGTTCTCATCTAAAATGTAAAACACAAACTAAATTACAAGCCACTCTGTTTACACACTTTATTGAGCATCATGTCCAATATACATTGCATTGACACAAAATGAAAAGAAAAAAACCCCAAAACAAATAATGGCATTAGGGTGGAATACCTGGACACACCATTTTCAGAGCGTATTGCTTAATGACATTTCAAACGCACCGAATCTGTGCAAATACAGTGAACACCGGTCAGAGGAGGTCATGGTAGGTTAGAAAATTCTGACTCAAAAAGGTAATGTCAGCAGTTATGTGATCATCAAGTCTACAGAAATCTACCAACTGTACACATCACATTCACCCAGAATGTACTAACAATGGTATTATATTTAAACATACCCAAAACTCCTTCAAACCTGATTGCATGCGCCAAAAGATGGTTAGCTATTTGTCAGTCACAGATCAATCATGTATAACATCATTTCAAATAGATGTCGTCATGGCTTACTAATCAGCAACACCATCAATGAAAGTGAAAAGCCAGTGGTTTCCAGACTCCTCCCAAAACACGGCTGTGTTAAGCTCCTTAAACAATAAAACCTAGATGCAGGATTGTGTTCATTTCCCTTTAGAACACTTCTTTATACTTTACCAAGTGGTGTGTTAACTTCAAGTCTCTATCAAGAATTACAACCCAAATTCAGTGATTAAGTAAAGGTGATAAATATTATCTAAGTATGCATCAATCACAACTCAAGATGTTGGTAGAATTAAAGAGCATTACTCAAATCCCCAGAGTCTAAACCCACGAGAGACTTAACATCATTTACCCACACATTGCACCAAAGCCGAATGTGCCACGACAAACAAAGCAAGAATGACAAGCCTAAATCTACTACGGAGCCCCTAATATTCCTCATGTTAATAGAATAATAACTCAAACAACCATAATCCTTGTCAACTTTAAAAAAAAAAAAAGATAAATTTAAAAAAAAATCCTCGTTTACTTTCTTTATCTTTTCAAATTGAGGTAAGCTCAGATGCCAGTTAACCAGTACACACGCAAAATAATCACAGCTTAAGCTACTTTCACAGACTGTATTTGGTTGTCCATGATTTATAATGACATTGTGAAAAGACATTAGCCTACCTCTTTAACCATAAGGGCCATGTGTTAAGGGAAATGGTCAGGAATATTAGAGGTTTATCTTACTGATTGCTAATAGACACCCTAATGAATTTTGCTCCTGAGAAGTTGGCACAAACCTTCTGTTACCGTTAGTTATGCCCGTGCAAGTCAATATATTATAAAACAATAACTCTCAAATCACTGAGTAAAACATTCCATTAAAATCTACAGCTAGCAACAATACATAACAGAACTGTTTGAGGGAATCATGCAGGTTTGAGAGTCATGGTTTTATACCTATTGGACATACACTAGCATAAGAAGAAAATAGAGGCTGTTTCTCAGAAAAATAAAAGACCGCATGAAAGTCCCTCCAAAAGTTCTCAACCTGACCTTCTAAACAACAAGCAGACTGTGAGGAGGTGAAGCCAACATAAGGCAACAGTGATTCAATGACAGTGTTGAAAATAATCACATCTATTGACAGATTTTTGGGCCGACATTAATCAGGTGGTTAGTATTCAGCAGGGAGGACAGGTGATGGCAACGGACTTTTGTTTTGTTTTACACAATCTTGACCACTAAATTGCATAAGAAACCTGGTATAAAGTAGAAACTGTTCAGCAGCAGATAAAAAAAGCAAGTTAATTTACAGTAGTGACATATCTTACATCATTAATTTTTCAAAATAAATAACATTAAATATACAATTCCAGGTAGGAAACGGGTTAATTTCGCTGGTGGGGTTCTCAAATTTGGCTCATCTTGCGGAAAATGACAAACCGTTCACAGAAACGTGGTTGAAGCCAACCAATTCCTTTGACTGGCAAAACAAGGGGTGCAAAAGCCTTTTGCTGAAATTTTCCCTCTGAAGGCATTTCCTTTAACTGGAAAAGAAAAGAAAGATCATCATACTTACTATTACTTCCTGAAGCAGGGTTTAATGTGTGACTATTACTACTAGCTGAAACAGTTCAATTTACTTACCCTGGAATTTAAAATTGAATCCTAATCAAATGCCATCTCTTGACTTTTTCTTACACAGCGAGCCACCTTCCTCTTGAATTCACCGTTAGGGTCCTCCCTCCACTCTTTCTGTGGGAGCAACATCAGATTTTTTTTTAATGACCAATTCTCAATTTCGTTCATCTGCTCAGATAAAAGGAATGAAAAAGGGGATTTCCAGTGTCAGGGGAATGAGATAAGTAGTGTAACTCACCGCGGCATCCACATTAGCTGGTGAGTCGCTGTTGGGATCTGCCAGCATGGAGATAACACTAATCATGATTGTCTCTACCGTGTGGATTGGAAGCCAGCGCTCCTCAGGCTTTTCATAGCCAAACTTGTCTTCTCCCGGCTCATGCAGAATTGAGATGCAAACATCCCCGTTCTTTGCAACTGTGGAGAATGCGGGCATGGATTTAACAGCAGCCAATATAATGTGGCGACAGCCTTCAATACAATTAAGCTTAAAGCCTGGATTACTTTTCCTTTAAAATAATCCAATAAAGTAGCAAAAATGCATTTATTTTTCCAGACCATGTGATGGCAAGGAAGGTTTGAAGAAAGCAAACATCAAAGGACCTGCTGGAAGTGTTTACCATTTGGGTGCCAGATTTCAGTGATGAACTTCATCTTTGGAGGCCGTAGTGGATAATCATAGGGAAAGGTTAGGTATGCTTTAAAAAACCCTCCTTCACTGCAATACATAGAACAGAGCAAGGACAAATGAGAAAAAATGAACTGAGATAGTAATGCATGTATATTTCTCAACCAAAGACATTCTTAACCAAATAGTTCTCACTTACAATAGGGTATCTTGTGGGCCGATTATCACAACTTCCCATTTATATATGTCATCATCATCTATCAGACCAGCTGAAAAGCCCTCCACGGGGTTCTTGTTGAGCTCTGGGAAAAAGGCAGATGCTATCTTTTAATACAATGAGCTGGAAATGTAACCCAACTGTAGCACCTTCACAGAAGTGACAGGTCTAGTAGAAGTCGGGTACATATCAATGGGTGTATTCTGAAGAAGTAAACACTCAAAGTTGTTTGTTGTTACATTGACAAATCCCCTGCAACGGGTAGAAATAGGAGAGACAGTGGTCAAAGTGGCGAAAGATAATAATTTAATAAGCCAATTGGTACTATTTGACATATTAACACACTATATTCAATTACAGGCAGTGTATAGAGAGTGTATGTAACAGTAATCTGGGATTTGGTGAATGTCAGAACAAAAAAAACAAACAAAATTCAAAAATTCAACAGAAAACCATTACATGGTAAAGTGCAAGACAAGTGCATGTGATTTTTCATATGGCAATATAAACAACAAAAGGGAAAAAATAGTTAACACAGAACTGAGATTTAAATTGATTTTAAAATAGGCCACAACAGCACAACAACAGGAAGAAAACAAGCTGCTGCAAGGTTATGGTGCACATAAACACTGACATTGATGAAGTAATGATGGAAGGTAAAGGTAAATGTAAGGCGAGCCTTTGTTAGGGTTGTACTGCTGTGGATACAAATTCTAATGTGAAGCAGCTGCAGGAAATGTTGAGTTTGCATTCACAACAAATTAATGATACAAAGCATGTTAACAGCTGCTGACCGCAGTGAGAGTGAATACGTACTAAGTGCTGTATTAGCCCCTTTAATTAACACCATTACTCTTAAAAAAGAAAAGCATGAATTGTGCTGATTTAATCTCTTGAGCCTAGATGTGTGATTCTGGCTAGAACCATAACATTTAATATAACAATGTGCAGTATCGACACTGACTAATTAGCTTAAAGTGTTCTTGTTTGGCTGTTTATTGTATATTATGCTGACTCAATCAAATTGTGGTTTCCAAAAATAATCACTGTCGCTGTTGAACTGAATCACCAGCTCGAAGTGAACTAAATGAAACTGTGAAGACAGTGATTCACATCCCCACGCACAGAGAAACCAAAATTAGCATATTGTACAATCAGTACAATATGCTAAATCTGTCCTCTAATGGGATGATGGCCTGTCTACGTTTTTAACTCAATGGATGCAGAGTGTGGGGGGGGTTACTGCTGTCATTTCAGCACCACAGTCAGTGGTTATGGCAAGCTACAGTACATTTTCACAGTAGTTTTCTGATAAGAGTATACACTGTGATGTTGTGTTATAGCTGCTTTTTAAACAGTCTATGGTTATAGCTCAGATATATTTTCATTATGTTGAAGGCTGCATTACAGTTTTCTGAACTTAATTGACTTTTGCAGTTGAGTAAAAATTAATATAAATAGAATTAAAAAATGTATTTTCTCAGAGACCACTTCCTATCCCTTATTGTATGAACGCACGTAAAATGTTTTAATGTATGACTCTAACCATATGTGTTATAGAGGTGTCAACAACAATCATGGTTTTAATAGGCAAGGCTCTGCGGCCCGCGGTGTCACTGATGTGATCCATCAGTTTTAAAAATGTCCCATTTATTTTAGGCTCGGGTGACAAGCATCCAGACTCTGAACTAGACTGTCAGTCAGCTGCAGACCAAACTCTACATCAGGGCTGTCTCAGTGTCGAGGTCCATCTGGCGTCAGTGAGAAAAGATACGCGACTGCCACAAACTGTAATACTATTGATGATGATTCTCAAAATAAGCCTACAGGAAAACAACATGAGTTTCATTACTGAGGGCTTGAACACTGAGATACGTGCCCTCACTAAAAGCCGCTAACTAACCGGCGTTACAGCCTGAGCCAGATTTGACACCAGAAACCTTACATATTTTATATAGCTAGCTGGCGAGTTTGTAATTTTAATCAAGTTGCTACTGGTAAAATAGCAGTGGTTTAGAATGTATACAGCTATCAATACCAAAGCTAAAGTAATGAGGGCAAATGAGTCCCTGGATTGATTATTCCTTTGTTCCGTCAGCTAAACTAATGTCGAACTTGCTAGCACGCTAGCAAGGTTTGCGTTGCGTTTCCGACATAAACCTTATTTGAGACACGTCTACTTTATAATGTGCATCTGTATTTCAACTAGTGACCAGCTAACATTAATGAAAACAGCTTAGCAAAACACTGAACTGCAGTGATAAAGGAACCCATGTTGCTTGGTTAGCTTTCTGAGCTTACTCCTATGGCGTAAACATAGCTTTGCGTAGCTAAAAAAAGCTAACGTTAGCTGCTGGGTAGGTAGCCTTTATATCGGCTATATTTGCTTACAACTGTGTATTCACATTACCTGCCAGTTGTTTTCGAAGAAGTAATGCTGATTGTTCGGTCATGGTACGCGGACGTAAATGGAGAACACTTTGTGTCGATAAATACTTTCCGAAAAATAGAGCTAAAGCTGAAATCGAGGTGAGATATCTGCTGCCTGCTGCTGATTTCCCTCTGTGTTTTGACACAACGTTCAGCTGCTGGCTTTAGCTGTGCGCATGCGCGTCTGTGAGTGTGTGTGTGTGTGCGTGTGTGTGTGTGGGCGTCTCAAGCAAGGCAACGTTTCAGACAAAAAAAGAAAAAGAAAAGAAAAGGTATCACTGATGTTGTGGCCGCAGGGCTTGATATCAGAACATTTTAATATAGTGGAAAAGTTCCTTTTTTTCTGTCATTTAAGTCAAAAACGGAAACTTTCATATATTCTAGCTTCATTATAGATAAAGTAAAATATTTCAGGCCTTTTTTTGTTTTGATCTTGATGATTACGGCTTAGAGCTTATGGAAATCAAAACTCCATATCTCAAAATATTAGAATATTAGGATAAAGAATGTGTAATACAGAAATGTCGACCTTCTGAAAAGTTGAAAAATTCTGAAATAGGTTAATTTGTGCACTCGGAACTTGGTCCGGGCTCCTGTTACTGAATTACTGAATCAATGTGGTGTGGCATGGAGGCAGTCAGCCTGTGGCACTGCTGAGTCATTATGGAAGCCCAGGTTGCTTTGATAGCGGCCTTCAGCTCGTCTGTATTGTTGGTCTGGTGTCTCTCATTTTCCTCTTGGCAATACCCCATAGATTCTCTATGGGCTTCAGGTCAGGACAGTTGGCTGGCCAATCAAGCACAGTAACGCCATGCTCAGCAACTACTACTACTACTTACTAGTCGTTTTGGCACTGTGGGCAGGTGCCAAGTCCTGCTGGAAAAGGATATCAGCATCTCCATAAAACTCGTCAGCAGATTGAAGCACGAAATCTCCTGGTAGACTTGGACATGACTTGGACATTGACTCTGGAAACACAGTGGACCAACATCTGCAGATGACATGGCACTCTAAATCATCACTGACTGTGGAAACACTGGACTTAAAGCAACTTGGAATCTGTGCCTCTCCACTCACCCTGC
This sequence comes from Micropterus salmoides, assembly GCF_014851395.1. Classification (NCBI taxonomy): domain Eukaryota; kingdom Metazoa; phylum Chordata; class Actinopteri; order Centrarchiformes; family Centrarchidae; genus Micropterus; species Micropterus salmoides. The sequence continues at coordinate 6,571,784 of NW_024044459.1, forward strand.
AGATTCTGGGACTGCATGTCCAAATGAAATTAAACATTTACTTTCATCTGAAAAGAAGACCTTGGACCACTGAGCAACGGTCCAGTTCTGTTTGTCCTTAGCCTAGGTAAGACGCTTCATGTTGTTTCTGGTTCAGGAGTGGCTTGACACTAGGAATGCGACACTTGTAGCTCATTTCCTGGACACGTCTGTGCCTGGTGGCTCTTGATGACTCCAGCCTCAGTCCACTCCTTGTGAAGCTCCCATCAAAGTTTATGAATCAAGACTGCGGCCAACCCTGCTTGTGCACCTTTTCCTACCAGACTTTAACTTTCTAGAACTTTCTATGAATATTCTTTGATCCAGCACTCTGTGAACAGCCAAACCTTTCAGCAATGACCTTCTGTGGCTTACCCTCCTTTTGGACTGTCAAGTCAGAAGTTCCCCATGATTGTGGTTGAGTGTACTGAACTAAACTGAGAGATTAAAGGTTCTTCTTAGCTCAACATTTCTGTATTATATATTCTTTATTTTAATATTCTAATATTTTTTGGGGCGGCAGTAGCTCAGTCTATAAGGATTAGGCTGGGAACCAGAGGGTCACCGGTTCAGAGTTGTGGAGTGTGGTGCTAGTAGCTGGAGAGGCGCCAGTTCACCTCCTGCTGAAGGAGGCAGTGAGCAAGCTCCTGAACTGCTCGGGGCGCCGTACTGACTGGCCCTCACTCTGACATCTCTCTGTGTGTTGCTGTGGGTTGTGTTTGTACATGTGCGTGTGTGTCTTTCAGACCTGTGTGTATCACTAACATAGTAACAGAGTGAAAACACTGAGTTAAACAAATTAAATTTAGTATATCTTCTTCTTCTTTTGAGATATGATACTCACCCTACAGTTTCTGATGGGAGTGCATGTCTAAATGAAATTAAACATTTACTTTCATCTGAAAAGAAGACCTTGGACCACTGAGCAACGGTCCAGTTCTGTTTGTCCTTAGCCTAGGTAAGACGCTTCATGTTGTTTCTGGTTCAGGACCAGACCAACAATAAGCCGTAATCAAGATAAAAACAAAAATGTGTAATGAATGTAGAATATATGAAAGTTCACTTTTAGAATTATATAATGAAAAAAAAAATCAACTTTTCCAACTATTTTTCGGAGATTCACCTGTTGACTGGGGCACTTGCAGACGGAAGGGCACAAACAACATCATTCACAAGTGACCTCTATTATATCTTTGACTAAATGTGTATCATTTAGGACATCAAATCTGTAAGGTGAGCAGTGTGTGAGGAGAAAGAGGATACAAGTTAAAAAAGGTAACTTTTCCCCCTAAAACAAGACTGGGGTTATTTTCACCATAGCGCCTGTTAGTGCATTAGATGACTGCTAATACATAAATGTATAAATAATTTAAGAATGACTAATTTATTAGGGACGTTATAATTATTCTAAACCCAGTGACGGGTTATATGTATGTGATACATTTTTATTATACAAATAGCAAGGTTGTTGTTTACTGCTGCAGCTAGTACACAAGATGTGTTCATGACAATTGGAAATATGTTGCACCAACGACCTAAATTATATTCCATTTAAGACGAATGAAAAACGTTTTACTCGTTTGTTAAACGTTAAATGTCACTCTGTGCTTTTTCAACTATAATTTCTAAAGTAAATGAAAACAAAGTCGCTGATTTCATGAGAATATCATATTAACAAGCGTAGTAGTTGAAAGCACGAGCTTGTGAAGAGCACCTAAAGGCAGATATGTGCGGAAGGAAGGTGGTTCGGCGCCATATTTGATACAACGGAAGCTAGCTAGCAGTAGCTGTTTACAAGCCCAAACTTTTAACTTAAGACGGAAACCTAGAGCAAGCCCTCACCTTAATTGAAAATGAATGTAATAGATCATGTACGGGATATGGCTGCCGCTGGCCTTCACTCTAACGTTCGGATACTGAGCAGTTTGTTGCTGACGATGAGTAATAACAATCCGTAAGTAATGTCGGGAAGGGGTCCGTCTATTTCTTGGACAGTGCCCTCCTACACCAGTGTTTTATGTTGTCAGTTCGTGACAGTGATAGCCCAAAGCTAACGAGCCAACAACAGCTAACATCAATGATTGTAACTGCAAAGCATCTCGGGCATCTAAATTAATTCGAACACACCGCCTAAGTAATTACGTTCATATTAATTTAATTGATGTTAAATTGTTGTGCAAGACATAGGCTAGTTTACGTTCTTTTCCAAGAAGTAGTCGTCTCCTACAGTTAATTGTGCCTGCTATTAGCAACCGATCAGCGAGTATATATATATATATATAAACAGTTGCTATGTTAACAGTTGTAATGTCAAAGTTACAGTACAGTGTTTTTGTTCTGATGTAGCCCAGTCTTTATTCTTGTAGGAGATGGCTGAAGCAGGATGCCTCTAACGTTACTCCTTTGATTACTTTCTACTCTCCTGTGTTTTGGATAAATAAGTTAGACACATTCACGGTCTTTGTTTGTTTTTGTTGTGGTTTCCATGTTGAGAATATGTTTCATTAGTTTGGTAGTCTGTATATGTTTTTATAAACTTTTATTTTTAATCATGTGTGCAAAAGACACGTTTCTCTGCTGTGTTTACTCTGATTCTAATTACTTTGTATTTGTGTCTTTTTCGATTTAAGAGAACTGTTCTCTCCGGCCCAGAAGTACCAGTTGTTGGTTTACCACGCCGATGCAATTTTCCATGATAAGGAATATCGTAATGCTGCCTGCAAATACAGTATGGCATTGCAACAGAAGAAGGTGCTGAGCAAAACATCTAAAGTTCGTACTTCTACTGGTGGAGCTGCATCTAACATACAGGCACAGGTGTGTTTTATAGAACTCTCCATTTTCCAATTTTAGACTCCGTAATGAAAGTCAGTGTGTGTCCAACCAGATTACCTACAGACACAACAACTGCAGAAATATTTGTTTTTCTGTTACTGTTTTGATGATAGTATCCTACAATATTTTACACCTTGAGGGACAGTAAAGTCTCCTTGATGTTGGACACTTACTTTTACTTGCATTTACAGTGTATATTTAAACCCAACAATTGAGATGTTGAAATTTTGATAGAAAGTGACAAGTTGCTTTTGCTCTGCCCATCTGTTACTGTAGCTTAAAGGATAAAGTGTGCCACTTAAAAGATAGGACTTTATTTCTGTGTGTTAACGTCATGAGTGCCTTTTTCTGCTGCAAGTTTGTATCACCTCCTTAGGAGGAGGAGTCCTAGATGTCAAGATGTCATATTTTTAACAAAAATCCATACCACTGACGTGGTCAGTTGGCCTGAATAGTAATAGAAAAATGTACCGTTACCCTGAATGTTGTCTTTCAGAGTTTGCCGTCAGAAATTGAGGTAAAGTACAAGATAGCTGAATGCTACACCATTTTGAAACTGGATAAAGATGCCATTGCAGTGCTCGATGGGATTCCATCCAGACAGAGGACTCCAAAGGTAGGCTGTTACTCTCGTACTTACTGTAATATATTTCTTCCCCCTTCATGATTTATTTGCCTTTTATAATACAGGACTCATACCTGTTAACTCAGAAGTGCTGGACAAATAATTAAGGCCTTCCATCGTGTGTGATCAGTCACAGCACTTGAATGTGCAGCATGCGCACATGGGACCAAGTGAGACCTCTGTGAGCATTATGCAGAGATGCCCACAAGTCTTTGAGCTAGAGTCCAAGTCCGGTCTCTCGTGGTTATAATGAATGTTGGATCACCTGCTGCGTTCAATCCAGGCTGTTTAACACTGCTTCGCTATAAGGAATTCTGTAACTGTAACCTGTTTTTCACTTACAGAGCACAACCATGTAATGTGCAATGCAATTAATGACAGCTTATTAACTACTGAAAGTCAACACACTCCCCAGACTTAAACCCAGTGTAACGTTAACTAAAGAAAACTGTAACGTTACATGATCAACAGTAAACCTGTAACCTGTTTGCAGCCACTGTTAATAATTAACGTGATGGCAGCCAGCACACCACAAGTTTGGCAAGTAAACAAACGCTCATTCATCTTTTCATAACGAACGACAGTCGGAGTAAACCTCCCGCAGGTCGTAGCTGAAGCAAGAAGCAAGCTAACGTTAGATGCTGAGCTAAACATGTTTACTCACCTCAGGTCACTAACTTATTTTACATTCAGCGCTTCTTTGTTTGGTTCTTGTTGTATGAAGTTTTAAAGCCAAAGTTTATGATGAATGGCTCAGCAGCTGCCAGTGTTTGTTGTCCTTTCTCACGTGCGGCCCCGTGCAGCTGTTACTACGTGTGACGTAGGCAGGTTATAGGTAACGGAGGGAGGGAATAACAGCAAGCTCATCAGACGTTTCCAAAAAATAAACATTGTTCAAGAGTCCCGCACCTCGAGTCCGAGTCAAGTCTGAAGTCTTCTGAGGACGAGTCTCAAGTCACTGTGTGAGGACTTAAGTTGGACTCGAGTCTCAAACTTGAGTCCCCATCTCTGGCTTTGTGTACACATAGCTTTGTCTGCAAACTACACAACTAGAGAAAGAAATATTTTAGCTAGACTTTTTAGCTGGTTCTGCTTAGATAAATAATGGTGTCATGATCAGCAACCCAATAACAAAATGTTGAGTCCATTAGCTTTATAGAGAATTGTGATAAAATGGATGTTATTGTTCTTTCTCACCTCAGATCAACATGATGCTAGCTAACCTGTACAGGAAAGCTGGTCAGGAGCGTTCTGCTGTGACAAGCTACAAAGAGGTCCTCAGACAGTGTCCCCTTGCCCTGGATGCAATCATTGGTATGCCTAGACACCTTCACCCCGAGCAAAAAACTTTTAACCTGCTGAGTCACTTGTGCCTGCTTAACTCACAGTGTTTCCCCTATATACACTGTGTGAACACAGCTAGCTCCCTCTCCTCATTCTTCATAGGATGTCTACGTGAAATTTGCTGTTATAAGAGTAGCAAGGAATAAGGCAGTGCATAATGTGTGTGTGGTTGAGAGAAAGAGAGTGAGCGACAGTAAGTGGGGGTGAAATGAAATGCTTGGTAATTCTACAGAAGGTATAAGTCAATTAATATGCTTGTTCTTACATGTTGCCAATTTTTTAATATTCATTTCTACAGATAAGTGTCAAAAGCTGTGAATTAAGACGCAAAAGGCAAACATGAAGTAATCCCATCTGTAATGATCCTGTGGTCATATCAACAGGGTCATTATAATGCTTAGGTGATGCACCATGAATGTAAAATCATTATGGAGAGCATCAAAACTAACTAAATGACATTTCCCAGATCTAATGGTTGTAGTTAAACCCTGCCAAATGTGTGCACCTAAGTCTTCCACAAACCTAGGAAGAATGCTGAAATTCAAGTTATTGTGTTGCACATGAATACGGCCGGTGTCGCATGCTCATGGACAGCACTGCTGTACCTATACTTACACATATAGGCTCTCGTGTGCACACGTACATGCTTAATAAAAAGGTTCTGCTCAAATATCTCTTCCACCAGTGTTGTTTTTAGCGCACCTTGACAGACCTGTTTGTGAAAATGGCTCTTTCCTTAATTTTTTTTTAGGTCTTCTCTCTTTATCAGTCAAAGGAGCTGAAGTAGCTTCCATGACTATGGATGTGATCCAGAGTATCCCGAACCTGGACTGGCTCTCCGTTTGGGTTAAAGCGTATGCCTTCATACATGCAGGGGACAATCAAAGAGCCATCAACACTATATGGTGAGCAGAGCAGTGACGTGACTCCGTGTTACTGTTTCCTTTAATGCGACAGTCATGTTTATTTGATGTGTCTGTGTCCCTCCCTCATCTTGTTTCAGCTCTCTTGAGAAGAAGTCTCTGTTGCGGGACAACGTGGACCTCCTGGTGAGCCTGGCAGATGTCTACTTCAGGGCAGGTGACACCAAGAACGCCATCCTCAAATTTGAACAAGCCCAGATGCTGGACCCGTACCTCATCAAAGGTGCGCTGCAGGATGACTTTACAGTCGTATGCAAAAGTTTAGGCACCCCTGACAATTTCCATGATTTTAATTTATAAATAATTGGGTGTTTTGGATCAGCAATTTAATTCTGAGCTATCAAATAACTGAAAGACAGTAGTGAAATAATAATAATATGTATTTATTAAGTGACCTAGCATCGGTTTCAAACTGTTAGTTAAGTTATCTTCATGGCTTTATTGACGGTCATTGTGTGTGTGCCGTGGGCTCGGGATGTTGCACCAACTTCACACTAGTCTAAGCTACCTTAAACAGTTGTTGCTGTCCAGGTAAAGTGTAACTTATGTTTGCACTTGCAGGAATGGATGTTTATGGCTACCTGATGGCCCGCGAAGGACACTTGGAGGATGTTGAAGTCCTGGGGGGACGATTATTTAATATCTCAGACCAGCATGCAGAACCCTGGGTTATCTCTGGGTGAGTCTCTGACTGTGCAGCCGTAATAGGCCTTAGATCGGGACACATGTCATTTCAAGCAGACTGTACAACAGATGGGTAATGGTTCCTTTTTTTTTCGACGTCTGTGAAATGAAATATCATTGTCCTGTTAAGTTTTTTTGTAATACCTTGAATTTGTTTCTGTTCAGCTGTCACAGCTTTTATAGCAAGCGTTACTCCAGGGCCCTCTACCTGGGAGCCAAGGCCATCCAGCTAAACAGCAACAGTGTGCAGGCTCTCCTCCTGAAGGGGGCAGCACTGAGAAACATGGGTCGTGTTCAAGAAGCCATCATCCATTTCAGAGAGGCCATGCGCTTGGCACCCTGCAGACTGGACTGCTATGAAGGCATGTCTGGGTTTTATTTGAAGCTTCTTTGAGTACTTAGAAAAGCGCTATATAAGTCTAAATTATTATTATGATGTCCTTATATGGTCTCTGTTCTTTTTAGATGTTGTACATTTCTGTTCTAACACTGACTTTTAAGTATACCTGTGCCTTCACAGGTCTGATCGACTGTTACCTGGCATCCAATGGGATTCGAGAGGCTATGGGGATGGCCAATAACATTTATAAGACCCTGGGGGCCAATGCACAGACTCTGACCATCCTTGCCACAGTGTGCCTGGAAGATCCGGTGACTCAGGAGAAAGCCAAAACCCTGCTGGACAAAGCACTGGCCCAGAGACCTGACTACACCAAGGCTGTGGTCAAGAAGGCCGAACTGCTCAGTACGTACAACTGATAGATCCAACCTTTTGAAGTGCTCCCCAGCAACAGCGTGCACATTTTTCAGTATTTATTTGAGTTTGCTTTCACAAATTAGCTTAAATTAGTGACACGGTTCCCAGAAATTTAAACTGTAGTCAGTTACATAAAGTAATGAACATCGACGATAGACAGGTGGAAATGAAAGTGTCCTGTTTTCTTGTGAAGGCCGGGAACAGAAACACGAAGAAGGGATCGCTCTGCTCCGGTGCGCCCTGGCCAATCAGAGTGATTGTGTCCTGCACCGAATGCTGGGAGATTTCCTGGTGGCTGTCAACGATTACCAAGAAGCCATGGATCAGTACAGCATAGCACTAAGGTAACCAAAGGCTTTGAGAATATGTCGTTCTGAAAGTCTATTTTTAGCCACTTTATAAAGGAAATACCAACGAAAGCCCAAATATATACATTTTTAACTGTCAGTATGTGTGTGTTTATTATTTCTAATCCTAAGCCTGGACCCCAATGACCAGAAGTCTTTAGAAGGCATGCAGAAGATGGAGAAGGAGGAGAGTCCCACAGACGCCACGGTGGAGCTGGACGGTGATGACATGGAGGGCAGTGGAGAGGATGGAGATCTTGAGGGCAGTGACAGTGAGGCAGCACAGTGGGCTGATCAGGAACAGTGGTTTGGTATGCAGTGACCCAGGCCACTGTCGGCTCAACCCTCCCAACACACTGCAGCCCGTGGGACACTCTCTGATGCCCTTATCCCAACATTCTGACAACCTTATCAGCCCCTTCACTCTGGAGCTAGTTGAGGCTCATCTATCCAGCTGTCCAATACATTCTTACGATCCAATGGACACTCAACCTCAGAGGAAATCAAGAGGAGTTGTTTTACACCATGATTGCTTATTGTTTGTAAAAATGAAGTAATATCTCTTCAGCACTTCTTGTTTTGTCTTTGCTGGCAGTCTGCGTCTACCAGAACAGAACTGTTCCAGGTAGTGCAAAGTACAATTTAATTACACCAGTGTCCGTGTTTTGGATCCTTTTTTGAGGTTGAGTTGGCAGGATGTTTATTGGGAAATGTAGGCTGAAGCAATTGGTCAAAATCAGCTGGTGCGATGGGAATATATTTTGTAGCCCCATAAAGGCTGGATTTGTCTGTCAGATTTTAAATTTGTGTTTGGTTTGAGCTTGACTGACTTGCGTGTTTGCAGGGAAGGTTGTGAAATTGCCAGGACTTTGCGTCTCTGACAGGCTAAGAGGGTCTGTGAAAAAGTGACCATGTACCATATTTCTGCTGCTCTTTAAAATGTATCAACTTAATTTTAACATGAGAATGCGTCATGTAATGTACATGCTTATTATGGTGTTGTGTAGTCTGCCTTTCTGTATAAAAAAAATAACCCTACAATTGACTTAAGTTGGGAAGTGTGACTTAACCATTTCAAGAAAAATGTTTATAGTATTTTGTACATATTTTTAAAGTGCATACAATTATTAAATGCTCACTTGACATGAATGTAGTAGACCAGTTTTGTAAGAGTCCAGTGTTTGACCGCACATTACAACAACTACTGTTTAAGTGAATCTTAATGACACCAGGAAGAATAGCGAGCAAACCTTTCATGTATGACAGTTTTATTTACCTGAAACCAAAGTTCATGTGATACATTGTACAATCATCTCTGAAAATACAGTACAGCAGTTTGGCAAAAAATGCCAGTGGAGGGACTGCCTGCCGTTCTCAGGGTAAAACGTATGCAATCACTGCACCGCTGCACGTCCGCCTTCCCAGATATGGCAAAATCTGCTCCAAAACATGGTGCACGTCTCAGTGCAAAGCAAAATAAAAGGCTGTTTGGTTTTAAATATCCCGTAAAAGTATTTCCTTAGGAAAGATGAACTGGTTTTTTTGAGCTTATTTAACATTTGTACTATCTGACGAATGTCTATTCTATTTACCAATACTATACATTGTCTATTACACAAGTCTGGTAAAACAGATGGCTGACTCAGCGGACATGCACCATGGAATATAGTACAGGTTACTGTACATGGTACTAAGATCTTGGTCTAAAAATATGGCATGAGGATTGTATTGTAATCTAAGGCTCTTCATGCAGGAGGATGAAGCACTGGTGAGGTGAGATGGGCTTGTTTTCATCAGACATGTATTTATGGCCAGTCTATAAAAATGATGTATGAACTTTATGAGCCTCTGCCTTCCTATTAACTGACATGCAGCTCTTGTAAAGATGTGCTGCCCAAAACACACATGCACAACACAAAACAAAACCAAAGTTTCTGCGAGGAATTTAGAGTAGAGGAGGGCTTACTTGGCCTTTGCTGCAAAGGAAAAAAAAAAAAAAAAAGGAAAAATCAAATCAGTGGATACAAGAATCACAGGCCAATGTTAAAGCATCTGAGCAGCAAATCATTTCAATTCATCAATACTGGTCATAAAAATATATTAAGGTCATGCTGTGGGCAAGCAGACGATTAGGTCAAAAGACATGTATAAATAAAAAGGAAACAATAACACCATGTCCTGTAATGGTGGGGGGGCACTTAAAAGTCAGTGTGTCTGCCAGTTACCAAAACATGCTGCCAATCTACAGTCAAAAATAACCGGCACCAGTGACACTGCCAGTTTCAAATGCAAAAGGCTCCTATTTCTGCTCAGCGTGTACCTGGCACTTTGTGACATAGAAGGCATTTTTCAAACACCTTAAATTTTCTCCTCCTTTTCTTGTACCATTGAAAGTATGCTTTTAAAAAAAACTGCTAGTCCTATTAAAATATGAGCAGCTGTCATAAGAGCTACGAGAAACCACATAAACATGAGTGCTAGTTTGCATGCAGGACAAAGTGTACTCACTCTGCAGGTAAACAGGTGGAAGGCATTGGGAGAAACAACAGTTAGCTTTAAAACTAAAAAAAACCAAAGTGCTCACTGGCCTGGTATTACTGGAGCAGGCATGCAGAAAGGCTAAGACCACACGTAAGTAAACTGGTGTAAATGTATGGAGCATTTTGCCAGCAACAACAACAAAAAAAACAAATCTATACAGGGATTCTACTTTGTGTGCTATGTACAGATATACAGACTCTTCCAATGGCCGGTCGTCCACGTTGTGCTCAGTTGATAAGACTAACATCTTCTTGGTGCGTTTTTACATATTCAAGTACAGTATGTGCACATTATACATACATTAGAAAGATTACTGTAATTAAGAGGCAAAATTAAGACTGAATCTCAAAAATCAAAGAAAAAATTTAAATCAAGACAAATGTGTTTTCTTCAAGTAAACAAATTTAACAAATCTCAGGCTTTATCAAAAATTGCTCTGAATCAAACTGGTGACGTATCTTTGTCCTCTCTTCCCTCCGATAACAGAAAAGAAATACATTTTTAAAAACCGACAACATTAAAATGTGTGCGAGGGCTTTGTCTCTAATGCAAAACAAATTGGTGCTTACCTCAACACGTCAAATGAAATGGTTGTTAAGACAAATGTATAGCAATGGTCATATTAACAGCATTGAGGTAGCTGTGCTCTGCCTAATGCAGAAAATAATGGATGATTATGCATGGAGCTCAAAAATGACTATAGAGGTTCATGCTGGGGCAAATATATTCAAGTCTTGCCCCAAATTAGTATTGTCCTATACGATTCTTAGAATTACATCCTCATCACGCCCAGCATTTGTGTCCCCACAGCCCCTCCCAAAAATTACAAAATATTAATTATTATAAAATAGTGTAAATTCTCTGTACAGCTCAATACATAGCTCCAACATGGTGGACATCTCTAACTGTTTGAAACTGGGGATCAAAAGAGAGAAAAGCGGGATGGTGAAATAAAAACACATGGACGCAATGTCAATCAAAGTCATTAAAATATGACTAAACCCCCCCCACCCCGCCAAAAAATATGTATCGGTGAAAATGTCCTAAATACAAAAGGTCAGACTCTCATAGCGGGTGCAAGTATTGACTGTGAGTTGTTCCGAGTTAATGTAACTGTGTTAGATGTGTGTTAATGTCCACTTCACACTGGTGCACAAGGAGAGTAGTGTACAGGAGTCAGTTAGGGCCACAACATGGCAGACACGTTAGTGTCGGTGCTGTAGATCCATAGCACCAGGGGCAGGGAGATGGCCACGAAGGGCCAGGAGATGCCCTCGGAGCATGCAGACAGAGAGCAGCCTTTGCTGGCTGGCTTCTCCAGCTGTTTACCAAAGTCCGAGTAGTTCCTGGACATAAACTTAAGCAGCTCGTCTAGCAGGATGACGGGCAGGGAGATCTTCAGCACCATCATCCACTGGGTCAAATCCAGAGGGGTGATCTGGAAGATGACCTGGGAGAGAACACAGCATCATTTAACATTACAGCTACTTTTTACCCAGATTATGAGTGCACATGGTTTCAGCATGGGTAACTCCTGTACCCCACCAAATGTCCTGTCACATTCTACCCTACAGTACACACGACCAGTAGGGGCATTTAGTTGAATAGTATGGGGCACCTGGTGGCCTAGTGCAGGGGTTTTTAAAGCCTGAGACTTTGGGCCTCCCCTCAGACAAAGCTTGGGAAGAGACATCCCCCTTTCCCACCCTTACTTTACTTGGTTAGTTTCACTCAATTCCTGGATGCCTATGGGATCATGATTTTGTAGACACTCAACAATTGAGCCAAGATAGCCAAATATTGCTGTCTGACAACTTCAGACTATAATACATAAAGTTTCTGACTCTGAAAAGCTCCCAAAAACTACCGCTTTCCGCTGGTTGCTGGCAATAAGAAGACTCCGGGGAGGTCAAAGCGCCAGTCAGGAAACAGTCCAGCATTTAATATTTTAGCTTTAGAGTTGCTGGTAGGTCGATTTGAATGAACTTTTGACAAAGCCAGGATAGCTTCCCGCAGTTTCCAGTCTTCATGCTAAGCTAAGCAGCTGCTGGATGTAGCTTCATATCAGCCAGCTATTAAGAAGTGGTATCAAGCTTCTCACCACAAAGTAAGCAAATAAGTGTATTTCCCATAAATGTAGTAAATGTAAACGTTTAACTATTGTAAAATGATGTATTGTAAAACTCACAGGCAGAGGTTCCACATAGAGGATGAGGAAATGGAGGGACATGGAGAGGCAGATGGCCCCCAGGAGCCAAATATTATCCCAGGGAGGCATCCTCAGCAGGGACTGGTTCTCCGACAGACTGCACAGAAGAGAGAACACAGATGGTGAGTCATTTATACAGACTGACCTTCATTTTCTTAGTGCAAATGATCTTTAGAGGAGAGCTTTGTGGTTTCTGAGAGGCACTTTTTCACCTGTTGAGAGCATTGCACATCTCAATGGTGACGAGCACAGAAAGGGCCATGGTCATTGGGTAGGGCGACTCAAACACGTGGCAGTCCAGGCCATCAAACTCTGGGTTGTCTGGGGCGCACTGGAGGAAGTGGCTCTGTGGGGAGGCAGGCAGGGGAGTGAGGGGAGGAGAGGGAGAGGCAAAGAGCTGAGGGAGAGCTGAAGGATGATCACTCAGACAGACTTACCAGCTGGTAAAAAGTGAGCTGAGGTCCATCTTCAGAGACAGTAAACCACCAGGCGGCAGCTCCTACTGTGGCTGCTCCCACATAGCCTAAGAACAGAGACACCAAATAACATTAATATCCACAAATTGCTTATTTATCAAACTGCATGACAGCAAATTAAAGATTCTTCTGATACTATGTGAAAAAAAAAAAGATCATTATCAGCTAACCCCCAATGGCCAGGTATCTGAAGAAGAGCCAGCCAGAGATGAGGGGCTCCTTAGCGTTACGAGGAGGCTTTTCCATGATGTCCAGATCTGGGGGGTTGAAGCCCAGAGCGGTGGCAGGGAGGCCATCAGTCACCAGGTTCACCCAGAGCAGCTGAACTGGGATCAGCGCCTCGGGGAAGCCCAGCGCCGCCGTAAGGAAGATGCTATCAGTAAAAATAACACCAGTTAGCAACTGTCCTGTTCGTCAACAAAATGTTAGTCAACAACCTTTTTTCCATGACTAAGTCGAGACGTTGACGAGCTAAAAAAAAAAAAAAAAAAAAGAGCTTTGAGAATAAAACCTATGACGAAATGTATGTTTAGATGAGATTTTCCCCTGATTGTGTGTCTAGCCTGTCTGTGAAAACCTGTATCAACAAGGCATGCATTGCCCATCATTGATTGACGTGTGCAGATTCCCAGAATCCCAGGTGATGTGCTCCCAAACATCTAGGTGATACACTTTATTATAATTCGGCAGAAAGGAAAACGCTGCATTGATGGGAGAGTCAAGGCTAGAGATATCTAACTAAAAGGTAAGGAATCCAGATATTGCACAAGTAAAAGTGTTAAGAGACTGAAATGTTGCCTGATGAAGTTCAACACTTGATACCGTCACCTTGATTCCAATATCTGTAATAGCCTAAAATAATTAGTTAAATAAAATATTTTGACTTTTCATTATATTAAAACTGGAGTAAAACGTTTTGAGTTGTTGTCGACTAAAACTCAATGACAAAAATGCGACTAAAACTAATAAGCATTTTTGGCCAAAGATTAAGACAGCTGGCAAAATGAACACTGACACTGGACCAGGCCTGAACATCAGCACTGCATGTTGGATCATCAATGATATAAATACAATTCTCAAGTCATCTGCTCCTGAAGAGACTCACCAGACGACCTCCCCCACATTGGAGGAGATAAGGTATCTGATGAATTGCTTCATGTTATTGTAAATAGCTCTGCCTTCTTCAACGGCGGCCACAATGGAAGAAAAGTTGTCATCTGCGAGGACCATCTCAGAAGCGGACTTGGCCACAGCAGTGCCAGACCCCATCGCGATGCCGATCTCTGCCTTTTTCAAGGCAGGGGCGTCGTTCACACCATCACCTGTCTGTGGAGAAACATTTTGTTACAGAAGAGGAATTCCTTAGCACATCAACCACGGTGGTTATAAGGCTAAAGACAGGATACGCACAGGTCTGAGAACAACATGTTTAGCATGCTAACCAGATTTAGATTTAAGACCTACTTTACAGCCCAAATAAAGAAACAAAACGCTTGTAAACTCAGACTATTTGTAATAAAATGTTTAACACTAATGATCGGCTTTCATACCATGGCAGTGACCTCGTCAAATCCTTGCAGGAACTCCACAATCTTAGACTTGTGGGAAGGCTCGACACGGGCGAAACAGCGAGCGTGAGTCACAGCCTTACGCTGATCGGAGGGCGAGAGTTCATCAAACTCTCGTCCGGTGAAGGCCATGTGCTCCACGTCATCCTCATCGGACAGGATGCCAATGCGGCGGCAGATAGCCACAGCTGTGCCCTTGTTATCCCCGGTGATCATGATGACGCGGATGCCAGCCTGGCGGCACAGCGCGATGGAGGCAGCCACTTCCTGCCTGGGCGGGTCCAGCATGCCGACACAGCCAACGAAAGTCAGATCAGCCTAGAATGGAGAGATACAAAGATGTGACTGAATGTTTGGTACGGAAGAAAAAAAATACTCTACAAGTACAACTGTTATGTTAAAAAAATCTAAATTCACCTCATATGCTGAGAATTTGGCAGCGTCGGACAGTATCATGTCCTCCATTTTGGGTGGGGTGTCTCGTGTGGCCAGAGCCAAGCACCTTAGGGTGTCACGACCTGTCCCGTACTCACGGATCACAGACAAGATCTTTTCCTTGATACCTTTGCTGATGGGAACTTTGCTGTTGCCAACTCTGACGTGAGTGCACCTCTCAATGACTCCCTCCGGGGCCCCCTGTGTGGAAGAGCAGAGGAATAAAAGATTCACCACATGGTCGAAGACTGTCCGGCATCAAAAGCAAAGCCACTGATAAGCCTTCAGTACGTGTTTCTTCCAGTATACCTTGACAAACATCTTGCCCATGGAAGAACGAGACTTGTTGGGGGTGCAGTAGACCGACATGGACTTCCTGTCTCTGGAGAACTCCAGGGTGACCTCCTTCCTCATCAGCTGCTTGATGACCTGGTCAGACAAAAGGACAGGCAGAGTGAGACAAACCTGCTGAGTGGAAGCAGAGGAAATCTGCAGCGTGGGCAGGTGAGGGAGCTGCTGTCACTCACTGAGTTGCAGGCGTTAGCTCTCTCAATCTTGGACAGGTTGTGGACTTCAGTGTCGAAGACGTTCATCTTCTCCACCAGACAGGTCAGCGCCGTCTCTGTGGCCTCACCGACCTTTTCGTACACACCCTTCACCTGAAACACCATAACCATTTGTGTTAAATTTTTTCCTCCACGTAAGTGGATACATGTAAAGTCTGCCTATAGAGCTTATTTCACTCCAAACCACAGATGTAGAAGGAAACTTGTCAACGTCTCAATCCCTTGTGTTCCAAATAAGGACAGTTTGTGGATTTATGTATGTACAGTATATCTGTATATACACACAGTAAATCACCAGACTTTATACTACTTATACACAAAATAAACTGTCACTTTTCCGTTTTTTTTACAAAATAACAATAAAATAATTGAACACGCACACACAAATCATAATCAAAAATCATGTAGGCCAAAGTTACAATCTACACGTGTAAAGTAAGAAGCAGGCAGGGTTCAGACCTCGTTGAAGTCCAGAGAGGAGTCATTACACAGGGCACAGATTGTAGCCAGTTCAACCAGGGCATCATACTGGGAGGTTTTCACTGGTTTACCATCCTGGTACCTGAGGATAGTACAGAGTATTAACCTGTGTCTGTGTGCATGTGTGTGCACAGTTCATATAACAATAAGAACCTTCTTTAATGTTGGGTTTAAATACCCATCTTTAACCCCATATGTTCAATTCCCATACAATTAAAGTCAATTAATAAGATATTTTAGCTTTCACCTAGATTTGCCTGTTATGGAGTCAGTTGTACAGTACTCACACTTCTCCCTCAGGGGCGTAGGTAGAACCTGTGATGGTGAACTCTGATAGAGAGCAGCTGTCACCTTCGGCTTTGTTGATAATGAACATCTGGAGAACAAAAGAGCAGATGGGACAAAAACAAAACTTGAGTTTTTCAAAGCAGACACAAATTGATCATGTCAGTGTCAGTGAGTCAACTGCCAGTGTCTTTACTGACACAGCAGGTGGCAGCAGAAACCACAGAAATCCCAAGCGGGCCTGAAGAGTGAGCTATTTTTAGACAGTAGATTAGCCTGCAGCTTTACAGAGTGTGTGTCTGTGAGGGCCAGGCTGGGTGGCCCGCGGCCTAATGTGACAAAAGGGTGTTTAGTTTCTCACTATAAGTAAACAGAAGTGACTGTGCTGTGCCCAAAAGGAAGAAGCCGCAGTGCCAGGCCTGCGCCCTGCAGCACACACACACACACACACACACACAATCAGAATATGGGTGATGACAATCAGTCAAGCCCTCTTCAAACTGGCAGCCAAACGTCACATCCTAGTGCTGCTTTTCTCTGAAGGAATGCCTATTTTCTGTAGTTATCACACTTGTTTTAGTACAACAGTTTTAAAAGACCATTCCAGCTCGATGATTGCCAGTGCAAAAGTTACATCCTAACCCTTTGTCTTGAGTGCAAATGTTTTCTCTTTTCAGCGGTTTAATATATGGCTCTCTGTGAATCACTATACATCACTGAACAGCAGTGATTGCAGAATCACAAGGCTATTTTATCATTGCCAATACAACATGTGGCCCAAACTACCGTTTGATAAAAACTGAATTAATGCTACAAATCTAATTCAGGCTGAGCCAAAGTTCTGAGAAAGCACTGAACAAGCAACAAAGGAGGATTAAACTTTAATTAATGCTGAAATGTCTTGTTAACGTAGGGCTAAGTAGCTCTGGGGTGCCACTCACAGACAAAGAGAGAGAGAGAAAAGAACTACAGGCTGGCTGCTTTGCAGCTTGGTGACGCAAGACCAGTTATGCAACAGCAGCACTGCAAGTCATCCAACAGCTCAATGTAGATTAGAGGAGCGGCAGCATGTAGCCTTCTTGTTAATAACCTGGATACTTGATCACAAGCAACATTCCACTCTCTCTGTATTAGGATTTCCGCTGACGAATCAACTGAAAGTGACGCAGTCAGTTTCTCTAACTGCTATCACCTTACTCAAACCCCAAGCAGGGTGTGTGTAGGGTATCAAGAACCGGTTCCAAGGTGGAACTGGAAATATTTCAAGAACTGTGGATTCATTAAGAAAGGTTAATTTCTATAGTGCTCATTGGTTCCTAACTTTCTGCATATTTCAGTCCCGCTCCTGATGGAACTGCAGTGAGTGTGTGAATGCACCATGTTCACTGTATTGCGGTCTCCCAGCTACAGTGACGCCCCAGATACAGATAACCCTAACAATAGCAACATCTCACGCTCAGGTGCAAAACACAGATGAGCTGACATTCACCTTTTATATGGAAGATAAACGAATGATATCTACAAATTATTCCAATATATAAAATTATTAGATCCAAGTCCCCAGAGACACGCCTCTAGTACAGAAACTCAGCTCAATTTAGCATCAAAAAAAGACGACGAGCAAGGAGAAAGTGGATGAACGTCAACAAACAGTGCCAAGATTTGTGGTGAAGGGGTTGGAATCAGAACTGAACTATAGTAATAATAAGAAAGAATCGGAATCAATAAAATCGAAACAATACCCAACGCTAGGTGTGTGTATTTGTGAGACTCACTCTGCTGACAGACATCTGGTTGGTGGTCAGGGTTCCCGTCTTGTCAGAGCAGATGACAGAGGTGCAGCCCAGGGTCTCCACGGATGGCAGGCTACGGACAATGGCGTTCTTCTTGGCCATGCGGCGAGTGCCCAGGGCCAGGCAAGTGGTGATGACAGCAGGAAGACCCTCAGGGATTGCGGCCACAGCCAGTGCCACGGCGATCTTGAAGTAGTAGACAGCCCCGCGGATCCAGGACCCCCCATGGACGGGGTCGTTGAAGTGGCCAATGTTGATTATCCACACGGCGATGCAGATGAGGGAGATGACTTTGGATAGCTGCTCGCCAAACTCATCCAGCTTCTGCTGCAGGGGTGTTCTCTCCTGCTCGGTGGCCACCATCTCATCACGGATCTTACCGATCTCTGTGTTAACACCAGTGGACACGACCACACCCACGGCCTTCCCAGCAGCAATGTTGGTACCCTGAAATAACAAGCAATATACTTATTATATTGAAATAATAATAACTTTCGATGTTATCACATGTAGTTGGGCCAAAAACTGGTGCAAGTCTTTCCAGGACGTTAACAAACTAAACAAACTAGAAG
The DNA here is from genome assembly GCF_014851395.1 of Micropterus salmoides. NCBI lineage: Eukaryota > Metazoa > Chordata > Actinopteri > Centrarchiformes > Centrarchidae > Micropterus > Micropterus salmoides. Next base: position 6,590,242 of record NW_024044459.1, read on the forward strand.
TTGAAGGACATTAACAGGGTGTGTGATAACTTGCGCAGAGTTGAGCTTACAGAGAAAAGCATGTTCTTCTTGTCCTGATTGACAGCACGGGGGTCTGGCACAGGGTCGGTGTGTTTGATGACAGAGACAGATTCACCTACAAAGACAACAGGGCAGCAGGTTAAATTATATCTATCTTTAGAGGATCTTAGGAACAAAGCACAGCCAAATATCTCTATAGACAGATCTGTGTTGCTGGTCATTCATGCTGCCTCACTGATCTTTCCCCATGCTCATGAATGTTTCAAATAAGCACGGTTGTTTCTGAATTAGAAATTTTTCATTGTCAGCCAGCTATTCTGGTTCTTCAAACAAAAGGTGGAAGATTGATTTATAAATCTTGGATGAGGTTAGTTTGGATAACTTTGTGCTCTTATTTTGAAATAAAGGGAAGCGTCACTGGAGAGTCTGAATTCAATTTAAAGCTGTGGAATGGATTTTATCCAAAGCATAATTATGAAATGAAATGTTAATGTAGCCTCAAATAAAACAGGATTGGCATGGCCAGTTACTACTGCATCTGCTGCTCATGGCAGCCAGAGCAAAATTTATGTTTAGGAAGGTTAAGGCCATATCTGAAAACAAAACCCATTGATAAGGTATACAGTTCTTAAAGAAGCGTCTGAAAACAGTAAATCTAGATGTCTGTAAAGGTTCTCAGTCATCCAGGTCATAGTTATCCAAAGAAGGTTAAATTCAAGGGCAACTGGACTTGGCTGAAGATACTAGAAGACGTTTCGTCTCTCCTTCTGAGTGTTTATTTACATCTGAAGTTTATTTACATGTGAAGGATAAAGGGACACTCGTTTGAGGATCAGGTGCACATGTTATACAGGTTTTAAAGAGGTTTCAAGGAAGCCATCTACACCCGGGTTGAAAAGCAGTCGCTGAACAGAGGTGGGGGTCTACGCCACCACTCATCCCCTACTTACAATGCTGTCCTTTCATCACTTCCCAGGAAACTCAACAAGCATTACCTCTTGGCCTCAGGGGAAGATACCAACAATGGCCACGGGTGGTTATAACAACCATAACGACTTTCGTTACCACAGCTGGGAGCACTAGCGAACCAGCAGTTTCGATGATCCTGCCAACGATCCCACAGAGGTTAAATAGCTGAGTTTCCCTACCAGTCACTTCAGAACTGAAGAAGTCTTTTGGATGAGAGACAAAACATTTTCTAGTATCTTCAACCAAGTCCAGTTGCCCTAGACGTTAACCTTCTTTGGATAGTTAAATCTATTGCAAAATCCCCACGTTATTGTGAGAAACTGAGAATCTAACTGATAGAAAAGGCGAAGGAAAATAATTTGATGGTGATATAATGAGCAGCCATGTCTTACCCGTCAGAATGGACTGGTCTACCCTCAGAGTTGTTGATTTGATTGAACAGATCCGAATGTCAGCAGGCACCTTATCTCCAACTATAACCAAACAGATCCACAATTAGAGAAAATACACAAACAAAACCGCCAAACCACAAGGAGCACAGAGAGAGATCTAATGAAAAAAAAAAAAAAAAAAAAAAAGAACAAACAGTTAAATTGTCCCAACATCATATATTATGGCCAAACAGTCTTTTAATAGCAGTCCACGTATGCACTCCTGGTACTGTGCAATGCTGTGTTTGTGTGTACAGGCTAAATGAAGATTTAACAGTTGCGATCTTGTCTATCTTCTGCAGACAGTAACTTGGCATTAGTGTAAACTAAACTGATGAAGCACCGCTCATTACAGAGAGTTTGCTGTGCCACACAGCAGCAGAGCAGTGCTGTCGTCGCTGCAGGGAAAGAGAAGGAGAGCCAAAGAAAGAGGAGGAAATGAAGGACCTGTGAGCCATAAAAGGCCCGTCTCAAAGGAAAAGGCCAATTTGGGTAGATTTGAATTGCGGTGACCCAATTCAGCTTCCTAATGGTACATAAAGGCAATGGAAACTAGGGAAATGGTTCAGGCTATGGCACAGTTCTGTGGGCGTAGTCTACATATAGGCCTAGTTAAGTTAAAAATGCAAAGTGTGTCAAATTGTTACAAGAACATGGTATAGTTATAATCCAGGAACCAAAACAAGCCTGTTAAATATCTAAGAATCTAACAAAACATCAAGAAAAAAAAATCAAAAACAAACAAAGATTTGATCAAATGTACCAATGTCCAGATTCCCATTTCAGGGAGACACGCACAGTAATCCAATCCTTGAGAGAAGGGAGGGGGAAAAACTGCAATGGGACCAACAATGCATGCAGCCAAAAATAGGAAAGGCATTTCAACATGTTCCCCAAGTTAAAATGTGGCCATGTGATAGCCGTTTCCTCATCATTGCACAGCACAGAAAGAGACAAGGGGCCAAAGACTGGGCCCCAGCTCTCCTCTACATGACCTTGGAGTCCTTGGAGACATATGTAATACAATCATCACAATACCTATTCCGTTACCAAGTGGATGTCCACATTTTTACACATTTCCAACTTCTTGTACAGCCTTATTAAAGTTGCATGCATTTCAACTTGTCATCGACTTGTCACTATGAGACACCGCCCTGTGAGCTACATGACCGTCAACTCATAAAAGATGCCCTGACAGCGGTGCCAGGAACTCTGATCTGTCAGCAGGCCTGGCCAGACAAGACGGACAGCGACAGCTTTTCTGAGAAAGACTGATGTCGAGCCCAGTTGCATCTTTAAAGCATCTGAACCTGGAACGACAGGTGCAATGGAAGCTTCCCTTCTGAGAAGGTCAGCGATGCAGGCTTAGGGTCAGTTCAACGTACAAACTAAAACTGCAGTTAACTTCCTGCTTGTGTGGATCAATAATCTTAGCACATTGAATAGAGGAACTCATTTCATAGCTACACTTAACTTTCTTAAAAAGGAAATGATCCCATCCCTGGAAGAGATTAAAAGGATTACCCTTCGCTGCACCACAGGAACAAAAGGCAAAAGAGCTTTACAATTACATCCTAGATGGTTGTGTAACACTTCTGAATGTACTCACACAAAGAAACCAGTGAGTGAAAAGACTGACACTGTGAAAAACTGGAAATGTCCTGATGAAGAGTGTGTATATCATGTCCCTTTATGTCAACATCCTACTTGGTAGCAGACCAAGTATCTCCTCAGGCATGACCACATTTTCACCAACAGATTTTACAGTGACAAAAGCTCAGACCCTGGTGATGCATTGCACCCAATATGACTCTCAGAGGTGCCTTTTAAACAGACTTTTCAATAGCAGGCGAGCCAGTCACTGAACAGAAGCTGCCAGCTTTGACTGGCACCTGCCTCTGCCGGGTGTTAGGGGAAAGCGTGTGGTGCGGCAGGCCAGATTTCCTCTGGGCCAGCCAGGAGGGTACATGTGCTGATGGCAGCTGAACAAAAGGCTGATCTCCTGTCATGTTGAGTGGGCCATTTTAGAACGGTCAACAGGTGAAGCACCCTGCAGATTTCCAACACAGCTCTACTTCTGATTAACTCACAAGCTACATTTACAATAATGCCAATACTTTATTCAAATGGATGCGTTGTCAAAAAAAACACATACCAACCGTTCGCTGCTTCTTCAACACTCAATTAAACCCCCCCCCCCTTCTAACCTTTGGCAACCAGGTTCGACTGGAGAAGCTACGTTACCATACCTCAGCACAATCAATAGAAGAAAATGCAATGCAAGGAAATAAAATCATAAACTTATTGCTGCAAATGTAAGGGAGCACACATTCCATATCATGCGATATCGATAATTATCACAATAAATGTCAAATCATTGTTTTTTGAGGTTAAAGGTTGATATTTGCTCCCGAGCGAAAGATGGAGATATCCGAAGGTTAATTGTGTAGTTAAACTTTTCTTTATTGTCAAAACATGACAAACAGTGGATCACTTCACAAATCTGAGAGACAAATATGATTAGTAAATCTTTTTTTAGTCCCCTTTCCCGTAATTCAAATGAATTGAATCAAACATTTATTGACGATATATTGAACATTTGTTATATTGTTATTGAGGAAAATTCTATTGCGATAATTGTAATTGTTTTATTGCCCAGCCCCCAACTGTATGGTGTGCATGTGTTAGCACAGAGTCACGAGTGTGTTTCACTATTTTATCAGCAGACAAAAGCAGAATAAGTAATATTTAGGTGGCAGTAGGCTGTAAGAGAGATAAATCACTATTTACCAACAGCTGACTAGTTTCTTGACTCCCCGCTGTTGCAGATGCAAACACGTGTCAGCTGACTTTGGCTCCTCACCTCTGACCTCAGTTATGCACCATCTCCACACTGTCTCCCTGATTTTATGAATCTCAAGAAGCAGCCGCAGGCTGGGCCTCCACAGAGCATGCAAATGTTTCTGTTGCCATAGTGACAACCTGTGTCCCGGGACTGGGAGCACTAAAAGTCCTGACAAAATTAACTTGGGGTGTTAGTGTAGTGTTTAATCTTGATTTTAACCACTGCGCTAACATTTTAAGGAGTATTCACCACGGCCCACACGTGTGCCCACATAGTGTGCATAAACAAATTAAGGACACAAGGATCTGGACTTAAAAATATTAGCAGACTGAACGTAATGTAAATACCACACAAAATATAATACCTCACTTGTCCTTGCTGGCATGTACGACATTGAAATGTTAATGAGAAATGCGTGTGATCACTTGAGATCAGCATACATTTTATATCTTAACATCAGGTCAGAAGGGTACATTCCCTTCATGTCTTAAGGTCAACACTTTCAGTGGTGGCCCCTCGTGAAAGCCTTTCCTGGGACAAAATTTGGAATAAATCTGTATAAAACTAGAGGTCAGCTTTAATGGAAAACTACTACTTCAATAGGCGGTACGAGATTCCTTTAACCCCAGACATTTGGGTTTACACACACACACACACACACACACACACACACACACACACACTTTATGCAGAACCGTACATGCATACTTCTCTCCCAACTTTCTATTCAACCAAGCACTGTGCCTACTGATTTCGCCGATTAGCGTCATCAACTCACCCCGTTTGGTTTGAATAAAAACCTCTGTGCCCTTCTGCAGGACTTCACTACAAATTAGGTTTTGACATTTCTAAAGGCAGCTTCCCTTGTCGGCAAGATTAGACCATTCCTCTCAGTCTTGCTGACAAGTCAGGAACATTTGCCAAAAGACAGTCCCTCCGTGACAACGGACGCTTGCCAGACCACATTAAATACCACATACTATCCATGGTGTCTGGAATCTTAGCAGTGGGTGCGGGTGCCAAGGGCTAGGGTCGCTGTGCATTGAGCTTGGTGGGGTGGGACGGTTATCCACAAAGTGCTTCCCTATAAGGTCATCCCTTTCCAACACAATAGGAGCAGATCACAGATCCTCCCCTCTATACTCCCCCCCCACCACATGAGGCCCGTCACTACCCGACTCCACAGCTTCATAGGCAGCAGAGAACAAACCCACCGAGTTCTGCTACTCTGAGAAAAGGCCAACATCCAAATCTGCAAGCCCTCAACATCAAACTGTAAACTGGCAGCATTCAGTGTGTGCTGTTATGACAATAACTAAAATCTTTTGGATGGATCTAGTGAACTCTCCATGTTATCAGCTAATGTCATTTATTAGGAGTTAGTTAAGTGGGATTTGGCGTACTTTCCCACCTTAAAACAAATGCTTACTTATGCTTAATTATTACTGATCATTTCCATTCGATTATTTTAGAATATAAGCTATTCAGACAAAATCACTGCTGCGACTGTCAGTGAGATCATTTCAGAACAAGTCAAGGGTTAGTTTTGATGTGCCACTGCATACATTTGGCTGAGCCACATTGTTGTTCACGCATCTTTTATCAGCCCGACAACAACAGTCAAAGGATTAAACAGGACAGCCGACAGCAGCCCTTTGTGCTTAAACCGCTTCAAGATCAGAGTCGAAAACACCAAATAACAGAGACAAAACCAAGCATAAAACAGTCTAGTTTAGATAAAAGTCTGACAAATGTATTTCCATGACATTTAAACAAATTTCAGTGAGCATGCGACTAAGAGGCTGATGAGTGATGAGGTGTGAGTAGGAGGCTGCGTTCAAACCCACAGGAGCGCCCTGACAGAGAACAGCACAGATTGGCTGCAGGCTATTCTTCTCACGGCTGAGGCAGCCACAGAGGGCTTGTCTCAGTGTCCTCTACCTCGGCTCAACAACCAGCCGGCCATCTGCGTCATCACACTCCTCTGCATGGCAGGGGTCACTTTGCCGCCTCAGGAAAATATTCAGAAAAACAGGGAGCCTGACAGGAACCACTGTAGGAGGTGTCTGAAGGATTTAGGTAGTAAGTTGAGCTTTTAACCACAGGATAATGATTCAGTTTTGCAGCCTCAAGCTGCTGACAGCAAAGCCTACAGCTACCTTCATTAAGAGTTTTCCCATAACTAGGTCTCTTAATATGCACGAGGCGAGTGCATCTGACTCACAAGTTTCTTTAATCCTGAACCAAACAATTACGCTTTCTACATCCTGCTTCACCCGCAACGCATAATCCAAATGTCATGATTAGCACTGTCAACCAAAATCATATATATAGTAGACCATATAACACTAGAAACAAGATACATTTTAATTCACAGCTTACTCCTTCTCCATTTGCCCTTGTCAAGGTTACTCAGGAGTCCCGCTGAATGCTGTCCCACGTCAGCCACTGTGGCAATGTTCCCTACAGCAGGATTGGGGGGGTATGCACGGGTGGGACCAGACACCTGTCATCTTTACGACTCTATAAATACAGTATTCCATAATCTAACTGTCCCATGACAGCTAAAAATAAAACCTACCACTATGCACAAAAAAACAACGCATCACTTAAGTGGTTTAGGGTTAAACAGAGTATCGAGATAATGCAAGTTGTTCCAAGGACTTCAGCATACATCTGTCTCTGTTCATCCCTCTGCTTTACATCCTGAGGATTTCAGCTGCTGAAATACGCTGACTGCATCTCAGCAGCATGAATCACTCCAGCGCTTAGTTCACATACTGCATGGGGGTGGGGGGGGTGGGGAAACTGTTGAGTTGGGACAAGCTGTGAGGATGCAGTAGCAGCATGTTGTTTGAGTAAGCTCAAACTTGTGTGTGTGAGGAGACACACACACACACACACGCACAAAGGGTCAGTTGGGCCTTAATAGCATTTGCGCCCATCCCTTTGAGACAATGGGTTAATAAGAACATCTCAAAATACATCACTCCTGCAGGGTGAGTCACCTCTGCAGTGGCACATGGTGATGAGGGAGGTTTTAACTCAAGCATGTGCTAAATTTGATCCATGACCATACCTGTACTCATTTGATCTGTCCACTGTAGGCTTTACCTGAGGCAGAGCCAAAGAGCAGCGAAGAATTATCATTAAAACACCACATCTCTCATTTGATCTCCGAAAAACCAAAACAAACATGCATAACATACAAACAGCATAAAAACCATTTCAGTCTTAATGGAAGCTGCAGTGGCATTTTTCTGTGAATTTCAAGATTCATGTGACATCTAGATGTTTCCTTTGCTTGAGAGAAGTTTACAAATTAAACAGACAACTAAACCTTTCACACTTCAGTTAGTCTAAGGAACATATACAACAGTATAACAGCAGATTAAAGTTAAACCAGTAATAACAATACCAACCACGCTATGTCCATTTAAATATGCACAGGTCAACCTACCAGCAATCTCTACAATGTCACCAGGCACAATGTCTCTGGCCTTGATCCTCTGCACAGTTTTCCTGTCCTGCCGGTACACTTTCCCCATCTCAGGCTCGTACTCCTTAAGCGCCTCAATGGCATCCTCAGCATTGCGTTCCTGGTGAGGAGAAAATGAGATTCAGTGCCACAGATTTCAGAAACGCTCTAAGATGAACTCAATATCACATAAGCTCATACACCTTAGCTCTGCTGGACTAACAGGTTAGAGACTAGTTGGACTAGTTGGGACATTTAGGTATAGGAAAATGGGAATATAAAATCACATAGATTTCCTGCCTCTTGATGTTTTCCAATTTTCTCCCTCACCAGCATCTTCATCCTCAGAGCAAACTACCCACTCATTTAAAAAAAAAAAAAAAAAAAAAAAAAAAAACATGAAAAAGCCAGCCTCATACAGTGGATAGAAAAATGTACACACCCCTGTTAAAATGCCAGCTTCTTATGATGTAAAATAATGAGATAAAGATAAATCATGTGAATAAAAATAAAAAAGTGTGCACACCCTCTTATAACTGGGGATGTGGCTGTGTTCAGAATTAACCAATCACATTCAAACTCAGGTTAACTAGAAGTCATTACACACCTGCCATCATTTAAAGTGACTCTGATTAATCACAAATAAAGTTCAGCTGTTCTAGGAGGATTTTCCTGATATTTTCTTAGTTGCATCTCTGAGCAAAAGTCATGGTCCGCAGAGAGCTTTCAAGGCATCAGAGAGATCTTGTTGTTGAAAGACATAAGTCAGGAGACGGGTACAAAAGAATTTCCAAAGCATTAGATATACCATGGAACACAGTGAAGACAGTCATCATCAAGTGGGGAAAATATGGCACAACTGTGACTTTACCAAGAACTGGATGTCCCTCCAAAAATGATGAAAAGACTTCCAAGAGGCCTACAGCAACATTAAAGGAACTGCAGGAATTTCTGGCAAGTACTGGCTGTGTGGTACATGTGACAACTATCTCCCGTATTCTTCATATGAATGGGCTATGGGGTAGGGTGGCAAGACGGAAGCCTTTTCTTACAAAGAAAAACATCCAAGCACGGCTGAAGTTTGCAAAAACAAACATCAAGTCCCCCAAAAGCATGTGGGAAAATGTGTTATGGTCTGATGAAACCAAGGTAGAACTGTTTGGCCATAAAAAAACAACAACACTGCACATCACCCAAGGAACAGCATACCCACAGTGAAGCATGGTGGTGGCAGCATCATGCTTTGGGGCTGTTTTTATTCAGCTGGAACCGGGGCCTTAGTCAGGGTGGAGGGAATTATGAACAGTTCCAAATACCAGGCAATTTTGGCACAAAACCTTCAGGCGTCTGTTTGAAAGCTGAAGATGAAGAGGAAGTTCACCTTTCAGCAGCAGACAACGACCCAAAGCACACATCCAAATCCACAAAAGCATGGCTTCACCAGAAGAAGATTAATGTTTTGGAACGGCCCAGCCAGAGCCCAGACCTGAATCCAATTGAACATCTGTGGGGGGGATCTGAAGAGGGCTGTGCACAGGCAATGTCCTCGCAATCTGACAGATTTGGAGCGCTTTTGCAAAGAAGAGTGAAGATGTGCCATGCTAATGGCTCCTACCCAAAAAGACTGACTGCTGTAATAAAATCAAAAGGTGCTTCAAAGTATTAGTCTAAGGGTGTGCACACTTATGCAACCAGGTTATTTGAGGGTTTTTATTTTTCATTTTTCCCCCCTCAAAGATTTCGGTTTGTTTTTCTATTGAATTGCTCACATTATAGGTCACATTAAAGGTGGAAAGAGTTCTGAGATGATTTATCCTGGTCTCATTATTTTACATAAGAACCTGGCATTGTAACAGGGGTGTGCAGACTTTTTCTATCCACTGTATGTAAAGGGCGTCCAGAAAGACTGTTGGTGACAACAGGAAGCCTTCTTTGATACATGCACGTGTTGACATACAGCGCAAGCGCAGTACAACAAATGTTAAACCTACAAATACAGCAGGCTGCCGTACTGATAGATTTGATTCATGACATTCTACACCCATATTCAGCTATGTCTTTAACAACATAACAACACAACAAGAGCTTTGGCACCATCTCTAGATCATGTCTGTTCTCGCTTTCAGATTGACATACTTGGCTGCTGGGTGTGTTAGGTTCACCTGTTACATCTTGTGAAATCCAACTACAAAAGTTTTTTTCTGTTGAAACTGAGTCAGAGAGGTGTTGTCCCAACATTTTGGACGCTGCAGTTCATGATAACGTTGCAATGGATTAGAATAGGTCTGGAAGTTTCTCACCTGCCACACACCGACAATGGCGTTGGCTATAAGAATGAGTAAAATTACAAATGGCTCCACAAAAGCTGTGATTGTTTCTTCTCCCTCCTCAAACCAGGCCAGGACCTGAAAGCAGTACAAAAAAGAAGTCATTATTTATTCAGGACATTTAACAGAACAAGCAGGTGTTCGCTTACTACAATGAGAATAAGAGACAAATCTAGACAGAACAAACAAAGTGGTTCAAAACAGATAAAAATAATCTCTGATAGATGGAGACATGCTGTACAGTCACATATGATACATTTAAATGAACTGCTTAGGATTTTCATCTCGAGAGCTTTTTGACAATTTCATTTAAATAATTTTAGGGTTTAGCGGTTTATCAGTTGCCAGAAGCTCTATACTAAAGACAGTGATTGTTAATAGCTGAGGATGATCTTATACACTTCCTACATAGAACTTCATGTACTGAGAGAAAAGAAAAAAAAAAATAAAATTGTACAACTGCATCTTGACACGCTTAGGTTAAAATTTGGAAATAAACGAGCCTCTGTAGCTTTCCTCTACTACTCGCAGCGAATTTCTTCTATTCACTGTGGGCCACTGCTGTTATCCGCCCGTAGATACTACAGCCCAACCTGACCTGTGTAGGAATGCAAGCTTCTTCATTAGCATTTGACTAAAAAATGCAAACATGTCAGCCATCAAGAAGATTGTAGGAACTCCCAAAGATTGCACAAAGATTAACAAAGCTGGGCCTCTAGCATATAGAACCTCTTACTGCTAGGAAAAAAAAGACAGTATTCTTACCTGCACTATCATTTGGCTTGCCCTAAAATTACCCTGTGTCTCACAAGCAATTAGTTAATGTCCCATAATATAATAAAGCAATCAACCTCAGTAAGAGGCTGTAAGTATCTAGCTGTGGTAGATGCCAAAGACATTTTAAATTGCATAACTTAAATGGACAGCATAAGTCTTAATAGCAGTGTCAATACTGAAGCACAGGGCTCAGTGTTCTACTGCATCTCATGTTTGATTTTTTTTGATAGAACTAGACAAAAGCAGACAATTCTCACATCCGAGAAGCTGGAACATGTACCAAAAAAACCAACACACATTTATAGTACTTGACCTCATAAAATGAGTTTATAAAAAAAAAAAAAGGAGTAAACGCTTCACTTTTCTGTCAACACCAAACTGAATCATGCAAACACAACTAATCAAAACTTGTATGAGTTTAGAGATTTAGTTTTGATAAATTACAATAAGTAAACAAATCCTGTACTTGAGTAAAAGTACAGATACCCCTTGCTAAATATGACTCCACTTAAAGTAGAAGTCTTCAATTTCAATTTCTACTAGAGTCAAAGTACTAAAGTACCTGCTTTTAAAAATACTTCAGTATGAAAAGTTAAAAGTACTATTAGTATGGTTATGTTTGTCAGGGGTTGCTGACATGACAAACAGAATTTAAAAATATAGCAGGCAAACGTTCCTTTTTATTAAACAATGGCATTCATTATAAACAGGTTGCCATTTCAATAATAATTCAAGTTACTCAGTTCTAAGTGCGTGTGTGTGTGTATGGTGGATGAAGTATTGCATTGAAAATGTTACTTAAGTAAAAATATGTAAGTAAAAGTACTCAAAGTGTCCTTTGGCTGTTATACTATTATATATTCGATTATTATTATTACTCATGCATTAAAATAAAATCAGGATTTTACTGTTTTAATTGTTAAGGGGAGCTCATTTCTAACTATTTTGTATCGGATTGCAACTACTGATTATTTTCTTTGTGTGTTAATCTGCTGATTATTTTCTCCATTAAATCGATTTTCGAAATTCTGAAAAAAATAAAATGAGAAATGCCACCACGATTACCCAGAGCCCAAAGTGACACCTTCTCAATGCTTGCTTTGTCTAATCAACAGTACAAAGCTCTAAATTATTACAAATAAATTAGAAATAATCAGAAGGAAAAGCAGCTAATCTCCACATTAGTGAAGCTGGAACCGTGAAATGTTTTTACATGGAAAAATGTCTTAAACGATCAAAGTTGTTGCCAGTTAATTTCAATGTCAATCTAATAATGGTGTCAGCTGTACTTCTGTAAAATATTGGATAGTTTAATTTATAACTAAACATATTTTATTAAGTCTTCATATGTTTTGTGTGTAAAAATCTTAATTTTTAAAGTAACTAGTAACTAAAGCTGTCAGATTAATGTAGTTAAGTAAAAAGTACAATATCTCCATCAGAGATGTAGTGGGGTAGAAGTAGAAAGTGCCATGAAAAGAAAATACTCTAGTATGTATAAGTACCTTAAATTTGTACTAAATGTAGTTAATTACTGTCCATCACTGGAAACCACAACAGTTAGCCAACAGCTTCCAAACTGGATGCATAATCAACGATGGGAGTGATTAACTCTATGTTGAGGTGGGCATATGCGTTTGTCTGATAAGAGCCCTCCCACTGAGGAGTGACGGTCCAAATTTGGTCTCGAGTGGTGCTCTGTTCCCCTGTCAGACAGCAGCCACTGACACCTCTGTATCACCTGACTGGACAATGCACACTTACATACCAGCTCACACACACACATACACACGGGGGGGGGGGCTCACTTATCAAAATGTTGTTCTGCCATCTTAATCTACTGTGCAGACGATTCAAAGAACGTGGAAAGAGTAAAATGATTCAGGCATCGCACAATGGCAAAAATTAATTCCAGTTTTTGATCCATCTCTGAAGATTTTCAAAACATACCCATTTGGTAGTTTGATTCCATACAAACGTGTGGTTTTTGCTCACATTTGGAGAGACAAATATTGCAAAATTTAAAGAAATATATGCTGAGGATACAGTCCATGAACATTTATCTTGTGTAGCACTCAAAGTCGGGGGCCCAAGGGAGAGCAGTCATTACACAGCAGCCAAGCTTAACGACTCAAATGTCTTACTTGGCAAGTGGTGATTGCAACTCAATGCTGCTACTGCTGTTGTCACCATTCCTCAGATGGGTCGCTAGCCTTCTCAGCTGTTTAACTCTTTAATATGGAAGTGTAACCCCAACCGGGTTAAACAAACTGAAGACGTTCACACTTCGGCACCATGCATTGCATAAACTGTTCCCCTGCCATTCCAACACACAGGGCTTTATAATAATCCTGTCTGCTATTTTGACTTCACATTAACACAATGTCTCAGCCCGAGGTGGAAAAAGAAAGCTGTGTGTAGGATGCGCTGACTTGTCTGACTTCCCTTAGCTTTTTAGATTATCTTTCTCATTTACTGGACAGGTTATTGAGTAACAGGGGTGACAGTGGGGATTTAAAAAAAGAGCTGACTTGGACTTACAACATCACAAGAACAGGAGATGGTGCAAAGAAAATGCAGAGATATACTTACAAAAGATATACATGCTGCCAGCAGAAGAATTCGAACAAGTAAATCTTCAAATTGTTCAAGGACAAGCTCCCACAAAGATTTCCCTGCAGAAAGGAGAGTTGGTGAAAAACAAACAAAAAACCAATCCATCACAGAAACGTGTTATCATTAAATGACAGTAACAACATCAGTGACAGTAGTGATTACCTTCCTCTGCTGGTAACTCTGTGTGTGTTTAGAGATGTGGCAGTCAATCCGGGGGGTTCACAGGAGATGGACAAAAAAGAAAAGACAAGGAAGGTAAGTGGTGTATAAATACATTAAAAACATTTAGCCAGATGGAGTCTCAGTTACTGTTTCTTGATGGGGAACTGACTCCCGCAGCAAGAGGACATCTGCATGTTCAGAGCAAATGAGTGCTTCCTTGAGAGGGCCAAATCTCAGACAAGCACAAGTTGGTGTCAAAACCACCAGCATTTTCCCGGTTTCACTTCACATTTTGATGACTTAGTCAGACATACTGTACAAAAGGGGATGTTGTGTATTGAAAAATTACAATGGTGTAGTGAGGGTGTTGATCTGCTTGACCATTAAACAAGAAACAATCATATAGCAATAGTTTTGTTGCATCAGGTTTACACTTCTGACTATGGCATTTAACTTCTCTCCCTTCATCTGTGTTACACAATAAGAAAAAAAAAAAATAGAAAATAGAAAAACTCCAATCAATTTAGAGTTCAGAGTGGATAAGGGGAGGGGAGTATACCCGCCATGACCTCCCAGGTGATATTAATATAAACAGCTGTTTAGGCCTGGGACAAGAGAGATTAACTTTGACCGATAACGTTACTCCAGCGATCCTGTGGCCACTGTTCAGTGTCAAATGCCTGCCGGATCTCCAGGCAGATGGGCTGGTGTGTTGCAGTTCTGCTTTCAGGAACATCCAACAAGGTGACTAGTGCTCAACAATGACACGGTGCTTAACACGGTCTCCATATTTTACGACTACTGTCAACAATGTCACCATGGGGTTATGTTTAACAACGCTATCCCAGTCAACTGCGTTAACCATGATACAACAATGTCGCCATACCTAACAATGTGCCACTGTTCAACAATGTAGCAGTGTCCTGAGTAGCCAAATGATTAATTTGTTAATGTGTAAGAAACCCTCGAGGTCACCAGTGATGACGTCAGCTGAATGACTTTACGGAGCCGGGTAACACTGGCCTGGCCTGGCCGGCCCGGCTCGGTGTGGTTGACTTTTACCCCACATACTGAATACTGTGCTCACGCTGCCCGTGTTAACAGTGACATGGCATTTTGAGCCGCGTCTCATTCACAACAGCCGCATTGGTGGTGGTCTACAGTGTAAAGTGTCGTACCGTTTAGGCCCCATTTCTCCCTCTGACGTTTCACCTGGTCCAGGGAAAGTCCTGTGCTTTCATTGACGCAGAAATAACTGTAAACTTCTTCCACACTCTTCGTGTGTGCGTTCTCCATGGCGGACAGGCGGCTTCCCACACAGCTTTACACAAAATAACGGCCGTATGGTAAAACTGTCAACACTTTCAAAGAAATAAGGAGTTTTCCAACTGAGAGCTGTGCATTCACACTCGGATAGCTATCGAAAGCTATTGAACGCGGTCTGAACGTGTCCCCCTGGCCCCTGTTAGGATTTTTCTTCCCGCAAATTACGGAAATGTTGTGGTGAGCCAAATTCCTCTTCCCTGCGTGGATGAATATTACTCTGACCGTCCTCTTATCTCCGAAAATGATGGGGAAGCGTCTGCGGCAGTGTCCTACGTTGAGGACTGCATTCACCCGGTCCAGTCTTCAGTAACGGTACTACCGTGGCGTGTCCTGCCTCACAGTGGCGCAGCTCTCTGTGACTCCACTCGGTGCTGACAGTCTGATTTTATCAAAGTGCCTCACTGCTGCCCCTCTCCCCTCTTCCCTGCGCCGCATGTGGACAAATATCATTGGACGAACGGTGTCAGTTACGTTCAAGTCAGGGAGACATTAAAAAAAAAAACACAGGAAGCAACCAGGAAACAGCAAGCAGGAATACATGCTCGTATACCCCGTGAAAACCACAACGCCAGGGTTAATTTACTTTGGTTTATTGCTTTTTGTGTTACCAGCCATGTCGGCCTCAGCACAGATGGCTGCTGACACTGACATTATGACTGTAAATGTTTGTAATGGAAAATGTGTAGTGGTATCTATTGGTGTCTGCGCCCCTACCCTATGCTATGATCATTTTATTAAAAGCCACGGTCGTATGACGTAGTAGGGACGCCGGTTGGAGTCCTTTTCTTTTTTGTACTTTTGTAGTAATTTAATCTAACCACTCTGGGCTTCCATAGTAGGCTATCACATGTCCCATTTAGGGTCAGCGTTCAAGTTACAAGACAAGCAACTAGTGTCACTATTACCTGGTGGTTCTGATACCTCACTGGAAAAATACTCTTTTATAAGTAAAAGCACTGCAATGAAAATGTTTCTTAAGTAAAAGTATGTAAGTATAATCAGGAAAATGATTATAATAAAAATTATAAGTAAAAGTTGGCTACTCAATGCAGAATGAAAAATGTCCCATGTTATATTATATCATATATAAACAGCCATATATATCATTAGATTATTATTACTCATGCATTAATGTAAAAGCAGGAATTTAATGTTGTAGTTGATTGAGGTTGAACTAGTTTGTATCAGACTGAAAATTGATTACTTTAATCATTTTGGAATAACTTGCTGATTATTTTCTCCATTAATCAATTGTAAAATTGTGAGAAATGTTGTCACAATTGCTCAGAGCCCACAGCGACACCTTCACAATGCTTGTTTTGTCAGTATTAAAATTACATTAAAATGGAAAAGTAGCATATCTTTACATTTGTGAAGCTAGAAGCTGGAACCATGAAATGTTTTTACATGAAAAATGACAATTATCAAAATAGTATATAACTAAATTTCTATCAATCAGCGAATGTCATGTTTTGTGTGTAAAATCTTTATTTTTAAAGTAACTAAAGCTGTCAGATAAATGTAGTGAAATAAAAAGTAAATCATGAGATGTAGCACAGAAGAAGTAGAAAGTGGCATGAAAAGACAAAAGTTAAGAACAGTACAAATACACTACTGTTTTCTTAAGAACAGTACTTGCGTAAACATACTTAGTTCCGGCCCACCACTGCTATTACCATATAGAAACATATTTGACATGCTGGTGTTGAAAGCTACACAGTGTGTACACACCCAGGCAGTGTATGCTTGTATATATTCCCAGACTACTATAAGCCTAGTTCACACTACACGATTTTTATCCCGATTTGCCGGTATGTGAGCTCGGCAACCGTCAGGCTGTGATCAGGGGTAAATCAGTGATCGATCGGCGGTCACCAGTCGTTATGTGTGAACTACTCAACGACACATTTCTGACACATCGCCAAGTCTGTCAGATATCTAGCATGCCAAATATCTGGAGGAGTCGGTAGATTCCACATCCAGCCAATGAAAGCAGGCAGCTGGCAGAGCAGGCAGCTACTTTTTCACTGCAAAACACTTTTTACTCTTTACCCTCCAGCTCGCTCTGTAGCTCAGACAATCCCTGCTACCTGCATGTGCTAATCCATTCTTTCACCCATATTGTTTGTCTATATAATTGGTATCTTTATATAACAAACATCAGCCGTTTCCTGTGTGGGTTTTCCACTTTTCCCGATTCACATTTCACGTGTGTTTTCTTGGAGACCAGCGTCGCGTGACAGAGTCCTTGTCATCTCGTGTAGTGTTTGACCCCCTGTCACCGATCAGTCACGTAGTGTGAACACCACAACGACTTCAAGACTCCTGTCACAAGACGGCAAGTTGTGTTGTCTGAACAGCACGGCCATCAGCCGATGCTGAAAGTCGTGTAGTCTGCACAAGCCTTTACACAATTCCCTCAGACTACATACAGGCATCTCATGACAAAGGCCTCGTGTCTTAGTGTATTACTTCTTCATTTACACTAGGGGCTGTGGCATGCTGAGCCCCCTATGCCCACCCAGTCCTACGCCCTTGCTCAAGAGAACATAAGACTGACAATACCAGAATAATCAACTACATAGGCTTAACAACTGTAAAGGCAGATCATTTCCTAAAGAGGTGTGAGGGCACTAGGTCAACCCCCTGGCCCCCTTGTGTAATTTGGGGGGTATCATTGTCAGATGTTTTAGAGGACTGGTACATCATCTGTTAACACATCTTAATAAGGCCCCAAGAAGCACAAGGTGCTGTAACAATAACAACATGACACCAGCCAGTTGGACATCAAGCTGACTTTTACAATGCACACTTGATCCGTTTGGCACAAGAGCCACTAACATCGGCTGTCAACAGCAGATTAAGTTTCTGTGAGGGCGGGATCCAGAAACATCCATGAAGACATTTGCTGGGAACAACATAAGGCACTCAAACCGTAGTCTATGTGGAAAGTCCTGTGAGCCACATAACTTGCTTTAAAAGTAATAAAACTTCAGCACAGGAACTAAAAACAGCATTGGTCTTGTTATATATAAAACAGGTCATAAAGACAACATAAGATTTCATACTACAGTTAAAGAAAGCAAACAGAATGCTCTAAATCAACATCAAATCAGTCACATAATTTGATGTAAATAAACTGGGCTCTCTGTATACTAGCATTAGTTGTACAACAGGTATTCTCTCATTCTGTTTAAACTGAAATAATTGAATACATCCTCATAATTAAGAATTTACGTGTGGTCAACTATCTGCCAGTAAGTTGCATTTTAGATGAATATTATCAATGAAACATGAGTCGAAATGAATATATAATACATTTAATAGAAATACATAGACAACCAAAATATCTAACTATGTATGCCTTAAATGTCAAAGGTTATCTGGAACTACGGCTCCATTATAGAAAAATTGTGTATGTTGTGATATGAAATAGAAACAAGCTGAATAATATGACTGTTTCATCTGCACTGTCCAAAGCAATGGAGGTCCCAGTGAACTCCAAAACTGGCAAGACACCCTGTCCAAGGTCAGGGTAGTTGTTGCCAAAAATAGTTGACCGCGGCCACATCCCAAGTGCACCACTTTGTATGCTGTTATCTTTGGACACTTGGATTGCAAGTGTAGTCTTAAAGATGTGGCGAAACTGAGTCTCCAGGGGCCGGTGAAAGTGAAAACATGTACCACCTTTTGATACATGTGATCTTTAAACTGTGGATGCTCAAAGGATCTCAAACCATGTCATCACCAAGAAGCTACTGGTCTGGTTCTTACACAAGATTAACCATCAAGTGAAACTCGATGATGGTGTGTAACAGACAAGATGAACCTCCATGACCAAACAAACTTTGTACATGTTATTTAAATCTACAATAGTGCACAGTAACAGTTTCGTACAACAATTATATTGTAAAAGATGTAGACATGTTAGAGGAAGGCATAGAATATTAAGTTAAACTCTGTGTAGTGAATGTATTGTAGGTGATGTGCAGTGGACCCTGCCTAGACGTGTCACAGCACCAGCCTATCCTCTCCTCCCTCCTGGATGACCTGACCAATAGATGCCTGGCTCTGAGCTCTTATGAAGCACTGCTTCTTGCACTCCATCAGCTGCTCCAGGTCACGCCACATCTTCATCTGCTCCATGTTGGCGCTGTGGCTCTCCCTCACCATCTTCTGCTTCTCGCGTAACTTCTGGAGTCCACAAATTAAAAGAGTGATTAGCAAGAAAACATTTTTAAATGGCACTTGTCTGTTCAATAAGTCAGGTTACTTTATTAAAAAAGGCCAAAATTACAAACACGTTCGCAAAAAAATATTTACTACAATCTACATTACTGGAGTTCTGTAAGTTTCCTTATCCACCCTGCCTGTCATCAGACCGTGTTCTTGAGAGACTACAGGAAGTATTGACACATGGCATCTGCTAGGTCAGTTCTCACCTTGCCAAGTAACTCCTGTTCTGAAATGTTCTTCATGTACACTTCCCTACAAAAGCAGAAGAGTATAATTAAAATACAAACCATGTTGTGAATCAATCACGGTGTTTAAATAAAGGTGTGGTGTATCAGCATATCTTGATAGAACAAGGTGTGGTCATGAGTCTCTTGACAACTGCTGCTGCACGAAAGAATAAAGTGACAGCAGCTAAACTGACTGTAATAAAAGCTTCCAGAGGTAAAAAGGGGTATTCATTTTGTGAGCAGCTTGCTGGTCTGGCTCAGCATGCTCACCTGATGGCCTTCTTCCTCTCTTGCGGATCAGAGGACACGTAAGCCTTCATCTCCTCTGCCGCCCGCTGTATTTGCATCTCAATGATCTGTTGAGGACAGAGAGGGAGAGATCGAGTTTACTGTCACAGTGGGCGTTTGAGGCCAGGTCACATGCAAAATGCTGCAACATTTAGCCACTCCTGCAGCGCCCCTGTGGGTAGCAAGTCACTGTTCAGAGTGTCATTGAAAAACAGTAAAACAGTGATAACAATGCTTGATACCCTCACTGTGGCTAATGGCTATAATGTTTTTTTTCTGTTTTAAGCAACCGTCTTACCTCTGACATGGAGTTGATGTAATGATATCGGTTTTCCTCCTGCGCCGTCTCCTCTCTCAGTGCTTTCACCTCCTGTGAATGAAAAACAAGATCAAAGACGAATACACTGGATAAAAATACATACATACATTTAAACTGTTGACTATATTCTCTCTAGTAATAACTATACCTGCTCCAATTTAGACCTGTTGCTCTCCAAACCAGCAGTACAACTTTCATACTGCGCCTTCTTATCCTCATATTCCTGGCTTAGTTCCTGTTAACATAGGAATCCGAACAGGCATACACAGGAATGGAGAGACAAATGATTTAACATACTGTATGGGAATAGAAATAAATAGATAGAATACACAATTTTCAACACCCTTGTCATACTCTCAGCACTGTTTCACATCAACATAACATCACAGCTAGCATTTGAGCAGTTTAATTTATATCGCGCTCCTACAAAGTCTATTTATGTCTTCCTGTTGCAGCTCTTCATTAGCTGACATTGCCCAGTAGGATGGAAGAGCGATTCTGGGAACACGTGTAGGAAAATTTAATCCTCTGCTTTAGCTCAGCGATATGTGGGCTTTCCCATCGTGCATTTTATTTATGGACTATGTAAATTATTCTCAAGGGGCCGTGTCTATGATAACCCACAAGCACAATACAAGTTAACTCTTAGTGGCTTGCAGGCACACAGTAAAGATACCACCACTGGTTTTTAAATTTAGGACAGATTCATAGTTTATTATGTTTTTTGCGCAGAATTTGGGAGTCGTTTGGGAGCTGTGAGAACTGTGTTTTTTTGCACTGGTATAAAATCCTACACCATCGTATATACTATACAGTGGGTACGGAAAGTATTCAGACCCCTTTAAATTTTTCACTCTGTTTCATTGCAGCCATTTTCCAAAAATCAAAAAAGTTCATTTTATTTCTCAGTAATGTACACTCAGCACCCCATCTTGACAGAAAAAAACAGAAATGTAGAAATTTTTGCAAATTTATTAAAAAAGAAAAACTGAAATATCACATGGTCATAAGTATTCAGACCCTTTGCTCAGTATTTAGTAGAAGCACCCTTTTGATCTAATACAGCCATGAGTCGTTTTGGGAAAGATGCAACAAGTTTTTCACATCTGGATTTGGGTATCCTCTGCCATTCCTCCTTGCAGATCCTCTCCAGTTCTGTCAGGTTGGATGGTAAACGTTGGTGGACAGCCATTTTCAGGTCTCTCCAGAGATGCTCAATTGGGTTTAAGTCAGGGCTCTGGCTGGGCCATTCAAGAACAGCCACGGAGTTGTTGTGAAGCCACTCCTTCGTTATTTTAGTGGTGTGCTTAGGGTCATTGTCTTGTTGGAAGGTAAACCTTCGGCCCAGTCTGAGGTCCAGAGCACTCTGGAAAAGGTTTTCGTCCAGGATATCCCTGTACTTGGCCGCATTCATCTTTCCCTCGATTGCAACCAGTCGTCCTGTCCCTGCAGCTGAAAAACACCCCCACAGCATGATGCTGCCACCACCATGCTTCACTGTTGAGACTGTATTGGACAGGTGATGAGCAGTGCCTGGTTTTCTCCACACATACCGCTTAGAATTAAGGCCAAAACGTTCTATCTTGGTCTCATCAGACCAGAGGATCTTATTTATCACCATCTTGGAGTCCTTCAGGTGTTTTTTAGCAAACTCCATGCGGGCTTTCATGTGTCTTGCACTGAGGAGAGGCTTCCGTCGGGCCGCTCTGCCATAAAGCCCCGACTGGTGGATTGCTGCAGTGATGGTTGACTTACTACAACTTTCTCCCATCTCCCGACTGCATCTCTGGAGCTCAGCCACAGTGACCTTTGGGTTCTTCTTTACCTCTCTCACCAAGGCTCTTCTCCCCCGATAGCTCAGTTTGGCCGGACGGCCAGCTCTAGGAAGGGTTCTGGTCGTCCCAAACGTCTTCCATTTGAGGATTATGGAGGCCACTGTGCTCTTAGGAACCTTAAGTGCAGCAGAAATTTTTTTGTAACCTTGGCCAGATCTGTGCCTTGCCACAATTCTGTCTCTGAGCTCTTCAGGCAGTTCCTTTGACCTCATGATTCTCATTTGCTCTGACATGCACTGTGAGCTGTAAGGTCTTATATAGACAGGTGTGTGGCTTTCCTAATCAAGTCCAATCAGTATAATCAAACATAGCTGGACTCAAATGAAGGTGTAGAACCATCTTAAGGATGATCAGAAGAAATAGACAGCACCTGAGTTAAATATGAGTGTCACGGCAAAGGGTCTGAATACTTATGACCATGTGATATTTCAGTTTTTCTTTTTTAATAAATTTGCAAAAATTTCTACATTTCTGTTTTTTTCTGTCAAGATGGGGTGCTGAGTGTACATTACTGAGAAATAAAATGAACTTTTTTGATTTTTGGAAAATGGCTGCAATGAAACAAAGAGTGAAAAATTTAAAGGGGTCTGAATACTTTCCGTACCCACTGTATATTATGGAATTTAAAAATATGAATTTTATCCCTTTTGTAGCTGATAAGCGACTCAAACTCTGTTGACCCCCATGAGAACAACTCAAAAATCTTTATCAACTTCTTCTTCCTTTATTCCTGACTTGTGTGCAAGGGGGGCAGCAATGATTTATTATGGCTGTTGAAGGTCCTTAAAGGTTATTTAAATGTGGTCAGGTGGCCAATTTCCTTTTAACAAACACTAACTGATATGGTGTGAGAAGCCTTTGAAGTAGGTGTTATAATGCGGGCGATGCTCACCTGACACTGCTGTCTCAGTGACCTCAGTTCTTTTATAATAGGTGCTAGAGCAGACTTCTTCTCCACTATCATAGAGTTTAATTTCTTCACCTGTAAATCCAAGCCAATAACACACACTAAATTAATACTGGGGGAAAAAAACATACACCTTACAATAATCACAATGTAAATTGAGAGGAAATACACTGCTCAAAATAATTAAGGGATCACTTAAATCAGACATTATATCTCAATGAAGGAAATAGTTCAAAGTTCCAGATCTTTTGTGTACATTGTATAAAATTTGTTGAGAACAAAAAAAAACAACGTTCAATGGAAACCAAAATTACCAACCAACAGAGGGCTGGATTCAAAGTCACACTGAAAATCAAAGGGAAAAAGAATTAAATCACAGACTGATTTAACTTGCGTAACTTTCATCATGGTGACTCATAATGTGAGTCAGTAGTGTGTATGGACCCCACATGCCTGTATGCACTCCCGATAACATTTGGGCATGCTGCTTATGAGACGGGGGATGGTGTGCTGGGGGATCTCCTTCCAGACCTGATCAGGGCATCGGTAGTGCTCCTGGACAGTCTGTGGTGCTACTTGGCGGCGTTGGATGCACCGACAGACAACGTCACAGAGGTTCTCAATTGGATTTAGGTCTGGGGAACATGAGGGACAGTCAATGGCAGCAATGACTTCGCCATCCAGGAACTACCTACACACTCTGGCCACATGAGGCTGGACATTGTCTTGCACCAGAAGGAACCCAGGGCCCACTGCACCAGTGTAAGGTCTGAGGATTTCATCCTGGTACCTAACAGCAGTCAGGATAGTGTTGGCTAGCACGTGTCTGAGGGCCCTCCAAGGATATGCCTCGCCAGACAATCACTGACCCACCGCAAAACCGGTCATGCTAGATGAGGATGCAGGCAGCATAACGTTCACCACGGTGTCTCCAGACTCCTTCACATCTGTCACATGTGCTCAGTGTGAACTTGCTCTAATCTGTTAAGAGATCGGGGCGCCAATGGCAGTCCTGCAAATTCTCTTGTTCTCTGGTGAATGCCAATCCAGCTGCACAGTGCTGGGCTGTGAGCACAGATCCCACTAGAGGACGTCAGGCCCTCATGTCACACTCATGGAGTCAGTTTCGGATAGTTTGGTCGGAAACATGCATAGCAGCAGCCCGCTGGAGGTCATTCTGTAGGGCTCTGGCAGTGTTGCACCTGTTCCTCCCGGGACAAAGGAACAGCTACCAGTACTGCTGCTGGGTTGATACCCTTTTACCGCTCTGGTCTCCTTGTATCTCCTCCATGCTCTTGAGAATGTGCTGGGAGACATAGTGAAACTTCTTGCAATCCATCCATGCTGGAGAAGCTGGACTACCTGCGCAACCTACAGGTACCGCCTCATGCTACCAGTAGTGACAAGGGACACTAGCAAAATGCAAAATAGAGAGTAATCAATCAATCAATCAGGAAGGACAAGGAGAGAGCAACTGTCTGTGGACACCACCTGCAAAACCATTCCCTTTATGGGGGTAGTCTTACTTTTGCCTCTCCGGTGCACCTGTTGTCACTTTCATTTGCACCAAATCATGTGACACTGATTCACAATCACTTATGCCTCCTAACTGGACCGACTGATATCTCTGAAGTTTAACTGATTTGATGTTATACTGTGATGTTATACCCTTCATTTTTTTGAGGAGTGTAGCATTTCAGGCTGAAATGTTTAACTTTGTATACTTTAAAGGCTGCAGAGAAAACAGCAGGTAATGTGACTGTGACTAATGATTTACTGTGATAATGAAAGCAGGCAGCATTATCAAACATGATGAATGGTTCCCAGTAGAAAAAAATATGTAAAGTGTCTATAGCCACAATATGGGTTATTTATCAGTATTCAGTAACATTCACATCAGTATCTGTGCCAGTGTAAAGGTGTACTTTAAACTACAGCTTGGAGCATGGCCCTATGAGTGGCAGCTATTTCTATAATCTTAAGAATTGACCTTGTACTATTACTGACAACAGAGATCAATGTTAATATTGAAAAACTACAAATCAGTTAGTTTGATTAAAATGCCCAACGCACACCCACACAGGATTTCACTTTTTAGACTTCTGCTAAAACTTAAGTTGGGGGAGTTACAGTGGGGGAAATAAGTATTTGACCCCTTGCTGATTTTGCAGGTTTGCCCACTTGAAGAATGCAACGATCTACAATTTTAATCATATGTACATTCTAACAGTGAAAGACAGAATCCCAAAGAAAATTCCAGAAAATCACATCATATGAATTTATAAAAATTGATAACCATCTGATGAGGAAAAACAAGTATTTGACCCCCTGGACAAACAGCATGTTAATATTTTGTAGAAAAGCCATTATTGGCCAGGACAGATGTCAAACGGTTTTTATAGTTGGTGACAAGGTTTGTGCACATTTCGGCAGGGATGTTGGCCCACTCCTCCCTGCAGACAGCCTCCAAATCATTCAGGTTCCGAGGTTGTCGCCTGGCAACTCGAATTTTAAGCTCCCTCCAAAGATTTTCAATTGGATTCAGGTCTGGAGACTGGCTAGGCCACTCCAGAACCTTGATGTGCTTCTTCTTCAGCCACTCTTTTGTTGCTTTGGCGGTGTGCTTAGGGTCGTTGTCGTGCTGAAACACCCATCCTCGACCCATCTTCAGCTCTCTCACTGAGGGAAGGAGATGTTGGTCCAGAATTCCACGATACATGGCCCCGTCCATCCTCCCCTCAATACGATGGAGTTGTCCCGTCCCCTTGGCTGAAAAGCACCCCCAAAGCATGATGTTGCCACCACCATGCTTGACGGTGGGGATGGTGTTCTTTGGGTTGTACTCTGTGTTCTTTGCCCTCCAAACACGACGAGTAGAGTTGAGGCCAAAAAGTTCTTTTTTGGTCTCATCTGACCACATCACCTTCTTCCAGGCCTCTTCTGAGTCGTCCAGGTGGTGAATGGCAAACTTCATGCGGGCCTGTACATGTTTCTTCTTGAGCAGGGGGACCTTGCGTGCGATGCAGGATTTCAATCCATGACGGCGTAGTGTGTTACCAACCGTTTCTTTTGTAACTGTGGTCCCAGCTGCCTTCAGTTGATTCATCAGTTCCCCCCTTGTGGTTTTGGGATGATTCCTCACCGTTCGCATGATCAGGGACACCCCACGAGGCGAGATCTTGTGTGGAGGCCCAGACCGAGGGAGGTTGGCGGTGGTGTGGTGCTTCTTCCATTTCCTGATAACTGCACCGACAGTTGATCTTTTCTCTCCAAGTTGCTTTCCGATTCTCTTGTAGCCCATCCCAGCCTTGTGCAGATCAACAATCTTGTCCCTGATGTCCGTAGAAAGCTCTTTGGTCTTGCCCATGGTGCTGATGTTGGATGCTGGTTGTTTGGGTGTTGACAGGTGTCTTTTATACAGGTAACGAGGTGAGGCAGGTGTATTTGATGTAGATAATTGGTTGGGATTGGGGCTGTGTCTTAAAGAAAGACTAACTGGCTTGTAGGAGCCAGAATACTTGCTGTTTGGTAGGGGGTCATATACTTGTTTTTCCTCATCAGATGGTTATCAATTTTTATAAATTCATATGATGTGATTTTCTGGAATTTTCTTTGGGATTCTGTCTTTCACTGTTAGAATGTACATATGATTAAAATTGTAGATTGTTGCATTCTTTGTAAGTGGGCAAACCTGCAAAATCAGCAAGGGGTCAAATACTTTTTTCCCCCCACTGTATGTTGGGAAATTACATGAGGTCACCAAACACCATGGGCCCTTCTCACAGCAGACATTTTGAATTTTTTATAGTAGGAAAAGTACAGGGTCGCCCAGACAAAACGTGGTGCGGAAACGGTGGTGCCTTGAACACCCTATTAAGGTACACCAGCACACTGCACTTCACTACCTTTTTAATACAGCAGTGTTTATCAACATGTCACTGCTGATTGGGTGACACCTCTTACACACCAAACAAGAGAAAACATACCTCAAAGCCTGTTGCACAGCATAGCAAACCAGTGCAAAATGTTCTGAGATTGAACGTCCCCCAGGTGTTACTAATGGCATTAATGTTGGTTCTGCTCCTTTTCATTTGCATGTTCTGTTTAGCTCACTTTAGTACCTGTTCTGTCTTGTATCTTAGGTTTGAAAGTGTGAAATATGACAGTGTGACACAACACCTCAACTCTGAAACCAAAGCAGCTATATGGAATTCAGGCATCATTCAGTTTATTAGTTCCACCTGTGTTTTTCCTACTGTGCATGTCAAATGCTTGCATTGAAAAAGGCCTATAGGAATGATAATGGTATAAGTTGTCCTGCCCTAACAGAGTTAGGAAGATACCACCCAAACACAGTCTGTACAGGCCCATACAGTTCTGAGGGAAGGTCTATTAGCCAAACTAAGTGAAAACACCTGCGTAGGTGCCATGGCTGTGTGGAGGCTTTAAATTCTATAGTCAGTGGGGGTTTTACTATACAATTAATAATGTCTAATAAAATACACATTTTCCATTTCACTAGTCTTTGACTGCCCAATCAATGTCAGCATATGTCTAAGCTTTCCTCAGAAAGACAGAATCTGTAAAGAGATCTGGTGTTGCTGTGTTACCTACAGCAAAATGAAAAAAAACGAGTTTAGGGTGGATTTTACCCAAGGCCCCTTTGGTATAGTTACCATTTCAGACATGTCATCCAGCGTGCGGCCCTTCTTCTCATCCAGCTCACTCTTGATGGCCGACACCCTCTCCAGTTCCTCCTGAGTGTTACTGTAGCCAGAGATACCCTTCTCAGCTTCCACAGTTTGCTTGAAAAATACAACAGAGACAGTGGATTACTCAACAGCACACGCACAAAAAAATATATATCAGCAATGGAATCAAATGGTCACCATCAATATGAACCATCAATTCAGTGTTTTTACAATTAAAGTGCATTCTTATTGAACGGTGTTTTAAGCATACCACAAAATGCTGCTTCCACATGAAGCTAAGTTATCTGCTGAAGCTGTGATATTAAAACTCTTTCTGAACTGAACACAAAAAGGTTTAAATGTCTTCCAATACAGGCAACACTACAACAGCACATTTCAGTAACAGTGCTACCCACTCATCACAACAGTCATTTGACTCTCAATGTATGAATAATTATCCAGCTGAAAAAAAAAAAAAAAAAAAAAAAAAAAATCAGGCTCACACATAAAGAAAGGAGCAGACACGTCGCCTTGCTAGACATGTGATCAGAATGAAAACTTTCATTGTATTAACAAATCCTAGTGTGAGATGCAGCCATCAGAAATAGCAGCTCAGCCTGCGTCAGACAGTCTATCAACAAGTCAGGTGCTGGGACCGTACAGAGGCGTGAAGCCATTTCCAGGAAGGTTCTACCACTTCACTGTTAACACGAACTGCGTGAATGGGGAGATCAAGGGAGAACAGGACATTTCGAATGGCAGCACGAGTGTGGGGAGAGGGGTGGGTGGGATACAGTATGACTGCTACGGGTCAGAGAGGACAATTAGGAGGATTTCCGTAGTCCACGTGGAATAAGGAAGATTTAAAAGTAATAATGATAACTCATGCTGCTTTAATGACACTACCAGTGCTCTTGTGCAACTTGGAGCTGCTCACTGAATGAACTCCTAAATTCATCCTCAGCACTCCACCGTGTAAATTGTTTTATTTCTATGACTTATCATTTATCCACCCATCGGCTGTACATATTATTTGTTTATAATGTTTGTTTTTGTAGTATAAAGGGAACTACAAGTCAATCTCGTTATACAACCCTGTGTTAATAAAAAAAATGCAAGATAATAATGTGTGAGCACTCGCCCTATAGTTATTATGAATTCAATGGACTTTTTGCTTGTGGCTTGTAGCACTCTAAAGGATATCTAGACATAATGATATAAAGACTTCATATAAAGGGCAACAAGTAGATCCCATTCCTTTGTTTGTTTTGCTGTAAATATTTGTTTAGTCTTACCAGTTTCTGTTGGACAGTGTCATGCCTCTGCTTGAGAATCTCCTCTGTCCGCTGCAGGACTCCATACTCCACTTTCAGCTCAGCAATTTCCTGACGTTTCTTCTTGTATACTGTTCCCTTGCTGCGCAATTTCATCACCAGGCGTTTTAGCTTTGAAGAACAAAGAAACAGAATTTAACATTACCTTCAAATTAAAAGTACACTTGATTTTAGATTTAAGAGAAGTGAATACTAAACGATGCTTTCACATGACATTTTGTGGTTTCTTTGCTACACTTGCATTTAGAAAAGGTCTTTAAACCTGCATTAGCTGATTTTGAGGGCAGCAGAATCTGGCTGTAAACACTGCTGACATATTATCCCCTTCTGAGTTCATATAGTGAACAGTTGTTTATTTACACATTTACAGAGCTGCGCTGGTCACCTGATATATGTCAGTCCAATATTGACTCTCCAATAGGTCCTGGTTTGTTCTCCACCAACTCCTGATAATCTGACTCTTTAGCTGCTAAAAGCTTCGTTATCTGTTGGTTCATCAGTACGTAATGACGCCCTTCACATAAATGTAGTTATTTGATACATTAATATAAAAAATTTCAATTATAACAGCAAAAACAGACATGTATTTTAAAAAAATTGGTGT
Source organism: Micropterus salmoides (assembly GCF_014851395.1). Classification (NCBI taxonomy): domain Eukaryota; kingdom Metazoa; phylum Chordata; class Actinopteri; order Centrarchiformes; family Centrarchidae; genus Micropterus; species Micropterus salmoides. The sequence continues at coordinate 6,619,635 of NW_024044459.1, forward strand.
TCATGTGCTTGCAACAAGCAAGAAAGTGTAAATGCTTCTTTGGGAAATGCAATGAAAGAGGCATAAATACAGTTTATATTTGACTACTTGGTATCCAGCACAGCTGAGATACTATGAAAGGCCACAGGAGAAGACAATGGGTTGAGCCAGGGGAGGGAAGGGATTAGAGAACAGCAGCAACTGGGGGCCATGCCATGATCTGAAACAGTCACTCGATCCCTTCAGATTCACAGCCAGCTATGTACAGCAAACAGCTTCATCTGGCAGAATAACTGCTTTTAGCTGATGCTCAGTTATTCCCAACCCTGACTGTCTGTCAGGACACAATGAAACTCCTCTACAATGAAGAGCAGCTATAAATGAACATGGACACAGGAGAATAGCCCCAGAAATCACAGAATGTGCTTTGTGTCCTTTGGGAATCCATGAAGCTTGATGTGTGTGGGGAGGGGTGTGTGTGTGTGTGTGTGGGGAGGGGTGTGTGTGCGTGCGCGTCTGTGCGTGTGCGCGTGTGTGTGTGGGGGGGGTGTACACATTTATTCTTTGTGTATTTTGGGACATCAAGGGCAGACATGGCTGAGAGAGGAATTAGCACAGCAGAGTAACACTGCATAGTGTTCCCGACAGTGTGTCCCCAAAACAACTGCTGTTAAACTGGCCGACAGCTCAGTCATAACACCTCTTGTCTCAGACATACAGTACATTCACACAAACCTGCATACAGCAAGTCTATAGAAACATGAATGGTGCAGCAGACCTCCAAATAACTGTGCAGAACAGTTACATTATCAAGAGGTTAGGAAGCTGGTATTAATGTATAAGCTGCGCTTAGAATGAAATCCAGAAGAATCAAACTACTGTGTACAGTAGCAGAGTAACTCTTTAGTTACTATGAAGATCACCACAGTATTTAAAAAAAAAAGTGACATGTTACTCAGATTGTGTCTTGACTGCAGTAACACTAAAATTAAACCAGTGATGAGGGTGTTTGATAAAGTGGTTTCATGTTACTGACCAACCAATGACGAGCAGATGTAGTCATCCCTCTCAGAGAGACCCTGCAGTTGGTGGGTGGTATGTGATGACACATAACCAGCAGAATGGAAAATACCTCCGATAAAGTGATCATCTCCACCGTGGCTGATGGCCCAAAACTACGGAGGAGTCTGATAAGCTGTGTTTGACAAAACATTTTCCATTAACTTCATTCATGTATACTCTCAAGGGCCCTCTTTGTACCTACAAACAGCCCCCTCTCATCATTTCAGTCAGACTTAAAGGTGGGTCCCTTAAATTAATTGTAATATTTTGGTATCATTGATGTAGAACAACTACAGTGGCTGAAATACATGTGAGCGTCTGTCTTAGTCCAGTGGTATTGCCAGCCGGTTTCTTTTTAAACATCTCATATATCTTCCTCTCACAAAAACAGATTTTGCTACTTCTCCTCCACTGCACTGCACAGATGATTGCTTTCTTTTCCCTTCCTGTAAAAAATAAACATGTTAGAAGTTATTTTTCCACTGACATTTCACTTCCTCTATCATTTGCCGGAATCAGTGAAAGCAGTTTGTTTCTGCTGCAAAAAAAACAACAAAAAAAAAACACCCTCTTTCAGAGCTATGTAATAACCCAGAGGATTTCTCAGAAGATCAGACTAATTTGTAGAAACCAAAAACTGCACTGTAGAGGCCATAAGTATTCTGTGTGTATTGGTTTTGTTTGTTTTAAGTAATTATCTTAAATGTCTCAAAGTATTGTGGTAATAATAAATAAAATGCTATATTTAGCATCATAAATGTTTATGATGGAAAGTTTTTGTTTAACCCAACACAGGCAGGTCAGAGGACAGGGTCAGCAACACCCCTGGAACAAAACGCACGGACAGCAGCCCTACAGGACAAAAGGGGGAAGCAGGGAGAAAGCTGTTTCAGTTTCAGACATGCTGTGACTTTTTTTTTTTTGCCTCAGCAGAGAGTCCGGCTCTCACCTCGCATATATCAACATGCATAAAATGTTCTCATCCACACAGTGCATACGGTCACAGCACAACCGCCATCTTTCAGCATCCCTCTGCTAATACAGAACTGTTGACTCTTTAACTGTAAGAGTAATGTGCGCATAGGCAAAAGAAGGAGTGACTGTGCTCAAGGCTTTCGGATTTAAGCGTCTCAAGATTATTTTTTTCTCCTTGTCAACTGTATTTTTAAACGTGATAGGCCCGAGTAGACCATGCCATGTGTCTGAAAGGGGGGAGTACATCCTCATCACAGGATATAAATAAAGACAGGTTTTATGCCCCATGTCTGTTTAATGTGTCCAGCTGACTTGAGTTAGGAGACTGATTACACTAGAGATTAGGGAAAAGGCCATCTTTCAGGCAGTTTGTCCCGTACATTTCCTTGTTCTGGATATTCTCTGGTGTGTTCTATTTATGGTTCTGCATGGGAATGTGGGGGAGAGTAAGGAAAAGGGATAAGTGCCATTAGACACCGAGTCCCTCTATGTTTGGATAAGAACAAAAATAGCCTCTTGTGTTTCCTGCGGTTTGCAAATCTACTAGGGCGCGCTTAGATAAAGCTTGAGTTTCTGTAGGTGTTGTTACCTCGGACACAAAGAAGAATCATGAATCATTACTGAATTTTTTTCTTATCAGAAACAAAGCCAGCCATTATCTATGTCCAGCTTGTAAGATCAACACAGCTTCCAGGGCATTCAGAGATGGCTGATGTTTAGTGATTGCATAACTTTGTGACAGCAAGAAGCATTTCCAACAGTGTACCTCGTCACCCCGGATGACCTCTCCCCCATCTGAGGCTTGTGCCTGGCTGGCCCTCTGCCTCAGCTCCCTCTCTGCCGCGGCCAGCTCCTCCCTCGCTTCCTGAAGCTCCTCGGCCTTCGACTCCTTCCTTCGAATGATAATGGAGGCCTGCAAGAGTAATGTTACATTGGATATACAAACATGACACATTTGAGCGACTGTTAACCCGTGGGAGAGGGAGTGCAATTGATCAATGGGGATGTTATTGGGGCAAGAAATATACACTTTAGCAAAGAGATGAAAAAATAGTGGACAGGAGCCAGAGGACAACCTTGTGGGAAAAAACGGTTCACTTTTTGGTGTAAACAAGAATGGATATGTAGTACATATTAAAGTGGTACATAGTAGGGTTTATCATAAAAACAGACAACTTTTAACCACAAGGTCTTCCTCAGGACTAAACAGTACTAATATAACCACAACTTTATGCTATTTTTAAGCATGAGCACCACTCCTCATGAGAAGATTGGAAAGAAAGATGACCTATGCAGTGCCATCTCTGCCGTGCAAAATCATCCAATACATTAATGGACTGATTTAAAGGTTCTCTGTGGGGGTTTTGACCTCTAGTAACACGATGGAGCTGTTTTTGTACGAGTGGATCCCCCATGTTTATCACGCGCATGAGGTGAGGCGATACAAAGTCCTGCCAATGGTTTCACACTAATCCACTGATCTACAGGTGCCGGTAACACTCCCAAGATATGCTGCAACATGCCACCCCACATGGATTTAAACAATGCTTTTCAAATGTTTTATGATCAAGGAAATGCCATGGAGCACACCTGTTGGAGTTCAAGGACAACACAATGGGCTTAGGGAGTATTACTGAATGTAAACATAACTTTTGTTTGCTCAGAAGTAAACTCCACAGGGCACCTTCTACGTCACACAGCATCGCAGTCCGCACCCAAAAAGTCCAGCTCACTCAGGACAAAATAGACAAAAAACTTGAAGGACATCAAAGAAATTCAATAAAGTCAACACCTGTTGCCTGTAAAGGGTGAGTTTGTCATCCATTGGGTCATTTCTCATCATCTTCTTCTCAATCAGCTGGTTTATCTGAGAATCAACTTCTTTAATCTGTGAAAGGGACAAGTGCAGAACACTCAAGAGACTGACACATTGGTGAATTTTGCAGTGCATGGAGGTGCACAGACTTAACAGACCTTGTCCTCCAGCTCCTGGAGATCAGCCTGGCCCATGGCAGGCTCTGACGCTATTTTCTGCAGGTGCTGCACTGTACGCCTCATACTCTCCAGCTCTTTGGGGAGTTTCTCAGAAACCATGTAGGAGTTGATCTTGATCTCCTCTTCAAGCCTTTTCATTAAGCCTGAAAGAGACAGAACTTTTAAATTAAGCACTTTGAGCATAATGCGTTTGAAACCTCTACAGCTCTGATTACTTAAGAAAAGCTGAGTATCACTTACTCATGCAAATTCACTAAGCATATGAAAGACACACCACTACATCACTTGTGTAAATCTTTTGAAATGTAATTGTTAAAAGACAATTAATTATACTAAACAGTAGCGCCCCAATTAGCATTCAATGTACTTTTTTGGAGTAATTGTTATAAGTGACTTTAATTTTTTATTATTATTATACTTCATTAATAAAATTTGTTGTTCTCTGCCTTTAACCCATCCTAATCAGGCTGTTGTACAGTGCCTAAACACCATTTAGGGGTCCGTGCTGGACCCTCTGGTTCTAGAGCCAAGTCCCCATGGACTGAGCTAATGCAGACCCCAATTGTGCAGCTCCACCTTAATTTTAGGTCATATTAGAAACTGCAAACGTGTAAATCTCTCCTCTGGCTGAAGAGCCCGATACGAGATGAGAACAAAAGGGGACAATTTGAACATCAGATAAGCCTTATTATGGTACTTCAAAGATCAAAGTATAATTAGATGGTCTCAACAGATGAAAGCCTATTAGCTAAGAGACCCTCTAATGCTCTGCTGTGTCCTTGAGCTACCCATCCAGCTGTGTCCTGCAAAGGCAACAGCAGGACACTCACTTTCTGGATTGGCATCTGCTGCTGCCTGTCGCAAATCCTTCAACTGCTGCTGTGATCTCTGCAGTCTCTGCTCTGCCTGGAACAGCTGAACACACAAAAATGATTACTAATACAGGTAATGTGGGAGTTTTGCCATTACCACTGATAATTTGTTTGTTCAACTATTTTCATTTGTGATTAACCTTCAAATCATATTCTTGATTAGCACATTAATTGTTTGGAAAATAGTGAACAATGCACATCACGTTTTCCTGGCGTACAAGATTACATTTTTAAAATACTTGTTTTGTCCCAAAGCTATTCAATTTACTATCACAGAAGACTAAGAAAAAAGCAATTTGGTCTTAAAATGACAAAGTGATGAAGTGATTGTCAAAATAGTTGCCAATTAATTTTCTGACAAGTGACTGAGCTGAAAGCCGTCTGGTCACACTGTTCACACCAATCTGATTCTTCTGCAACTTTCTAATCTCTTGAAAAATGTTTGTAGAATATTTTTACATTTATAAACCAAAGCTTGCAGAAGGATGAAAATTAATTATTTGAAACTTTTCTGTTGTTGATGTCTACATGAAACAAGGCAGCAACTTTACAAAAGATTATCTCAATTATCCATTAGTCTGCAGATTACTAAGTAATAGTGATAAAATAGTAAAAAAATGCCCATTGCAACTTCTCACAGACCAAGGTGGTGTCCTTAAATGTCTGGTTTTGTCTGACCAACAGGCCACAACCCAAAGATTTTCGGTTTACAATTTTATAAAACAGAGAAAAGCAACACATCCTCTTAAATTATCATCCTCTGAAACAAGAGAATGTTTGAAAATGTTTCACTATTCGTGCTTGAAAAGTCATTGAAATTATTAATTGATATCAAAATAGCTGCTTTTTCTGTTGATCAATTAATCGATGAATTGACTCATTGTTTTAGCCCTAATATCAAACAAGAAACAAGGGCCAAAAATAGTGTGAGGTGTTGAAAAGTCTTAGGGCATAATAGTAAGCCTATAAACTGAGAAGAAAAAAACAGCGGAAAAACACCTGAGATTCTACAGGTTCATTTTTCTTTTCAAAAAGCCCAGCAGACAGCATCTGTTAATGATGGTTGATGATGTCTTATGAAATTATACCAAGGTGAACAAACATGACGATAAACCACAATTAACAACAAGCATTTACTTGGTTCTTTTGTTCTTGCTTCTGGTGAGTCAGTGACTCCTCTCTCTCCTTCTCCACTCGCAGCTGTCTGGCCTGTTCCAGCATCCGTTGATGGTTAGACACTGACTCCACCTAGTGGAGGATCAACAAGTTAATACGACGACTTCAGATTGCAGGTTATCACATGGTAAGCAGAAATAACCAAGCACCTCAAACAGAGTCAGGTTTCACCTTTTGGCGGGAGACCTATTAAATCAACACCTCATTACTTCACCGCCTTGCTAAGACAGCCTCACAGCCTGTCAGATCCCTGTCAGGTCTTTTATAGAAGCTGATCATTTATGTCTGGGGTCATGTTGTCATTCCTCAGTGAATCCTAAAGCCTTCCAAGGATTAGAAGAGAGATGCAGCCTCTCGGAACAGTTTGCCTTACCCTCTTCTTCAGCCTCTCCACACGTTTGATTAGTTGGTCTTTCTCTTCCTCCATTGCACTGATGTCCTGTTATTGGAGAAAAGGGGCAATACCTTACTGAATTACATCAGCTAAGCTTGATAAGTTGAATTATAATGTAGTGACATGTGTGACAGGCATAGGTATAGTGACAGGCTATGCTGAGCAACGCTTATCATCAATAACGTCTAACAAAAAGGGATTATAAAGAGTCATTGAGTGTTTTTCACCCTTCTGATTTCTGATGTGGAGAAGCCTGACGTCCTCAGCTGCTCACACTCTTTGTGATACGTCTTAAAACCTTCCACCAGCTCTTCATACTGTGAACACACAACATTAGTGCATAGCCTCTCTTGTCTTTTGGATTACTGGCTAAAAAACTAGGAAATTAAATGTTTATGATATATTGGCAACCTGGTGATAGGTGTCATTGATAATGTCATCCTGCAGAAACTCTGCAGGCACCTCCAGTTTGACAAGAAAGCGAGCTAAATAAGCCCTTTTCTTTAGTTCAGGGACCCTCTGTAGCAGCCAGTGGAGGATAGGGTGGACCACGGGCTTGCTGCCAATCACCAAACCTTGTCTAAAGTTGCTTCTGCATGAGGGAAGGAGCACATGATGAGAATATCCCTAGGAATAGACATGTTTCAATTCTCATGGAATGTCATTACTTACACATCAGAGGGGTTGCCCGGAGGTTTGTATTTCAGCATCCCCAGCAGAGCACACATCCTCTTTATGGTTTGTTCAGGCATTTCTTCACGGATATCTATAGCTTGCTAAAGACAAGAGGGGCCGTATATTGCGTTAGTTCAGATTATCTCATGAATGCCAGACCCAGGCTGACATTATACAACATTTTGCACTGACACAAGTAACAGAAGTCTGTACAGTCCTTGGAGATAGTGTCCCACCTTTGGGTCTATTTCAGCCAGAACATCGTTTAAAATCTGCAGCAGCTGCATCGGTTCGAGGGAGTCAAACGTGATGAGGTTAAAGTTTTTCTTGAACGGGTCCTTGTTAAGTTGTTCAACGATGAATTTCAGCTGCTCACTCATCTTGAACGAAACGTGCTTGCTCTAACGTTCAGTTAATGAGTCGTCTTATTTGCTTGGTTTAGCCAGCTAACGTTAAGCTAACTAACATTAGCTCCCCAATCCAACCTGCAAAGAAACCTTTAATAAAAACAACCAGCCCGACTTGCTAGTGACTGTGGCTAGCAACTGTTTACAAATGATAAAGACACATGCCCGGTAAAGTTGTTAGTTCGTCGTGTTAATTCCTCAATTTGCTAGTTAGCGGAGAGAAATGCAGCAGCTGTTTAAGAGCCCCATGGAAACCGTATCAAACGCGAGTTGGTTGCTAACAGGAAGTAGCTTTGACATTTTTAAGACCGTTGTGTTGCGCTATAAGTGCGCAAATTACCTCTGGCTCAGACAGGCATGTACACACCTGTGAGTACAAAATTGCTGAAAACTCATAACGTTGGTCATGGAAAAAATAGTGCTTACTACAACAAACACCCCTGACCTGCCGTTGTGTGTAGTTAGAATTAACTTGTTATAACGCTAACTTTTAATGACTGCTAGCTTACATATTATTTCCCCGCATCTAAAAAGTATTTCCCCTGAATTTAAATATCTTAAGGATTAAAGCATGTTCAATACCTACCCGCTAAAAATAAACTAAAAGTACTTACTGCTTGGTTGATGGATGCGAACTGCTCATCCTCTTTAATGTGAAGTGACATTTATGTAGCATCGCGTCGCATTTAATGCAAAAAAAATGAACAATGGTAAAAACAGCTATTCGCTTATAAACTGCAGCATTAACACGTCTAGGGCCATTTATCTGAACTGCGCACAAATCATGTAAGTTAGTGACCCGAGTTGAAAGGAGATGTATGAACTTATCCCACTGTCAGTCTGAACTTTTGAACCGTCAGATGGCGATGTTTTCACAAGGAACGGCTTCAGGTTGATTGCAACACAATGAACTTTGGTAGGAAGGTTGGTAGTGTCCAGAGCATAACGTTCACTGAAAGGACAAGTGTGCTTTGTCAGAAAGGCACATATCTGGAGACCTAAGGCTGGACAGGGGGACATAGGCTATTAGGGTAGTTGATTTCTTATCTTAAGGGGGGTAAAAATCAAGGCTGAATTTGAACAACCAACAAAGGAAAGAGGGTTTGAAAGACGGGACCTCGTTTTTCTTCATCCACCTAAACTATAACGGCCACAAGACAACACTTTCCTGCACAAAGCCCTTCTCGCCACAACGTGGGACGTTTTCTGCCTTTAAAGGGTCGGTTTATCTCCCTTATCAGACCGTCTTCTAACTTTGCTGGCAGCGGTTTTCCTCGGGAAATATGTTCTGGTGAATTTGACAGTTGTCGTAATCAGCTTTACCTGGAAACTCCGTTTTCGATTAGAAACTGCATTTTGACAAATCATCCCTTTAAAAAAAAAGGATTTGGAGTAAATCACATCCATGTAGCCCCTCCTCTTTCTGCTGCAACTGTAACGCTGACGGAGAGCCAAAACACGAAAGAGCTTCGAGTCAGTCTGACACCAAGGACAGAGGATCTCCAGAGAATAGACGAGCACAAGAAGGGATCAAGTGCGAGAATTAGGATAACCTCGCATTTCTTGGACTATGTCAACAGGAGTAAAGAGACTCGACCAGTGATCTTGCTTCTGTAGGATTTTATTCCTGTGTTTTGTGAGTATTAAACTGAACAGGTTATCTTCCCTGTAAAGTGGATCCTTCCTTCCTCTGGAGTGGATCCTTCCTTCCTCTGTTATAGCACTATGCAAGTTTTAAGTTGTAAAGAGTTAGGTCCAGTTCATGCTTTAGGAATGTATATGATTGTGTTGTTAGTTGATTGAATAGTTTCTATCACAGTAATAACAATGGTTGAACCGGTTGGATTTGTGGAGGCATGGAGAGCCCAGTTCCCTGAGTCTGATCCCCCTTGCATGGAGATGAATTCAATGGGGGACATTGAACAGGAGCTGGACAAATGCAAGGCATCTATCAGGCACTTGGAGAAGGAAGTAAACAAGGAGCGCTTCCGGATGATCTACCTGCAGACTCTGCTTGCAAAAGAGAGGAAGTCTTATGATGGCCAGCGATGGGGATTTAAAAGGACACCCCAGATGAATGCTGGAGACCTGTCCACTGGGCAAGACTGCCAGAAGTCCCATGTTGATGAGGCACCAGTGGAAGAGCAGCAAAAGAGAGCGCCTGGCAAGACAGCCAGGTGTAAACCACTTCCAGAAGGAGAGGTGGGTGGGGTGTCATCCGTCCGCCAGGAGTCAGAGATTCCTGATTTTCCGCTGGGCACAGGCTCGGTAGCAGCTCTGAGATCCAACTTTGAGCGCATCAGGAGAGCCAACTCTCATACAGCCGGAGATGGCAGAGGGTTGTCAGTGATGGGCGGCCAGGACAAACCTTTCTATGTGAACATGGAGTACCATCACGAGCGAGGGCTGGTCAAAGTCAACGACAGGGAGGTGTCAGACAAGATCAGCACCCTGGGCTCTCAGGCCATGCAGATGGAGCGTAAGAGATCCCTGCACTCGCTCCCAGGGAACCTGTCTGCCGCCACGGGGGACATCAGCCATGCTGTTCAGAGAGGCAGATCCACTGAGGGGAACTGCAGCTACAACGGGTCATATGATGATGCTGAGGTCATCCCACACTTACTGAAAGACGGTGTGATCCGTTCCACTGGGGGAAAGGCTGAGTGCCAGCCTTACACTAGTGTGTATGTTGGAGGAATGATGGCTGACGGGGACACTCGAGTCATCCACATTAGGGACCACAGCCTAGAGGAGGATGCACACCTCACCTGGCCGAGGCGCTCCTATTCTCCCGGCAGCTTTGACGACGTAGGAGGAGGGTACACACCAGACTGCAGCTCCAACGAGAACTTAACATCCAGCGAGGAGGACTTCTCCTCGGGCCAGTCCAGCCACGTGTCTCCCAGCCCCACCGCCTATCAGATGTACAGGGAGAAAAGTCGCTCACCTTCCCAGCATTCCCAGCAGTCCTTTGAGAGCAGCAGCCCACCCACACCCCTGTCTCAGAAACGTCTAAAGCAGCAGGTGATGGTGTCTGAGGCCTCTGTCATCGGGCTCCGTAAAACGGGCCAGATCTGGCCCAGTGATGGGGACTCCACCACGTCCAGCAGGACCTCTCATGACAACAGTGTTCAAGGAGATCTGGGTAGGTCTGCAAGGCACACTGCACAGATGTTCTTCAAGCCTTTCATTTTCAGGATTAAAACAGCAAAGTATTCTAATGGGTAGATCATAAAGTACTAAAAAGCACATAAAAGGCCCTCTCTAATCACTGTCTGAAAGATGCCTGTGCTTGCCCTGCCTGGCCTTGATCCTGAATAAGTCACTGATGAATAAAACGCACCTGCGGCCCTTTTAGTTAAGTCCTAATATTTCGAACATATACACAAAATGCATGTAAAAATGTTTCATGAAGCTACGATTATGCACATTTCTTGTTGTTTTAGCAATTTCTTGGGTTTCAGCTGAGTTAGTTAGCTTGAGGGGACCTATTATGATTGAAGTGGGCTACAAAAAAAAGGGAAAAAGAGGCCACTACAGAATTCATCTTCTCCTCTCGTTAATGAGAATTTTATTTTATCTCCCTTTATCCATATTGAGTGCGTCAGGAATGTCAGCCCATTCCAGTCAAGCCTGATTAGCCTTTGCACAAAAAAGACTAAACAGGTTTTCACCAGCCTGCCACGAGGGGGTTGGGATTGACAAGATGGACTTTAAATACACTGATTCTTAATAGTAACCCAGTGGTTTTGCAGTTCTTTCAGCAGTGTTTTCTTTACCCTTTCTAAGCAGGCCTGCCCTCTCTTTTTCTCCCCCTTCTGCTCTTTGCCCGCTGAGTGCTGCAGCACTCTCACAGAGATGCTCTGGCTGAGACAGCGACTACCCCCGGGCTTCCCAGCCTCTCGGCCCTGTCCACACTGACTGTTTTCGTGTCAGCACACATCAGTGTTGTTGTCCTTGGTGCCGAGTAATTAACTTAAAGGGGTTTGTCTAGCGTGATAAATTTAGGGAGCCTCTTTGTTACGGGAGGTGGGTAGGAAAAAGCCCTGACAACTCACTTAAAAAAGCGAATCGAGGGGCTTAAAGTATGTCATGCGGCTTCCAATCAAAACGCCTGCCATCAGTGTTTCCTGTTCTTATGTGTGAACACAATAGGAGAATCACTCATTGAGTACGAGTATTGACATGACAATATAACAATGTTAAGTGGGATAACGAGAGTGGTCTGGGCAACTTCGTAATGCCAAGGACAGAAGGAGAGGCGGGAGTGAGTGTTCCTCAGTGAGAACGTTTGTCAAAGTGAATGACATGCGAGGACACATATTGTTGCTGGCTGAGGCCAAAGAAGGATTGGGATACAGAGCGAGTATTAGGATTGGAGCTGCAAAATTGTCTGCCTCTACCCAAAAAAAAAGTGTTATCCACTGTGGGTCAGATTAAGCAGATGAGCAGAATAGTGTGTTGTTATATAAGGTGATCCAGTCCAAAGCTCTTTGACACAAAGCATGTGACAAACAAGCAGATAGTCCGTGATATAATCAGCATGCAGTGTAAACTCGGATGACTGAAATGTCCAAATCCATTCGACCTGGGTCAGTACTACTGTCAGGATTTTTCTTGGTCACACTCATAGCTCCTTCTTGTGGAGCAATACCTAGGAGCAGAACGTTTCTATTTCTCCAAAGAATTTATACATTTATGAGTCACTTGCTTGAAAAAAAAATCTGGAGGAAAACCTGTTTTAACTTGAATGATATTTAAACTACCTTCCAATGATTCTGCATTGCAATTCCATAAAGTTGGGGGACTTGTATAGACAGGGCAGCACAGGCAGAGATGTCCTGATTTTTAGTCCCAAAGTAGCCTACATTTCCCATAATGCAACCACTATCATTTTTTGCTAAACCCTTTATTCCACGTCTTTCAAGCTCCATGCCCCCAATTAGTAACGCAGGCATTCTGCATTCTAATAAATTTGACTAAGCCAGTTACCCAGATGACATCATGATGACATCATCCGGGGTGATTTTTCTCGTATTTGACAAAGCTCCTCCAGAGCCACCTAAGATACATTAAGAAGTGTTAACTCAAGGACCACTTACTAGGTTTTTCCAAAGCTTTCAACTCAAGACATCTCGAGACATTTCGCATTTGTCATGGAGATGAAGACTGAGATGTGGTCGAAAGCTCTGGAAAAAGGGAATAAGTGGACCTTGAGATATGAATGTATTCTTTTGTCAAACTACTGTTTCTATGGTCAAGAATAATCTTTCGCGCTCATTAACCACCTGTTTTCACAGGGTGAGTAGTACGTCTTGTGATCAGTAACCAGATCTTCTGTGGAGCTCCCCTTTAATGTACCCTGTCCTGTTTGACACCTTACGTTAAAAGTTTTTGTCCAGAGAGGACTTGTTGCTGACGGAATGGGACAGCTGCCTCGTGTGGACCTTGCTTTGTGGATAACCAGAAGTCTGGATTTATTATTTTCTGATGTTGAAATAACATTACTGTGCACGTTGCTGGATTAGGCCTCCGGCAGCGAGCCGGTTGGAGGCAAGTTTTTGCAATAAACTGCTCTTTGTTGTGGTGAGTGACTTTCAGGGAGCAGTTGGAAAGTTTTTTTTTTGCTGTATTTATGATAAAGCACTGCGGCATTCCCTAAAATCTATTAAATCAGCCTAGTAAAGCTAACTTAATCTCAGTGTATGTAAAGACGCTTTGTGATCCAGTTAGCTGAGTATTGTGTAACTATTCAAAGCTTCCTAAACTGTACAGTACAACATACGTCACACATGTCTAAATTAGGCTTTCTGGACGGTAAGATTTGGTGTGTATGATTTATTTACTTTATACTTTTGCACCCTGTCATGGAATATGTGAACGCTGCAGCTTGGTCCCTGCTGCTGTTGGGGTGAGTGTCTCAGTGTCTGGCATGGTTGCAGCATGTCACTGCCTGGGAAAAACACCTACTGTACTAACTGACTGAAACAAACCCGTTCTTTTCCTGCCGCTACTCAGCTGCATTGCCGTGTGAAATCTTGAAATGGTCAGTCTAAAATTGACACATCTCAAGGGACTTTTTTCTATGAATAGAAGAATACGTGTTGTCTCCTGGTTTCTGGTTATCTAGGCCATTTGTCAAGCCTAGCTGCAAATAGAGCTGCTGATTAGCTGTGGGCCTTTTAAGAAGGCCAGCTCTCTGATGGGTCTATTTTGCCATAATTAATTATCATCATGACACTGACATGCCCGTGGCCACAGCTTTGTGCTGTGGCTGAGGAAGGGCCTGAGTGTGTAGACTGTCTCATGGTTAAAGTATTACAGTGAGAGGGCATAGAGGAAGAGGTCGGCCAAAAGGGACATAATAAATCTCACCATTAGTTTAATCATAATCCCTCTGCAAAAATCAGGAGATTGTCTTTTAGGATGCATTTAGCTGAGCCTGCCCAGGTCAGGGTATGGCACTGGCTCTGTAGGTAGACAGGGCTGCCTGGGAAGGATGTGACATTAATAGAAAGTGTCTGTCTAAAAGGTGATGAAGTCTGTCTGAATGTCTTGGCTTTAGTCCAGAGGTTGGCACTACTTGCTGCCTCAGCGGGAGTCAAACCGGTGCTGATCCGCACTCCTGGTTAATTGCAGACTCATGAATATTTGAGGTCCCTTAAGGAAGCCCAGACAGGCCTATCCTTGTACCTGGATATCAACATCTGAGGTTTATTGGTCAAGGAAGCTAAAGAATTCAGCCTCTCCCTTTCCTATGGTAAGTGTAGGCCTGCAAGGCAGCTCTTGAGGGCAGCCAAGTTTGCCTCTGTGTGTGTAAGTAAGACACTTGTTCTTCTGTGCAGTGTACTGGGTAAAGTGGTCAAAAGCTGGCAGGCCATCAGTACACCAGGCCAGGCATTGCCAGCTGCTCTTGCAGTAAAAGAATGAATAGACCTTTTGTTCCTTCTTATCAGAAAACAGAACAAAAACACTTGTTTAGAAACTATGCAAGATTGTTCACACTAGATTGTCCCATTAGCTCCTCTATTCACATACTAACATTCGGGTTTCCATAGATAACCCTTAATAGAGAAAAAAAAGCTTTTGCATGTTTATAAGCCTGCAGGCCTCCCCCGGCTCAGTGATCCTCCCTCGTGCTCGGCATCAGCCCTCTGGTCTTGCAGTCTCAGCTCCCCTCCCTGGTCCCACTCAAAGGGCCCACTGTGCTGCTGGCTGGCAGGCCAAGTGTTTATGGAATGTCTCAGCTGCTTGTGGGTGTGGGGGGAAACAGCTAATGAAATGTTAAGTGTAGTATGAGTTCACCTCTCTCACTACAGACTGACCCGTGGAGCATGTTGTGTCACTGGTCAGTTTGATTTTTATACTCCAGTATGGGATCCTACATTTCCCATAATGCACAGTAGTGTCTCTTAATTTGACCCTCTCTGCCAGGCAAACTCCTAAGCCCCCAAATTGTAATGCAAACGTTCTATTATAAACTTGCAGTCTCCAAGCCCATGCTGAGATAGCCTTGATGACATCACTATGATATCATTAGGGGTTATTTTCTTGACTCGACAAAGCTCCCCCAGAGCGACATTATATAGCCTGAAAAAAAAACTTTTGTAATACATGGTTTCTGTTATACATTCATATTGTCCAAGCCCAGATAACCCTGATGACATCATTAGGGTGTTTCTCTGGGATTTAATGAAGCTTCCCCAGAGCCATGGAAGACATGAGCAAAATAACTGTTTTCACAGCCGCATCATTTTAATTATTAATTTAATTATCATTTTAGCGAAACAAAGCAAATGATTTTTGAATCTCTGATCATTTGATTCATTCTACACCCAGCCTACACACTGTTAGCTTTAACCAACTTCTTAAGTGCAAACATGTGCTGTAATACCTGTGTTGCTAGGCAGAGTATGTCTGAGCCAATCACATTAAAGCACATCAGGTGAGGTTTGTTCACTAATATTTAATTCTATTCAGACATGCATATTAATATTTGATCATACCTGGAGGTCACTGTGATTTTTCATGTGGCTGATTAAATTTCTTAAGTGCGTTCATCATGAGGCTATGTATATGCCTAAAAATGGCCGGGCTCAAGTACAAATTATGGAAATGAGAGTAATTCCCTATTAAATAACAAAATAGGACTATATAGCTACTGTACCTCATTAGACATGCTTGTATTCCCTTCTGCTTTTAAGCTAATCTGTGTATAGCCAATGCATGCGTGTGCACCATTGTCTATGTTTATTTTCACAGACTGGACCAATTATTGGGCTTTGATTCTCTCTTTTATTTAGCACATTACAAGCAGTAGTCTGACCACCCTGAGCTATTTCAACACACGCTGATTAGTAGGTGTGCTGGGCTGGGCGGCCCAGTTCTGACCTACACTGCTCAACGACTGGCACTAATTTTAGGCTGCCTTACAACAGATCAGAGGCCAGTGCTGGTGGGCCTCACTGCCTTCGCCGGCCCTGTGGTTTAATGGGCCTCCCAATCCAGTAGACACTTCAGATAGCCCAGGATGGGAATGTGTTGGCTAACATTTTTTTTTTGCCAAAACACACTGCATTTGCCACAACAGATGCCCCAGTTACAGTACAAGGTTAAAGGGATACTTTTCCAATTTTACACGTCAATTTATTACTCACAGGGAGTACTATACAGCCTGTTAATACAGTTGTTTAATGTCTTTTGTGGCTCTGGAGGAGCTTTGTCAAGTCTGAGAAAATTACTCATGTGGCATGTGAGTGATCATGGCTCTAGGGGAATGGTAATGTCAGTCTTCTGGTAGATTGGACTGTCCATCTCTTTGTTCCAGACTGAACTATCTCAACAACTATTGCATGTATTGCCATGAAAACTTGCACAGACATTCATGGTCCCCAGAGAATGAATCCTACTGAAGTTGGTAAACCCCTGACTTGTCTTCTGGCGCAACACCAAGGTTTTGAGTGAGATGTCTCGACAACTGTTGGATGGATTGTCATGACATTTGGCACACACATTCACAAACCCCTCAGGATGAACTGCAATAACTCTGGTGATCCCATGTATTTTCATCGCTATCATCAGGCCAAAATGTTTATTTGTCCAAGACTTTGGTTTATGATCAAATACTAAGCCTAAGCTGTTTGTACTGCAGAATTGAAACAGATAAATCCGTACACCAAATAGCTCCCACTGGAAGGATTTATTAAGCTAGCTTCCTCAGACTTCTCATACAGAGAGTCGCCATCTTAAGTGCCAATTAGCAAATGTTAGCATGCTAACACACTGAACTGAGACGGTGAACATGGTTAACATACCTCCTAAACATCAGCATGTTAGCAGCGTCATTGTGAACATGTTAGCATAGTGACGTCAGCATTTAGCTGAAAGCACACTGAGCCACTAACATGGCTGTAGATTCTTAGTCTTGTTAACAGAAAGCCTGCATTAGAAACAGGGGGCGTGGAGTTTGAAAGACATGGACGTTACTTAGTCAGGGAGATAAAAAACGTTTTGGAGTTGCATTTTGGTAAATGTAGGATTGAGTATCTTAACCCATACTAGGGCCTACTACAGCCTCTGCTGCATCCATTTTTTTTATCTGTCTCTGGCAACTCAATCAGTTTTTTGTAAGTGCAACATTTTGTGGATGCCTCATTAACATAATGGCTCAGAATCAGAAATATACATTTAAAGAAATCATGTGGCAATGACAGGATTTGAGTGCCAACACGCAGATCAGTGACAGACAGTAGTGCTGGATTCAAGTAGAATCTTTGTAGTCACCAAAGAGTCATTGTAAAGTGCAATATAGATAAATCTGTCAAGATATTTCCACTTGTCATGAAGTGAGGAAAACTCCAGTGTCTGAAAAGCCATCACCCTTCAACCTGTTCCCCTCTATTTACTCTCGCTGCCACTGCTGTTTCCCCAGTGACCACACAGTGCGGAGGAGCATCCATTTGCTGGAGCCATAAAGTGGTGCTAAGCTTTTAACACCATCTCACATTGGCATCTTCTGCTACTTTTTTCCAAAGGTGCAACTTTTCTCTCCAGATCTATACGACCATTAGAGGGGCGACAGAAAGGCTGTCCACATTGTACTTTTTTTTGCTCTGGGGTAAATTATAGATGCTTAAATCTCAAGTCCAGCCGTTTCTGAGCAGGATCGATGAACACATTTGCTATGTGGTGTTGATTTTTGGGAACTTGCAATCTAAATTCGGTCCATCAGCTGACTGATCTTCGTGTAGATGGTCAATATGTTCACAGTAGGGAGCAATAATTGGGCTCTGATTCTCTCTCTTTGTCAGAGCAATACGAGCAGGAGTCTGTCCCCCTTGAGCTATTTAAACACATTGATCAGTGATCAGTCAGTGCACCAGGCTGGGCGGGACTGTGCATTTTCCCAGTGGAGAAATGGAGAATTATGGATGGTACTATTCTAGTTCCAGCTCTTTCTGGGATGAATCAATAGATATATTTGCTCTTTTATTTGTATCTTTGGGAATTGCTGTCTGAATTCTTCCCATCAGTCGAATAAAACTGATATTTTATCGGTGGTACTTTTAACTGATGATTTAAATAAATTTAATTCTAAAGCCTCCAAAGTTTCTCTGATTGTGACTTCCCACTTTTGACTATTTCCAGAACCAATAGCAAACTCATCCTTTCTCATATTTAAATGTCCTGCTGTGAAGTGGAAATGCAGTGCTTTTGTGTCCATGTCATTTTGACACCAAACAGGAGTTTTCATATATTCACATAAAAAGAGTGCCAAGGGAAAGTTCCTTTCTTCTTTTGATACTGTGTGTTAGCCACGTAATGAAATAAGACCACATGATTATTTCTGTGATAGGGAATGTGATGCTGTGACACAGTCTCAGCTGCACATCTGTCACTCCTTCCCTGCCTGTTTATCGCAGTTCATCTCTATGGATTAGGATTAGGGCTTTGAATGTGTCTTTGCTTTGTCATCAATGGGACATCCAGCATGTACCCTGTATTAAACTGCTGTGATTGCCTTCTGAACATGGCTCTTGTTTGCATGCTTGAGGAAGGGAAAGTGAAGTGAAGGGAAATTATTCACCACAAGGGGACTGGAGAGTTAGGAACCAGTTGTTTGGCCAAGTCCTTATATATCCTTGAGTTCTATTTTTAGTTGGAATGCTCAGCGTGGTGGTGTGGGAAAGCAGAAATACTGTGCGTTGTGTATTAAAAGGTGATTTCAATGAAAATCTTGCTTTTTGTTTGATGATTTGCAGTAATCTGACTAATCTATAAGTTCAAATATAAATTCAAATCAAATTCTTCAAAATCAGCATCTCTCTGAACAACGGGAGCCGTTGATAAGAGAGATGCTGATTTTGAAGAGCTCACAAATGCAGCTGGTGGACTCAGCAATCTTATGTAATGTCATTAGAATGTATTTATTACAGCTCTATTGCACAAATGAAACCATTTTAAGCTGCAGCAAGTTGGGTAGGGACAGGGAGGACATACTGTAGAACTGCCAGGATTGCTTTGCCAATCTCAATCCTACTTTGTAACATCTTGTATTACAGATTGTATTCAGTTACTGCAGATTAGAAACAAAAAACAAACATTGTTTCTTCACTGTGATCTCTGATGTGTAGCTTTCATTATCAACACTGTGTTACGCAGCATTATTTTCTCTTAGACTGACTGAAAAATTTAGAGCTAATCAAGGACTGACTCTGTAATAGAGCCAGATACATCAACTGGGCTAATAATATTGACTGAATTTAGTTTATCAAACATATATTTGTATTAGCATATGTGTTGGTCACTTAGTAATTGGACATTGGGGTACAGATCAATCAATCAAAATATATTTATAGACCACTTTAAACACCCAAATTGGACACAAAGTGCCGTACAGAAAAATAAATAAGAGACACTAAATACATAGCTCACATGATGCATAAAATACAAGTAAAAACAAGAAAATCAATACAATCAAAAAAATGTCAACTTCAGGTTTCAAAGGCCACGGAAGAGAGGTGGGTTTTAAGAAGAGACCTAAAAACAGACAGTGAAGATGCCTGTCTAATGGGCAGAGGTAGATCATTCCACAGTTTCGGAGCTGCTACAACAAAAGCACGGTCCCCTTTGAGCATATGCTTTGTTTTGGGCACACTTAGGAGCAGTTGATAGGTTGACCTGAGAGAACAGGTGGGTCTATAGGGGTGTAGCAGCTCAGAGATATAGGGAGGGGCAAGACCATTTAGGCATTTAAAAGCAAGTAAAATTATCTTAAAGTGGATCCTATAATGTACAGGCAGCCAGTGGAGTGAGGCTAAAATGGTGGAAATGTGCTCATGTTTACGTGTTCCAGTTAAAAGACTCGATGCTGTCTCAAAGTGCTGCCTCGAAAGAATTGGCTTTATTTTGGCCAGTTGCTTCAATTGAAAAAAGCTTGTTTTTAACGACTGTCCTTATCTGTCTGTCGAGCTAAAGGTCGATTTTAACCCAAAGGTTAGTGATCGTTGGCTTGATATGGTGATTCAAGGAACCCAGATCGAGATGGGGGTCCAAGTGGTGCCACCAACAAACATCACTTCTGTCTTACTTTCATTAAGAAGTTCAGAGCCATCCAGGCCTTTATGTCGTCAAGTTTCTTAAGTAATGGTCTGTCAGTTTCATTCTCTTTAAGAGGCACATAAATCTGACATACCATGCTTCCTAAATATGGAACCAAGCGGGAGAAAATAAAGAGAGAAGACAAGAGGGCCTAAAATTGAGCCCTGTTGGACCATGAGGACACAGAATCACCATAGCTGACACAGAAAGTTCTACCTTCCAAATAGGACCTGAACCATTTGAGTGCTATGCCCTTGATGCCCACCCACCACTGCAAACGATAGATCAGGATTTCATGGTCCACTGTGTCAAATGCAGCAGTCAGATCAAGAAGCACAAGAATAACACAATCCCCGGAGTCAGTAGCTAAAAGGATATTATTAAAAACTTTTAAAAGAGCTGATTTGGTGCTATGGAGGGTTTTAAAACCAGATTGGAAAACTTCACGAACATTGTGCTCTTCCAAGAAGGCCATTGCATTGACTGCAAACTCTCATTTCAAGGATTTTTGACTAAGATGTGCCAATTATATGATAGTATATAATAATATAATTAATTTAAAGTGGCTTGTTATTCTCTACTAGAATTACATACCTGGCATTTTAGAAAAGGCTTTGAAGCAATCTTTAGACCATGACATTGGTACATCAAATTTAGGGAAAATCTAATTTAACAGTTAAATAAAATTGGAATTTTAGTATATTTTTTTAACAAAATTAAATTTCAACAGAGTTTAGTTGATGATAAGTCAAATCAGTCTTTTAGGTTTTTACTCATGACCTTTGTATAATGCTGGCTGCGTTCCTGTCTGCTGACATAAATAATGGCTTTTCTGTAGCTTGTATATGACAGACAGAAACAGTTATTGAAAAATAGTTCAATAAGTATAGATGAATTAGTCAGCGATGACGGGTAATTTTAAATATCAAAAATTAAATGAATGTCCCCACAATACGGATGACTTAATTTTTATATTTCAGTATAGTTTAGTAGATCTTAAAATTTAGTTTTTTATAGTTATTAATACAAATGTCCAGATCATTACATATCTTTGTTAGAACTCTTTAATAACCGAATGTAATGGATCTTTATAAACATTTGTTTGTTATGTGTTTATGTTATAGCCTATAGGAATATAGGCTTATGTCCGTCCTTTTGAAATCTGAAATATCTATCAGTATTAGCCGTAACAAACTGTATACTTGTGCATGTACAACTATGCAGGGGTGTCTTTTGCAGGTATGTTGAGGTTTTAACTGTTTAACAATCAGGACTAACGGGTTAGAGGAAAAATGTAGCAAGAAGAACTGGGTCTAAAATCTACTTGTACTTTGAGTTACAGTGTTTCATTGGAAATGGTAAAAATCTGTTTGCATAGATGTCTTAAAGTGTGGGGGCTCTGTTAAGTCTTTCATTGAAAAAAGGTATCTCAAAGTTAGTGGGAATGTAAATATGGATGCCATGACCACAGATGAACGTGTGTGTAAGGAGTGGGAGCTGTTTGTGAAAAGATGACCTTGTGCAGAAAGCCTGTTTCCTCTCAGAAGCAGATGAATTGCTGAATTTTCCGGACAGACCTGCCTGGACACTTCCTCAGAAGCTTGTGATTGGTGCTCACTGAGGATCTATTGTCATAGTCCACTTTCTCACACTTACCACAGCCCAAGCCATGTGTATTTTAAAATGTTCCTATAAAAGACACAAATAGCTCAGTAAACTAAGGCTTTAGAACACCTCTTTTTAAATCCAACTCTTTACTTATGCTTTTATGTAGTATTTTTCCAGGGTCTGACTGTTTCTTTTTCCTGGAAGGAGATAGTTTGTGGCTCAGAGACTGCTGCCTGAGAGAGGATGTGTTATTCAGTCAGTGCCGGGGCTGATGTATAATCTCACTGGAACACAGAGTGGCCTTTCACACGGACTTCCCCTGTGCTCTGAAGCTGTTTGGCCTGTAGTAGTCTCTTGCCAAAGCAGTCAATACAGCTCTCTGCCTCTCTGCTGTGCCCAGTGTGTTTGTTTGAGTCCTTTGTCACGGCCTCTGTGGATGTCATCCTGTCAGTACGCCTGGCCTCTCCAGGGTGACTCGGCTTTATCCTCCCCCAGCTTCCGGAATCCCGTCTTCCTGTTTTCAAGCTGTGGTGAACCAGTTTTGTAGCCTCTTCTTAACATAACTTACTCCACATTGCTAGACATGTCTTGCCTTTCTTTTTATAAATGCTGTTCGAGATGAGATCGTCATTCTGCAAGCTAGCTGCCACATCCTTGACGATGATAATGATGATAGTAATGATGATGGTGAGTCAGGGGTGGCTGACGGTAATTACAAGATACAGAGCCTTTGGATCCTTATATTCATGATGTCCTAAAGTCTGAAATCACAGGGATGACAAACACAAGTTATATTTCTAACTTGTTACACTTGGCACACGCTCGCTGTAAGCATAGTGTAAAACATGTGGGTCTCTAGTCCCAAGCTGAACATTTTTTTCTGCCCATTTCACGTATTTTCTGGAAGAACTGTGCTGCTTCCCAAGTTTTGAGTCCTGTTTAATTAGTATATTCATAAAGTATACTCAGCTGAAGGAGACACACTGTACAACAAGGCTGGCATCAGCAGAACACGTGTGTGCCCATGCAGTTTCCCAGGCTTATCCACTAGCCTGGCATGAGCCCTCGGTGGCTGGCACAGGCTGTGTGGTAGATTTGTGTAGGTCACAGGTTTATGAAGGTATAAACAAAGAGGATTTGATATAAAGACAGCATGCTGCTTAGTGGTTATTGTCAATTGGCTGTTCTGAAGTGTCAGACATGTATGTCCCTTTTCAGTCTGAGAAGAACATTTTTTATTTTTTTTACATTTTTTACATTTATTTTTATGCTTAATGTACAGGTGGTGGACAAAATAATACCAACAACTTACTTACGTACAATATAATGCAATTCAGTCATAGCGAGATTAACATGCTTGCTGACCCTGGGGCAAGAATTAGCTTTATTTTAGTTGTTTGGCTGTTTATAGGCAGTGGAGAAAGCAAGCTGTAAACACAACTTTTGACATATTATCACCTTATAATAATTATATCCACCAGACATAGAACAAATTAGCATATATTTGGAGTCGTGTTTGTGTCCACTGGATAAACACAAGCCCAATATTCACCTTTTAGCTCTGTTTTTGGTCTCCACCCACTCCTGAGGGAGATAGCTGGCTCTTTAGCTGTACGCGCTTCACTATGTGCACCAGCTAGTTGCTAACTTTGTCTGTCTGCCGTCTGTCAGATCGTGTACACTGGTATTATGTGAGCTTTTTCACTAAAAACAGATGCCTGCTGTGACTGGAAACTAGATTGATTAGAGTAGTGAGGCTGAACTAAAACACTAAAGTTGGGGGGCATGAAATCAAAACAATGAGCTGGAAGACGTTAAAATGCTTCGTAGAACTAAAGGGGACCTGCGGGGTTGGTTAACCATAAAACAAAAAAATTGTCCATTAAAAGTTCAACTTTTGCTGCATTGGGCTGTGATTACCTACCTGCTGCTTCTGCTGCGCCATTATTTTATGTTATTGTCTCCTTCTTTAAATCCCGCCTTCTAGTCAGATGAACTTTGACCTACACCGAGAACCGCGCTCACTCCACACCACTCATTCCCTCGCTCACGCCATGCCCCCTGAGCTACAGCCCGCAGCCCCAGTGTGTTGACCGCTCTGTTTTAGCTATGGAGTGATGCATCTTACCTCTACAAGATCTTTGTTGGGAGTTGCACATGTGCAGTTCCTAGTTAAGGACTACTAGCCAATCAGAAGCAGAGTAGGGCGGGTCTTGAGAAGCCGGTAAACACGGCTTCGGTTCAGCTGTATATATTCCACTTACCAGCTATGCAACATTGACTGGAGCAAGAGTTTCAGAGAGGACTTTATCTATCCATAAAGTTATAACTGAGCTCTGTCTCCACATCACAGTAACAACTTTATGTCCATTGCTGCCTGGAGGTTAGCTAGTGTTTGGAAGGGAGAGGAGAGACAGCAGGCGGACCTCTTGTCACTATGTGCTGCAGCTCAGTGTGTTTTTCCACCAGTGTATTTGAGGGCGTGTTGGACTAGCCACTAGGCGAGCATTATGACGCGCATTTTGCTGTGACGTCACAGCAAAGTGGTAGAAAAGCCTGGCCTACAAACGAGCTGTTTTCAGGCAGTTCAGAGGAGGGAAAAAAACAAAAAGCATAATATAACCTCTTAAATAATCTACACAGTGGTAGCATGTATTACATGCTTCTTCAATTGGATCTTGTTTTATTTTACAGGAGGTTTCTGTCTTCCTAGGCTTAAAATGATAACATATACTGGATCCATGCTCTGGCATCTTAACAACTTCCTCAGTTTTTACCTAGCTTTGTTAGCCCCGCCCCCTTTAATCTCCGTTGACCCAGTATTAGAATACCAACGGAAAATGATGTTTCAGTTTGCTGCATTCTCTGTGTTTACTACATGCCTTAACAGTTTAATGACACCATGTGACTACTGTCCTTTGTTTCTCACAGAGGCTCCCTATAATGAAACCCCTCCGTCATATGGCTATGACCTGGAGCACTCAGAAGATCACCAGCCACGCCACCACCCTCTATCCTTCACTGGATCTCCGTCGTCCTCACCACGACTCCACTCTAAGAGCCGGAGCAGCCGAGACACCCAGTCCTCCTGCTCTCTGGAGTCCACGTTGTCGGTAATGTTACTGGGTCAACTCCCACCAACATGTCTAACACGTTAACTGTGTCTCTCAGCTGGCAGTGCTGCTGCTGTTGCTGCTTTCTCCTCCTCCTTCCTCTGGCTGTCTGCTGTTGTTCTCTGGCCCTACTGCATTGTCCTTCACTGTCCTCTCTCCACGCACCATCCAACACTTTTAGCAACTGTGGCTTCTCATTCTGTGATGAAAAGTTGCTATTACAGTGCCTGGCATTGCTTTTTCTACTGTCTGTGTGTTGGTGTAAAATCAACCCCAACATTCTTCCTCAACTTATAAAACAAAGGCAGATCATTTGTTAGTTTCTTATAAACCTTGTTGTTCCTGTTGCAAAGATGATATTGCTTCTTGTTATTCCACTCCTGTGTGGTGGTGCTGCATGTGCATACAAGTGAAAAATATACAGGAGACACTCTCATATTCTGTTTTTTGTTGGTTTACACAGCTTCCCCTTCATGTATTGTGCTATTAAACAAACCACTAGATCTCCTGCAAAATCTGACCAGAGTCCAGCAATGTCACATGTCATGTACTGGCTGCCAGTTTTATCAGCAGTTGTTCAGATTATTTAGTAACTACACTATTCTTTCAAAATTAATTTTGTAATGCTAGTCCAAGTGTATCGATTTCACAAAAATAATATATCCCCTTCATTTAGTATATTTATATACTAATATTTGCTTCTATTTTAAAGAGGCTCACATGTGACTAGATGTTGAATCATCATCCTGGTCAAGCACATTAGGTGCAAAGCAGAGCAAATAATTAAAATGGAGTATTTAAAGGAGTAAACGGACACTCCGGTGATTTAGTATTACATTTCTGCAAAGTTTGGAAACTTGCGAGAGACAGATTGAAAAAAAGAATGGTCAAAGTCAAAGCCACAGAGAACTGATATTTTTACTTTTAGTTCCTAGGAAGGGGAAAGCTTCAAAAACACAGGATCCTACGTTTCCCATAATGCATCTTGATATCATCTGTCGCGAGATCCTGCCTGCATGATAAATGCCTACAGCTTTCCAACTCTCTGCCATTATTTTGTAACACAGGCTCTCTGTAACAACTTTGTAGCCTCTATCCCCAATCTGCAACACAAGACATCATCAGGGTTATTTTGTCAGTCTTTGGAAAGCTCCTCCGGCGCCACAGAAGGCATTTTACAACTGTTTTAACAGGCTGAGAAGCACTGTCTGTGTCGAGTAAACTGAACATCATGTGTAAAATCAGTGGAGTACCCTTTAGAAAACTACAGAAGAAGTGCCCTTCAGCCAGTCAGCTGAGGAATCCAGAAGCCAACAATGACATACACAGAGTTGACCATACAGCTCCCAGATGGGAGTGCTTTTCAGTATGAAGCAGGGCATTTCTGAAAAACACCATACATGCTTAGCAAACGCACTGTGGGCGAACAGATGTTAAAAAGAGAACCAGCTCCCCTCCCCCTCTGCTCTGTTCCTGTCCATGCTATGGTATTCCTATCCTGTGATGTTACACTTGGTGATCTTCAATGCTTAAATCATTCGTTGGGGGGGGGGGCTCTCTTAGCATACAGTAAAAAAAATCTAGCTAATATAATTGCAGAGCTTGAAACAGCACTTCTCAATGCTCCAATGAGTTTCTGACTGACATTTTAGTCTGCACCAGGATGAGTGATAATGACTGATGACCTGTTTGGAATAACAACTCCTGGACTAAAACACATTTGTCTTCCTTAAGATGCTAGGAGTCTCGGGTGCAGGCCTCTTGGAATGCAAAACTCCTACAGAGTTTAATCAAATCTGGTCTGTCCCTAATCCCACAACAACAGTATGTGCTGGCGGGGGCTAGCAGAGGTGTCTTGGTGGTTTATTAAATGTGAATGAATGTAATTCCTTCATTGTTTTCTCTCTCCACCATGTTTGTATCAGGTGGAGCTGGACCAGGAGAAGGGGCTGGAGATGAGAAAGTGGGTCCTTTCAGGAATCCTGGCCAGTGAGGAGACCTACCTTAGCCACCTGGAGGCCCTACTGATAGTATGTGTAACACACACAAAATAATTTCCTGAGTTGGGTGCAATTCTCTAGACAAAAAGCTATGATTAAAATTAGTTTACAAAAAAATGCTAGCTTCAGCTAGCATCTTATGTATTTTTCTGTTCTGTATGTACTTTTCTTAAAGGTTTTGTGTTGTATTTCCTTTTAAAGCAATACTTTAACTTCTGCAAGAAAAGATAACACATTTTTCCACTTACATATGAAAAGTTGAAATCCTAAGGAACACATCACACAATTTATTCCATTCGGAGGGTTTGCTACCTTAGCATTACTTTCGCTTAAATGACCAGTAGCTTATGGTGGCTAATGTTAGCTAACTTGAATCTTTTGAAATAAGAAATAACACAGTCTTCCTCTTGCAAATGAAAGCTTAATTCATAACTTAAGTGATAAAACACACGCTGACAGAGTCTGAAGGGGTAACTTATGTTAGCTAATGTTACTATATACTATATTTTAACATTCACCATTTTATTAATTTCTGCTTGTGATCACAGTGGCCGCTGCTCCTAGAGAGTTAAGCCTGGCTTTCACTTGTTACACGCACACACAAATATAATAAATATTACAAAATAATCTTCTTAAGGGGTGAGACCATTGTACTTGTTTTTAAGGAAGTTTAGCTTGTTTCAGCAGTGTCTTTTGCCCCTTGTTGTGTTTGTGGCAATAGAATTTAAACTGTGCTATTATTTCATCTCACTGGCACATGTTTTCTGTTGAAGATAAGCCTGAATTACTTATTGGTTATTTTTTCATACAGTACATTCAGTAACTGTTCATATGGACTGTGATCATTTATCCAGCCCATGAAGCCTCTGAGGGCCGCAGCCACAACTTCCCAACCGATGCTGAGCATCCAGCAAATAGAGACCATCTTCTTCAAAGTTCCAGAGCTTCATGAGATCCACAAGGACTTCTATGATGCTCTTCTGCCCCGAGTCCAGGACTGGGGCCACCAGCAGTGTGTGGGGGACCTCTTCCAGAAACTGGTATGGTGATGATATTTTTGTTGCTTCAGTAAGACAACCAAGGAAACAAAAATGTTCAAGACGAGTATGTGAAGTGTTTTGTTGACGTTATCTCTGCTGTCATGAATAAGTGTGTTAACACAAGTACACCAGGTAATCCATTAATGTTCCATGTGTTTAAATCACATTAACACAAATTTTATCAACCATACCTCAGGAAACTCTAGATTTTTTATGGTTAATATTTAAAGACATAATTTTAGAGGATAACATGTCATGACAATGTTTCAGAGCAACAAAAACCTGTTTCTCCACTAATGACATCTTGAACGCAGCAGAACGTCATCAGCCAATAGAATAAACAAGGAAATCTGAGAGCAGTGGAAGTATCTGATGAGCTTAACTGAGTGAAATATTGCGATCATTTTAACTTTGAACACATGTGTTTTTACAGTTTGGGTGTTAATTTATTACACATAGTTGTGTACAGTATGGCAATCCCTTCAGCTGATTTAAACCCTTCTTTGGATAAAAAGACCAAGCATTAAATAACATGAAACCTCACAGCATTAAATTGTATGTTGGTTTCTGATCAAACAGACCACCATTCGTCAAGTCAGTAACTTTCAGAAACTAATTATAGCACTCCTTAAATGTCATGCCTTGATCATTAATGATAGATAAAAGAGGGGAGACTTTCAGGGGAAAAGGTGGGAGGCTGTTTGTAATGCTCAGTGGATATTGCAGTGCACATGTGAGTAGACTGCCTGGAGTCATCTCCCGGCCAGATAAAAGGCTCACTTCACCACATTACAGGCAATAAAGGAGAACAAAACGCTATAGGAGGTCGCTGAATAAGAGCTACCTCAGTGTTTGCTGTTGGATGAAAAACACACACATACATACATGGATTTATATCTAGACATGTGAGAAAATACTGAGTTGTATCAGTTTCCCCTGTAATACTGTTATGCCAACTCAAGCCTGAGCATAGAATACGGTGACACTGCAAAGCACGCAGTGGAAATCACAGACAACATCGAGTAAGTAACATCTATCTTCTGTGTTACAGAGTAGATCTAATCTGTACTCTCCTTGTGCGCTGTAGGCCAGCCAGCTCGGAGTGTACCGGGCCTTTGTGGATAACTATAAGGTTGCTGTGGAGACGGCAGACAAGTGCTGCCAGGCAAATGCTCAGTTTGCAGAGATATCTGAGGTATGTAATCACGCTATGCACAGCAGGACAGGTTTTTGATGTTGTACAGCTGTCCCGGACAAGTGATGACAGGGCGGTTTTCAGCAGTCCTCACTGTGTGTAGAGCCACGCAGCTCTTTACAGTGGTGCTGATTGTTTTAATTGCGCTGTGGGGCAGTTGCGATTTAATGGGCGTATTTTTTCTCACTATTCCCTCCGGTGTTATCTTCCTGCCAGAATCTCAAGGTCAAAAGCACAAAGGACTGCAAAGACCAGTCGGCCAAAAATTCACTGGAAAGTGAGTACTGAGTGAAATGAATGGCCAGCCTCCACATTAATCAATATTGCTATAAGTAGTTGAGCTGTGACTCGGCCTGTTGAGCTGATTCTTCCTCCTCCACAGCTCTTCTCTACAAACCCGTGGACAGAGTGACTCGCAGCACACTCGTTCTGCATGTAAGTCATTCTGCATCTAACACAAATCCGTAGCAACGTCTTGTCTGCATAAAGAGAGTTTGGATGATTGAATTTGTCAATCGTTTCTTATTCTAGGACCTCCTGAAGCACACGCCCTCCAGCCACCCGGACTATCCGTTGTTACAGGACGCCCTGCGCATCTCTCAGAACTTCCTGTCCAGTATTAATGAAGAAATCACCCCACGTAGACAGTCCATGACCGTTAAGAAGGGAGAGGTCAGTGTGGAAAGCTGAGTCACTGCATCGGCTCAGGGTTATACTAATGACTTTGTGACTAAACACTTTTTTCAAACAAGTGTGCTCAGGCCCGCTGAAATCCAATTGCAAATAAAATGTGGTTTTGGTAGATAAATCAACAAGTGTCAGCTTCTTTAAGTGAGACAAAAACGTGACTGACTCTGGCTTTGCTGTTTATTCACCAAAATACATTCTGTCAATTCTGTTTTCCTGAATGAAGGCCAGGTTGTTGTTGTTATTGTTGTTAATATTCAGCAACGGTCTGGTTGGAAGAGAAATACAGATGAAGAATAGTTACAGCTTTTTCCCTTTGTGGAGCACATTTTCATTTTGCCAAGGACAAGTTCTGTGGTTTTTATGGTGTGGTGACACAGCGATGAGGCCTGGCACCCATTTTTGATGGTCTTCCATCTCTATAGCGTCTAGGAGCACTGAGGAGAATTGAGCTTGTTTTGTATGCAATATTAGTAGCACTAAAGTATCTTTCGAAATGACTGAAAACGCAAAACTTAACAAGAGCGGTGCTTTGAGCTAAATTGTAATATCACAATGAGAATGCTAACATGCTGATGTTAGCAGGTTTGATAATGATGAAGGAAAGCTGAGGCTGATGTGAACGCCACTGGTAAATACATAAATTTCACCTGATGATGGCATTAGATGCAAAGTAAAAGGATGACCAAAGTTATGACAGATGCTCCTGAGGAGAATGTATGTGAAAAATTGCATATCAATCCATCCAATAGTTGTTAGATATGTCAGTCTGAACCAAAGAGGTGGATCGACTGACAGCCTGACATTGTCATGCATGGGTAAAACCTAAAGGGAATCGGGCTACTGTGTTGCTAAAGTTCCTGATTGACAGAACACTTGATTATATGGACTTAACGTTTGTTAAATGAACATACTGTACAGTATTGTACAACACTTAACTTATTTGATTTTCTGACTTAAACAGCAGCATTGTGGAATTGAGGATTCTATGTGCCCCTGTACTTATCGTCATATCTTGACTGTTGACGGTAAAAAGCTCAGAGCACAAGGTGTCTGGAAGCTACAATAAACCCAGAGGGTGAGTCAGGTTGTTGCTGACTCATCTCAGCCTGTCTGCTTTAGTTGTGAAGGAAGTGAAGTGTAGAGGAAGCTCGTAACAAAGCAGTGCAAACACTGGAGGCAAGCGGTCTCTCTGTTGCAAACCAGGAAAACCTGTCAATTACCGCCGCGCTCACTCCCATCCTTCCCTGTCGCAGTGTCAACTCTGCTTCCCAGAAATGACCTGCAGCACTTCTAACCAGCCTTCTGCACTGGGTGTGTACTGACGTACCCGTGTTTCCTGACCCCTCGGCCCCCCCACACACCACACATCTCAGGGTTCTTATTCAGATGAACTGACTGAGAACTTCCTGTTTTTTCCTGGGAACAGGGTGGGATATTAAATCAAAGAAAGTTCTTGGGAACAGTCTTCTGTAAATTGTCTAGGAAGTCTGAAAAACCACAAGGAGATTGACAGATAAAAAGCCAGCACATGACAATCAGTTGAAAATACCAGTTGTTGTTGTTGTACACGATCAGCTCTCTACTAAATTTGCACCCAGTGTTGATGTTTTGCACCATGACTGCCTGTAATTACTATGACCATTTAAACCCATGAGTTTGGTTAGCTTCACCTCTTGTACATGCCTCACGGCTCAACGTCTCATTATAGTACATAAAAAAAACTGGAGCAGATTCCAGTGTCAGGAGGGTGTGAGCACTGTGCAGTTCCAGCTCTCTCGTTTTTCCATTGGATTATTGACTATTTGTGGTCACGTTTGTGTCACAAAACAATAAGCGGATGTCACCGTTTTTCGAAACCAGGACAATACTGAACTTGTTTGAGGACCTTGCCAAAACGCCTGCAACCAGCCAGCACTGGACTGGAGTATCCAGAGAACAGAATAGGAAAACCCTGCCACAGTAATTTCCTTGTTTTTGTTGAGCTGTGGTTGGTGTGGGATGGCAAAGTCTCACATGGGCAGTGTCACTGTAAACAGCCTCGGCCCAGAGGTCCAAAGGTAGAAAGGGAATTTAGATGCACGCTGCTGCAGGAAGAGCTCGTGCCATCACATCCACCAACCTCAGGCTGGTGGAGGATTAAAACAAGAAACATTACTAAGTCTTCACAATATGTACCATATACTAATTGTCAGACTATACTTTTTTAGCAGTTAGGATACAAAAATAACATACTTAAGAATTTTATACCAAGTGATACAATACCTGAGACATTGGTTGTCATTCAAACTTCAGTTTTCATATGTCAGTGTAATTTAAACTTTAAACTCAAACATGTTTTCTTAAAATTAATATACAAATTATTTGTTTTCAAATTCCTTTGTGCATTGCATTGAGAATAGTGTCCATCAACAGCTGCATTCGAGTATACTGAACTTTTCCAGTGTGAACACGCTACATACTCGCAACTTACTTAGAATCAGTATGCGGTATGGCACTGGGAAACAGCAGTCTAGCCTTTCTATTACACTGTACTTAGAGATGGCAGTGCTTTGATCAAAATGCTAATGTCAGGATGCTAACATGTTCACATGATAACATGCTGATGTTAAGCAGGTATAATGCTCACCATTATTTGAGAAAAGTTGCTAAACATACTGTGCAAATTGATCGATAACACAAAAATCTACAGCCAAGCTAGCGGCTCTGTTAGGTTGTACTTGGTGCACAATGGTGATCTGAACTAAATGCTTTGGTGAGGATGCTAACATGCTCACATTGACAATGTTAACCATCTTAGCGTAGCACAATATACAGTGATGGCAATGACATTAGTTTTGCAAGTAACTGGTCATAAACCAAAGT
The DNA here is from genome assembly GCF_014851395.1 of Micropterus salmoides. Lineage (NCBI taxonomy): Eukaryota > Metazoa > Chordata > Actinopteri > Centrarchiformes > Centrarchidae > Micropterus > Micropterus salmoides. Next base: position 6,652,278 of record NW_024044459.1, read on the forward strand.
CTTGGACAAATTAAGATGTTGACCTGATGATGGTGCAAGATGAAAAGTCATGGGATCACCAAAGCTCATCGTGAGGGACCAAATCGTTATGCCTCTACAGTTCAGAGATCATCAGTGCATCATTATATCTGCTGGTGGGTGAAAAAACATACTGCATACACTTACTGCCTTGGTTTGGTCACATCACAAATGATTTATTGTTATGTTATTTTGTTGACTTCTGCTATGAGGTTGGGTAGCATTCATCCAACTGCAACACCGCAGGCTGTACTATAAGTACAAGCATTGTTTGTGAACCCCAAATTAAACCATTTCAAGCTGAGTGTCTGTGTAAACCATAAAATTGATATTATCATCAGTTCTTAGTATAGCAGTTATTTGCTGTTGGTGTACCAACAGCACCTTAATTCTCACTCAAATTTAGAAGAAAATAAATAAAATAAGATTATTGAGGGTGCATTTAAGACAAATGAGTTATATTCTGTGTGTGTAATGATGTGATTTCTTGTTTCCCGTTGGCAGAACCGCCAGCTGCTGAGGGATCGCTTCATGGTGGAGCTGGTTGAAGGTTCCAGGAAACTTCGTCACGTCTTCCTCTTCACCGACCTGCTGCTCTGCACCAAGCTGAAGAAACAGGCTGCAGGGTGAGTTTGAGTGGGCGTCCAGTCCGAGGTTAGAGATGCAGGCTGTGACCCGGAAGATCCACAGTGAGATAAAGGTTATAATTGGGAAGTTTTAAACAATCATTATACACACAACTTGTCCTCCAACAGGAAAGGGCAACAGTATGACTGTAAGTGGTACATCCCACTGGCTGACCTGACCTTCCAGACCATCGAGGACTGTGAGTCCACCCCCATCCCTCTGGTCCAGGATGAGGAGATTGATGCCATGAAGATCAAAATCTCCCAGATCAAGAACGAGATCCAAAGAGAGAAGGTTAGGGTACACAGATTGTAAACGCACACCTCGCCAACACAGAATACAAGGAAAACCGTTCAACATACAGGTTATGATTTATTACTTTTATTAGTGAGGAAGGAACTGCCCTGTAGAAACAACAGAATAATGACAGCGAAGCCTGAAGACTAAAATGGGGAATTTACAGATTAGCACATGTGATTACAACAAATGTCTAGACATCATGTCCTGAATTATATTAACCCTGGTACTGATGATCTGTAGAGAACCACCAAAGGACCCAAGGTGATTGAGCGACTGAGGAAGAAGTTATCAGAACAAGAGTCTCTGCTGCTTCTCATGTCACCCAACATGGCGTTCAGAGTGGCCAACAGAAACGGCAAGGTGAGTCAGGGGATATTTAAACCTGCAAAAAAAGTCCACTGTGCTCAGGTAGATAGATGAAAGAAATCCTTTTGGAATATCTTGAACCATCAGTAAACACTTTGTAATTTACTTTCTGCTGCCCCCTGCTGTTGACAAGTGTGACATTACACCATGAGGGTGCGGAAAAATACAGTATATTTTCCCTTTATTTCTTCCAGGGCTTCACATTTCTCATCTCTTCGGACTATGAGCGTGCCGAGTGGAGAGAGATCATTCGCGAGCAGCAGAAGAAGTGTGAGTTTTCTTGGCACCTTCTGTTAAGATACTCAGTATTATCATAACCATTGTAATGGCATATTTGTGTGACTTGCATTTACCATTAACTGTGTCCTGCAGGTTTTAAAAGCTTCTCTCTGACCTCTCTGGAGCTGCAGATGCTCACTAACTCGTGCGTGAAACTCCAGACTGTTCACACGATCCCAATGACCATGAATAAGGAAGGTAAGGTTCAATTTGTGTTGTACTTTTTAGGATTTAATATGCATTTTAATATACCGGCAGTTTTGTATTTTACCTTAACCCTCATAATCTGAACGCTACCCTCCACAGATGATGAATCTCCTGGTTTGTACGGCTTCCTAAATGTCATTGTCCACTCTGCATCAGGGCTGAAACAGAGCTTAAGTAAGTGGCTTTTTCTGCTGTTTTTCATTATAAATCATCTCAGTGATAATTCTAGATGTCACATCATCCTGTTTCAGTCCAGGCTCATCTGTTGTACATGCCCGCTCTCTCTCTGTCTGTGCTGCGGCTGTCAGCTGGGAGGGCAGCTGCAGGGCAACAAGGGGGATTAGCCAGGAACACTGTGTACAAACCACCTCAAATATGTCTTCCTCAAATCACTGCCTGCTCAAACTCATACTTTGTGCTCTTTGTCACTAAAGGTAGTCAGGCAATAGTAATCATCAGTGGCATGCTTCACCCAGTGGGGAGTCCACTTCTCCTTGCTATTTCTTAAGTTACTGAGTCAGGAACATTTGAAGAGAGAGAGTTGTGGTCGAGCCAGCATGTGGTTGCAGCAACAAAGGCCTCATGCATTACATCATGCGGACATGTCTCAACCAGAAGAATCTTTAGTTTTTAGTTTTATTTTGATTCAACAATTAAAACTGCTTCTGCCCACTAGACCTATACTGCTCTCTGGAGGTGGATTCCTTCGGCTACTTTGTCAACAAAGCCAAAACACGTGTGTACAGAGACTCTACAGAGCCCAGCTGGAACGAGGTGAGAGTGCAAATCACAGTGGAGAAAGCGACTGAGTGAGATCCTATCCACTGCTGTGTATCTTTAAAAACAGGCAATAGAGCTCTGTGTGTCCCCTAAACGTAACTGTATGAAATTAAAGCATATCAGTTTTGAAAAGGTCCATGGATGTTCACTGGATAAAAGTGAAGTACATTGTTGTGCATCGGCCCGAAGCCAACAGTAACACGCCTTTGCTGTTTCTACTCAAGGAGTTTGAGATTGAACTGGAGGGCTCTCAGACTCTGAGGCTGCTGTGCTATGAGAAGTGCTACAACAAAAGCAAGCAGAGCAAAGAGGACGGAGAGATCACAGACAAGATCATGGCCAAAGGACAAATAAAGGTATGGCCAAAAAGGACAACCCTGGATCAAATGCTTCCAAATGCCTCAACAAATAATTGTTTGTGTTTTAGGGAAACACCTGGGTTACGGGTTAACACACCTGGATTATTGTGACTGTGTCAGTTTTCCAATTTAAGTCTGAAAAATACTAGATTTTTAAGATCCCAACAAATATCAATATTTGAGAGTTTAAAAAAATGCTATAACAATATAAACTTTTTACATAAACTTTTTGGTAAATATTATTTGAAGTTGGTTATTAAAAATTACGATCAAGATACTGTATTACTGAGTGGGACATTTTACACTTGGCAAAATGCTAATACTGTTTCTGAACTACCTAAAACAACAAGAGATTGCAGTACACTATGGTGTATGTGTGGCATTATATATCTTATATCTGTTCTAGATTCTGGCTGTAACGTTATAATTAATAATAAGTGTACTTTCCAAAATGGCAAACTATTCTTTTACTGCTAATCACAGAACAGTAAAACATGTTGCCTTTTAAACACAATATTATGAAATATTTGCCAATTCTTTTGTGAACATTGGACATCTTATACATCATACTGTATCCTATATGGCACCAAAGCTGAAAGAGCTTAAAAAGATAAAAACTAAAAAATAGCTAGAAATCAATATAGACTCTGCATGACCCCAAATGTATACAGTTCCACAGGAAAGAACAAATAATCCTTGTGGATGTGGAGTCTTGCTCCCTCTATTGATTTCAGTAAATCCACAGTGGTGGCTTATTTGAACTGTTGACCAGAGGACCTTCTTTTGCTAATCCTACCCTTTGGGGCCCTTTGCTGTCACTTCAGGGCCTGATATGGTGTTGTGACACAGGGCGGATTAAATTTTGGGTTGACCAAATGTAGCCGTTGGCAGTACTCCAGACTATGACAGAGGAGAGAGAGACAGCGAGCTCTTTGATCAGCCAGTGAAGGGATTTCCCTGATGGACACGTGGGTCAAAACACTCTGGAGTCTTAGAGGAAAGGAGCATGTGCATGCCTGTATCCTGAGTCAGATACTTGCCGTGTTGTTCAGAAGCCTGGTTGTAGGTCATCTGTCAGGTCACTTTAATGACCTGTGGTGTCAGGTTGGCCTTTCTGCTTGCTTTGTTGATGGCTACATCAGTGGAATGGAAACTGTCTGAGTGGGCTTATGGTCTAAGGAATGATAATGACACAATTTGAATGAACTGAATAGAAGTTATTTCAATTTTGAGGGCAGATAATATTTGAAAAAGATAACTTTGTGCACAGCATGTACTGCAGGGCTACAGGTGCTGACAGCTGCGAAATGAACATCAAACAGTAAAAAATGAAAAAGCAAAATATTTGAGTTACAATGTGATTTGAAAATGATTAATATACTCAAGAAAACTCCAGCCTTCAATAAATAGTACTAAATAACCTGTATTACCATTTCATACACATGGGAATTAGAGTGTGTTAGCTGAGGCGGGCCCTTAAGACCTGCTCTGTGGGAAAAGAAAAGATGACTTTAATAGAGAGAAGAGCCTCTGGGAAAGGTAACGGTTCACATAAGGCTTATATCATGGATTTTAAGCATTGTTTAGATATGGGGAAGACATGTCTGATGTTAAAGGTCACTAGCACTAATCAGTTATTGGCCCGAGAGGATTCTGTTTAGGCTACCTGAGATGCTAGATTACCAGCCAGCACTACTTACAGCGGCAGGCGTGAGCACGTTGGTGAATAATGAGGGTAGGAGGGGATTCTCAGGAGTTAATCCCCCAAATCCATCTGGGAAGTACAACACAGAGGCAAGCGTGGTTGGCAGGCCGCGTTGCTTTGTTCCTTTTCTGACTCCCACTGGAATGAAAGGATTTGGAGTCTAACAATGCCGAGACGTGAAGAAGAAAGTTTTGTGAAGACTCAGCCGCATCAGTGAAGATCATCAAGATGCTTTAAGGCGACGAAGGACCTGCTGCTCTCGTTAGTGCCGTGGTTAAGAAAATACCATGGAACAGCGCTGGTTTCTTTGTTTGTTTGTCATTAGTCAGTGGAAGTAAGATTTAAGAGTTGAGAAAGGCTCATTCCAGAAAGAATGAGTGAGAGTACTCCTAATGAGGAGGAGAGTGTGGATCAGGTCAGCAGCAGCCTAGAAGAAGAGGGAGATACGGCTCTAAGAAAAGCCCCGCGCACAGGGGCCCGTCTGTGGGACAGAGTCTGCAGCAGTCTGCTCAGACCAAAGGTAATGGAAAAAGAGCTGTGGACAGACCAACATGGGTTTTGTTGTAAAGGAAGCCTTGAGAATTACTACATTTAAGTAATTACATTTAACTTGTTTTTGCTTTCTCTTATTTTCTACTGATGGTTAAAGCCCTGTTTGAGTTGCGCACTGTGTTGTATTTTTGCTGGGATGTTTCTTTCATATGCCGGCATTGTACTGCCTGTTATCGTTTTTCATCCTTTTGTATTATGTATTATGTAAAAGAAAATGTATTTTCACTGAACAAAGGATTATTTGAATGAGATTTGATGGTTTCTTGGGTGAAAGAATCTCAGCCATGTTGGACAGGCACAGTGCTGATCACGTTACTTATGCCTGACCACTTGCAGTGTGGTATTAGTCAGATGACTGAAATAGATCAGTGACACCAGTTAACGCTACCTGGCCATATGGACTTTATGTTTATGTGAGGCAATTCAAGTAATTGAGCAGGTAATATTTACCTACACAGAAACGTAACTCTCACTGCAGTTCACAAAAAATTATTTTATTAATATTATTATTTTAATATATTTTATACGTCATTTGAAGCTGATATGGGCAAACTGTTTTCCTGGTTTTTAATTCTGAGGAGAATCTGAATTCATTAAAAATTATGTGACTCTGGAAATGAAAAGTGGTCTTTTTGTTTTTTCAGCTGGATCCCCAGACATTGCAAAATAAAGACTGGCAGAGGACAGTCATCACCATGAACGGGGTAAGTGTTTTCACCAACCCAGTAAAAAGTGGCAAAATTAACAATGATGCTGAAGTTGGCTGCTTCTGGTTATGAGGGGTTCAGCTTCCAATTTGAGGGTTAAGGGGAAAGTTGATGGACAGAGGTGAGGTTATTTAGCAGCTGGGTCTCTCTTTCTGCACAACTTGTAGTTGTTAAAAAGTATTAGATATAATATTAAAAGCTTCAAGATGCTTATGTTTGTTTTTTTAAAACATTTTTTGTATTCAGTCCACATTAGTCCAGGTCTAACCACACTTGGAGAGAAGTCGTGTTTTTAACAGTGTCTGGAGTCAATGTTTTAATTGAGTCCAGATTTGACCATTCTAAGTTGTCTTTTAGCTAGACCACATTTGGCATATTAAATAAAGGTTTCAAAAATCTTAAAGCAGCCTTGAGGTTTTGAATATGGTATCTGTGAACCAGAAGCCAACTTTAGCGTCATTGATAAAAGTGATTCATGTAATACAAGTTATAAAGGATTACTGCTATCCAACAGTAATTCCATTCAATTCAACTAAATTTAATACACACATTTTATTGGTCCGGTACGACCAGTAGCTTAGCATCACGACGAGTCAGTTTGCTGACTCGTCTGTACTTGTGCTAGTGTTACAGTTCGCTCTAGCATGTATCATTACCCTCTTATTGTCGCTTGTAGCCACATTGTCTGCTTTTTAGCAAATATTAACAAGCCTAGCTGACATGAAGTGGTTTTCTTTACTTGTTTCAGATTGAGGTGAAGCTTTCGATGAAGTTCACCAGCAGAGAGTTCAGTCTGAAGCGAATGCCTTCACGGAAACAGTCCGGCGTCTTTGGAGTGAAGATCAACGTAGTGACAAAGTGAGCTGATGATCTGTGTGTGTGGCATGCCAATATGCCCATTTTTTATATTTGATGTAACTCAATGAGTCACCATGTACAACGTGCCCCTTTTTTACAAAGTGTAATTTGTTGATCATGCAGCGTTGTGAGAGAAATGACTGGGGTGGGTGTCTAGCTCTGCCCCGATCAGGACCCTGAAACTGAACTAACTAAATGTAATTCAGCTATCCTTCATTTTATCATTTATACTTCTCCTACTGTGACATGTCAAAATGTCTGGCTTATTGACCAGCGGCCCTAACCAAATCAATACTAGAGCACAATGTGTGAAGTCAAGACAATATTAGCATCTTCTATTAGCCTTCTACAAGCATTTTACAGGAAAACCTAGTCTACTGGCAGCAAACAATAAGGAGATGCTTTGAAAAACACTAGTACTAACAAATACCCCAGTGGTGGCATACACGGGCTACACTGGTTTCATCCATGGTCACTTGTGTTTATAGCATTTATACGTGTTGATTTGTAAGTAGCTCTTCTGAAACTTTCTGTCACTAGGCGAGAGCGCTCCAAGGTTCCCCTCATTGTGAGACAGTGTGTGGAGGAGATAGAGCGACGGGGAATGGAGGAGGTGGGAATCTACAGAGTGTCTGGCGTCGCAACTGACATCCAGGCGCTGAAGGCCGCCTTTGATTCAAGTGAGTTCAGTTTGAATTTGACTTCTTATCAAAATTGATTTGACAAACGTGGCAAAGATAGGAAATAAGAGATACTTGTAGGAAACCTCTCGCAGAGCTCTGCAGGACTGACTCATACTCTGCTCAGATGTGTTTCTCAAAGCCCAGTAGGCAGCTCGTATTATTTGGTATTTAGTGACTGTTGTATCATTTGCCACCAGACAACAAGGACGTGTCTGTAATGATGAGGGAGATGGACGTAAACGCCATCGCAGGAACACTGAAGCTGTATTTCCGCGAGCTGCCGGAGCCTCTTTTCACTGACGAGTTGTACCCCAACTTTGCTGGAGGCATCGGTCAGTCCCCACTTTTTTTCTTCTTTTTTCTTAAACTCAGTGGTGATTTGTGACAGTGGCACATTCACATGTGCTTTTGCCTTGCAGCTCTCTCTGACAGTGTGGCCAAGGAGAGCTGCATGCTCAACCTGTTGCTGTCTCTACCAGAGCCCAATCTGGTGACTTTCCTCTTCTTGCTCGACCACCTTAAACGGTAAAAGACCTCACAACGAACACATTATTCAAGCGACTGTGGATCCGTGTTATTAATTTTTGCCATCCTTTTAGAGTGCGATGATAGGTGAGACAAGTGTGTTATAGTAGATGTAGCTGGCTGTTCAGCGGTGATTGAAAACTACCAAATATGTGCTGTTCGGGATCTTATAAGTATATAGGTTGAATGTTATTAGTTGTTAAACTAGTTGTAAAGGGTAGCTGCTAAACAATAGACATTTGTGGTTCTAATAGTACTATTTGAAAATCTTACAAAAACAGATACATGCCAGCAAGTGTGAAATAACTAATTCTTTCTGTCATAGATGAAAAGCAATACATCTCACACTTGCTCAATTTAATACACACAGGAGCTTTGATGCTAAAAACTGACTTGGTCTGGTATGACCAAAAGATTCAACTTCAGAGTTTAATGACTCTTCTCTTCTGTTACACAATGTTTTAGCATTTAGCATTACACCCATCATTGTCACTTGTAGCTATAGTGGTCACTGTTGAGCTAAAGTTACACAAGCTATCTTAAAAGCTTGTATGCTGTCATTTACATAAAGTAACAAAGTTCCTTTACTTGTTGGGTAAAGGAATTTATAAAGATGTACTGTTTGGCTTGGGATTTTGTGAGCATCTATAGTTTTTTTTCTTACAGGGTGACTGAAAATGAGAGCATCAACAAGATGTCTTTGCACAATCTGGCCACGGTTTTTGGCCCCACTTTGCTTCGGCCCTCTGAAAAAGACAGCAAAATCTCAAACAGCTCGCAGCCAATCTCCATGAACGACAGCTGGTCTCTAGAAGTTATGGCTCAGGTAAAACCTGTGTCAGGATATTGACTAGAGAGATATTTGGACTACTTGGTGTGGGTCTGATCACCTTGTTCTGTGTCCGTAGGTGCAAGTCCTTCTCTACTTCCTTCAGCTGGAGAGCATTCCAACACCTGACAGCAAACGCCAAAGCCTTCTCTTCTCCACTGAAGTATAACGTGAACATCGTACAGTGTCCGTAAATGTTCTGTTCAGAGGCAGACTGTCAGCTGCCTAATGGGGCGGATGCTGTTGAGCGGCCATGGCTGGTTTACTCTGAGGATGCTTGATTTAGCCACCAGGTGGAACCGTTAACACATTGTAAACTGGAAACAGCCATCATGACCAAAGCCATTTCTGTTGGAGGTGTCATGAGCATATGAGTTCTGTTTACTTACAAGCTTACCTGCTGTGTCAGTAAAAGACAACCCTATATGATGTACGGACAAAATATATCATTCCTTTTTTAATTTAATTGTCAAGAAGTATTATTTACTGTACTTTCATATTTTTCACTGCCCTGTTCTGTCACTGTGCATACATTAGCTTTATATTCACAGAAGGGGATTTCTGCTGTAGTTGGATTTTGTAAGATTTATTTCTGTAGATTGATGATCGATGAATGGAAATTAATTTCTATTTTCTTGTTTGACTTGGTTGAAAGCGCACCTGTGCCAATGTTTCCCTGCTGATGACCAGTAGAACACTTTAGTTACCCTGATGTTTACACACACTCTTAATTTTGTACAGAATTAGTGTAAGTTTGAGACTGAAAACTGTAGTTAACACACAGCAACGTGCAGGCATGTTGACCTATCCATTTGAAGCGTTTTGCCATCTGTGCTATACAATTTATATAGTGACTTTCTTCAGTTTACAGGTTCTTCTGGTGGTGTCCGAGCCAACTTTCATTTAGATAAGAGTGCTTTTTTTGAAAGTGGTACAGAGACGTGAAAGGCAGATCATTCCAGGAAAAGGCGAGGCCTAATTCTTCCTCCCATGGAATAGACAGTGCTGTGTATAATTTTAATTTCACAGTCGTCTTTTGTCCATGTCTCATATGTTTTGTGTCCATATTGTTTTTTTTAGCTTCTTACTGATTTGATTTATTCACTAATGCACATGTGTTGCTTTGTGCATTCCTTCTCTGTAGTCTACCAATATAGGACAGAACCACACTGCTGTAGATATAAGAGATTATCTGAAATACCAAATGTTCCTTAGTAGGTAGCCCTTGAAGCACAGGGATTCACACATAACCAATTCTCCTGGTTTATTAACAGGTGTATCATCCACATACCTAATATTACTTTCAAAGCCATGTGAAAATGCACTGTGTGCTTGCGTTAATATTTTTTCCCCCCCAAATCACTACATGTATTCAAACACTTGTTAGCACAAACTATAACCCTAAAGGTGTGTCATTTATGTAAAATAAGCAATAACTCTTAGTATTTCTTAGGACGAGCAATGACTAGTGGCTCTTGTATGTATGATTTATGTAAATAAAAACTTGGTAACATTATTCTTGCATCATTTCTTAGTTAACTTAATTAATCCTCAGACTGACAGTTATGTCCAGACTCACCAATGTTTCAGTCCTCTTTCATAAATATGTGCTAAACCCAGTCCCCTACTTTACTGTAGCTATGCTCAGCATACTGAGTTGTACACCTGTACACCATTCCATCTACCCTGTCCAGTGTGTATGCTACTAGAGATGCAAATGGTTCTGTGTAGGACTGGTGAAGACAGTGAGGAGCATGTAAATGAAAAGCGAATTACACATTTACTGTGTCTGGGCTTTGGTGGTCCAGTGGTACCTGGGTGTGTTCCCCGCGTGACATGTTAATACAGTGGTTCTCAAACCTTTTCACATCAAGGACCCCCAATCTGACACAAATAAGACCACGGACCCCCATTTTGTACCAGGGTCACCCATCTGATAGGATTTTTGCTTTCAAAACCCAATGCCAAAAAAGTTACACATTCTGTCATTGTGTTTCTTTTGAATGTAATTATAGTGATAATAAATTATTCCCCTTTTAGCTGGGGACCCCCTGGAACCCCCTCAAGGACCCCCTTGAGAACCACTGTGTTGATGCACACATTTACAATAATGTAATGGTAAATTAAAAGGTAAATATGGTATTTCCTCTAATTGAAGGAGTGTGATTGGGTGATTATGAATTTATAAAGTTTAATTAAGAGAAGAAGAAGAGGAGGTGAATGAAGTTGGTGCAGACTTGGTTGAAGAGAAGCTGCGCAGACCTTTGGCCCAGCTAGGAGTAATTTAGAGACAATAATAAATAAAGTCCTGGATATTTAAACATCCTGTACAGGGGGTGATGCTGAGATGATGCAACCAGAGGAGGGGGCAGAGGATCATCCGGCTGCTGCCAACAGTAAGGGGCTGACATCTGAAACCGATGCTGCCTGCCCTCTCAGTCTGAAGTTGTGAATTTCCCGAAATGGTAGCGACCGCATATGAACATTCATCGGACCTCCGTCAACCTGTCAAACAGGGAAATTAGGAGAACCTCAGGTATGAATATTTTATTCGTTTACTGAAAGAGCGATGTCTTTTTGCCGGCTGTGCTAACATCGTTAGCCTAACGATAGCATTAGCAACCTAACGTTAAGCTTTGCTATTGTTTACTGACAGCTGAGGTAAAATAACTGACAGAAAAGAAACAAACAAACCTACTCTAAAGGTACGCATGCTCGCGCTGTTCGTTTTGTTTGTTTTAAACACAGCGAGAATTATTGTTTTAACCCTCTAACCAGATTTTTGTTCAGCGGTCAAGCTAGAAAAATTAACTTGGCTCTGTACTGTGAATTATTTCAAAATAAGTCTTAACGTTAAGCCTTAAGTCTCAACGTGTTGACATGTTGCCTCCAGTGTCATACATAATTTAATGGCTTTCTTGGCTATGGGTTTAAAGCAATTCAGTGATACATTTGGTTGTACTGTTAGTGTACTGCTAGTACTCCGCACGTCTTGGCAAGACCACCTATAATTATTATTTGAAAAAAGTTGGTAAAGCTAAGTCTTAAAAGCCTTTGGCTCCACAGTCACCTGGAAATATCCCTTTCACTTGCCAATACATAGCTGCAGTATGAAGCCACATTACATCTGTTATCTATCCACTATACAATACCTCTAACTATTGACTGCTCTATGTTCACATTATCTCGTTCTACCTGAGTTTTATTATATAGTATTATTGTGTCAGTAAAAGTTGTCTGAGGTGTCTAGCTCGGTGCCTTTGTTTTGAAAGCGTGTGGCCAAACAGGAAGTGAAGTTACTGAACGTCCCTGTGTGCCTGATGATAAAGCTAACTAGCTAGCTGGGTTATCTCCTTGGTTTTAAGTTGCCATTTGGTCTCTATCATGATAGTACCGACGTTTGCTTACTCCGTAGAGCCTGGTAGTCGTGAACCTGAAAGGTCTAGTTGGTAAAGTATGTGCTTGTGTGGTTGAATGATACACTGTTGGGCTAACGTTAGCCGTGGTGCTAATGTAGGTGTAGCCAAGAACAATGTGAATTTGCCATCCCCCAGAGGAGAGTCAACAGTGAACTGATGTTGCAGCGTGTCAGTGCCTTGGCTGACTCAAACAGCATACTATTGCAGAGCTGTGTGTATCTTGACTCAACCCCCTTCTTTCGCGCGTAACGTTAGTCAATTCATTAAAAAAACTTTTTTTTTTTTTTTTTTTTTAAATCAGGTGACCGCAGATGTTTCCTGGAATAGCTTGGAAAAACAATATTTCACAGCCCACTCTTTAAATCAGTGTCCAGGAGATGTGAGTAATGAGACGCTGCAGTCTTGGAAACTTTGCCCCCAAGTGACTTTGAAAAAGGGGAAAGAAAGACATGCATTTCCAAGACAAATTTATAGTTTCGAGCAAACACATGCTCTGTTTGATTCAACTTAATAAAGATGATTACATTTTTAGTAGCTTTTGGCATGGCAACTTTTAAGTGGAAGGTGGGTGAGGATTTGCAAAACACATCTCAATATATTCTGTACTTGTACAAATATGAATGCTGTGGATGGTCTTGCTTCTACAATACCATGTTAATGCTGATGATGTGAAAAGTGCCAAAGAGGGAAATATGCTAGGCTTGCTGATCCTCCATTTGTATCAGCATGTTATACTAGCATTGAAATACCGAGACTGTTGCTTGTCATTTGGCTGAAGGCTACACCATAATATATATTATATCCTAGCTGTAATATATATGTATATTATGTATATTACAGCTGGGACAGGCAATTTATTTAGAGGTACTATTTGTTATATTTGTTGAAATTCTCTGTACATCTTGACAGCAATCAATAAATCAAATGCACAGACACAAAAATGAACAGAAATCCGGTATCTGTGGCTGTTGCAGCACTGCAGTAAGCACGGCCAATCATTTCATTCGCCTACCTACCTGTCTGCCTATGCCATGGAAATGTGCTTTGGAGGGAGGCCCTGAAGGGGTGGGGGGTTCTGTTGGTTGCTTTCAACATCTAGATGTTCTCCAACATTGCCTTCCCCTGCTTTAATAGTGAGGCATAGGTTTGACAGTGTCCGCTCTGTCTCAGGCAGACTGGTGCCTGCTTGTCCTTGTACACACAATCACCTTTGTAGGGTAGATTTTTTTTTTTTTTTTTTTTTTTTTTTTTTACTAGAGACGCCACCACCAGAAACTGCTGTTATGGCAAGGAAGTGCCTCCTTACAGTTAAAATTAAAGCACGAATAAGGAAGGCGAGCAGGGGACGGGTATTAATGAGTTTTTAGACCACTACTACCCCCACTTTCTTCTCTACCCAGAATTTTGTTCAGCTGTCTGTGAAGAAACACTACACACACTTGTTCTTTTGGACAACCGTGGATCCATTGCAACACTAAAATCAAATACTGTAGCTGTTTAATTTGAATCAGTGACATTACCTTCTGAGTTGAGGTGTTTTGCATGTAAATAATTCTGTTGACACCCTCTGTGTGATGGACTTATTTTTTTATATTGAAAAGGAAAAATTAGTACAGTTTACATAATCATACCCTCACTGGCCAATGATGTGGAATTATTAGTTTTGTTTTGTACCATCACAGAAACATGCTTATAGCCCAGTGTGTATACATTCATGGTGTATGAATTATTGTTTTAAGAGTATTTAAAATGGTACACACATCTTTTTTGCAGAGTGAGAGAGTGCCCCATTTTGCTTCACTTCTGGTCCCCAGCCTGCGCTCCCATGTCTGTTCAGATCCAAATAAAAAGAGCTGTGCTCTAGCTAGCAGCTCTCTGTTTCAGACATCTGCTTTGACACACATTCAGCTATTCAGAAAACTGGCTAGTTGTTAAGTGCACATGTCAGTGCTCAGGGAAAACGCCCTGCCAAACGTATGTGTTATGGATAAATACATGCAGTACACAGTTGGGTATGCAAAGATATATTACAGATAAGGAATATAATTCCTTTCTTTATATTACTTAACAATTCAGCTGGAGACGTTTGTTTGGTTGGTGGCATATACTATGAGTTTAGTAGCTGCAGTGGTGCTGATACACATTTGAATGTTCTTTGTTTCTTTGTGACCAAAAGGTTTGTGTTTTTAAAACGAACAGCAACAAAAAGTAAGAAGACTCGCACAGCAGGACTGTAGACGTTCTGGCAATGACAGACTGACAGACAACAAAATTAATCAATTATTTATAGCTTCACTGCATGTATAATTTAAGATAACCTGTCAGCATACAAAGTCTCGGTATGGGTAACATAGTGAGAACAGGACAGACATGAAATATCAAACGCATGTTCTCAAAGTATGGCCACGACATAAAGCTTCTAAAATAAGGTGAGGCCTGTGGGGATGTAGATTCAACTCGGGAAGCTTTGACCTATTAAAAGACACTGACTGGGGAAAGATGCATGGTGTAAATTCAGAATTAACATTTTGAATGGTCAAAGAGGTTGCAGATGTAAACACAATATACTTCAAATATTCTATGCATGTAGGTTGTATTGAAGTACAGGTTTGTTTCCGTGACTAAATTATATACACCTCTGCAGAGCTGTAGAGTCTAGTCCAGCTGAGACACATTTACTGTTTCCTCCACATGAGGCAGGGAAGATTGTTTCTTTTGTTTGCTTGCGGCTCTTTGTAAACTGTCTGTGGTCTGATGGTATGTGGCACATATATGGTGTCTTTGAACAGAAACAACAGTTTTTGTAAGCATGAGTAAAGATTGCAAAAGTTCTGCAACTTGAAAAATATAAATTTTTATCTTTAAGTCCAATCAGACTCTGAAGGCCACTTTTAACCCGAAAGAAATAATAAGCCAAATAAATATCCTCTCTGCAGGAAAAAAAACACAAAAAGTTCAACTCTCAGAAGGCGCAAGATGACAGATTGAAAATAACATCTGTACCAAGGAAACACAGCTGAAATCTATTAGAAAAGTATTTTGTTTTTGAATAAAGCACACTTGTGGTTTAGTAGCAGGTTATTTTGGATTCTCTGGAAGTATCAGGAGAGATCAGATGCCTCAGATGTGAGCTACAGATCTCCACCTGCTCCGACTGTGTTAGATTGGTGATTCATTTTTGTCGTGTGTAATTTATCTAGCTAAGATTCAAGGAAATGTTTCAGTGAGTTGTCTAAACATTTGTGCTCCTGCTACAATTCATTGGTCAGCTTCTCACAGTGTTCTATTTAAAGTCTGATTTACTGCTGATATTTGATTATATTTATTTCCGTATCCAAACAACAAACTTCTGGAAAACAAAAAATGAAAACAGAGCACTGACTCTGAGATAGATCGTATCTGGGTTTCCTATGTATAAAATAAATAACTTCAGCTCACTGTTTCCTCTTAAGAGCCATAGTGCACCTCTAGGACATCCAAATCTGTGCTAAAGCACTTACTCGTTGTCTCCAGCTGTGTCCCAAATCATTTTTTTTTTCTTGCTATCATGGCATCAAGTCAGGGTCTTTTCAGACTTTGACGCAACATGTGAACAATACTGAATAAAGCCTCCTGTGTTTTCTAAAAGCTTTTATTTGGTTACCGCCAGTTTCAACACCTTGTTCGCTGCCAAATGAACACCAGATACAAAAATGCACCAGACAACTCCAAGCTTCATTTGCTAAAGTTTGGGAGAATATTTTTGTATCACCTGCTACTAATTCAATACACATTACACACTCACCAAATTATGTTGAAGAATTTGCCCCGTTAAACTCTTCTGGGTTATCAGGTTGAGCAGCGGTAATTGTGAACTGGTGTGAGTACATCTTGCACGAACATGGCACTAAATGATTCCTTGACATTGCAAGATGAGATGCAGTGCATCAGACCAGTTGCCCAGTTACAGACTCATATTTTTGCCTCTCAGAATATGACTGCAGTTGTGTTGGTTTGGGCTTTCACTTTGATCTGTTAAGGAATCTACATTTCCTTTTTTGGCTTTGCTCACTACACTAGAAAAACCCTATCTTACTGATCTTTGTCTGTTCTAAGGAGTAGATTGTAAGGCCACATTCTTTCCACACCAACCACACACAGAGATTAAACTGAGGCTTTATCAGTGTCATCGTTGTTGCAGCTGACAGGCAAGTGAAACTCTGAACTGACTGAACTATCACCAGTGCACGAGAGCCATCTAGTGGAGGTTTTGGTTGGCCTTTGAAAGCCACTGTTTCAGTGTTTACATAACATTCCTGTATCTGGGGTGGTCCCATACAGCTGTCTTATCAGCTTCCAAACTGTGGTGAAGACAAAATTATTGGAATCATCGCAAGTACCACACAAGTTTTCATGTGTAACGATGTAAATATAAATAAACACCATTTTTTTTTAAACTTCACTATATACATTCAGTTATCATTGTAGGCATCAGAATAAGCAAAATTATCCACCGCCTCCCAAACACCAGCCACCTAGAACAAATTTCAAATCACAGAGGCAGACGGGGAGAAACACATTTTCTAGAAGTGCTCAGCTATTCAATGTGGTCTCAGTGTTTTCTAGTGTTTAGGGAATAGCGTCTGTGGAAAGAATTCCTCATCCCATGGAAAACTGGAGCTATCACTCTGATTGCTGACATACATTACCTTTCTCCTCCCTCCTTTTGTGCACAGATTGAGCTGTAAATGTATCAGCATCAGAGAGCTCAGTATGAAGAAGTCGGTCCGGCCAGCGGTGAGTAAGGTGAGCGGAGATCGAGGGAAGGCAGAGGCCGCGGCTGCCACTGGGCCCGGAAAACCTGCAGCCAAGACCAGCACCACCGCACCTCTGTCTAAGGTAAGACTCATCTCGTGATGGACGGGTTAGTGTTGATAAATGCTGGTTTAAATTTGACTTAATTTTCTTGTGAATTTAAAGTGAATATGTTGATATATTATTTTCCCACCAGGTGAAGAGCAATGATGATCTTTTAGCAGCTATGGCTGGAGGAAATCCTGCATCAAATAATGCTGTCACCAAGGCCAAGAGGACTGCCTCTATTGGGACTAATGCTAGCAACCTAGACAGCAAGCCAAAGACAACATCAGGTATATATTCCATGCCTAGGTGTTAATTTAATCTTTAATGATGTTGATTGCAAGTGTAAAGGATTACTTTTTTCTCTTTTACCAGGTACTTCATCCAAGCGGTCGACAGCTTCGATCTCAAAGGAGACAAATTCATCAAGGGACCGTCTCCGGACATCCAGGACCTCAGCCAATAAGAAGCAGTTAGTATCAGGGACTGTAGCAGGGGATGTGGCCTCAGGGAAGCGCTCTCGCGGCCAGATCCTGGCAGAGTCTGATGGCCGTATGAGCAAGTCCAAATCCGATGGCCAGATCAGTGATAAGGTGGCTCTGGAGGCCAAAGTAAAAGACCTGGTGGGTTTGGCTAAAAGCAAAGACGTGGAGATCCTCCACCTTCGCAGCGAGCTGAGGGACATGAGGGCCCAGCTTGGCTTGGGAGGGAACGAAGCAATGCCCCAGGAAGAAGCTGGGGAGGAAGAGAAGCCCCAGGTGTCAGTCATCACAGCAGCAGACGTGGAGTCCACTCTTATTCTCTTACAAGAGCAGAACCAGGCCATCAGAGAGGAGCTGAACCTGCTCAAGAGTGAGAACCGAATGCTAAAGGACCGGCTCAATGCGCTGGGCTTCTCTCTGGAGCAGAGGCTGGATGGGTCTGACAAGCTGTTTAACTACGCCTCCCTGAGCCCGGACCTGGCAGCAGGCAGCGGGCAGAGCGATGGCGGAGGAACAGGAACGCTGACCTCCTCAGTTGAAGGCTCTGCCCCCGGCTCTTTGGAGGATCTGCTCACAGGACACCAACATGGAGGCTCGGCAGACAACCTCGACAGTGAATCTAGCGAGGTCTACCAGGCAGTCACCTCCAGTGATGACGCTCTGGACGCCCCGTCTGGAGCCTCCTCATCATCCGAGTCGGAGTGCGCCCCCAGCAGGGAGTGCTCACGGAGAGGCAGCAGTGGCAATGCCAGCGAGGTGTCAGTGGCCTGTCTGACAGAGCGCATCCACCAGATGGAAGAGAACCAGCATAGCACTGCTGAGGAGCTCCAGGCCACATTACAGGAGCTGGCTGACCTGCAGCAAATCACCCAGGAGCTGAACGGAGAGAACGAGCGGCTAGGCGAAGAGAAGGTGATCCTCATGGATTCCCTGTGCCAACAGAGCGACAAGCTGGAGCTGTACGGTCGACAGATTGAGTACCTGCGCTCTCTGCTGGATGAGCATCATATATCGTATGTGCTAGAGGAGGACATCAAGAGTGGCCGCTACATGGAGCTGGAGCAGCGCTACGCAGACCTGGCAGATAATGCCCGCTTTGATAGAGAGCAGCTGCTGGGGGTTCAACAGCACCTGTCCAACACGCTGAAGATGGCTGAACAGGACAACGCAGAGGCCCAGGAGATGATCGGAGCACTGAAAGAGAGAAACCACCAGATGGAGCGCATCATGGAGTCAGAGCGACAGGGTCGAGCTGCCATGGCGGCCACACTTGAGGAGTACAAGGCAGCAGTGAGCAATGACCAGGCGGAGCTGAGCCGTTGCAGAACCCAGCTGGACCAGGAGAGGCAGAGGGTGGCCGAGCTGTACTCTCTTCACACTGCAGGGGACAAAAATGACATCTGCCAGCTGCTTGAAGGAGTTCGTCTGGGGAAAGAAGAGGCTGAGGCCAAGGCGGCGAAGTTGCAGGAGGAGCTGGAACAAGCCCACAGTGAACTCACCCGGCTGCAGGAGACCTGCAGTAAGGTTAGTTAAAACTTGAAAGAGCTTTTGAGATGTAAAATCTCAGGCTATTACAGAGACAATTTGTGTGAGGCATCAATTTTCCTGAAGCCATAAGATGCTAAATTGGTGTGTTTGACCTAAATGAAACTTTAATCTAGGGTGCAAGAGTTTTTGGGTCACCAAAATGAGTGCGCCTTTTCTTGTCTATGGAGCAGAGCCAGATTTGACCTTGAAAATGTCACAAATTCAGCATTCCTCTCCAACATTACACTAGGCAGAGGATAACTGTGGCGATGTGTAGTTCAGAAGAACACTGTACACAGTACATCTCTATAAATTACAGTATGACGCTGCTGGAGCTTTATTGCACATTAGTCAGCTAATGAATTCATGGCTTGTTAATTAAATGAAGGATACCCCTCTTCCTGTGTGCAGCTGGACAGGGAATACAGAGACTTCCAGGAACAGGTGCAGCAGCAGATGGCCGAGCAGGAGCGCGCGCTGGAGAAGCAGCGCGGGGAGCTGCAGGAGAAAGAGACTGAGATCGCAGACATGAAGGAAACCATCTTTGAGCTGGAGGATGAGGTAGAGCAGCACCGAGCTCTTAAACTCCACGACAACCTCATCATCACAGACCTTGAGAGTAAGTGGGCTGGACACGCAGTCAAAAGTGTAAACATGTTCTAATGGTCAACCTTTGACTGGCTATATCATGTTTACTCAGGCAGGCAGCCAGTGATCCTGTAGAGATCCTGTTATGTGAAACCACTCATCTACTAAGAATAACTGGTTTGATTGGAGGGATAGTTCGGATTTATTTAAAGTGGGGTTGTATGAGGGACTTCTCCATAGTCCGCGTATTTACCTGCAGTGGCTGCTGGTCATGTACATCCCCCTATTTGGAGAAGCAGACAGGAGTGCTGGCATGGAAGCAATGGGGCAGCAGCAAAAACATATTTTAGCCACCTAAAAGAAGGATCGCCTAAAAACGTACTGTACGCTATATCTACAACATTTTCATATTTTACCTTGCCATCAAACAGCCCTTTCTGACAGAGAGCTGGAGCTGATAACATTTTGCTCTTCAACGTAATTTTACCTCGCAGAAGAAACTAGCGGTAGACCAGCAACTCCTGTGTTCTGCGAGGTTAAAGAGAGCATAAGTGTACATAATGGCTTCAGTCCCCTGTCAGAAGAGGGTAAAGTGGTGAAAATGTTCTAAATATAGCATTTTAATTATGCAGTACTATTGCTTTGCTTCTATGCCGGTACTCCTGAGTCTTTCTCTAAACTGGGTGTTTGCCAACCGCCATCTACAGCGGGTAATTGACCGACTATGGTTAAGTACCTCGTACAGCCTCACTTCAAAACTCTTCACCAAATCATCACTGCCATCAATTGTTGTCAAGTCTTCAGACTAACAGCAGTAAGTTATGTGTGTTATTGAGTCAGTCTGTTCTGTGGCATGTTAATACCACCAACATGTATTTATTTCCTATTTCAGACTCTGTGAAGAAGCTGCAGGACCAGAAGCACGACATGGAGAGAGAGATTAAGATTCTTCACCGCAGACTGAGGGTAAGAGAGCTGCAGGGGGGCACTGGGCTACGTGAGGACAAGCGCTTTTAGTGCCAGGATTTTTTGCTTTTAGTACACTTGAAGAAAGGAAGATGCCAAACTGCAGCAGTTTTAGGCTAGTTCTTAGAAAAAAAAGTTAATATATCTGGACACTGGTTAAAACCAATGCTGAGAAGTAAACACTCTTCTGCTGTTGGCCTGACTCCAGACACAGCAGGCAGCTGTTTTTACTGAAAAAAGTTCCCTTCATGCTACCTACCCAGTACCAAACAGCAAGTTAGCAACTAGCTGATGAAGATAGTGGAGGATTTAGCAGCTAAAGAGCCAGATATTTCTCTCAGGTTTGCTGAGATCAAAGCAGAGCTAAAAGGAGAGTGAGTATTGGACTAAACATCAGGTGGCCAGAAACACGACTGTTAAATGAATGCTTATGTTTCTCTGTTTCTGCTGGATGTGTAAATAAGTGAATGTTTGCTAACAAGTTCACCATATTAACTTCATGTGATGATAATATGTCAGCTTGTTCCGGTGCCCCCAAATGTCCACAAAAATCATTACCTAATGCTAAATAATCCGATTTACCCATTTTGCCTAAATCATGTTCAGCTTTCTGCTCTCTGCTGTTGTATCACTGTCTGTGTGTGTCTGTGTGCGGTTTGTGTGCGCAGGAGGAGTCGATGGAGTGGCGTCAGTTCCAGGCTGATCTGCAGACAGCCGTTGTCATTGCTAATGACATCAAGTCCGAAGCACAGGAGGAGATTGGAGACCTGCGGCGCCGGCTGCAGGAAGCCCTGGAGAAGAATGAGAAGCTGAGCAAAGAGCTGGACGAGGTCAAGAGCCGCAAGTAAGACCCACAGAGAGACGTTCGGAAGAGCTCCAGTCACACTGACATGATCTGTCGTATGTTTATAAACAAAAAGAGAGAACATTTAAAGTTGCATATTTGATGCTGATGAATCCCACAGTTTACTGACCAAATAATAAATTAATTTTAAATAATTTCACTATAATTGACAGACATGATACGGACTGAATAAGTTTCTCAAACCATTCTGTACACAGCTTAGGAGCTCTAGATGTGTATATACTGAGTAGATTCCTGTGTGTCTCCCAGGCAGGACGAGGAGAGAGGTAGAGTGTATAACTACATGAATGCCGTGGAGAGGGACCTGGCTGCTCTCAGACAGGGGATGGGTCTCAGCCGGCGATCCTCCACCTCCTCAGAGCCCTCGCCCACCGTCAAAACACTCATCAAGAGCTTCGACAGTGCCTCACAAAGTAACACAATCATAAGATGCTTCCCTTTACTCTTTGTTTTAATAATAATTTGACAATGCAACTTAATTGTTATTTATTTATTCCCCATTGCTGTACATGAAGTCATATGCCAAGATGCTTTTTGACTGAGTTCTGCATCCGTTTCAAAGACTGATCTAAAAAAAAATAAAAAAAATCCTAGCTTTAATTTTAGATTTTGATAGAACGGATTATCAGATGTAAATTCTATTTATTATGCAGTAAGATGAATTTGTTTTGGCGAACCATCCAAGTTCAGCATTTGTTCATGCAGCAGAAACTTTAATAGACGAGGCTACTAATGCAGTTCATGACATCAGGAGTATATTTGGTCTCTATTTGTGTGGAGCAGGTCTAAACGGAGCTGCATGTATTGGTTCTTTTTCAATCTTTACTTAGGTCCCCCTACCAATGGTGCCACTGTGGCTCCAACAGCCTCAGCTGCCCCGCTACCACGCACCCCGCTCAGCCCCAGTCCTATGAAGACGCCCCCAGCAGCTGCTGTTTCACCCATACAGGTACAAGGCTATGAATATGTTCCTTTTTTCCCCTGTTACCTTACCATTTTATTGGCTAGTTAGGAACTTTATTTTCCACAATGTGAAAAGTCGTCATTAAAAAAAAACAAAACAACACAAGACAGTTGATGAGGACAGATATCTTAGAGACACTTAGTATCAACAAACAAAATGGTTCTAAAACATTTAAATATAGTTATTAAAAATAAAAATGGACAGAGGGACTGGATGCAAGATTTAGTTTGTAACAACTGCTACAAAGTTCTTGCACCTGAAAGGCTCTGATAAGCTCTTGATAAAAAAAGATTTTGTTGAATCAATATTATTATTTTTTTATGTAGGAAATTTTACAGAGTACAGGTGACTAACAGTGTACAGGGTTTTTTTTCCACAGTGAAAAGTTTTTGAAAGAGGCAGGTTATGCATTTAATATTCTAATAAACAAAGCCTTTCCTGCTCTCTCTTTATCTGCTGCAGTTGGTTGCCTGCGTACATTGTAAATATGAGACACTCCCTGTCCTTAGGTGAATAGCCATTTCTTGTTTTATATTGACCCAGAGCCTAAAGAGTACTTGAACAGAAGTTTGCCACAGTTGACTACAGTATACTCTCAGATGTGAACATCTAGCCTACTCATTATGATACACATTTTGCATAATATTCAGTATAATAAAAATCGTCAGGTTTCCATACTAATTTGATTAGAGTGGGAGACCCAGGTTCAGTTCCCACTGCGACTCGTCCAACAATGTTTCCCCGAGCAAGACACTTAACCCCTAGTCGCTCCAGAGGCGTGCGAACTCTGACATATATAGCAATTGTAAGTTGCTTTGGATAAAAGCGTCAGCTAAAGGAGTAAAATGTGAATTAGAGAAGACACCTTTACCATTTTGTTCAATAAAGCTCACCTGAAGCAGTGTTGCGCAACCGTGGAATAAAATGATGCACTGAACACAGTGAACATTATTTTTCTTAATAATTGGTCCAAATTACTTTTTCTAGTAACACTGTGACCATACATTACATATGTGGTATAATTTGTTACATTAAAATACTCATAATTCCCAGAAAGCCATGTTTCCAGAACATCCTTTTTAATGAGCTAGGAAAAAGAGCTCTGTTTTCAGCTTTATTTTATTTTGTAATTCTCTTCGTTTAAGAAGTAGGGTATTTTTCTTCACCAATAAAGGAACAGTTACAGGTGGGATATTTGATTCCGGAGTACCATGACAAATATCATGATATAGAGCGAACAATGACATAGCACGTAATGTAACTAACACTAGCCAGGTTGTGGGAAAAAGAAAACTGTTGCTACAGTTGCTGCTGCCAAGCTAGCATGCAGAGAGGACGAGTCAGCACAGACCGCAATACTTGCAGCTTTCCTGCTTATATAGCTAACATTAAAACAACAGCGCATCTTGGCGAACTAGAAAATAAGTTGTATATCCATCGCCGAGTCATTTAACGTTACCAATGTTAAACTTCTTTTTTTAATTTAATCCCAACACCCCTTCTCTATTGGAGGCATTTTAACCTCCAACCAGGCTGTCATTGCAAATAAGAATTGGCTCTTAACTGACCTTCCTGGTAAAATAAAGGTAAAATAAAAACCTGACGCACAAATCATGGCTGGAAGAGTGTTGTGTGGCTTGTTTTCCCATTTACAGAGCCAGGGCTGTCTACAGACACCAGATTCCAGACAGCAAAATGGAGAGCTAGCCGACCGTGAGGAGATATTCACTGGATTTGACAAAAAGACATGGATTAGAATTGCTTACCCCACCTTTAGTCCTTCAGTTTTTCTGAAAAATGCAAAATCACTATATGTGGAGATTGATGGCTTTTGGAGTATTGCCATTTACTGGATTTATATATTTTCCGTTGTATTATTCTCAACCAAGACGACTCACACACTTTGTAATGCAGACAGCTGTTATTTGTTGTTGTTTCAGAGACACTCCATAACTGGGTCTATGTCAGCTGCCAAGCCGCTCTCCTCCATGAGTGATAAGAGGCCCAGCTACACAGACATCACCATGCCAGGTGAGGCAGCTGTCACTGTGATAACTTAAATACACAACTTAAACACACTGTAGAAATAATGACACTTTCTTTAATTCAGAACTTTCACTCAGAAATGTAGATATGAATCTGTAAAAGATCTATAATAATAATGTACTTTTAAATATGAGTCACACACCGGATATGCCAGAGTCCTTCGTCCTCTGCTGTACCTCTGTCACAGTAAAACTATCTTAACGATTAATGGGAATGGACCGCCCCTGCTGTCGTGAGAAATAGCACGACAGTTTTTCCCCAGAAGCCTGGAGTTGGGAGTTGCAGGTTTACTGTATATTGACTTACTGATTTAGTTAATCAAAACACTAGAATGAAGGATAAGAGGGAAATAATGAGCCACCATATATAGTAAATTTTCCCTCCGTTCATTCTCACTAGTAATGAGTTCAAGTGTTTCATGTGAACGTGCGGTCTTCGCCATAGCCTCCAGTGTTCCATTTATTTTCCCCTGATTTATTGTTTTCTTGCGGAGCAAAGCAGCGTTGTTCGTCAGCATTCCCTAAACTCAGAGGGGCTGGAATGTGGCTCTTTACTGACCCTGTTACATCTAATTTCAGAGGAAGTCCCTTACAGAAACATATATAAATGCTTTGATTTATCCACAGCTGAGCACCTCCTCAGGGGAACCTCAGCTAGCCGGCCTCCGTCTGCCCTCCAGAGGGTCTCCAACATGGACTCCACTAAGGCAATCTCAGGTTAGAGATGCTAGTAAAGTTACATGAACTTGTTATAAACCTTTTATAAACTAACTCAGTCACTAGTTTAGTAAAGAAAAGTCTAAAGTCTTCTCCCCTGTTCTGCGCAGTGTCCCGCCGGAGCAGTGAGGAGATAAAGAGGGACATGTCTGCTTCAGACGGGGCCTCCTCAACC
Organism: Micropterus salmoides; assembly: GCF_014851395.1. Classification (NCBI taxonomy): domain Eukaryota; kingdom Metazoa; phylum Chordata; class Actinopteri; order Centrarchiformes; family Centrarchidae; genus Micropterus; species Micropterus salmoides. The sequence continues at coordinate 6,677,660 of NW_024044459.1, forward strand.
TCCCTGTTGGCTATGAGTACTGCCTCCTCCCCGCTCTCCCTGTCCTCCTCCTCCCCCACCGCCTCCATCACTCCCACAGCACGCAGCCGCCTAAGGTATCACCTCCTGGGGCACTCACTCATCTGTATATTGTGCTCACACTTAACGTCAGTGTCTTTATTTTCAATCTCGGTTGACTGTGTGACGTCACCTCCTCTTACTGTAGTTTCGATTGGTCTGCTGACAAAACATACAGCCGGTGACAGCTTTCCTAGCTCACTTAGCAAACATGCTTACCATCTAATCTGTTTGTCTTACTGACATCGTAAATGTTTTAAAACTGTGTTTGTTTACATGTCCCTTCTGTGCGTCTGATACAGAGAAGAGAGAAAGGACCCACTGTCAGCACTGGCCAGAGAGTACGGAGGCTCCAAGAGAAATGCTTTGCTAAAGTGGTGCCAGAAGAAGACTGAGGGTTATCAGGTGGGTTCCTGTCTTGTCACTGGACGATACCAGCTGTCCAAAAGTGTCTATAACTCCTCTCTGATGGCTTTGGCAAAAACGGACAATAAAAAATAAACATATCCAACAGGCGTTGGAGTACTACTGAATATGTGAGAAAAGTAAGATAAAAGCAAGAAAAGAAAAGAGTAATTCATTCCTTCATGGCAGGATGGACTGCCCTGGATTAAATATGGCGACACAAATATGTATTTGTGGTGTGTCGCCAGTTCAGCGCAAAGATAACTAAAGAAAACAGTCTCTGGAGAGCTACAAGAACAGGCAGCAGCACAGAGAGCACAGTTTTCCTTCTACTGGGTATAAGCTTTATCATAGAATGATTAATTTCTGCTACATGTTTGAAATTGATCTTTATGTCTGTCTGGGTGCTTAGTTAATAATAATGCATTGTACAAAATATGAAAAGGAGGTAAACATTTTCTTTTATATTATTATTTTTGTTACTAGACCCATACACATTAACAAGAGGCTAATCATTTAATGTCTGGACAGTGAGAAAAATATTCATCTTGAACCCTGTCCCTGAGCAGAAAAGCTATGATCCTTAAAATTTCACTCCCGATTGATTAAGCAACACCTGTGGTTACTGGTGGTAACAGCAAGCACAGTTTCAAACTACAGCTCCCAGAATTCTGGAGGCAGGAAACGCTCTTTGAGCAGCTGTTTTATCAGAAATACAACAGGAAGAGGGACTGGTGTATCTGCTTACAATGTAACCAAACAAACTTGTTTTTATAAAGAAGTCGGTCAATAATCTTTTTCCATGAGGTCATGAGCGACCTCCATCTGATTGCATAAGACAGACGACATGAGGCGTTTTCCACATAACAGCAGGGCGCAGTAAGGAGGTGGTCACCTTGCTCAGGAGTTTGAGGAATGCAGCCTCTCTCCTTCAACTCTTCATCTAATGGCTTTCTGGCTTCTCCTTGTTGTTTCCCTGCAACATTTAAATCTGCTCAGCTGTCAAAAGATGCCGACAATGACCGTTGTCTTTGTATTTTGTGTAGAAATACTGGGTTTGCATTAACAGTAAACAGTGAGGTTGAACTTAATGAGTTATAATTAAAATAAGTAAAGCAGGATTACAGGCTGCATCATTTCCTGTGAGTCCCTTGTGCATAGCTAGGCAATTAGAATCCAGCTCCGGAAAGGTGGACTCTACACTAACAATGAAAACAACTTTATACAGATGTAATTGCAAAATGTAAATGCATTACAGGGCTGCAGGAAAAAATACCAACCACAAGTGTTATCAAAAAACAGAGTTTGATTTAAGGAATATCTTTAGGATTATAATTTTAACTCTCGAATCGTGGTGTGTCTCTTTCTTGGTCTTTTCTTGTCTTCCGGTTCGGTCTAGCGTGATGGTGTTGCTACGGATGCATAGCGTTGTGGTGACTGCTCTCTTATTTGTTGATTGTAGTGAGGCCTCAGACAGACCTGCTTAAATATGTGCAGACACAATAAATGCTGAAGCATTGACCTAGACTGGCACTACCACTCTGATGTAGGTTGTGGTTTTCATGACACCACCATGTTTTTCCGTGTAATGTGCAACATGTAACACATCCTGTCTGCCTGACAGATGATGATGAAAACACGATGCTTCTCTGACTTATTGTGTACTATCTAGATTGTAGTTGTGACACTGAGGAACTTTAGCATACATAAAACCTTAGTGGTTGTTTTGAACTCACATTTACAGCCCCTGCAAAGGTCAGATGACGGCTGATGGTGGAAAAGATTATTTTATTGCGCCATCCCATACCTATATTTTCAGCCTCACCCTAATCACCAAGGTGATTCCAGAGTGAAAGCGGGGGAGGTTACTTCATTAAATTTTTATAGTTCCATGTCTAAGTAGTCCCTTCTGGCTAAGATCTTTGAAGGTAAATGTTCAAAACCGTTTAAGGAGTTTATGTAAAAATGCCGGGGAGTCTGGGCTAGGTGTTAGCAAGGTATATTTTCTATTTCTAGCCTCTTATTTCATTCTCATTTCATTCTCCACCTTATTTAGTGTTTACTCACTAATTGAGTCTGCTCCCTTTCCCTTCATCTCCCCCCCACACACGCACACGCCTACACCTCTGCTGCAAACACACCGGCTTGTCTCGTCTCTTCCTGTCTTTCTCCCCCTGTATGTGTCTTCTCTGTTGACTTTCTTCATCAGCAGTATGTTTTATAAAGTCGCTGAAAAGACACAGAACTTGTTTTCTAGATTTTTCCACGCGCAATTCCATTTACAGCAGCAGGTGTGCCGCATGTAGAGGAGACTTGTTAACGATGTAGCCTATGAAACCAAATCAGTGTGGTAGCAAATGACATCCGGTGTGTTGACTGTCGCTTTACTAGGTCCGTGTTTATAAAATGTCCACCATGTCTGTGTCTGTAGGGATGGGGATCGAGAGCCGGTTCCAAAATTTCTGAAAACCTGAAAAGGTTCGAGCTTATCGATACTGCTATCAAGACTTGCGGGTCCTATGATGTACGCTAGCTTGGCATTAGCTAAATGTTAAAAACAAGCTAAATAGAAAGCTATCTGTCTGGAGCACAGACTGGTCTGTAGCCTTAAAAACTCAGCTGCTGGCTGAGACAAACCAGCCGCTCCACCTTCTACCTGGTAACGTTACCTGCAGCCAGGAGAGAGGAGGAGGGACTGATACAGACTGATGTTATTCTTTCTGAACGTCACTCACTACTTGTGATGTCAGATAAAGTTATTGAGTTACTTTGCTGTTGTAAACATTAATGTTGCTGCTCTAGAAACAACATTTAGCTGTATTTAAAATATTAAATTAAAGGCAGTTAATATGTACACTTCAATATATTTATTTATCGCAAGTGATATGTCATCTCAGTATGTAACGTTATCACACATTGAATATTTTCCTCATACCGTGCCGGCCTACCTCATGCCCGTTGGGTCTGGTCTTACCAAATAACCATCACTAAATAATAGTAAAGTATCGATAGTGGTATCTATAAAGAATTGGATCGTTAAGCAGTCTCAATAAGGGTATCTATATCAATAAAAATTAACGATCCCCATCCCTAGACTTGTGTCTGTGTTTCCCTGCAAAATGTTAAAATGGGTCACCAAATATACCTGGGGAGCCGTTAATATACCCCAAGTAAAGTTTATGTGTGGGGAAACACTGTTCTATCTGATCAGGCATGGTTAGGAAAGGTGTCATGGGAGGGTTTGGCCAAATTGTAGGCTGTGTCTAATATGATTCAGATTCAGCTTTCACAACTAAAGCTGGATTTAAATTCTGGTAAAACAAAGGTAATGCTAAGCCCAAAAAGCCTGTGAATACTTTTCATATTATTACTGCTCAAGGAAAGAAGTTTCAAGTTGTCTCGTGTTATAAATATCCCAGTATTTGGCTTGATGACAGCCTTTCTTTTCAAACCCCCGGCTGATAATCTTGTTAAAAAGATAAGATTGATGCTAGAGTTTTATTTCAGAAACAAGTCCTGTTTTTCCTTTATAGCCAGAAAAAGAGTGGTATCTGCTATGTTTTTTTGTTTTTTTACCGGTTCTTGATTACGCCGATCTATTAGTAAAATTAGTAAATATGGGTAAAATAAAAAAAAGAAGTGATATGGAAAAGTGATGTTGATATTCACTTCATATAAAATCCCCAGATTTTCATCATATTGAGCTGCTTTTCAATGTGGTTAAAGCTTTTTAAATGGTTCCATGAATTTATTGTGACTATAATATTGTTGACAGCCTGTAGTACACAGTGGCCGGCAGTGGTATCCATGACCTTCGATAAAATGTTGTACCCTCTATGCTCGGATAAGGCCCAGAAATAGTTTTTTAGTCCTGAACTGTAACTGTTCTGTCGAGTTGAATCAATGTTTTAACGGATCGTCACTTTATTTTTTCAGAACATTGATATCACAAACTTCAGCAGCAGCTGGAATGATGGCCTGGCCTTCTGCGCCGTTCTCCACACCTACCTGCCTGCACACATCCCCTACCAAGAGCTCACCAGCCAAGAGAAGGCAAGTAGAGCTCCCAGGAAAGGCCCGACCTGTAAGCCATTATGACCACACCATTACAGTTGTTAGAATACTGTCCACTGTGTTGAACTGTGACTCTCTCTCTACTTTTCTCAGAGGAGAAACTTCACCTTAGCATTCCAGGCTGCAGAGAGTGTGGGCATCAAATGCACTTTGGTAAGCTTTATCAGATTACTTTATTACGTGTGAGCAAAACCAAAATAAGAGAGACTATATATATTTTTTTCATCCTTTTCTGATATGCCACCCTAAATACATTTCAACCACTGACATTGCTAATTCGAATCATTAAGAGATGAACTACTGTATGTTTTGCAACTATACAATGTGTCATCCATAGTTATGCTTGTAACCTGCTGGTGTGTCAGTCATTACAAACAAAAGCTGTACAGCTAGACATTGTTTATACCCACAGAACTTTATTTTAAATTTCAGCCACACCTTGATCCATGGATGACGTTTGCTCAGTTATTATAGAGATGCTGCTTTGTTTCCATGTACACTCACCAAATTAATTCTTTATCTATAATAAAGTATGTCGTGTTTTTGGTGTGATAGAAATCTTCAGTTTAGCAGTTTTTGATCCTCCTTAACTGACTATTTCTCCATTCCAGGACATAAATGAGATGGTGCACACAGAGAGGCCAGACTGGCAAAGCGTCATGACTTATGTCACGGCCATCTACAAGTACTTTGAGACCTGACTTCACCATCTTCCCCTCCCTGTTCCTGCAGCACAATCAGAGCAAGCTCTCCTGAGCTCGCAGCAACCTTTCAACCCCGCTGTCAACTGTTATACCTCACACCCTCTCCCCCACACCACAGCGACACCCTGTCACGCTGCATGTCGGTCCACAGTATTTAGCGACACTAAAGGCAGACCAGAACCTCACTGGACACACAGCTAATCCATCCTCCCAGTGCAGCGTCAAAGGCGCTTTGTGTAGAGTTTGGGCTTTCCTGTATGTCTACCGTTACACTAGTAAGCCATGCCTCTGGTAGAAGCCTAGCGAACCAAGTATTAACTGACGAGCGATGAAATCCTGCAGATCACCTTTGCCTTCAGTTCACGTCTGAAGGAGCAGCAGGAAAAAGAAAACCAAGTCTCAGTGCCTTCTACCTGGCTTTTCCTGGCAAATAATATTCCTTCACAGTTAACCCAGTTTGCACGGTGTTAAGGGGGGAATTCCTGCAAATCCGATTTTCAACGTTCTTTGCAAGAGGATTCATTTTCATAAACGGTCACAATGTTTTTTCTTTTGTTGGTTGTGAATATTTTTGTGTAACTCATCAGCTTTCTAAAGAACAACAAACCAAACGAGCCAGTGATGTTGGAATTCCCCCCACAACCCTGAAAATCCCCATCGAAAGGAATTCAGACAGATGCAGCCTTTTTGCACGAAGTCTTCCAGACGTTACAGTATGATACAGATGCCTCTCTTTCAATGGAAAAAGTGCCTGTGTGGATTTTGATGCTGGAAACCAGGATATGAACACTCTCTGTGGGCCAATCGTGAAGATTTGAGGAGTTGTTGCCAAATATGTTTTCAGAGCCTTTTGATTTCAGCAGCACAAACACACTCATGATGGTTTTACACTAAAGGTCTCATGGACTGCTAATAATTTGATGTGTATGGAGTTGAACGCTAAACCATATAATGTGAGTGTTTGTGTTTTGTAGGCCTGCATTTGCCATCTTGCACTTAGACTTCTTTCAGTAGGCACATACAGCTCACTGCATCAGTTCATCATAAATATAAGTAGCATTTGTTTGTTTTTAATTATAAAATGTCTGTTGACTGAGTTCTGTTCAGATCAGAGAGCCTTAAACTTTATAAGCCTGGGACTCTAATTTGTGAAATAGCGTGTCACCCAGGGCCCTCATTTTGGGAGAATGTGCTCTAGTATTTGGAAACCAGCAGTGACAGATTCATAGGTGAAGACTCGCTTTATTTCAATGCAGCGTCTCATTAAAAAGGAATACTTCCGCTTATTAGGAAATACACTTATTTACTTTCTTGCCGAATTTGATATGACTTTCATGCCTGAACGTTAAATATAAAGCTAGAACCAGGAGATTTTGTGTGTTTGATGCTGATGTTGTGTTAGACATTTTTGAAATTAGTGTGAGTAACCATTACTATAGAGATCCTTTGTAGCACACAGTGTAATTTCATTTGTCTGATTTCAGTCAGCAACATTGATTTTTGTGGGTAACACTTTGGGTCCCCCTATTTAGTAAGCAGTATAAATACAATACATTATGCAGCTATAAGGACATTTAAGGCAGTTTTATATACACTTAAATCTGCTTACAACTACATTATAGTGTGTTATAGACCGTTTATTAAATGTTTATATACTGTTTGTAAATGCTAAACAGGGGGGACTTAAAACATAGTGTTGCCATGTAATGCTGTGTGAATGCTGTGAGTTTATTGTGCCTCAACATACCAAGTTCACTGTATTTATTTGCATGGATTCCAGACATTGTAGTGAGGTCATTGCTTTATTTGTGTGCCTGAAGTGTATATGAACATATCACACATACAGTTTAGTAGATGCACTGAGATAAGCTTTTTTTGTTTAACTCCACACCCATTTCCTGCCTTAACAGTTTCCGCGAGTGAACCTGACGCTTCAAACTCTGGCTATCTCAACCAGGCTATGTGTCACAGCGTGGAAATTTGTTTCTAAAACAAGGTCCATCTTGTTTGGGCCTCTTGATGAACACTAATAGAAAGTGACTGTGAGAAACTGGTTGGACGTGTCTGGTGAAGGTGACTGCACACTGTTGGTTTGGATCAGATGGGGCTGCCAAAGGGTATCCGTAGCAACATCAGAAGCAACATTTTTGTCTCGATTTTGAAGCACATCCTGCCGTGCCGTTTGCCAAGCCACCTTGTGACAATGTGTCCAGCTGCATTAGATATTCAGTGATTTAAAGTTAGCACAAGAGCCTCCAAAAAGGACAGTTCCTTTTTTTTTTTTGTGTACGAGAGAGTGCGAGTGAGTTATTTAATGGCATTTGAAAAAGCATTGGCTCTCTGTTGATAGGGCTTTGTGATGCTGAGGATTATCAGCCAATGTTTTTATTGTGTTTTGCTTGATTCCACCGCTGGCCCACATGTTTTATTGCTCCCGACAGGAACGTCTGAAAGCTACAGAAAGATCTGAAACCTCTCCGTCCTGGAAGTGGAATGTGTTTTGATCACGCTTTAGTGATCCTGGGACTTTACGAGGACCAGCGCATGTTGACGTGGAGTGATTGATGAACACTGAGCCCGGCCTGTTGAGGAGAGACCAGAGAGCTGGCAAAAGCTAGGAAGCACATTCCACCTCCACATGATACAGCCGTAAGGGACATGTTACAGTAGTGTTTGGGACCTGACGTGATGCCCTTTAAGTGTATAGCTTTACCACAGCGAGCAAAGCAAATGTGAACGGTGCATTATAGGGTCCTTTTTATCACTCTACATTTATTTTTCTTTTGGTTTACTTGAAAATGCTCTGAGAATTCCACTGAACCTGCTTAAGTTTGTTAACTTTTTGTTTCCGTGTTGCCTTTTTTACAATCCATGCTAGATATTGTTTTTGGTGAGGATTTTCTAAGAGAGTATCCTGATCACACTACATGCAGTGCTGAAATTGTCCCTTAGCAAAGAATAGAGCTGAATGAATAAATTTGTGTGTGTATGTGTAGGGACTAAGCTACAGTATTAAGTGCACACTATGATGATAATCAGTTGTAAAAAAAATTTATGCTGTTTGGATTTGTGGTGTTTTATTTTTTCTGGCAGTAGTTATAAAAGACCATTGAAACAGCCATGGTTGTTGTCATCAATCTCTTGGCTGGTATTCAACTTTACCTGTGTAAACGAAGTTACATGACACTCAGTATTGAATGCTGCATTTCATTGAAATGGCAATTACAGTGTAAGGAAATGTCTAGATAAACCAGATTACATTTTATTTAAAAAACTTCTAAGAAACTATCTTGATAAACCAGATTGTATTCCATTTAAACAACAATTAAAGTGAAAGTAAATCTCTAGATAAACCAGATTACATTTGGAAGGAAATGTCTAGATAAACCAGATTACATTTTATTTAGACAACGATTTAGGAAATGTCTAGATAAACCAGATTACATTTTATTTAAACAACAATTTAGGAAATGTCTAGATAAACCAGATTACATTTTATTTAAACAACAATTTAGGAAATGTCTAGATAAACCAGATTACATTTTATTTAGACAACGATTTAGGAAATGTCTAGATAAACCAGATTACATTTTATTTAAACAACAATTTAGGAAATGTCTAGATAAACCAGATTACATTTTATTTAGACAACGATTTAGGAAATGTCTAGATAAACCAGATTACATTTGGAAGGAAATGTCTAGATAAACCAGATTACATTTTATTTAGACAACGATTTAGGAAATGTCTAGATAAACCAGATTACATTTGGAAGGACATGTCTAGATAAACCAGATTACATTTGGAAGGAAATGTCTAGATAAACCAGATTACATTTGGAAGGAAATGTCTAGATAAACCAGATTACATTTGGAAGGAAATGTCTAGATAAACCAGATTACATTTTATTTAGACAACGATTTAGGAAATGTCTAGATAAACCAGATTACATTTTATTTAGACAACGATTTAGGAAATGTCTAGATAAACCAGATTACATTTGGAAGGACATGTCTAGATAAACCAGATTACATTTGGAAGGAAATGTCTAGATAAACCAGATTACATTTTATTTAGACAACGATTTAGGAAATGTCTAGATAAACCAGATTACATTTTATTTAAAAAACTTCTAAGAAACTATCTTGATAAACCAGATTGTATTCCATTTAAACAGCAATTAAAGTGAAAGTAAATCTCTAGATAAACCAGATTACATTTGGAAGGAAATGTCTAGATAATCTGTATTGAATTTCACTGAAACGGCGATTAGAGTGTAAGAAAATGTCAAGAGATACCAGATTGCATTTAATTTATACGGCGATTATAGTTCAAAAAAGAAAGTGTGTCATCAACACACTCATCTGTGTACACAACACATCCGCCCCCGGATAGGAAACAGATCGAGGCTCAATCAGGCTGAATATGTTTTATGAGGGAGGGGTGAGAGAGAGAGAGAGCGAGAGAGAGAGAGCGAGAGCCTCATCTGTCTCAGGTCATTCACTATAGAAGCGTTGTTACTCATCTCAGTGCGAGCAGGAGAAATTGATCCGACTTTGAATGCGTTTTAATTTCCTGCACTTAACAGCATTGTGAACTGAACTTAATAGAAGAAGTTTCACACTTAAAGGTTAGGCCTACTTGTCGCTCAGAGGGAAGTGAAAACGATCATTTGCGTGATATTTCTAGGTCGGACTTGGTTTTATCGCCTACAAAGTGCTTTCAGATATAGGCTGACATCTACATTCTGCCCGAAGGACATCAGCAAGAAAAGGTGAGTCCTTTTAATTAACAAAAAGTTTTGCACTGAATTAAAACCAATTAAAGTAATTGGATTTTGGACTGATTGATTGATAGACTGAATGCCTGCCTGCTATTCTTGCATTAAGTTTGGTCGGACCCCATGCACGCCCTGTTAACGTGCGGTTTGCGCAGCAGCACACAGCACACAGGCAGAACAAGGGAAAGCATCTGAAAGCACGAGGTAAATGTGTGACGAATGCGATGCAGTGATGTTTGGTACAAGATGTCCTACACTGGGTGTTGGGTTTCCTCACCTGTGAGAACAAAAGCGAGCAGAAATGAACCTGAAGAACGTAACAATTCAGTGAGAGTCTCCACATCATGCGTAGGAATTCCTGGCAGTTTCTGGAACTGCTGTTCATTTAAAAACAAACATGTAGGTCCTGGATTATAACTGATCATGTGAACCATGTGGGCAAATTGTTGAGTAGCCTTTCTAATGACAGGCTGGTTCAAGCTGTTAGGGGGTACTGGATCAAAAGTTTGCTGTTGGGCCCCTACTAACTAATAAAACAGGAAGTAATAATGCAACAGTACTGCAATACTTGTATTTATGCTGTACTTAAGTTGCAGTTTAATTTAAAAAACCTACATTTAATAAAAATACCAAAAATAAATTGACATGTAATGAACCTGGGGCTTTCCAGGGGCTTGGGGTTTACCTAGAAAAGAGTCAGGCAGGTTTAAATCAACCAGGTGTGGATCCGCAGCAAATCAAGTCTCAGTTGTGGGCCCTGTGTCAAAATGCAGCCTAAATGGTGCATATTTCAAATTGTGTTTGCAACAGAGACTCAGTGGGGGCTCTCAGCTACTTTTTGCTCCAGGGCCTTCTAGTGTGTTAATCTAAAAACAAACTGTTAAATGCTCGCACTGATGATTAGTCACCATGTTTTTACTCAGTGAGCCTACGTCTCTGTGTGGTCTATGTTTTCCCTGGCTGCAAGACAAATTTCCCCTCGGGGGGCAATAAATTAAAGGACCAGTGTGTAATATTTAGGGGGATATTGGCAGAAATGCAATATAATATTCTAAAGTATGTTTTCATTATAGTAACTGAAAATAAGAATCATTGTGTTTTTGTCACCTTAGAATGAGCCCTTTTTATCTACAGAGGGAGCGGGTCCTCTTCCACAGAGTCCACCATGTTGCACCGCCATGTTTGTACAATAGCCCAGAAAGGCGAGTTTCAGCCACCGTAGTTTCTCCTACATGCTTGGAACAGGAGCGTGAGGGGAGGGTTATCGGCTGGCTGCAATCTGCAACCTCATTGCTACATGCCACTAAATCCCACACACTGGACCTTTTTGAAGACCATGATTAGCTCATGGACACTTCAGTAGGGCAGTCTCTTGTCATCAGAGTTGCTCTTGCTAGAGGACAATCAACCCTAATCACTTTGTCCATCGGCACCGTATACCGACCTACAACCATGTCTGTTATCAGGTAGCTGAGAGTTTGGCATGTCAGAAGGACTATGCTCAAGTGATTTGATGTGTTCTTGATGATGCTGTAGGGTTTGGGGTTAATTAGTTTTAACTTTAATAGCCTTGTAAATTCGAATGATTAATTCACTTCCGAATTGCACCAAACATCTCAATCTGAATACAAAGAGTTTCAATTTCTGAGCAAAAATGTCGCTAGCCCAAGCCCTGCTTAAGAAAGACCTCACTTTGACTTGTTTCACGATAAATCCCTGGAGTTTCTCTGATGCGTTTCATTATGCCATCTCAGGACAGCTTGTTATTGTAGGATGCATTGCTAGCGTAGGGGAATGACTGTTTTCAGAGATTAATTTTTTCCTTTACTGTCCTCTGGGTTTTTTGTTTTGGATAAAACATTAAAATACACTGAAATATTACACCAAGCCTCTCTGACATCAAGACAAATGAACACCCTGGACTCAAACAAAAGCTTTATTTTTTTTAAGTCAAATTGATTGAACAAAACGACCTAGTAATAATTATCGACCTTGAAATAACAAGTCTTGGTATTAATAAAGAAGTCTCATCCAACCCAAAGGGAAAACCCTGACTCACAGAGCAAAGGCCTCGGTGTTCCACCACAGCTGTTATCTCCAAAAACACGACGTAATCCCAAGAAACATCCCCTCTGAGGGAATTCACCACCACAAAAACGTTCTGTCTGTGAAGCCTTTTATGGCCGATGGCGCACACATGCCAGGCAATCTAACTACACTTTGCGTCACTAATTGAGAATAGGCCAGGGGCCACACATATCAAACATCTAAGAATCACAAAATACCCTAAAGATCTACAGTAGCATAGGAGTCACAAGTTCTTCACTAAATGTGAATAAGATGCATTTATCCAGGGACGCTTACAGCTTACAAATCGAGCAATAGCTGCAACAGTTAGCTAAAACCACAAATTGGTCATCATGACCCATCATATATTATACAGACATTTCAAAACATGTAGAAGGTGTGTGTGTTCTCCTCTGTCTCTGTACTGTAGCCATAAAATAAGCCAACTGACGGCTCTAAAAGACCTCTTGAGCTATCTTAAATTTAAGTTCTTTTTCTTTAACCTGCATGAACCACTATCTATCACCTCCTAACATCGACATAACGCGCAAACGGTGGCGATTTATACATCCAGCAGACACAGAGTAACATTAGCATTCATTCCGTTGTGTTTCTGGCTACCTGGCATAGTTACTGCACAGGGTCACTGTAGCCCTATAGACAGGCCTTGACAGCTGTTTTCCGAGAGGTTCTTCAGATTTGTCTGATCAGATGTTGTACCAAATCTACATTCTATCGCAATATTATTAGAGCTGTGAGAGTGAACCAAAATAAAATAAAGTTATGGGCCCTAAAACCAAATCAACAACTTGAAAGACGTAACAATGCTCCGTCGACCTGAGGTTTTATTTTATTACCAAACTACACTGTGGTAATTGTATCTAGTGTTAATGGAAAAAAGATTGGTTTCACATCTAAAGGATTTCTTTAATACAGTAAACATTCATGACTAAACAAACTAATCAAATTTAATCTTTAATTGTTATTTATTATTAACACTCATCAGGACTGTGTGGGCGTGCTGTGATCAGATATGCCCGACACATTCTGATTCAAGTGTTGCTATAAACAGACTGCCCATTTGGAATGAGTGAGAAGAGCTCAGATAAAAACACAAATGCAGAAAACATTCAGGTGAAGAAACCAAAGCCTCTCTAACACAGAAAATTAGGTGCTCATGCTGGACACCACTGCCCATTGAGAGAGAGGTTCACTGACAAAATAGGCATTCAGGGCGAGTAGAAGTAAAAATGAAGGCTTTTCGCCTGTCACATATATTCAAAACGTAACTTTTAGCAGTTTGATGATACGGGTCCAGGTTGCAATACTTAAAAGTGAAACACTGGGAGCTCTGCTACGTGTATGTTCGACACTGACGAAGTCTACACAAACCGCTCTCCCACTGCTCCTCTGCAGGGTCAAGAGGGGCTATTTATAGAAAACATCGGCAACTCAAAGTCCCACAAAACACTCATGTGACTATTATTGCAGACTAAAATGAGTTTGTGACAAAGTTAATCTTCATATTGAATGGCCAAGTATTTGCACCAGAGGTTTCCACTTGTCAGAGCGTTGAAGCCTCTGAAAAAGTATTTAGATGTAATGCTCTTTAAAGCAGCTGGACCCCACCTACCCACTTATAGTGTGTAATTCTGAGAAACATTTATGCCTTTAAAAGGAAGAATTTATTTGATTAAAATAATCTGATAGAAACCAGGACGAACCTCCATTATAGAGAGGCCAATATGTGACATTTAATAATTCAGGTTCACCCTGGTGTTCTGCCAGACAAATACATTAGTCAATTCAGAGTAATAGAAGTCATATATGAAGAAATATTTCCTAAACCGCACATCATGTTTGACACAATCCTACTCTGAAAGATATCTGTTGCAAGATAGTTGTTCCTGTTGACATTCACTTCCTTTATTGTAAAATCATTTCCTCTTTTTCACTTCTGCACCTCTTTATCTCCAGCGACATTATGTTCCAGTGATGTGCGTTGTTGGCATCATCTCAGCCCCTCCAGAGGTTCATGGGAAAAAGCCACTGAGGGGAAGGACCTGAGGGGAGAGGACTGCAGATGAGCTTGTCACCAGGAGAGAATTGAGGCCACTGCGTATTTAGCGAATGCAGCTCCATGTGAAGTTGAATAAACCATTTTTTCTTCAGCATCTTGAGCTGAGCAGGTGTGAGGGAGCTGCCACAGCTGCTCGGGGGATCTGGTCTGGTGGATGTCTATGAGAGTTTTGCAGGCGAGGAGGCTGAGCTCAGCGGCTGCCAGGCTGCAGCTATGGTCGTTGAGGTGAGGTGTCCTCCCTCATCAGTGACCTCGCCGTTTGTCCCACCATGCCGGAAGACCCTGTCGCCTCCATCCTCTACATCATCCTGGAGCTGCTGATTGCTATGTTCTCCGTGCTGGGCAATGTGCTGGTCTGCTGGGCTGTGTGCCTCAACAGCAACCTGCAGAGCATCACCAACTTCTTTGTGGTGTCGCTGGCGGTAGCCGACATCGCCGTGGGCGTCCTGGCCATTCCCTTCGCCATTGTCATCAGCACCGGCTTCTGCTCCAACTTCTACGGCTGCCTGTTCATCGCCTGCTTTGTGCTGGTTCTCACCCAGAGCTCCATCTTCAGCCTGTTGGCCATCGCTATAGACCGGTACATTGCAATCAAGATCCCACTCAGGTCAGTGGCCCAGAGGAATTCTGAGTAGTTAGATGTGTGGCCGTGGATCCTCCTTATGCAGTTAGAGGAGAAAGATAAGTTGGCTTTATTAATGGTTTACAAATCATTTATGAAAGCTTTATAGGTCAGTTATAAGCTAAGAATAAAAAGCCATTAACAGCTGCAGTCTAGAGGGCTAATTAGAAAGGGAGAAAGTGCTGAGCATTTATTATGTACTACAAACATTTACAGCTGCATTAAAAACCACCAAAGGGATTATTCACAGCCTGGCAACCGAAAAGTAAAAAAAAAAAAGTTTATTAACTATTAATAAAACTATTAATAAACAGACTAGTTGAAATTTATAAACCCTTTATAAAGCATGCCTTTTTAGAAAGTTCTTAAGCTAAGGAAATAAAAATAAATGTGTTTTTGGGAAACAAAATAAGAACCTCAAGTGCGTGATTTAATATCCTTAAACAACAGAGAGTGCATTAAAAATGTGTCATAACTTGTTGTCTTGGCCTTTTCTTTCTTTTCTCAGCTTAGTCTCATGTATTTCTTAGTCCCAGGCAGAGGAGGAGATAAGTGTCTCCAGAAATGGCGTCTCCCACGAGGCCGTGTCCCCCTGGAGCAATCAAATGAATTTTGCTGTAATTGCTTATACAGGCCGTGTGACCCCCTGTGTAATCTTAACTTCATGATTTTTCTGTAAAAACACTGTGCTTGTCAGACTGTTCATGTTGAAAGTCAGCCTAGATTAGCTAAGGACGGTTTGTCCGTCACCCAGTGACACGCTGACCAGCAGTGATGCTGTAGCTCGAGACTGTGACCTCATCATACTAAAACACTGAACCTCAGATTCACATTGAGCTCAGCCTTCCTGTTTTCAGGACTCAAATGCGGGGTGGGGGGGCTTGTTTTTGCAGCATTAACCTTTGCACTTTAACATCTCAAGAATGTGATAGAAACAAGCAAAATATGTCAGCTGCTCTCCCACACTGCGCTACAGGCATTCTCAAAATAGTCTCTTCCTTTGCAGAGGGCTGAAAGACTTTGTTTGCTTATCTTTTCTCTTTTAGTTCCGGGAGGAGAAGTGCTTGCACAGAGCAATCAGCTGGGGAAATTATAAGTCATGGGGAACTTCAAATACTGTACACAAAAGATTATTAATTACAGTGCAGTCTTGCATCGAACATGAGATAATTGTTGGAAGCTTTCCGATAATGAATATAGACATTTTAGTATGACCTTTAATCTGTAACGTTCAGAGTTTTAAGCTGACAGACTGATGTTTCATATTGTCTCCCTCTCCAGGTACAACAGCTTGGTGACAGGCCAGCGGGCACAAGGCATCATCGCCATCTGCTGGGTTTTATCCATCATCATCGGCCTGACCCCCATGATGGGCTGGCACAAGCTGTCCGAGAGCGCCAACAGCACCTGCCCCCCCGGCCTGATGAAGTGCCTGTTTGAGGAGGTGGTGGTCATGGAGTATATGGTCTACTTCAACTTTTTTGCCTGTGTGCTGATTCCCCTGCTGCTGATGCTGGCCATCTACCTGTGTATCTTCATGGCCGCTCGCCACCAGCTCAAGCTGATGGAGGTGAAAGCCGTTCACGGAGAGAAGTCGCGCTCGACGCTGCAGAAGGAGGTGCAGGCTGCCAAGTCGCTGGCCATCATTGTCGGGCTGTTTGCAGTCTGCTGGCTGCCTTTACACATCATCAACTGCTTCACCCTCTTCTGCCCTCAGTGTGAGCGTCCTCCGCTCTGGATCATGTATGTGGCCATTATTCTCTCCCATGCCAACTCTGTGATCAACCCCTTTATCTACGCCTACCGCATCCGGGAGTTCCGACAAACCTTTCGTAAGATTATCCGCCGCCACATTCTGGGCCAGCGGGAGCGGTTTGAGAGTAGCAGCAGTATGCGCAACTCCACTCACAACAGCATCACTGACTCCATCAGACTCAAGGCAAACGGCCTCAGCTTTGACGTTTTTACTGAACACAACAGCTGCAGTAGCTGTGAAAGTTCTGTAGGGGGCGGTCTAGTGGCGGTATCCCAACCCCCTCTCTCAGTTGTCATCTCCCACTGTCCTAAGATGGGCTCTTGTCCACTGCAAGCCCTCAGACAGACTCAAATTCCCAGAGGTCAACATCTATAGCGTGCTGGCAAAGGTGTCCTAACACAGGAGCGGATCATTTACTAGTATTCAGGAGCCTTGCAGTAAAATGTCAATGTCAGCTCAGCAGCAGCTCTCAAAGGAAATGGGAGAACAGTAAGCAAATAATGGACAACGAATGTCACTGAGATAGCTCAAATCTCCTTGCTGTGAGAAACTGTCTCCACTATTTAAACAGTGATGTTTTAATTTAAACTAGACTAAAAGTCTAAAAGCACTGCTAGCTGCCCAAAGAGTTGTTCTGCTTCAAGACCCCCCACATGACCAAGAGTGGTTTGAATGGAATGAGGGACTGATGCCTGAAAGCAGGTCACACCTCAAAAATGGTTCTGCATTAAATGAATTAAACAAGAGCACAAAATCCTTGGCATTGTATTTGCAAATAGTTAGAGTTCAGTACGAATGCACTTTGACTGTTGAAATAGCTTAAACCCACCAAAGCTCAGCTCAATATGGAAAGAAGTGGGAGCATGGACCCATCACTCTCTTCAAACAAGAATGGAAAAGGCGATGATTGTCTTTTCAGGAAGTCGCTCCTGCAGGTAGAAATAATATATGATGGTTTCAATTTTTCAGGGATGTGGATATAAACGTACTCTGATGGATTTCAGCACAGAGCACCACCATGGTGTATGGGCAGAGCATTATTGCTTATGCAAGGCAAGGCAAGTTTATTTGTATAGCACATTTCAACAACAAGGTAATTCAAAGTGCTTTACATAAAATATAAAAGCAACAGGGAAATATAAAAAAGTTTAAAAGCAACATAGAGAAATTGAAAAAATACACATTAAAATATAAGTTACAGTGCAGTGTAAAATCAGGGTTAAAAGAGTTAAATGGAAAACAAAAACAGGCTGAGGGGTTGAGCAAATTATGATGCAGTACTGCATCATAATTTGCACCCCATCCTGAGGACCTGCCAGGTGCACAGACGGCGCCACCAGCCTGCTTAGCAACGTTCACCCTCATTTGCAGAAAATTAAACATTTTTCACATTCAGCATATTCCTTTGTAGTTCAGCCTCAACAGGAATGAATCGGTTCCGGTTTCATTTTTCACCGAGTTGCTCCCTGTTACTTTTGAATTCTTTCACCAGTGACAGGCTGGTTCAGGTTTGTGTCAATAGCGAAGTTAATGGTGTAATGCTGAAATAACCTTGTATTTTTGTTTGCTCAATGGGACAATGTGAATTGACTGTCCTTGTGTAAGTTATATTCATGTAAATGTTGACTTCTGAGATAGTTTGATGAATGATGGGAAATTATTTGAAGAGGACTGTGAATGCTTTTATTTTAGACTTAAATCAAACTCATGGAAGACACTTGTTTTTTATTTTTCCTGATAAATTCATCCTCAGTCCAGTGCAGCTATTGCCTTCTATGGAAGGCTAGCGAAAAGTCCTGTCTTTAAATAAATCCTTTTACTTTTTCAATGTGTACTTACAGTGTGGATTGATGCCGCTTGTGTGTCTGTACAATTAACGTGAAGCTAGAGTACAGCCAGCAGCCGGTTAGCTTAGCATAGAGACTGGAAAGAGAGGGGAAAAGCTAGCATGGCTCTGTCCAACTCAACACCTCAAAGCTCAATCATTTAAATGTAATTTCTTGTTTGTTTAATCTGTACAAAAGCCTGAGCTAAAACAATAAAGTTTCAGTTGAACATCTAAACAATGAGCTGAAACTCCACGTAAAGCTCTGTAAAACCAAGTAGAGCTGCAGATTCAGGAGGGTTATTTTCTATTGGGTCTGGCTATTTGGAACTAAGAAATGAATCTGTGGCGGGAAACAATATAGCCTCTTTTTTTCAGTCCGTCTTGACATCACTGTCCAACAACTATAAAATCCAGAGTGCCACTCTGTCTGTGTGGAGAGACTCCATGGATACAAACAACAGCAGACCCTTGTCCCCTTATTTAAAAGGCTTCAGCTGAAAAGGAGAAGAAGAGGAGGAGGAGGATGGATGTGTGTGTGTGTGTATGTGTTTACCATCTCTACATTATGCAGCCACTGCCTCAGAGCTGGGTCACAAAGTGTAGACCACAACACTGATCTAATTGCTGCGCTTTGTGCCACGTCCAGACGTGTCTCCCTGGGCTCTTGCTTTAAGCTAGTGACATTACAAGTGGAGCTTGGTTGCAGTCAGGACCAGAAAATGTTTGTCACCATACTGTTCGGAGGTTAGTAAAGTTCCTGGATATTTTTATTGTTCTCTGCTTGGCAAGTAGAAATAATTTAAACAACTTAGGATGTTGATGTAGAGTATTATTAAACATGGTGTTTAAAGTTTGATTATTTTATTTGTGTGGATGAGAGAACTTTTCTGCACATATTCAATATAGTGGTAAATAACCTGGTTTGTTTTACAAGTGAAAATGTGTGAATACAGGGAGAATGAGGGAGTCAAAATGCAATGTTTAATGTGCTGTGTTATATTTTTAAATAGATTTTTTTTATTCACAGACAGCAGGATGGAAATGTTCAACCTCAACTGTAAGCTGATAGACTTGATCCATCATTTAAAGGAGAGGTGTGGTCTGGATTTTAAAGGTACTTAACGGCACTAAGGTCTGAAACATCCAGGAATGAAACTAATCACATTCCTTTTTTCCCTTTTATCTCCCTATTGGGAGTGTAATGGAAACATAATTCATTTATTGAGTGACACCAAAAAGTCACTACTTTCACCTAGATTTTGGGTTTAAATACAAAATATTTTATCTTAAGTGCTCTAAAAAATGAAAATAAAATTCGCCCTGTAGAGTGTGTGGACCTGATGGACAGCAGTGGTAGAGTGATGAACCTGGAGGGGAAGCAGCAAAGTGTGGCTCTGGCCAGCAGCGTCCTGGTAGAGAGACACCACTACATCCTCCTGCGAGTGTGCCGTGAGTCTGTCTAGTTTTTCAAAACCTTGTTACAATCTCTGGCCTGAATAGTTTGATTGCCATTTCAGATTGTCCATTTAGAAAAAGGTCAGTGATAAGTTACAGCAAAGGCAATTTTTGGGGCTTTAAAATTATATTTACAGTTTTGGATAGTGAGTGATTTTAGTAGAGTTGTGTAGGTGTTTCTCGTGTGTGTGTGTGTGTGTGTGTGTGTGTATAGTTTTAAAGTAATTTTTTGGATTGGAGGTTATAGTAGCTAAAATTCTTGATTTGCTGCTCATGAAGGTTTTCTATAGAAACAAAAAAGCGTATTTAATTTAGTTTTTGGGGAAATGTCTCTGACAAACGTGCGCCTCCAGCTGTTTTACTACACATCAAAGTTCCTGACTTTACTTCCCTTCAGGAGATGGTGATACTGGAGATCGGAAATATGTGTCTCTCCTGAACAACTTCTCCCAGAGTCATCCTGAGTTGACAGGTAACAAAAACCACCAGCAGAGGACAAAACAGCTTCTTGACTGGAAGTGAACAGTGCAGACCAACCAACGGACGTGAAGTGGCTCTCTGGGGCCTCCTGTTGGTCAAACCTGTGTTTACAATTTAAATGAAACCCTTCTGTTGCAGAGCTGCTGAGGAAACTTTCAAAGCCAGACAAGGAGCGAGATGGAAAGACCAGAGGTGGACGAACACAGAGGAGCAAACAAACCAGGAGCAAAAGCATCTCTGCAAATAACAAGAGCCAAAAAATGAAATAGTTTCTACCTGAGTCATGACAAACTCTTAAGTCTGATTTCTGTACAAAATTTGAAACACATGAACAGACTAGATTTATCCTGTAGCTATACAAACAATCTATTAAATGCATCAGATATAGGTGTTTAGCAAATTTATGTTTTCTATTTTAGCGATATGTACTACCAACTGAGTAACTGTATTAGAAGAAGTTGTCTTCAATAAAACTAATGTGTGAATGCTATGAATAAAAACCACAGTGTCACACACACACACACACACACAGTTTCTGTGTCCAACTAAGCCTCCTGCTTGTGTGTTTGCTACACACTTGGCAATTATAGTGTTATTGCTAAACATATCTCCAGCACACAGGCTAAAAACAGAGAGGGGAAATAGTCCGGACTTCTGTTTATTTACCAGTCACATCTCCAATTATACACAAGGGAGAATGAAGCACTGAAGAAAGAAAACTCAAACTAGATATACTAGATATATTAGCTGATTAAACAAATATGTGACCATGACAAGATGTAAAGATTGCTGACAGTGTTTGGAACTGGCTCACTATGAATGACCTGCTGTAGTGCTGCAGCTGCTGCCAAGGCTGACTGCTACGAGAAAATAAGAGCTCACAGAGACTGCTGCACACCGAGAGCTGCAGGTAGTGAAAACAAAATACCAGATTCAAGAAAGTGTGGGAAATAATCTGAGAACGAAACTGTACTGTGAGAAAGGATGAGGTTGGCCAAGGCAGGGGTAAGAGTGAGACAAATCTATAGACAGGTGTGTGTGGGTGTGTGTCTATAGGCAATATTTATTAATATTTATTGAATTTATATGCTGCATTGTGAATCTGAGATATATTTGGATTTTTGGACCATGACAGAGTGGCATTTACCTTTCACATTAACATTTCATACCTTTTTCTGAGATCTCATTGGGCCATTTCTTCTTCAATCTTTACTTTGATGTCAGGAATATTATTTCTTTTACATTGACACTGACATTATTATATGTATTTCCAGTTATTTAGTTTATATAGTAGGTTTGCTGTTGTAAACACAGTTTAAATGTAGGCTAAATCTATTCCAATACAGTTCTGAATTAAATGATCATTTTAAAAAAATGGCTGATAAGTGGTAAGATTACATTTTTCATTGACAAAAGGGCACTTTGGGCATCAAAGGGCACAAGTGCAACTGATCAGAATCAATCGGTTGTTTTAAACAAAGTTAAATTGCACTGTAACTTCAAGCTCAGCATAAGAAACATTTGTATCCTGATCCTGACCAAGATCAGCAACTATGGCATGAAGATAATATAGTTCTGCTTCAGATTTACCAAAATCTTATATTAGTCCAATAGACAACAGCAGAAGAAATATCAAAAAACGGTGGAATAAATAAAGTAAAAGTCCTGCAATCAAAGTTGTACTTAAGTACAGAAGTATTAGCTGAAACATAAAAGTAAATTAAGAAAAATTAAAAACAAAAGTTATCAAAAAAAAGTCATATGTATTACTGTGGCATTATGTATAATTGGGTGTGTCATTCTGTATTACAGTTTTTGTCAATTGCTTATATGTGTTTTTTTGAAAGCATGACTCATTTCCTAAAAACTCAAAGCCAACTCCACATTCAAAACAATGTTATGTCTTCTCAAAATGATATTTTGTCTTCAAATGACACACACCAAATGGATAAGCATTTCTAAGAACCAATTCAGCACTGACGTGCTCAATGTAAAACACTACTGAGCAGGCGTTTTGCATTGTCAGTGTTACACTGCACTGCGGGGCAGCTGCGGCTCAGGAGGTAGAACAGTCATCCGCTAACCGGAAGGTTGGTGGTTTGATCCCTGGCTACCCCAGTCTACATGTTGAAGTGTGCTTGGGCAAGACGCTGACCCCTATTAATCCTGGTGGCTCTGCCATATGTGTGAATGTTATTGCTGCCATCAGTATGAATGTGACACAGTGGTTGTAAAGACTTGAAAGGTGCTATAGTACAGACGATTTACAGCCCACCCTGTTGTATACACACAAATACAAGAATAAAATGTTTTTTTATTCTGAAATATGTGTCTGCAAACACAGTTGGATTTAGAAAGTGTTCTTCACACAGATACAGAACAGATACAGAACAATAATAAAAAATACAGATTAAGCCTTTTGAATACTGGAAAGAAAAGGTTTTGCTCTGGTCACAGCACCACAGAAGAACTTGCCTGAACTTGGCCCTTTTACAGTAGGCTAAAGCTCTGGTTGCCTATTGAACACATGTGCAACACGTGTTTGCCCATGTGAGGAGTCAGAGTGGACAGCATACAAATTAAGTTCAACATTAAGAATTAATCACTTCAGTTTAGCTGCTTCAGTTTCAGGGTGAGGGTGCAGTGCATGCTGGTTCACTGCTACATACACTGTCATGGTTTATTGGCTTCATATGATTATTTACACCTGTGCTTTTCAGTCAAAATGTCCTCTGTGAAAACGGCTTATAGCCTACATCATATTCATATGCTCAATAGTTTTATAAAATCAGAATCTGCAAAGTAAATAGTATCTGCAGCTGTCAGCAAATGTAGATAAAGGTTTCCCTGTAACTTAACCTACTTACAGTGTTTGGGTAGACGCATTAGATTTTTGTGTGTGTGCGGGTTTGGAGTGAACATGACATTATACACGCATGCGCGCGGGCGGGGAGAGGGGGCGCGCTGTGTTAATTAATGACCCGACCTCCCTGTCAGCGGCCCCTGTAGAGACTCTGTTGGCTCTTCTTCTCAAAATCCTGAATCGCGTCAGACAACGTGTAAACTCTTGTGATTATTTCAGCAGTGTAACAGGTAAAACAGCAGACACTGAGCAGCGCTGCAGACCCAAAGAAACCGCACAAATGTCCGTAAGTGGGTTTGAATCGCTGGAGACCTCTCTGGAGTCGCACCTGCCAGAGGCCGAGCTCGCAGAGGTTAAACGCATTTTGTTCGGAAGGGAGACAAAGTGAGTGTTTCTGAACCATCATATTATTTTCTCTTTTACCGTGCTTTTTCTGCACACTTTGTTCCTGGTAAATGATTATTCTGCTGACTGAACTTCGATCCGTTTTGTAATAGATGCAGCAAGGACGTAGCCATGGAGTCGACACTGGGACGTGTGATTTAGAATTTAAAAACTAATTTCCTGTCAATGTAAAATATTAAAAAAATCACACATGGGATGAACTAATAGTGGATTGCATTACTCTGGTTTTTCTTTCTTCTTTGTATTCCTCATAGGAATATTATTAATATTAATAAATGTATTTATTTGCCCTATTATTTATTTATTTATTAATATTAACAAATTATTTTGTGTATAGGTCACTTAGACAGACAGGAAGAGCAAATAAATTATTAAAAGGAGGGAGGAAGTTACTTTACATTAACCTAATAAATTTCACTCTAATACTGGAAATGGTTGTCCCCCTGGTTAAATAAATCTATGTTGTGAACATCAGTAATCTCTCCTAGAATATTTTATTCATTGTCGAAATTCAGAATGTAGTATTTGCTGATCCTGGCCAATACACATGCCAAAATGTGAATAAGTGGAGTACTGACATTTATTTGTTTCCACTACAAGCAAGCAGCAAATTGTTGTTTTTATTTAAGTAAATTCGGGTGGGAAGCAGGAGTGTTTGCTCTCCTCTAATTTTCTCCTCTCATCATACCTTGCCCTATTACCTCTTACTTATTTTTTGCGAATATGCAATACATGAAAGCTACTGCTGTCCATATAAATTACACTATGATTTGACTGTCTGAGAAAAATACACAAAAACCAAGGTGGCAAAGGTTTTGCGTACTTTTCACTGTTGACTTTAAGGCCTGAGAGACGGTGTATTTTAACATTGTGCTCAGTTACTACATGGAATTCATGTTCCTATCTTGTTGTTTGGGTGTCTAATATTTGAACACTCGTGAATAATCTTCTCTGTTACAGGAAGTTGGCCCTCCCCGAAAGCGCTTTGCATGCAGCCTCTGAGCGTAACTTTGAGCTGAAGGGTTACATGTTTGAAGCTGGACAGGAACAGCTGAGGCCACCCAGAAGGATCCGTGTGGGACTCATTCAGAACTGCATTGTTCTGCCCACTGATGCCCCCGTCTTGGACCAGGTCAGGACTCAGACACGTTATTTAACTAACGAAACGTGCAAACAGACCTGTTGGTGGTACAGTAGCAGTGTGGTACACACTGATGGGATTTTGTACGACGTGATAGAATGAGTTTCTTCTGTTCAGGTAAAAATGAACTGCTACAAATCCTTCTCCCTGTCTCCCTCCACAGATCAATGCCATGCATAGTCGAATTGGTGAAATGGTTGAGGTAGCAGCCATGTGCGGGGTAAACATTGTCTGCTTTCAGGAGACCTGGAGTGAGTGCTTCATGAGTCCGAACTACATCAGTTATCCATTGCATGTACATATTAGCCAGTAAACGAGACCAACCTGTGTTTTAGACATGCCCTTTGCTTTCTGCACCCGCGAGAAAGAACCATGGACCGAGTTTGCAGAGACTGCTGAAGAAGGAATGACCACGCGCTTCTGCCAAGAGGTAAGATTACAGAGGGCCGACACAGTGCATTGACATGCTTCAGTACTGAACACAAGCCGAATAATCACTGTAATTCTGTCATTAGCTGGCCAGAAAGTACAACATGGTAGTTGTTTCTCCAATTTTGGAGCGAGAAGAGCCGCACAACACTCTGTGGAACACAGCGGTGGTGATCTCCAACTCTGGAAATGTGCTGGGAAAGAGCAGGAAGAACCATATTCCCAGGATTGGAGACTTTAATGAGGTTAGTGTGTGATTTCCACTAGACTATGATACACTGCATCTGCATGAAATCAGGCAAACTGCTATGTTCCCTATGTTTGTGCTATTTTATTTTTTTAGTCTACATATTATATGGAGGGCAACACTGGCCACACAGTGTTCCAGACACAGTTTGGGAAGATAGCGGTGAATATCTGCTACGGGCGGCATCACCCTCTCAACTGGTTCATGTACAGCATGAATGGAGCCGAAATCATCTTTAACCCCTCAGCTACTGTTGGAGCTCTGAGGTAATGCACAAAAGGTAGTAAGTATTATTTCTGACATGCTGTATTAGCAATTGCCCTGAGGAAAAAATAGCTGGGCTCCCAACACCCTCTTTCTCCCCCTCTCTTCGCACTATGTACACTCTTCCTATGCTTGAATATTATGTGGCCCCTGCAGGGGAATTTTCTTTGTAGGCTTAATTCAGGTGTTGTGTTCAGATTGAGGTGACCTTGCAGGGAAAGCCCATAAACACTGAGGGAAAGACAGAGTGTGGACCAAAGAAGGCCTCTTCTCTTGTTAGAAAAGCACATGTACATGTTTACATCAACAATAATGTTTTTTATTCTCTACAGTGAACCAATGTGGCCTATAGAGGCCAGGAATGCAGCAATAGCTAACCACTGTTTCACTTGTGCAATCAACCGTGTTGGGACGGTAAGTCAGTCTCTATAACTGCAATCATACATGTAGGGTTTCTTTTGGTGAATGCTACAAAAATACAGACTATTGACATTGAAAGTTACACATAGCAATAGGTAGTGAAGCGTCCCACATCCCCGAAACTGACGTGAGCTCAGTGTCAGTGGAAGCTATGGTGTCTCAACTCAGCTGCTGAACAACCACTGTTTGGAGCTTGTGTGACATTGTGTGCATTGTTGTATTTCACACAGGAACATTTCAAAAGTGAATTCACATCTGGTGATGGAAAAAAAGGTGAGAGATTTAATTCCTAGAACTTTCATGAACTTGTATGATGAACTGTGAGGAGCTGAATCAAAATGTGCAGTTTATTTTTAAGGATAACCTGAATATTACTCAGCACAGAAACACGTAATCCTGTAACGTGTCTAGTATACCAGACCAAACCTGGCTTATTGAAAATGAAATACATTAATTAAATGATTAAATGGCCAAATAAACTGAGAAAATCAGGAATATAAAATTAATAAATGTGTAGTCTTAAAATGTTGCAGTATTTGTTTTATCTATCAGTTAATTTTTCCCTCCCAGTCAGTCATGTTTAGTCTGTAAAGTAGGGTAACCTGGGGTAAGACACCCCCTCATGGTGATTCTAACAAAAACACAATTTTTTTTCTCAACATTTCTTCTGGCTCACCCTTTTCTCACTGAAATAAAAATGTTCTCTGTTTCATCACAATGTTTGA
The DNA here is from genome assembly GCF_014851395.1 of Micropterus salmoides. Taxonomy (NCBI): domain Eukaryota; kingdom Metazoa; phylum Chordata; class Actinopteri; order Centrarchiformes; family Centrarchidae; genus Micropterus; species Micropterus salmoides. The sequence goes on from NW_024044459.1 coordinate 6,704,462, forward strand.
AGTTATTTGATCAAAGCCATTCTGACCCAAGCTTTTTTTAAAATTATTATATTATATATTTATTATTGTATATTTATATTAAGGGGAGCCTTAAGATGAGTTATGCGATTGTTTGGAGAGAAAGATTTTTATAGTTTTTAGTTAAAGTAGTGAAATGCTAGATTAGTATGTTTGGGATAAGACGTCCCCCCGGTCACCTTGCCCCTTTATAGCTGATCGTTTGTTTAGATGTTACTCACTGGACAGGTTAGTTACCGTCTTAGGAAGGGCGTCTTACCCGAAGCTACCCTACATATAGTAAGAACCTGTTACTAGCAGGGGGAATTATTTTAGTTAGTTAAGTTTAAGTTACAGACAGCGCTCTTGACTTTTACAGCCCACCATGACTTTGGACACTTCTATGGATCCAGTTATGTGGCTGCTCCTGACGGCAGCCGCACCCCGGGGCTCTCTAGGACCTGTGACGGACTACTGGTGGTAGAAATGGATCTCAACCTGAACAGACAAATCAGCGACAAATGGAGTTTCAAGGTAACTACACTCACCAGCCACTGTATTAGGTACACCTTGCTAATACCTGGTCGGACCCCCTTTTGCCTTCAGAACTGCCTTAATTCTTCGTTGGAAACATTCCTCAGAGACTTTGGATCCATATTGACATGATAGCATTACGCGTTTGCTGCAGATTTGTCGGCTGCGCATCCATGATGCGAATCTCCTGTTACACCACATCCTAAAGGTGCTCTGTTGGACTGAGATCTGGTGACTGGGGAGGCCACTGGAGTACAGTGAACTCATTTTTATGTTCAAGAAACCAGTTTGAGATGATTTGAGCTTTGTGACATGGTGCATTATCCTGCTGGAAGTAGCTATCAGAAGATGGGTATACTGTGATCATAAAGGGATAGACGTGGTCAGCAGCAGTACTATGTAGTAGTACGTCACATTTAACGATGCTCAATTGGTATTAAGGGGCCAAAAGTGTGCAAAAAATATCCCCCACACCACCACCAGCCTGACCCTTTGATATAAGGCAGGATGGATCCATTCTTTCATGTTGTTGCCAAATTCTGACCCTACCATCTGAATGTCGAGACTCATCAGACCAGGAAACGTTTTTCCAATCTTCGATTGTCCACTTTTGGTGAGCCTGTGTGAAATGTAGTTTCCTGAAATTCAGTTTCCATAGCTGACAGGAGTGGTCTTCAGCTGCTGTAGCCCATCTGCTTCAAGGTTCGACGTGTTGCGCGTTCAGAGATGGTATTCTGCATACCCTGGTTGTAACGAGTGGTTATTTGAGTTACTGTTGCCTTTCTGTCATCTTGAACCAGTCTGCCCATTCTCCTCTGACATTAACGAGGCATTTTTGTCCACACAACCGCCACTCACTGGATATTTTCTCTTTTTCTGAACAATCTCTGTAAACCCTAAAGATGGTTGTACGTGAAAATCCCAGTAGATAAGCAGTTTGTGAAATACTCAGACCAGCCCGTCTGGCACCAGCAACCATGCCATGTTAAAAGTCACTTAATCCCCTTTCTTCCCCATTCTGATGCTCGGTTTGAACTTCAGGAAGGTGTCTTGACTACGTCTGCATGCAAAAATGCATTGAGTTGCTGCCATGTGATTGGCTGATGAGCTATTTATGTTAACAAGCAATTGCACAGGTGTACCTAATAAAGGGGCCGGTAAGTGGATAAGTGGGCTTAACATAAGCAGCAGCCTCACTGTAAGTCCCGTTTTAATATCCATTAAGAAAGGCTGTGTGTGTTTGTTCTTGAAGCGATTGCATGGTTGTATATTGCACATACTTGCTAAAGACACAAAGGTTTTTGGCTCAAATATAATCTGTTCTCCAGGACTACTGTTAATCTACCTGTTCACTGTACTTTTCTTTGCAGATGACTGGGCGGTATGCTGAGTATGCAGAGGAACTCGCCAAGGCTGTCAGACATGACTTCAAACCAAACATAGTAAAAGAGTAGATGATATTCCACTATAGTCCTTAAATGTATGAAACACACCAAGCTAAGGCCGTTTCTTTTTGTTTAACATTCTGTGTTTGTCAGATTGGTTCCACTGTGTTGTTTCCATCACTTTATCACAGAAAAGCAATTTCAAAGTCAAACAAAGGGCCTGTTCATTATAGGTGATAACGAACTCATTTTAAGATTGATTAAAGAAAGACTTTAGCAGCTGAATGTATAGAGGGTATGCGTTGACACTTCCCCTTCCGGAACACGCTGGACTGAGTGGCAAAATATCTGTTACCATGGCTGCATTTAGCAAACCAAGAGTAAAACAAGTGATTATTTGCATAAATTAAAGGCATTCGGACTCGACGGTGATCCTTACTGCTTACCAAGGAACCAGTGATCCAGCTCTTTCCCACTTTAGATGTGATGTTTGTGTTTTAGCTGATTCAAGCTAACACTGCTGCTCATCTTTCTGCCACTCAGTGAGTGTAACTGCGTTCTGTGACATCATGCGCATACCCTCTATTGAATTGACCAAGGGTTTGTTTTATTGCATATGAATTCAACTTTTATAAATTTATATAATATGTAAAATAAGTTAATAAAAAGTTGATATCATTAATTTAAAGGAGAGCATCTAGGCTATTTTTGCTGAACACTTTCATGATTGTATGCGCATGTAGAAAATGTTTGAGCTTGAGGTCTCCCTCATTTTCCAGTCAGCTTTGTAGCACCTGTTTAAGCAGGGGCAAAAAATCATTGTTTTTAGCGCAGAGTTTGGTGACCTCACGTAATTACTCACATTACAGACTTACTTTGGGATATCTACTTTAAGAGATTTTAGGTATTATTTCATATTTAGACTATGCTTTAGAAAGATACAGTAGCTTCCTCAGCTGACTACTGCTACTTACTGATGTACTTCATGATTAATGAACTTGTCCTCCAAAGAACCAAGTGAGCTAGACAAGAATTGATCATACTAGCTGGCTAATATGATAGCCCACATTAATAAATCACATATGAAAAACAAGGCCCAGGCCTATTTTTATCCTCTCTATCTGGCAAAACGTTATAGTTAAAGTGCCTCATTAAATACTCATTTTGACTGAAGAAAATGACATGGATGGAGCATATGTTCAAATCCTTTAATTACAACATAATAAATGCAGCTCTATGTGTAATAAAAAATAAAGTTTGTGGTTTAAAACGCCCTGTTCTGACCAAAGAGCACAGTCAGGAAGAGATCACTTATCAGAGGTTCAGAGAAGTAAAATCTTTCATTTAAATAACAATTATGTCTGGTTTGAAAAGAGTAGTGCAAAAACATAATAGACACAATACCAAAATTAACAAATAATTATGAGCAAATAACCTTCTGCTTTCTTTCAGCAGAACATTATCGAGTCAAATATTATACCTTTGTTCTGCCACATGAACAAACATGGAATATCCATCAATCCAGCAAGTTACCACGACACCAAAACACACAAGATGCCCCCCCCCCCGCCCCCCGCCCCGTGAAATGAATGTTCAAGTGTCAGTAGGTCAATCCACTCTCCTTTTACAGGCAGCAGGCAGACTGTGTTCCATAGACAGACTATGGAATATTGCATTGAATTAGTTGTCTTTTGATGCGCATGTCAGGGCATTAATTACCTGAGACTCTTAAAAACACAACTACTTCCTTTATTCCCTGTTGATAAAATCATCAGAAAAAAAAGTGACTGAGAGGTGAGTTAGGATTTTTTTTTAAAGGCAAGTGTAGGTGATGTTTCAGACTGAACAGAACAAATAGATTTGATATACTAAATGTTGGCATCATCAGCCCTGAATTATGTGCACACTACTTCCTGTTAATTCCTATTGTATGTCATGATTCCCACATTTCATCCACTGTAGTTTCACAAGTACTCAACAGTTAAGAGATTTCAACAGCTCCAATACATGAGCAACCACAGTAATTAAAATTTAACACACGCAATAAAATTCATGTGAACGCATCTGCTCATCTCAAAAAGGGAGGGGGAGAGAAAACACAGATTGCTGAACCTCCCACCTCCTTCACAGATCGAGCATTGCTGACTGTGTAAGAGGGAATAAGAGCGGTGATTCTGCAGTACTTTTCATGTGAGCAGTTGGGCTTATTAGCACCGGAGAGTAAGGCCCGGGGGATCTGCAACAACAGGATGAGCCACTAGTCCAAGACTGTTGACCTGCAGCATCATGCCACTATAATGATGAGCCGAAGAAGAGTGAAATCCAAATTCACCATCACAGTCCATCAACTCTCCTTAAAGATGAACAGGATATCCTCATCTGTCCCATAGCTCCGCCGAGCCTCCTCAAAGTTACTGATGCTGGTGCAGCACACCCCTGATTAAAACACACGTGCACACAAACACACAGTCAAAAGATATAACTTTCTTCCATTTTTAGCTCCCATCAGTCTGTTGTCTGTGGTCGGTCCACCACAACAAAACAAGCATTAGATGAATGCCATGAAATTTGGTACAAACATTCATGGTTCCTAGATAATTACTTTGGTGATCCCTTGACTTTCCCTCTAGCGCCGCCATGAGGTTCACATTTGGTGTTTTGTGTGAAATGCCAACAACTATCTGATTGCCATGAAGTTCAGACATCTATGTCCCCCAAAGGATGAGTTTTAATAGGTGCTTTCGACTTGATAGTCGGAGCTGCAGGCGACTGCAGGGATGGGGAGTAAAAACGGCGCTGTCAAGTCCGACACGATCGACCTGTGTGAGCTTAGGCTTGTGCAGACTACATGACTTTCAGCGTCGGCTGATGGCCGTGCTGTTCAGACTACACAACTTGCCAACTTGTGACGGGAGTCTTGAAGTCGTTGTGGTGTTCACACTACGCGACTGATCAGTGACAGGGACACACACTACACGAGCTGACAAGGACTCTGTCACCCGACGCTGGACACACGTGAAATGTGAAACGTGAAATGTGGCGAAACTACACAGGAAACAGCTGTTGTCTGTTATCAGAAAGATACCAATACCAAAGACAAAAAATATGGGTGAAAGAATGGATTAGCACATGCAGGTAGCAGGGATTGTCTGAGCTACAGAGAGAGCTGGAGGGGAGTAAAAAGTGTTTTGCGGTGAAAAAGTAGCTGCCTGCTCTCATTGGCTGGATGTGGATGTTGAGTCGGCCAACTCCAGATTAAAGATTGAAAATTTGGCATGCTAGATATCTGGCAGATGTCGGCGTTGTGTCACAAATGTGTCGGGGAGCCGTTTTGATGCATCGTTGAGTAGTTCACACTTAAGGATTGGCAACCGACAATCTACCGCTGATTTACTCCCGATCACAGCCTGACGATCGCTGAGATCTCTGACCGGGCAAATCGGGCGAAAAATCGTGTAGTGTGAACTAGGCTTTAGTCTTGTTATGCAATGCAAATTGACTGATGATTTTGCATCAATTAAACTTTGTATTTTTAATCCTAAATTATTTAAAATTACAAATACGTCTTTCAAGTAGTGAGAGCCCAATGGTGAGGTCTTCATATTGTTTGTTTGGTCTGACCAATATTCCAAAAGCCAAACTGTTATTCAATTAACTAACGTTAACATCTAAAATGGAGAAACTACAAATTGCAAATGCATTTATGACCTGATGGATGATTTAGAAAATTACGAGTTTCAAAAGTGTTGCCATTTATTTTTCTGTTGATTAACTTATTGATTAATCCATTAATTGTTTCAGTGCTAATTTAAAAAGAAACCTAAAATCCCTTTAATTATTTCAAAAAAGACAACAGGCATCCAAGTCCTGGTGTAATTTCTAACACTTCATGGCATTATACTTTAAAACCAGTGACATTTAGTTTTAGAATGACTGTTTTTTCTTTGAAATAAACTTCTGCCACATTGTGCTTGTGCTCTGGACACATACGATTACTCACGGTCAGAATATGCAGGATTGTTGTAGAAAATACAGCCAGTGGTCCTGTTGAAGCCGCACACTACCACAAAGTGACCCTGGTACTCCGGCTTCCTGCAGAAACACTTCTGACCCACGGGCAGGAAGCAGCAGTACTTCACAGGCGAGGAGCAGAGTTCACAAGTCAAGACGACAGCGTTGACCAGCACTATGGCAACGTGGCCCTGCTCCAGATGAGACTGGATTTCCTGAACCGTCACAGAACTACAGAAAGATAACCACAGATACATTTCAGGTGTTAGATTTACTTTGTCCAAGGTGGACTGTCCAAGTTAATAAGAATTAACGGGAAACTCACCATTTCTTCATCACCACACCTTTGCTATCTGCTTTAAGGAAGAGCTCGTTCACTCTGTCTTCTTCTGTTTCAAAGTGTTTCTTGTAAAAGGACTGCAAATCATACAAAAAGACAATGAAGAAATTATTACACACCAAAACTAGAAATAAAATCAGTATCTGTACTGATCGCTTACTCAGCAAAGTACCTGATTCCTAAATCCCTTATCAACGCCCAGAGTCTGTGTGCAAAAGCAGTGTTTGATTCCTAGATGGCACATGAGGTAGGCCAGGTCAATAGTCCACACACTCTCTGTCAGCTTCAGCTCCCAGCATGCTCTCTGAAACTCCTCATCACTGACTGGATGGAGGTACCTGCAAGAATCGGACAGTTCCAGACTGTGACTCCCCGTGGGTTAACTGTAGTGCACCTGTGTTACACCACACAGGTCAAGCGGGTGCATGCAACTAGGTAGTACAGTTTAAATGTCATCGAGAGGTTTTATTAAAAGACATTTGGCCGAGTACACAATGCAAAAACATTGGCACTTACTTCAGGACCATCCTGGAGCAGGCTAACCCACAGTCCCAGTGGTACAGCTGCCGAATGACAGGTACATTCAGCAAGACGGCATCCTCTGAGGAAACCGGAGTGGGGTTAATATTAAACACTTGAACAACGTTTCATTAACGATGCTACCAAAAAATGTTGGCTCAAAGTATTAAGCCAGTATGGCGTCACTCACCTGTCATTCTGTTGTATTCTTGCTCAGACCAACTAGCTAACTGAAGACAAGCTGGTCAGTGTTGTTTACAGCACTTACGCCGGGGGTGGGTTTCCTCATCGATGCTGACTAGAAGAAACCAGCTGCCCAACTGCGAGTTTAGCTGTCAGGCTAACACAGTATTAACTAGACTGCTGGCCGGTTCGTTGCTTATCAAGGCTAGTTCCTCGATGTACACCACTGCTAGACGTGCATTACTAACGTTAGTTAACGAACCAAAAGCTGGATACAAGTTATAAAAATCCTATTTTAGCACGTTTATTTTTTTTTTAACTATGCCTCTGTCTAAAAGCTCTTCTGCTTCCCCTCCCTGTTAGCTAGCATGCTGAGAAGCCGTTTCTTCTTCTTTTGATTTGATTGGCGGTTGGCAACCAGCATTTAGGAGCATTACTGCCATCTACCGGACTGGAGTGACAGATGATTTGCAGACTAGCCAAAAACGAAAAAAACTAACAAACAAACAAATAAACAAAAAAATTAAAACCTATATCCTCTCTATTAATTCCGTATCCTTCAGATATTTCATGAGGTTCTTAGATATTCCACATGCTTTATCCCCAAGGATGTTCTCGACAGTGAAAGTAAGCTTAGCTTTCTCTACAACTGCTGCTATTTTCCTCCTCGCCTCCACATAGCCCCTACACTCAACCAGCACATGTTGTATTGTCTCTAAACTATTACATTTTGCACAGTATCCAGTTAGGCGTTTACCTATTTTATAAAGTGAATGGTACTGGCACTGTGTGTCCTCTCCTTAGACGGGTACTGTCTCTGTCTTCTGGCACGCACCCAGTTTTCTTCCCAGACCAACATGATTCTGTATACTGTAAAGATCTCTTCCAGTTTCATTTAGTTCCCAGTATTCTTGCCATATTTTTTGCATTTTAATGACTGTTTTAGCTTCAGATTTACTTAGCAGAACTTGCATGTCAACTGACTTTGATTTAAGTGCTTGTTTTGCAAGAATATCAGCGTCTTCATTTTCCTCTACCCCTACATGGGCAGGAACCCAAACAAAGCAGACAGTCAGTCCCTTATGATACATTCTATACAGAGAATGAGGGATACTAAATACCAGATCTAGCCTACAGGACTTAATAGATTAAATACTGGTGAGCGCTACTCAGCTATCTGATGCAATGACCACCTTGCCTTCATTATTTTCTTCTACCTACTGCAATGCTATCAAAATGGCTATAAGCTCAACTGTATATACTGACAGATGATCTCTTTTAAAGGCCTATTTTGTTTGCTGGGATGTACATGGCAGCTCCAGTACGTGGTACAGGGGAGTCATCTTTCATCTGTGACTGAGACTAAAAGGTATTTTCTAACATATGTTACACTCAGTCTTTACATTTACACATTTAATCAGTTTTATTGAAGAATTCAAATGATGAAAAACTTTTATTTCAGTTTTTTTAGAGCAGGTTCAGATGTGACCATGCTACTGGGTTCCGTAGCTGGTGCCCACAGACATCTGTATTATAAAAATAGAAAGAAACAGATTAACTGTGGAGCAATGATTGAATTGCTGCCAGCAATGAGACATGTAAAATGTGAAACTGATAGATTAGTCACTTACTGAGTGGGTGTCAGTCTCCTCATTTAGAAATGAGACTTTATGTTTTTTGTAAAGATCTCTTTTTCTCGCGAATGTCATCATAACCCAGTCGGTAACTTTGGGAACCTGTGGAAAAACACTATTATGAGTATTTCTTTGTATAACTGACTTTTTATCATGTTTCAAGTGCAGGGCTGAAAATGTCTACTCACCAAACCGAGCAATGCTAATGCTGCACCCAAGTTCACTATGGTTGGTACAATTCCAAATTGTCCTGCCTGCAAGATAAATGAACCCTCAGGTATTGTCAAAGCAAAGAGAACACACACATTTTGCTGATGAAGTCATTGCAATTTCAAGATTTATTTAGGCCTCACAGTTCCAAATACAAGGACTTCAAACCGGATCCCGTATGCTTTGATTAATGTTCTAGTTTCCGCTCCATCTGGGGTCTTGTAGTATTTTGCAAACCTAAAAGCAGGGTTTTTAAAATCAAATTTTCAGCTTAATCTATTTATTAGTAACATTTACATTGACCCTCCATGATTGTGCACTGTAGTGGGGCACCTTGTTGTGGGATCATACAGTTGGGGTCTCACCCTGCTGTGTGGTCCCACATTAGATGCAGCACTTTACTGCACTGACTAGGCTTTCAATGCATTAAATTGTAGTTGATTGCATAGAATAGCACTTTAAACTGCATAACTTAACATCTTGCACTTTACAACAGACTTTATTAACTAGCTCATGATCTGCAGAGTGAAGCATAATGACTGTCTTCTATATTGTGTATTGTAGTATACCTTCTATTGTTTTATTATGTTGTCCTCTTTTGTATTGACCTTAGTAATGACCTGCCAGGGACTACAGATGGAAATTTATCTTCTGGCTAAATCCGGCATATTTATGTTGATGCAAAACTAAAATGTTCATTAATGTGCACTGTCCCTTTTAAAAAAAAAAAAGCATTTGTTGGAAATAGTTTCACCTGAAGTTGTGTCCAGGGGCCACATTATTGACAGGATTTTTATTGTCCAGCCTGCGGAAGCTGTATTTGGGGTAACACTTCCCTGCCCACCAGTCCAGGTCACAGCTCCAGTCAATAATAATACCTAGGACACCACCCTTTACAAACATAATTAAATGTTGAAAAACAAATTCACGATCCAATTTTGTGGAAGTGAAAGACAAATTTGACACCTTAACCAACTGTAGTTTCAAAGACTTGACAACTGAAATTTAACAGAGATATGAGATAAGGGATAAATTATACAGTGATGAACATTTTTTAAAATGGGTGTGTTATCCAGTATCTCACAAAAGTGCAGCATGTATAACAGTGTAAATGTGCTGTCCCCTCAAAATAACACATCAGACAGACCGCTGGCAACAAAAGTGAGTACACCCCTAATTGAAAATGTCCTAATTGGGCCCAATTAGCCATTTTCCCTCCTCTGTGTCATGTGACTTGTTGGTGTTACAAGGTCTCAGGTGTAAATGGGAAGCAGGTGTGTTAAATTTGGTGTTCTCTCTCACACTCCCTCATACTGGTCACTGGAAGTTCAACATGGCACCAAGAACTCTGAGGATCTGAAAAAAAGAATGGTTGCTCTACATAAAGATGGCCTAGGCTAAAAGAAGATTGTCAAGACCCTGAAACTGCAGCACGGTGGCCAAGATCATACAGCGGTTCAACAGGACAGGTTCCACTCAGAACATGCCACACCATGGCTGACAATCAGGTAAGCAGGTGAGGAGTACAAAGACAAGTGTGTCTTGCCTACAGTAAAGCATGGTGGTGGGAGTGTCATGGACTGGGGCTGCATGAGTGCTGCCGGCACTGGGGAGCTACAGTTCACTGAGGGAACCATGAATGCCAACATGTACTGTGACATACTGAAGCAGAGCATGATCCCCTCCCTTCGGACACTGGGCTGCAGGGCAGTATTTGCAACATGATAAAGACCCCAAACACACCTCCAAGACGACCACTGCCTTGCTAAAGAAGCTGAGGCTGAAGCTGGTGGCCACACAAAATGTGGGCGCATTTTGGACATTTTCACTTAGGGGTGTACTCACTTAGTTGCCAGCAGTTTAGAAATTAATGGCTGTGTGATGTGTTATTTTGAGGGGACATCAAATTTACACTATTATACAAGCTGTTCACTCATTTCTTCAGTGTTGTTACATGAAAAGATATAATAAAATATTTACAAAAATGTGAGGGGTGTACTCGCTTTTGTGAGATACTGTATTTCATTCTGGGCGTACCTTCACAGCCATGTCTTGAAAGTCCTCTCCGGCCTCGGAAACGATGTGTTTGAGACGGAATATTGGGCAGTGAGGGTCCGTTGTACGACTGAACTCACACCTCTTCAGGTAGGAGGAGTTAATATGTGGCAGTATGTTTCTTCTGAGGGAGCAAAGAAGATGTACAGTACATTTGATATAATGACACACAATAAAACAGTGTGTTTGCATATGCTGTACTGATAAGAGCACACGCCTCTCACATTACACATCTTTCTTTCACATTCAGAAACACTGACCCGTGAAAGTTGAACTTGGGGTATGTTATGCTGTTTTTGATCAGCACCGTGAAGTTCTCTGCTGCAGCCAGCAGTGCACGTCTGTGGGACAGGAAAACAACTTGGCAAGCCATATCTACATTATACTCTAACTAATTATTAACACTACTAAGGCAGTGCATATGTTCTTACTTAGGCAGCTTAGTGTCAATTTCAAGAGGGCACCATGAGAGCACTTCACATGTCCGGACAGTTGTGGTATAGTTCTCGCACAGCCCTGTCTGTATACCTGAGTGGAAAATAAATGTCAGGTGGTGTTTGCTGTACATTTACAGCTGATGTATTAACATACATCAGTCTGATGCTACTTAATGAGGAAGGCCTACCATTGCCTCGAGGACTGCTGTGGCCCTCTATACAGTCACAGTCATCTACACAAGTAGTTGATGGGTTTGGAAGCTGGAGGAGAAATGAGTGTTAATCTGTCAACTGTTTTGACCCCCTTAGCTAGTGGCAAGGTATACATCCATATCAGAATAACTTTTTAGTAGTCATTGGCTTGAGCAAATTGCTGTTTATCCATTTGTAACATTCTATGATTTCCATAACCAGAGGGAACCCCGGGTGCTACATTATAGAGAGTTCAGAAGTCACTTTATGCTACACAACAGCAGCCCTGGCACTCAACTAACTCAACTTTAGCAGGCTGGACGTGACGATGGTCAAAAACAACATGAGAAGATTTATGGTGCAAATGTCTTCATTTATATGAAGAGAAACAAAAAATTCAGCTGGCAGGTGACAATTTATAAATATAAAAATATTACAGAATATATTGCAGTAGTCAGCTTAAGTTAATTTTTTTGGGGGACAATGCACATTTGTTTTTTTCTATATTTAAATTGCCTGTTTTCCTGATGTGCATATAAACCTTTCTCAAAGCATTTTCATTTGTTAGTTTACATTTCTTGGTGCAAGCTATTTTACATTTTTCTGTCAGAGATCGCACGCCTGGTGGATGCATCGCAGTGGGGAATTGAACCCGGGTTTCTCACACCAAAGGCATGCGTCTTATCTACTACGCCATCACCACACCATGTTCTATTTTTCAGAACATTTTTAACAAATGCTTTTTACCATATTAGACTAAATTATTAATCTGTTTGTTGGGACAGTAATTGATAGATTAATCAATCATGCAAATAATCAGTGTTAATATATATAATAATAATTAGCTGTAACTCTAGAAGAGTCTTAGAAATGACCCTAAACTCTAATGACATGTTGTCATTCAACAAAAAATGGTCACCCTAAAATTGTTTGAGCAGAAACATCATCTGATGCCACATCACGCAGCATCAGTGACTCACCTCAGGGCAACGTGACTGGGTTTGATGGGGGGTAACAACCATGTTTGTTACTACAAAGAATGAATTATCACCCTGTTAAACAGAAGAAAAGCACAGATGTCACAAGTCAATGAAAAACTCACTGTACTCGCTGTCATGTAGCTGAACAAATTGTGTAGATCAGTTTTTCACAATTGCCATGTCATATTATACCGGGAACGATAAGTTAAGTTGTAGAGAGGTTATAAAGTTTGTGTGCGCGTTTTTGTAATAAAGATGAAATATATATGTACCTGAGGTGGGATAACATAATCAGCAACATCCCAAAATCGGGGGTCCATGTCAGACGTGTTGGTGAAGGCAAAACCTTTCACTTTGGTGGTGACGGTACTGATGACAGAGTCTTTCTCCTGGTAGGCCTTCCGCACCACACACACATACCTGCAGGTTAACAGCAGAAGGAAATATTAACAGTGCAATCAAACAATAACAAATCACCAGGAAGCTCATTATAATGGTATATCCACATTTTACCAAATCCCAACGCAGAACAGTGGCAACAGCTTTTTGTTACTCACCCCACCACATACAGCAACACCAGAAGCTGGGCGAACCTGAAGACACATCCTACCCCTGTGTTTGGAATAACCAGTATTTTTGGTGTTTCATAATTTAACAGAAAGCTTTGGCAGCAGCCTGTAGTCTTGCCCATGGCTGCACTACACACCAGTGATGCACTGTGCAATAATGATGAGTGGACATGGCTGCACTTATTCATATCATTGTATTCAAATCATATTCACAGCACAGACACATCTTTGGCCTCAGCATGATTTACATGTAGCAGGCATACTGACAAACCATATACTGATTAACAAGCTTATATAGGCTGGAAAATAGCACTTTGTACACTTTCTACATTTTCTGATCACACTGAAAGTGGTGAGTCAGAGATGATGCAGTGCAAAAATAAGTTTGCATAGAGGTGGTGTGTTTCATAGTCACACGTTGGAAAGAGAAGGTGAATTTTATAACCACGTTTGATCTTTGCAGCACTGTTTCACTGATCCAGGGAACATTAAACACATAAAGTAAGTTACATTTAACAATAAAAGAAGGCAGAGTGGAATTGCCATCATTTTAACATACTAATGGGAATCCTTGTCCTTTCACCAGTGAAAGGACCATAGTAATAACCATTATGTAAATGTATCTGTATAAATGTTACCTTGGTATTAAAGCATTTAGACCTTGTAACATTTGGCACTGTTAAGTAGCCATTAGTTAAATCCGGCCTGAGACTGCCATTTTGCCCATTTCGGCACATCTGCAGAGATATTAATTTATGTTTAATGTCAAGTAAACCTGCTAGATAAACTTAACAATTTAAATAAGTACCAAATGTCACTTTGCTTTTTGTATATTTGAAGGTTTTGATTGATGGCTGTGTAATAGTCAAAAGCATAAACGATACATACTGTAGTAATGAATAATAAAGACATGTCTGTAGTATTATACTACTGTTCATGTGGAGGCAATATGAATATTTAACTCTTACATTATCAAGGCATACATGATACTATATATTCATAAAGATGTGAATACGCCAAATACACCGCCAGATATAAAAATAAAATACATACATTTATGTGATACTCTGTTCAGTCAATTCAATTCAATTCAGTTATCTCATTGTGCATTCATAGTATTCAACACAGGACTGCTTGTTATGTAGTAGTCCCCTCCATTCCTTAGCTGATGCAGTCAGTCCACTTCTTGTCCCCAAACAGTCTCTAAGAAGCACTGACACAGGAGGAGGAGGAGGAGGAAGAGGAGGAGGAGGAGGAGGAAGAGGAGGAGGAGGAGGAGATGGTGACACAGTGCACCTGCTCTGCCTGCATCTCCAGGCTGGTGTCTGCACTGTGACTGACTGGTGCTGTTGCTCCTGTGTACCCGACCTGTGTAAACGACAGCAGAGTAACACAACCACCACTTGTACGTATAACACAGATAATGTTTAAGATTTTATTTTTTCTAAGGTGATTTACAGGAGGGTGAAACGGTCCCTTTAACAAGCAGAAAGTGCATTGCTGTGTAATCCTTTCTAGTATTCTATTCACTGGTCTGTAGATACTCAACGAGATACTGCAATAGAAACACTGGAACTTTGTTAAAACATCTCACCACAGATTTCCATGTCACTTTCAGATACTCACACTCAAACTCAAACTGATTACAAAGCCTGTAAAACCGAGCCTGCGCATTGAGGAAGATGGCAGCTGAAAGATTTGAGCTTGTTATTCCTCTGCTCTGTATGCAGTAAGGAATATCTGCGTGAAGAGAACTCATTTGAAAACTCATTTCTATGAACCTTTTCACTACAGGACTGCGGTATTTACATTTTGGATGAGCTATATTTCCAAACATGTTGAATTCTGATATGCACGGCTGGTGAAGAGAAGTGTGTAACAATAATAACACTTTTTTATTTTATTGTCAATTTTTATTTTTCTAACACACATTGACTTCCATGAACACAGGACAGATACAATGTCACTTTGGTCCAAAAGTAACTCAGATACAAAGTCTGTATAAAAGAACCAGTTCAGTTCACATAGACACTTTGGCATCCCATTTCTCACTGGTGTTTTGTGAGTAGCATAAAGGGCACTACAACTTCATCTCGTTATACAACCCTGTGTTGTTGATAAATGATAAATAAATCTACCTTGTGTAGCTTGCCTTAAATAATATATTTTTCAACCTCTTTCAAGTTTCTTTAAGTTATGAAGTCAATGTTGTCATATTCACACAGATAAGAAAGAAAGGCTACAGTAGACTGTATACACGATATACATATGGATATTTTCATTGGACAATGTAGACACAAAGACATGTTAATCATCATCAATAAAACTCATGAAGTACAGTCATTATGTTTTGCGTTTCAGTGCTGAATTTTCAAGTACGATGTGAAGGCATCACCAATGTATTGTAGGAAAAATAAAATAGTCCACAGTAAGGAAGCTACAGTGAAATGTAACAAGGGCTGAACAAGTAATTGAAATCGCAATATGGCCTTCTGCAATTTCCAAATCGCAGGAGGTGCAATATTTGTTAAAGGCAAAATGTGTCAAAATACCATTTCAAATTAAATATTGTTGTGCTGGACCTTGTTTGGTACATATCCCTGCAAAAAAAAAAATATAATCACACCATTATCATTTATTTATGTTTGTTAATGAAAATGAGAATAATTATGTAAAAATGATCATTCCCTCCGATATTGCAAATCACATCGCCATTGCAATATCAGTCAAAATAATCACAATTTTTTCAGAATCATTCAGCCCTAAATGTTACCCAGTTAAACCCATCAGAATGAGGCTGACACTTTGGGAAACCAGCCATCATGTTCACTCATCTGCCCATCTTTATTAATGCAATCGTTGGCTTTTCCCACAAAGAATAACACGCTCTATTGTCCAGCTTCGTATAAATTGTGTCAAAATATAGGTGGACTCATTGGAGAAATGTCCCATATGAGGGAAAGTCTGCATCATGCTCATTTAAATGACTGACGGCCTCCAACGAAGCTTATAAAAAAGAGTCCAGCCCTCCGTCGTGCAGGCTGCCTTCATTTGCGTTGTCAAAGCTGTTCTTCCCGTGGATTTGTTTGAGGTGCTTGCGGAGAACTGGCTTGTGAGCGAAAACCATGTCACAGTAGTTGCAGCGGTGTGGCTTGTCCCCACTGTGCAGGTTTAGGTGATCCAGCAAAGAACACTTTTGGGTGAAGGTCTTACCGCAGATTTTACACTGGAAGGGCTTGATGCCGGCGTGGACGCGCATGTGCCGATGCAGGTTGCCCTTCTGTGTGAAGGTCTTGCCGCACAGGAGGCACATAAACAGCTTGTGCATCTTGAGGTGGTTGGCGTAGTTCTCCAGCTGGCGGAAGACCCGGGCACACTTGGGGCACTGGTGGTACCACTGGAGAGGTTTGTCGTAGTTCCTCTGGTGCCCACTGTGTTTCTCTGCTGGAGGAGATGGAGGAGGGGGACTGAGCGGGTATCCGGCCACACCAGGTGGAACTGCCATCTCGCTGCCACGACTGTCCACAGTGGAGTTGATGAGGGAGTGCTGGGGCTCAGGAGAGTGGAGGGCAGCAGGTGGGCTGGTGGGGAAGTGACCAGTGACGGAGTTTTCTGCTACTTCAGACACAGACTCCACTTTCACTATAGTGATGTCACTCTCCACCATACCCTGCCTTGGACGTCTGCCTAACATTGGGAGAGGGGACTTAGGCTGTATGATTACATCATCATCATCGACGCCATTGTTGTCATCCTCAACCTGTTCCACCTCCTCCTCCTCCTCCTCCTCCTCCTCCTCCTCCTCCTGATGGACAGTCCGAATCTGAGAGCGCTCTTGCTCTCTCTGGGCCTGGGAGGATAAGCCCTCCTCCCTCTTGTCCCTCCTCATATCCACATCCACCTCCAGGTGGCGTGCAGGCTGAGGTTTGATGAACTTACTGAGAGCTTGAGTGCACTGCTCCACAATGTGGCCCATTTGGAGAAAGCTGGCCACTGTCAGGTAATGCACCAGCTCCAGCTCAGGAAACTCCAGCTGACCTGTGTAGCAGGACAACAGCAGCTGCCGGCCCACCTCTGCCTCCTGGATCATGGAAATCTGGACCTCCCTCGAGTCCTGCTGAAGGATGAACTGGTCTCTCAAGAAAGACGAGCCGGCGGCAAACACTACCTTGTGACCAGGGACCTCCAGCTGGTTGATGCGTACAGTGACATCACAGAAGCGTCTCTGGTGTCGTAGGAGGTTCATCTTCTGCAGCATGGAGTCCCCAAAAGTGGCAAAGCGAAACTGCAGGATCACCTGGTTCTGGGCCATAGTGAACGGAGGGCCAGCACCTGTTCAGAACAGAGACTGTATGATCTCTACTGGACAGTCGCACACTATAAATTGTGAGAATTTGATATTTTGTCTTTAACGATTGCACTTCAGGAGGCAGCTGGACTTTTTCTAAGAATACACAACTACATAGTCTCTCCTCACATGTAACTCTACATAAAGACAGAAACAGTCCATTTTTGAAATAAAGATAAAGAGCTGTTTATGTAACTCCCACCATCATCATGTCATCATAAGCTTCTTCAAACGTGGCGCGTGATGCTCTCGTGGATAGGTTGAGACTGAGACCATAGAACCAAACTCAGTTCGAAAACCTGCCAATTTAACACGAGCGGTGTCTTTAACCGTGTCTGTTTAATGAGGCACTTAAATACAATTATGTTTCAATTTATTTTAGGAAACACTGTCCACGCTAGCTTCAGTTCGGCGTTCATCCACTAAAACAAATGGTAACAACAAATCCTTAATTGTTGCAACTTACTAACGTTGTAACTATTGCCGTTTTGCCCGGTGGTGTAACGCTGAGAGTTACATTAAATGGTAAAAAACTCCTACAACGCTATTTTAGTTTTACAGTTGATAAGGGTTGCCGATAAACAAGACATAAACTCAATGCAAACCTCTCAAAGCGGTGACTGGCACTTGATTTTTGCTGTCCGAGTTTACTGAACCTACGGCCGCTTTCATGTTAGCTTAGCGCTACCGGTAACGTAATGTTATAGTGTTGGCTTTCTTTTGACGAAAATATGTATAGCCTGGGCATTACCCTACTCTGGGTTACAGCAAGACGCAAAATAATCTTGTATAAAGTGTTAGCTGTAGCTAACGTCATATATAGCCGGAACAATCAGTCACAAGTCGCCTCCATATTTTCCTTTGGCCTGCTCCTCCACTCTTCAGCTGACATCTCAGGCTGTCTGGGAACATGCAAGAATGTGGCTAACTAACTCGCTACATTACTATGTTTTAACATTAGTTGACACAGTAATAAGTGTTGTGTACCTGTTTACCCCTTGTAAACAAACCCGTTAAAGGTGGGTTGTCATCGGAATGACACTGGCCTCTGTCTGTCTGGAGATAGGAAGTAGCTGCTCCGGATGCAAAACCAATTTAAAGGCCCAGTAGCCTACAATTTATGGGATCACCTCCATAGACTTCGTGTACTAATTTTCATTAGCCATAATTACTGCTAACAAATAGCATCTAAACATAAGTAATAGATACAATAAATATTGATTTCAGTCTCATCATTAATCCTTATGTTTTTTAATTAAAATATTTTCTGTTTATTTTCCAGTAGCCTATTCCTATAATAACACTGGCAGGTAAAAGATGAGGGTAATTCCCAGGGTTTCCCCAGATAAATGTTTAACAAGAAGAGAAAAGATGAGAAAGACAACGTCTCAAATCACCTCTTTAGACCTCTAAAAAATAATCAAGGAAACAATCTGGGACAGAATAATCACTCTTCTGTAATCTGCTCATTACATTTACAAAGGCCATAACCTGTAATGAGGGTTTACATAAAGGTTGGAAACCACTGGCTTTATACTTAACATGGCTCATCACGTTTAAATGCATGTATGTATTAATTAATGAATGTCTGTAGCTTAATGATTTAGGTGGTTCTGTTAAGCAGCCTTATGAACATGCAGGGGAAGTTCATTGTGATATTTATTGTGTCAAAACTGCAGTTTGGCTGTTGTCACAGTCCACAATTTCGCAAGCTGGGAGTGACTGAGTTAGGAACTGGGGGCTCCAAGATTGGCATTCCTCTGGAATGAGTCTGGTCAGTCCAACATGTAGCCTAGGATTTCAGAACTCAGATTTAGCATCATGTCCTAAACGGGGCCAACCATGCCAACATTTAGAAACAGTGAATGTGGTGATTTCCAACAACATATTCACATCCAATAATCATTCAAGCATTCAATCAGTACACATCCAATAGTTAGTGAAATAACATTTATTATAATTATTTACAAAAAGAACAAAACAAAATGTACAGGTAAGGAGTCAAGACACATCAGCACCAGCACATGCAGGGGTGTCATGTCTTCTTGAAAAACCTGGAAAGGAAGACAAAGGGAAACCAGGTCATTATATTACATATACAAGTTGTCCCCTGTGACTGTCCTATTAATATTATATCATATGCTTATTGTTACTCGTGCATTCATGTAAAAGCAGGATTTTACTGTTGTTGAGGGGGAGTTATTTTTGAACGATTTTGTATCGGACTGCAACTAATTATTATTTTTATATAGAATTCATCTGCGGATTATTTTCTCCATTAATTGATCGATTGATTGTAAAAATTCTGAAAATAGTGAGAAATACCGACACAGTTACCCAGAGTCCAAAGTGACACCTTCATAAGTCTTGTTTTGTCCAACGAACAGTCCAAACCTCAACATTATTAACGCTACATTAAAATAAATAAAAAGAATTAAAAAGAAAAGCAGCAAACCTTCACATTTGTGAGGCTGGAACCATGAAATGTTATTACATACAAAATTACATAAACTGTCAAAATAGTTGACAATTCATTTTCTGTCCACCGACCAATTGTTTCATCTATACTATATATATTTTGTGTGTAAAAAGCTTAATTTGTAAAGTAACTACTAAAGCTGTTAGATAAATGTAGTGAAATAAAAAGTACAATGTCTCCCACTGAGATGTAGTGGAGAAGAAGAAAATTCTCAAGAAAAGTACAGGCAACTTAAATTGTAGGTGAGTACAGTACTTGAGTAAATGTACTTACTGTCCAGCACTGAGAAACACTAGAATGACTGTAGACTGTGAACATTTGTAATAATTAATATAGTGATAGATCAATCTTGTTTCAAATATAAAATTACAATACATTACAATAATAATACAATAACTGTATTATACTATCTTCCATACCAGGTGAAACTATATCCACCCAAAATGACCAAGGCAACCAGTCCTATTGATGCTGCAGCAGACAGTGATGATACCCTCAGAACATAGGATGTACCTGGAACAAGGAAATGTGTGTGTGTGAGTAACTGGAGGAAACTAGCACTTTATGCTTGTTTCTTGTTATTTTACATTGCATTTTAAAATAAGTTATGTTGCCTTGTGGGGTAACGTCAGAATGTTGTAATGAGGTCAAATGTAATTTCCAATAGAAATCTCAATAGAAAGTCATCTTTTTTTTTTTTGTTGGTATTTTGGCCAGTGAATTACCTCTTACTTTAGCCCATAGGACACAGGAACTTTTTAAAGCCTAGGAGAGAAAACATTCAGTTAATTTAACGAGTCCGATGCAAGTCAATACATTTTCATACCCTACTGTATAGTAGTTGCACCCACCGTTTTCCACTGACTGACAGCCCGTAAGATAATATAATAGTTCCTGCCGTTCTCCAGTGGGGCATTAAAGAAGCCTCCATAATAGAGTTCATCCCCTACAGTAAAGTTCATCTCTGTGCTGACATGTCTGACATCAATCTGAGCAGTGATGTACTCTGTTGAGGACTTTATTTTGCTCGAGGGGTCAGAGCTCGCAGGAGAGGCACAGTCAAACATCATAATCCCCTCTGCAGGAAGCACAAACACTTGGTACAAACTGCCAAATGAAGAACAAAAAAATCACTTATTTTGAAGGTGCAACATACAACATTCTAACTTGAATATATATTGACCATATTCAAGATCCTGTCCTGTGGAATCAGGTCCCAGTTTGGGTTCAGGACCCCAATCCTCACATTTAAGGCTTAAGACTTTCCTCTTTGATAAAGCTGATAGTTAAGTCTGGCTCAGGTGAGCCCCGAACCATCCCTTAGTTATGCTATATTGGCCTAGAATGCTGGAGTCTTCCAATGATGCACTGAGCTCCTCTCTCTCACTCTCCATCTGTATGCATTCGTATCCCATTAATGCATGTTACTAACTCAACTTCTTCCCTCTCCTGTAGTTTTGTGCTTTCTCGTTCCTCTCCTCTCTCCGCTTTTTTTGTGGACTTTCTATGTTCCATTGATACTCACTGCTACAATTATTATTATTAGTCATATTATTATTCATATTGCTATTATTATTATAAGTTACCTTATAGGGTCAAGCGTGTTGGGTGATCTGCGTAGCCTCAAAGTTGGTACACGCGTCTCAAATTCTCTGTAGTACACAACCGGTGCTGGAGGCACTGTCAAAGGTTGTCATATTTAATATGCAATGCTTGGTATAAAGCAGACTGCATCAAAGGCAGTATCATTATATCAGACCTAAATTACTTTGATGCAGGAAAACATTTAATCAGAGAATAAATTTAAGGCTGTACAACTATACCTGGTAAACTTGTCTTAGTAGTGATAGTGGCCGTGAATCTTGAAGACACTGCAGTGATTGAGATGCTGTAGTTTGTAACTGGAAGCAGGATCAGACAGAGTTCCAGCTGGTCAGCCTTGGAGCTCAGAAGCAGCTTTCTTTTATCATGAAAGGACCTTTGGTAGTCTCTGGATCCTTTATATATTATCTGGAATTGTTACATTGAATGTGGCATCAGTCGCGGTCACAAAACAGTATGGTAATTGCTAAACCTGCCATACAAATTTACATATAAGTGGACAAATAAGGCAAAAAAAGTACATATGGTTGAAGACAAATGGCAACTAGATTGAAAAAATTATGATGAAATCTCCTGTTACCTTGTAAACTTCTGTATCCTCCTCATACTTCTCTGCTTTCCAATGCAGACATCTTTCATTAAGGACAAATAAATGATTTATAGGTGGTTTTATTTCTGTAGGAGATATGTGAATGATAAGACAGTGTTGGCACCTCAGATCCTCACCATTTTATTTGTCAATTAATAACACCATATAAGCCGCACACCTACTCACACGCATTTTGTGAGGCCTAATGAACACTACAACCTACAGAAGTTCCTATTGTGGATATGTTCACGTGTTCTTACTCACCTATACATCTCAGTGTAGCTTTCTGCCACACCCCAGAGCTGCCACACACAGAGACGTTGCTGCCCCTCCAGCTGTGATATCCATCCACACAGCGGTGGATCACAACACTTCTGTTATGCCACACCACCTCTGAGTTGGCAAGGAAGGGGACCGGGCCACATTTAGCTAGAAAAACAATGGCACTGATTGGTTAACTAACTGTGTTGTGAGGCTTTATAAGCATGGTTATATACAGTATATTCCACACATATCTATGTTTATCCTTTTTTGTGCCTTGCACTGGAAGAGTCGTCAGGTGAGTGAAGTCAAATAGCATTTGTTGTTACCTCAACATTCAATTCACCAGTGGTCGGACACAGAAAAAAATTCATCAGCACAACATGAAATAATGTGACATTTTACCTTGAAAACCTACAACATGCACAGAACAAGCAGGGACATTTAAGGGACTCTCTAACAACAACTGGAACAATATAGAATTGAGCATCCATCAATTACTTAGCAGTTAAATCAAAGCATCAACAAAAACATATCAATGTGTTAATGTTGTCCATGTATAGAGATTATCACGGTACCTTTGCACTGTACAGATACTTCCCCCCACTTTCCTGATAGTAAACATGTTGAAATATTATTTCCACTCTCCTGGTAAAATCCATCCATGCACTCATACAGAGCCACACTGCCCGGTCTACTGGTGCGATCCCACAGGAGGTTAGTATGGGGGAGGTTTAGTGGGTGACCACAGCTTATTTCTGCATACAGACATGGGTTAGCACAGACTGTGTGCTATAAACAGGCATATAGTATATCACAAAGAAAAACAAATAGCACTAATAAGAAATATGCTTATTTAATTTTATACCAACAGCTATATGAAATGATCAATGTGCATGTCTTCAGTGTTAATTTGAAGCTACAGCTTGCAGCCAGTTATCGTATTTACACACAAAGACAGAGGGAAACAGCTAGAATGGCTCTGTCAAAATTTAACAAATGTAATATTTCTTGGCCAACGGCAGTGACTGGAATCATACTGTCAATTTAACCAGCAGCGTAGACTTCAGGAAGCCGCTGCGTCAAGTCCATAGAAAAACCACAATGTGTCATTTTTACACTTAGGTTTTTGTGTAGGTTTTTGTGTGGATTAAATAAACAAGATATATTGTGTTAGTCTGTGAGCTTTTAAAGTGCTGTTAGGTGGGTTTTGTTGGACAGAGCCAGGCTAGTTGGTTCCCTCCATTTCCTTTCTTTACACTAAGCTAAGCAAACTGGCTGCTGGCTGTAGCCCTACATTAAACAAACAATATTGAGAATGGTATTGATCTTCTCGTCTAACTCTCAGCAAAAAAACTCCAAAACAAATTAGGGTATTTCCCAAAATGTCAAACTATTGCTTTGAAATTTTTTGCACGTTGCTACCAATTTTCTGAAATTAAAACAGTAGTTTATCAATATATATGTCGTCAAACGTTGCACCTTCACACCATAGATCAATATCCTCCCAAAGTCCATTCTCTCCACATATTGAGTAGTTTCTCTGGCTCCTGATGTAAAATCCTTCCTCACATTGGAAATACACAACACTGCCAATGTGTGATGTGCCGTCCCACTGCAGTTTAGCATTAGGTTTGAAAACAGGCTCTTGACATTTGATTTCTACAACAAAAAGACAGCAAGTCATTGTAACTCTCTGGTCAATGGATAGATGGATAAAGTTAAAAAATCCAGATACAATTCACACATCTTGAAACAGATGTTGATGATGATTGTAACAGTAACATTCATGATATTCAGTTAAAGCATGCAAATGACGTATTGTCAACGTATGAAAGGACTGCATCAATCAATAGACTAATGTCATTATCACCTTGACATAGCGTAGAGGCTCCATCCCACTCTCCACTGGCCGTACAAACTGATACATTTCCCTCTCCAACATTGTGATATCCGGAGTTACACTGATAAACAACCTGAGAGCCCACAGTGGAGATATTATCCCACAGTATGACTGAATGAGGGATGGGTGGGGGCACCCCACAGTCAACTTCTACAAGGATGGAAATTGCATTATTTAATTGAGGGGAAACAGTTATTATTTGACTCTGGACAACGGAAGTGGAAACAAAACCAGTCAGAGTACTAATAAGATTTTGGAGAAAGTTGTTACCTTTGCATGAGATGTTTGGTTTTGTCCAGTAACCATTAATTGTGCACAATGATATGTTATTTCCTCCATTGTGATAAAATCCTATTTTACAGTAGTAAGTCACTGTGCTTCCAGGGGTGGAGCTGCCATTCCACACATGCCCAGTGTGTGGCAGTATAGGAGGATCCCCACATAATATCTCTGGGACAGGAAACGATACACAAATTAATGTCATTTTTGCCTTAAACTAGCTACACAATAAGACATGACAGAAAATAATTTCCTGCCTGTTCATATTTGAAAAGAAAACCATTTCAGGGAATTTATTCATTGTTTAAATTACCTTGGCACAACAAAGTTGGTTGGGTCCACTGACCGTTTTCATTACAGATTGATATATTATGTCCTCCTTTGTTATAAAAGCCCTCTTTGCAAAAATAGAGCACAGTGCTGCCAGAGGTTGAATTATTGTCCCACACCTGCTCAGTGGATTCAATTATAGGAGGACTTCCACACAAGGTCACTCCAAGGAATAACAGGCACAACAACCATGTAACATAAACACCAGGATTTTAGATGAATTCCCTTTCAGTTTAGTCTATTCAGATTACTCTATTAAGTGCAAAAAAATAAAAGATACAGCATATCTGTGTACAATATGTTTATATTTCAAAACTCTAAAATGATCTGATTAAATAGTAACTGTACCTTCACAGAGCACTGACGGTCTCTCCCACTGTCCAGACGCAGTACAAATGGACACATTGCCCTTTCCAGCATTATGATATCCAGGGTTACACTGATAAAACACCTCAGTGCCTATCCTTGACCTCTTATTCCACAGCATTTGAGATTGAGGGAGGGCAGGGGGAGAGCCACAGTCAACATCTGAGAGCCAAAGCAGTGACATGCTGCATGAAACTGTATTTGCTGGAAAATCTCCAGGAACTCTGTCCGACAGGTGCCTTTCATTAACCCTGCGCTCCTGAAACTGGTTAAAAACTCACTAAAAACCGTCAGTCATCAGTGTGAGATTCATTATATTATCATCACCTATAGGCTTAAAGGATAAGTTCACCATTTTCCAAGTCTGTCTTAAAACAGTAGCAGGTACCTTGTATGAATATTTAAACAGGACTTGCTGTAATCATTTATCCTGTTCATACTGGCTGTGAAGATTTCTCTTTTTAATATGATTGAAATGGAGGTGATGGAGGACAAAATCCACAGTCCTATTGTTTTAAAGCTTTTAAAATTGTGAACCTATCCTTTAAAAAACACTCACCACGCTTGCTCTTTATTTACATGGTACCTTTATAACTGTTAGGTCAACTGATGTGCTCTATATCAGGTATTTTAGAAGGGGTTAAACCAAATACAAGAGATAAGAAAGCCATTACAGAAAGGGGGCATACATATTCTCACCTTCCATTTGCTTTACCTCTTCTGGTGCTCCATTTGCATGTAATGTTATCTATTAGGACTGGACGATAAATCCAATATATTGCATTGGAGATATATCTGAATCTCCTATCTTGTGAAAGCCTGAATTAAAAACATCTCAGGTATTATTTCTTAAGAGTTTAACTTTCAGCAAAACTAAGAGCCTACGGCCATACAAACGGTGCTGTGGACATGCTGATGTTTAGCAGGTATTTTAATTACCATGTTGTTGAGCATCTTATTTTATGGGAATGTCAGTCATTTTGCAGATATTTGGTCATAAACTAAAGTACTGGACAGATTTTGACCTGATGATGACCTGAGGATGACCTGAGGATGACCTGAGGATGGCCTGAAATTTGATGACAATTCATGGTCTTAGATTAATGACTTATTGTTACAGTTTTTATAATAATAAAATTTATCAAGATCAATTTAACGATTTATTGAGATAGGTTTAAGAGCATATCAGCCAGCCCTAGTGTGTTTCACAATTACTATATAAACATTTAGCTGACACTGTTAAGAACTCCTGAAAAGACAATTACATAAACACACATTTCAAGATCATGAATGTTACAAATACCCAAGAGCAAAGAAGTACAGAGTTGCAATGTGCTGATGATCATGAATATTTATATAATGCCAGAAGAGGACAATAAGAGGTGTGAAGAGTGGCATACTATTTTTTTTGCTTGTTTTGTTACCTTCACAGACCATGTTGGGTCCTTTCCACAGTCCATCAGCTCCACACACGGAGTTGTTGTCTCCACTCCTCCACACAAAGCCGTCATCACAGACAAACATGGCCACACTGCCGTATGTGGTCCCTGTGACTGAGAGCAGCACCGTGTCCTCCACTGAGGCAGGCTGGCCACAGTCAACAACTGATGAGGACAAAAACATACATTTCACATTTGGGACAGACAAAGTACACAAAAGGAATGTGTTGTTTTTTAAAGGGTTTGAAAGTCAATCTAGCATACCGCCCCTTGCTTGATTGTCTCAAAATCCCAAATACATACTACATATTAACTCTAAGCAGATTTTGAGTATGTAGAGTATTCATATTCATGCAGGAAAAGACAAAATTGAATATACTTACAACTGGCAGCATGCTTATCCAAATCTCATTAATGCATTTTTACCTTTGCAGGAAGCGTTGTCTCTGTGAGGATGGAAGGGCTCCACTCCATTGTGGACTTTGTATCCCAGCTGGCAACTGCAATCAAAACTGCCGTCAAGATTCCTGCATTGACCCCCTTCTCCACACGGGCCTGCGATCCTGCACTCGTCAATGTCTGCAAAACCAGTGGTTAATGAGCATGTGACATAAAAACGAACTTTGTAAGACTTGACTTAAGAGTTACAGGTCCAAACTGTAGTTGAGTTTCAGTACTGTCTTCACTGCACTGACATTATTTGGTTTAAGAGATTTTATTACTTCTCTGAAATTGATAGTTGAGCTTTTAATATAAGATGTCTCTGTGTTAGTACTCAGTAATTATAGTCTAAAATATATTACCAAATAGAAGCCAAATGATTTTCAAAGGACTGAAGTGAAATAGTAACAAAAGGTGTTATTTGTTTTATATATAGAATTCTAACTTTGAAAACTGTCCTTATTGTCTGTATGACTAATTAATTTATGTTGTCATTTCTCATTTTTAGTCTACATTTTTTAACAACAAGAATAATCCTACGGGTGACTATAAGTGTAATTATGTTTCACATGCCTACTTTTTGGATGTCTCCCTTTTGTGTAGTTTTATGTAAAAACCCATGTCCAGCCTAAACTCACCCTGGCAGTGGGTTCCATCATTTGGGATGAAGACGGCCATGTTGTTAGAAGGGCTGTAGCCAAACAGGCAGGTACAGTAGTAGCTGCCATACGTGTTGTGGCAGGTGGTGTGCTGCCCACAAATCTTACTGGCTCCTATCTGACACTCATCTTTATCTGGAAGAAAAAATATTTATTACACTTCAACATGGAAGAGAAAAAGTTGAAATTGTTAATGTTGTTAATTCCACTTGTGCTTTTACTATTATGACAAGTCAAAATGTCTACATGATGTTTTGTCTTTTATTGTTGTACAGACATTCATGGTCCCCAGAAAATGCATCCGACTAACTTTAGTGATGGCCTTACTTTTCATCTAGATCCATCATCATGTTAACATGATGATGGATCATGACATGATGATGCTGACATGCTAAACTTAGATAGTGAACATGGTAATGCTTTGAACTTCATGCTAGTTGGATGATAGCTTCATGCTACGAAGTCTACTAGCTTATTCACCTTTTAGCTTAGTTTTGCTGTGCACCAACACGTAAGGGTAATATCTGGCTATAAATGCTCCACTATGTTTACCAGCTAGTCGCTACCTTTGTCTGTTTGGTGCTGAGCAGGCAGCTTACTGAGGATCTGTAGAACATTTTGCTGCCTGCTGCTGCTGATGAGAGCGGTGAGACTGAACCAAAACACTTGCAAGAGGTAAAACCAAAACAATGAGCTGAAAGACACTAAAACGCTCTGTAGCGCTGAGAGAACTGCAGTGCAGAGTGATAACTATGGATTTGTTACAAGTGACCAGCTCTGCACAAGCGAAGCCAATGCAGAAGTTTCTTACACCTGCATTCTTGTTAATGGCCAGCAGGGGGTGACTCCACTGGTTCCAAGAAGAAGTTAGATTATATAGAGGTTTATGGCAAAATGACCCAACTTCTAACTTGATTTATTACCTCAATAAACACTTTCTTAAAGGGGTTATGTTCTCCATCACTAGGTTAAGTCTTCTTCAATACAGCATGACGTTAATTTTGTAAATTATGGTCCCATTTAGAGGAAAGATAATAAAGCAGGGTATGCTTTAGGGAGCGGCTACTTTGTGATTGATAAGTCACTATCACTGCGATCTGTCAGGCGTAGCAATGAGTATCCCTCCCCAGCTCCACCCTCTCGTCCAAATATGGTCACTTCTGGTTCCAAAAAAATCAAA
This sequence comes from Micropterus salmoides, assembly GCF_014851395.1. Taxonomy (NCBI): domain Eukaryota; kingdom Metazoa; phylum Chordata; class Actinopteri; order Centrarchiformes; family Centrarchidae; genus Micropterus; species Micropterus salmoides. The sequence goes on from NW_024044459.1 coordinate 6,733,384, forward strand.
ATGGCGAAACTGGAGGCTTGAAAAAGGTAGCCCGCGAACCAATTGCCTACGTCCACCTTTACATACATTTCATTCTAAACATAAAACTATTAATAAGCAGCATTAGTTGCATTCCCTTTTTAAACTTTGAATTCAGTATTTCAGACTGCAGTTATCATTGCAAAACATTTTTCTCATTTGAAAAAACAGAGGTTGAGATGAAGACACATTTCATTTCACACAAAAAATAAACACGTTTTTCCCTACCTTGACAGAAGGTTCTGCCATTTCCAACAAACCCATACTTGCAGTTACAAACTTTGCCAGAGCCATCTGACTTGTCGTCACATGTGGCGTTAGCGTGGCAAGTTGCACACACATCCAGAGCGTGACCTTCTGCTAGCATATCTGAGAGGATAGCAATAACACCCATCAGTGAATATCTTCAAAATGTTTTTTTCACCCCTTCTCCAGTTGTCAGTGATACATACAGATTTTGCAAAAATAAATAATATTGATTAATCACTAAATGTGAAGGATGGAACAAACAAAATTGGCATCAGTATTCTCACCTGCAATGACACAGAGCAGAAAAATCACCATCATTTTTGGGTTTCTCTCGATCACACTATCCCTGCCAAGTCTCCTGGTAGTTCTCTTCATTTCACCAGACACTCAACCCCCTCATCTCCCCCCCCGTTTTTCACTTCCGTCTTATGGCCCATGAAGACATTGAGCAGGTTTGATAACCAGCATTAAGAGGATGCTGCAAGTGGGTGAGCTGAGGTCACTGAGAAATAGCTCCTTTTCTCAATGGTCTTCTTGGAGCTGGTGGTTTTGTGGCTTCATCTGTCATTCTCTGACACATTCAGTTACGCTCAGTGCTCACTCTGGTGAACAGCACACTCACACTGCGGTGACTGATAAGGCTATATTTGGCCTAACGACCCTGCTGTGTGGCCTCTTACAAACACTGTGGCATTTTGTAACCACATCATTACTATGTGTGTAAAATTTCAATTTTCAATTCTATGTTATTTATATAGTGCAGCTTATCCTTTCTCGATTGTATTTAAAGCAGTTTGTAACCTTTAATAAATTAAAATGGCTTAATTGATCGTTTATTATAATCCTTAAATGTATAAGTGGTATTTTAAGCCAATGTAACCAGCATAACTCCTCATCCTACCGCATGGTGGTAGTGGGAGCAGAGGAGGTGTCAGTTGGTGTGATGTGGTAGGTAGAGATAAGTCTAGTGAGCTGCTATCCGTCTTCCCAGCAGGGTCCTTACTAGGGTTTCTCTGTCACTCAAACCAGCAAGTAACCACCTCACACCAGTGCCTGGACTGGACTGATTAACACCAGCCTGACCCTCAGAGAAGGCAGTCCCCAAAAGTGACTGAACAGTCTGTCTGTGTAGGCCCAAATCTGACTAGAACTGAAATTAATTGTTCAACAATAAAAATAAACCAAAGTCAGCAGGAAGCTATGGTTTTTCAACTGTTTTTCTTTATCTTGTCATCTTTGTGGATAAACACTTATGGCTGTGGTATTTTTGCACTGCATGTCCAAGAGCTCGCAGATTAGTGAAACAGCAGTATTACATTTATTTTCTACTGGATTTTCTTTGTCACTTTTTGTCTATTGCCATTCATGCTAATTACCCAGTTCAACAGGAAACTGCAAAACCACCAGTTCAGTCAGAAACACTTACGTCAAGGAATTTATTATTTATAGCATATGGTTATCCAGTTAGATTTGACAGGAGGCTCTGCTCTTTGAGGGAGTTCTCTACACATCAACATGGATACTGTTGGAAGAAAAAAATATGTTTTTTTACTGCATGAAAATGTTTGGATGTTACAAGTCAGCTGGTGGGCGGCACGGTGGTGCAGTGGTGAGCACTGTCGCCTCACAGCAAGAAGGTTGTGGGTTCAAAAACTGTGTGGAGTTTGCATGTTCTCCCCGTGTCTGTGTGGGTTCTCTCCGGGTGCTCCGGCTTCCTCCCACCTAGGTTGATTGGTGACCCATTGTCCTTAGGTGAGTGGTTGTTGTGAGCAACCACTGTGTGGCCCTGCGATGGACTGGCGACCTGTCCAGGGTGTACCCCGCCTTGCGCCCGATGTCAGATGGGATTGGCTCCAGCCCCCCCTGTACGCAGGATGAGCGGTTGACGATGGATGGAAGTCAGCTGGTTGCCAGTTAGCAAACGTAAGCAAGACTCATTTCAGTGCTTAACTGAACAAAATCATCTGGTCATCCCCTACTGGCTGGTGTGTACAACTGAAGCACATGGCATACTGACATTTCAGTCCTGCCTTCACCAGTAGATATCGGGCGTCAGACAGATTTTCGGGGTTTAGTTAAACGTGCCATGTGGAGTTTTGTTGTAAACAAACACAAGTTATATTGACATTCATTGACAGTGTTATTCACCTGAACAAAGTGGGTCTATACTTGAGATGTTTGATGCATTTTCTTTCTCTTAAAACACTTGCAAAACTGATTCTGATCCGGTCAATCTTACCATCCACGTGTTCTAGCTAGTAGTCTTCCTCTTCACTGTCTTTGTTGGCCAATGCTACGCTTCTTTGCACGTTACTGCCACAGACTGTCGAAACATTGCTCCATAGATGGCAAAGACTCCACAGGGTAATCCTTAAGTGCTGGATCCACTGAAGCCTGAACCGAAATTTCTGAATCCACAGTATTGCATAATACTTTGGCGTAATGATCATTGTGCATTCTTCTCATTGTAGTACAGTTGTAGATGGTGTTAAACCATGTCCCATAACAAGTGTGTACTAAGGGAAAGTAATTGGTTATTGAAGATATCTTTATTTGTTGCCTGATCTTTCTAGACCTTCTGTGTAGTTATCACAAACTCATTCAGATCAAATATTACAGGAACATGCATTTTTTTTGTATAAAAATTGTATAACAGACTTGGGAGATATGTTTGATAAACTTGAACCCCGCATGATTCTTTAAATGTAATTTAATAGAAAGCATTACACCTCTCAGCATACATACATGTCATAATTACCTAATGAGACTTACACATCAGTGGCTGACGTTTGAGCTAAATATAAATATGTTCGCTTGTTGAGTGCTTTTAATGATGAAGGCTCTGTAAAATCAGTGCCAGAACAGTTTGACAAAAGAAAAGTTGAATAAGAAAACCAAATGACACTGCGTATAACACCTGTGTGCTCTGCGCTTCAACTGGAACACATATAAACTGTAAGCCCAGTATGTAGCTGTGTTTGCCAGTGTGATCGGAACACACAGTGTTTTTCAGGACAGCTTCACAGTGCTGAACTTGGACATACAAACTGCTGCAGGGTTCAAAACTATGATCCTTTACGTCCTGCTTGGTCATAAAACAGTGCAGAAACAGCAGCGTTTCTTTTCATGTATGGTCCCAACTTCTTCGGGTGGAGGCGCTTCAGGAGCCGGAGATTCCACCTTACACTCTGACTCTGAGCCACTTGAGGTGGACAACAGCCTCCCACGCACCAGGTCAGCAGCTTTTCCATCCATGACGGACAAGTCTGTCACCGTTTTCTCCCTTAGTGACATGTCTCCATCGTCATCATCATCTATCAGCACAAACTCCTTGAGGTAAACCATCCCTACCCCATGGAGGCTGTGGCTCTCTGCTGATCCCTCCATGGTGTGGGCATCCACAAAGGTCAGAGTTGAAGTCTCTGTCAGTGTCTCATGTGGGTCTGTGGAGTTGTCCTCCGGTCCCAAATAGGCCTGGCTGCTCGAATCCATCATCCACATGGAGTTCCTTCCAAAGCTCTTGTCTTTTATGCCATACCTCTGGTCCTGGCTGTTAGAGATGATGTCTGGAATAGAGAACATCTTGCCTGTACCATCACGGCTGGTGACCTGGTCTCTCCCGGTGTAAGAACTGTTTTCTGGAGCATGACCATTCCCAGGATACATCTTAAAACACACCTTCTGGTAGTCATGGTAGACCTGCACACTGCTGCTCCCTGTTGGGGAGGAGAGGGGGATGCTGGCAGTGTTGTCTTGTCCTTGCTTCTTCATGTATTTTCCCTTGCCGCTCTGAGACAAAACAGAAAATTCAAAGTTAATTCTTGACCTTAGTAAATAACAGTAAAAAAATAAATAAAAAAAGTTTATTATGTAGCTATATCAAAGATGTGGTTGAAAGTAATTAGACTTTTAGTTAAGAATTATTTTTCAACAATAGTAAACCTGGGCCTGTTAATAGTAAGTGCAGTGTGTGCAGACTTGTTTTATGAACAACAGTAAGAAGAACAAGCTGTCATTTAGTATTGGCCTCTCTGAATAAATAAATGAAGCTGGTACTTTTAAAAGAAGCAAAAATAACTTAAATTCCCTGAGGATCAGCTCTTTGAAGGAGACAGATGAACTCCTCTAAAGTGCTCAAACCAAGGAAGGAGTGTGTGTGTGTGTTTCATCTCTCTAAACCCCCAACCCCCCGCCCTCCACAGAGAAAACACATTTCAGATGAAGTGATGAATGCATCACTTCAGAACATACTTCAGGCAGAATATCAGGCACATACTGTAGAAATCAGCCAAAGCTACAGCAACACAAAGCAGTATTGCTGAAAAGTTCATGTTTACATTTTGTTTTGTGTGATAAGATTTCAAGACCACACAGAAAAGCTATGTTAAACAAATGAGATATTTAGACTAAATACAGGATTAAAAGGCTTCTTCAAGAGGAGCGTTTTCACTTACCTCTCTACGTGCTAAATGCAATATACTCCATGCTGGAGCTTAACAGACTGACCCTCTTACACTTGACTGACTCACATGCATGACAGAATCAGGACTCTATAAATTAATAATAACAGCAATGTACATGTTCAAGCAAGCGTCGGCGTAGTGATGACGGAGCAACAATAGATGAAAAATAGATTTGATTTAAACACACTCAATGCATTACTGCATTAGTTTGTACTTGGTTGGCCGCTGTTTCTGTCTCAGCAGTGACTATGAAAAGGTTGACAACTGCTTTAACTGTGGCAGATGGAAGTTTAGTGGACCTTAATACCTTCAAAACAGTGTTTCTTTACAACAACATATCTGTCATGAAACTCTAATCTCTTGAATTAACCCTGCCATAGAGACCCAAGGTTCAGCTTAGTATGAATCACTCACATGAGTTCAAGCATTTCATTTCAACAAGTTTATTTTGTAGTGACAGAAAATGTTTTAGAGCACTATTTAACAAGCCTTTTTTGTCATGAAATCAGTCAAATCGGGGTCATTGCTAACAGCAGCACTTAACAGTTGCCACAAACTGTCCTATACACTTACAAGAATAGATACTTATACAGAAATCTACATTGTCAAAAAAAATCCACTTATATTTAAATACTTAAAATATGCTTTTACCTTAAGCCGTCCACGGATGAACTCTTCCCCAAGTTGCTGTAATGAAACTCACATGGCAGAGGTGGGATGACCCAGCGTGTGTGCCTCTGATCTGCAGCACAGCTGGTGAAACTGATTTCTCCTCCGTCTGGATGTCTATAAACAGAGACTCTTCACACACACCCTCCCCTCATCTTGTAAACTACAACTGCTCACAGTGTGTGCAGGGAGGCAGTCACGGGATGCTCCACTTATTGAATTCTTTTTCTTTTTTTTTGCTGAACCAGTGTTTCTTCTCAAGCAGACTGTTCTTCACATTCATCCAGCTGCACATATTTACACCTGGAAACAAGGACTATGCACCAAACATTCACTTTTGGGACAACTGTTTTCATTGACCAATTAGGAAAGACAATATAACAAAAAGGTAATATACCTAGAAATGCACACTTTAAACAGAAAGAAGGTATGGTGAGCGGAGTACTGCCAATATGACCTGCCAGCTGTACCAAAAAAGATACCTGCTTTAAGTCATTAAAGAAATAGTTCGACATTTTAATATGCTTACTTGCCGAGAGTAACATGAGAATATTGAAACCACTTTCATATTTGTACAGTAGATATGAAGCTAACACCAGCAGCAACAGAGGGAAACAGCTAGCCCTTTGTTCAACCCATGCAAAAACCTTAGTGTAAAAATGACACATGGTTATACAGGCTGCTTTGCGCGAAACTAACAAGACATATCACATTCATTTGTGAAATTTTCATCTAACTCTCTGCAAGAAAGCAAATAGGTGGATTTCTCAAAATGTCAAACAATTTCTTCAGCATATTGTTAAATATTCCAACCTGCATTTCATTTTAAAGCGAAGGGAATTCACTGGTGGAGTGGTAATCTTGACTAAACCTGACCTTTAATCCTATTCTGATGAATGTGGAAATCCATTGTTTTCTCTTCAAACACAAAGATTAAACCTCCCGTCCCCCCATCCACCATACTTCATGCTACAAACCATCTGCCTTATTCCTTTAGGAAATGTTGCGTTGGTGCAGGGGTGCACGAAAAGCCACTTCTCGCAGTCACATGCACCGAATGTGTTCCTATAAATAATAAAGGAAGACAGAGCTTCACATACATGAAAGCTGCAAACAGGAATATCGGAGGGATCAAATATTGAAGTCTTTAATCTTGACAAAGTGCTCATGTATAGTAGATCTATGAAACCAACAGCAAGAACATGCAAGTCCTGCTAATACAACTAATGAGAAATCTTCTAATTATTTCCCAGCTATTATGATCCTTTCAGTTGCAAAAGAATATCTGACAAGAACACGAACAACAGTAGAATGACCGTGGTGTGATTTCCTAATCCATCTGAGGACATTTTAGGATGAAAAGAATACAATCAATACCACTCTCATGTCTGTCCGGCAAATAAGGAGCAATAGCCTGCAGTAAGCGATTAGCTTAAAGAAGACTCCACCCTCTACTCATGTTCCTATTATTTCAAACAGCACAAAATTATCCAAGATTACATACAAACTTAAGAAATCAGTCCTGACTCCTGCTGGCACAAAAAAGTGATTTGCCATGTATTTAAATCGGTTCCTCTTATGCATCTGGACGTCACATTTTATTTTACAGTGGAGGTTTTTAGAGTGTAGTCTTAGGACAAGGTCTGTATTCATCAGATGACATGGACCTTTTAATATTGTTACATTTATCTATTCTCACATTTATAGAAATCAGCCTTGTCTGTAGAAGGAAAACTCCAACATCATAGGTAATGAAGTGGTTGCACTCAATGAAACTGAAACCCCTTAAATAATAAAAGCGGTGGCCCAGAGGTAGATACATCTGTAATACATGTTCTCATGAGAATATATATAATTCAAATTCACAAAACAAAAAATCTACCTTATTTTATGATCATAAAAAAATACTTGAATGCCGATTAGCTGACTGTCCAGACCAACCTTATTGCATTTAATTGATTACACACTATGTTGTCTACAGAGCAAAAACAGTAAAAAGGTACAAAATCAGTATTTTATTTTGTTTTGACAAAACTACAAATATCAACCGCCTATGTTAATCAGTCATCTCGAAATCCATCCAGTCATGTGAGATATGTTGCTCCCAGGTTGCTGCATGCGGAAGCGGAGGCTTTGGGCAGGAGACTGACTGGTCGTCTCCCAAAACTTGATCGCCACTTTTCCTGGTACCAGCAGAGGCTCTTTAAACTGGGCTGTGACGTTGACAGGAGCTGTGATGACTCCAACACCTGATGACACAACAGAGCAATGAGAAGGTCTGACCAGTGCTGCTGAAAACACTTTACACAATTAAAATATGTCTATTGACCTGTTTCACAGAGGACTTTCCATAACAGGAAAAGGAAATGTCTGCTGGGAAAAAGGCATGTGCCCTTATTTAAAAATCCCTTTAATAGCAAATATAAATGCTTTCATGAACTGGCTGCACGTTCAATTATTACAAAGTTAGATGAACCTATCACCTGTTTTGTCTTGTCCATAAAATCTTTTACCTTTGTGCTTTTCTATTTCAGCCAAGGAGACAGACAGCATCCAGAGACTTGGTGCAGTCTGCAACCTGCAGCCAAAGAGCCCGACTGGTAAAGAGAGGAGCCGGCAGAGGGAGTAGTCAGAGAAGGACCAAACACATCGCAGGCCGGTAGTCCTGGGAACTCTGAGCTCTACCAGCTTCATATTTTCTGGCACAGGCTCATCTGGTTGGCCTGTCAGAGCAGGGGAACATAACCGGAAAGAGTTTGAGTCTGCAAAAGGCTAAAAACATTCTTTGCAGAAATCACTGTAACACTGCTCACTCTCGTTTTCATCCTTGGGTGGGCTTCTGACGGCTTTGAGGAGCTTCTTTTTCGATAGAAACGTCAGCACACTCTCCCACACTGGGCACCCAGAGCGAGAAGTGGCAGACAGACAGATGTCCACCTCTACCCCTGCATCAATTTGCCGGTACTCCAGGACTCGAACCAGCAGCACGAAAGGACCTTTCTTCAGTTCATCAACTGGCTCAAGGGTTTTTATACTCTGATGCACACGTACCAGACCTGCAAAAGTAATTGACACTCACTGTCACATCACCACCATTTTCAAACCTTTTACTATAAACATAAAATATGGGAGTCAGGCCAGAGGGAATGAACTAAATACAATGTACTCAAAATGTTCCTTCTAGGTGTATGAGACATCTGCAGAAACCTCTGCTTAAAGAGACATGCATGCTGTCTTACCTGCTGGGCTGAGCCGAAAGTTTTCATCAGTTAGCAATATAAGCAGCAGTCTGCGACACAGAAACTCAGGGAAGCATAGTGGGATGTCTCTGTATTCGCTGTCTGGATAATCCCAACCATAACCAGCAGCACTGCAGAACCTCCTCAACAGGAGGGTCTCCAGCCTTAGAAAGACAAACACACTGACTCATACTGTGGATGACCAGCAGTCAACTCTTTCAGATAGTGTAAAAAGCTTCCCATTTAAAAGTTAACTGCAAGTGGGCCATGCTTACCTGCAGTTGAGGACAGTGTAAACAACCTCACACTTCTTTGTATTAGTTACTGTGTACAAGTAGCCTGTCCTCCGAGTCAGAGCTTTGGCCAAATATTTCATGTAAAGATACACGAAACTTGGAAGTCTGTCGTTGTTGAGTACCTTTGTTTTCAACAACTTATGAGAAGAGTAAATGTAAACATAAACTAAATATGCAGGACACGCAGTGATGGCGGCAACAACGCAAATCTGCGCGTGCCCCATTATTGCTGAAACTAAATAATTACGATGCAACACAGCAAGTTTACCGGAGACATTAAGCACTCTGTATCACTACTTATGAATTAACCTGGGTAATCGGGCCCATGACGCGAACACAGACTTTAATGTCTGCGTCGCTGGTTAAAAGTACGGCATGCGAGCTGAGACAAACAACACAGCTTCGGCTATTTCAGAAAACGAAACGCAGTAATAGGACACATAATGACTGTTAAAAAAAATATTTTTTTTCGAGCATTTTGACAACAACAGCACTTATTCATGAGTTAATTTACACTTTTCCAGTGTATAAAAATCACAACCATTTAACAGCCGGCTTCTTTGTGACAGATTTTCTCATAAAAGTACATTTTTTCATATGAATATTTTAATCAAAATCAAATTAAGTGTTCATTATACAGCATTTAATTGTGCTATTCAAATGAAGAGATAAATTAATCATTAACAGTAGCTGATGTTACGTATTTGAATTACTATGCCGTATAAAACCGGCATTAACAATTATCCCATGTCTTGATGTGAATTATCAAGTGACAACATTCATATTTAGGCTGACAGGAGACACTCTGTGTTTCAAAGAGATGCAATGTTTCTGCACAAGGGTTCCTGAGGTGATGGAGATGTTCTCCTGACAGCAGATTGGTTGGTCCCATCTTCACTCCTCTTCATCCGAACAGAAGCAGCAACACAATGCAGACTGAATTCACGGCAATCAACGGCACTGCAGAGCAAAAGAGATGACATGATCAGAGCCAAGAGGAGGCTCACTAGACTTGTTTGTTACTCACACTTAAAAAAACTGTGTGTGTGTGTGTGTACTTACCTCTCATCACTGTCCTCACTGAGCGGATGAGATTCATTAGCTGCACTTTGATGCCTGGTTCATCACCAAAACCACCAACACTTTGGTCTACTCCCCAGCCAACTGAAGGTGGTTAAATTGCAAAGACAGACAGGTTCAATATTAAAATAGAACATGCTTCAACTAAGTACTGTTTTCTTTACATAAAAAGACATTTCACCGATTGTCTTCATTGTATTTTGTTAAATACTGTTATATAAGTTGCCAGACCAGTGTTTTAATTCCCCACCTTTTGCTAAGCTTATGTTTGATTGTTGTACTTTGTTTATAAAGTTATGTGTGGCTTTTCAAAAGTAGGACATTGTAACGAATTTAAATTCAGACAACCTCTGTCACACACTTACAGCTGTTCATTAGAGGCTGGTGCACCAACTCTAGATAATGTTCACCCTTCGCCGATAAAGATTTTTATGTTCTTACCAGTTTTTGTTAATAGCCAGTTAGCATTAGCTAAGTACTATTTCGCATTTCACATATCATAAGCGCATAAAATTACAAAAACTACAGCCACTTACTTTTACTCAGAAATCTTTCTTCGTGCAATACAGCGACAGCATTGACACACAGGATTGCTGCTTGAATGAGAGAGTACAAACTAAAAGCCATGTTGTCTTAAGTAGCTAGCTGGAGGTTAGCACATAGTATTTACTTCTGACGTAGCCTACGGTGGCCGCGGAAGTACAAATCTAATGACAGCTTGTTTGTTCGACACACATTAACTTAAGTTATTAAGTTAAGTAAACATACAACCCTATAAAAAACTGTATTACAAGTAAGATTACTCTTATACTGTACGTTTAAAATTGTATCTACAAGTATTACCAGAAAACTATAAGGTATTAAAATTAAAACCACCCCCCCATCAGCCTTATAGTTTTATTGGACCATTGTTATTACGCATTAAGATGTAATAGTACTGCAATGTTGTAATTGATTGAGGTGGGGTATAATTTTTATTGCTTTATGTGTTTTTGGATAATTTAATCCATAACAATGCATCATATTTATAAACTGATCACATTTTGTATATAAAATCTTCTTCTGAAAGGTAAATAATAAGAAAAGCATCAAACAAAAAGAACAATATTTTAAATGTAGTGGAGAAGAAGTATGAAGTACCAGGAAAATGGAAACACCCAATTAAAGTACAAATACTTCAAATGTGTACAGTAAGCACAGTTTACAGTGAGTAAATGTACTTAGTTACATTCCACCACTGTACACCCTTTACTAAAGTGGCGATCACACAATGTATTCCATTTCAAGTGCAGCATTCAAAAGTATATGAAAATATCAAGTTAATCAATAAGCATTACTTGCAAAATATAGGTAAAGTTTGATGATTATTATTATTGATGCAATAAAGTGTAAGTAGTCAATGTTGAGGAGTTTGATGTGTAAGACATAAATCACATTTTGTAAGCTAATCATATGTTTTGTATATAAAATCTAAATCTGCAAACTATGGCAGTCAGATAAATGTACTGGCATAAAAATTTAAATGTTTGTCTTTGAAATGTTTTAAAGTAAAATACAGTGGAAACCTTTCAGTCATCACATCTGTTTGTGTCAAATTGGTCACTATAAGCAGATTCCGAGCTTTTTCCTATATTTTATTGTGTATGAAAATACCCAAATTGGAACACTGTAATCATACTACTTAATTTTTAGCAAATTATTTAAACAGCATTTGTATAGAAATTATTCTGTCCCAGGTTTACTCATCCACTGCTTAAAAAGTGGAGATCTTGTCTGATAATGTTCTCGTACTACTCAGCAAACATTTGAACACTTTACAAGAGGGTTATGGTGCAAAGTCTGATAAGTTATCCAAGATGACACTGTTGACCCAATAGATGAGCAATTATTATAGTCTTTACTGTACTGTAGACCATATCTACAATCAAGACACACACACACACACACACACACAAATCATGAGAATAAAAATCTTTATTAGTGTTTTATGAAGTCTGCATAATATGCCACACGCCTGAGAAGCTTATGGCCAGAAAAGAAAAGAAAAAAACAAACAAAAAAAAAACAAACAAACAAAAAAAAAAGAACTGCTCTATCAATATCGCCCTCTACTGGTAAAACAACTGCGACATCTACTGTACTGACTGCTTTGCAAAAAGATTACTGTTAAATACACACATACTGTACTACTGTTATGTTTATGTACGTCTGGTCCACGTCAGTTTTTGTAATGTATTTTTTCACATTCATATGTTGTAGGCCAAAGATAAAAACAATGTAACACTGGACCCTAACACATGGTTCAGTTCCCCAAATCCAAACTTCACTAGGTGCACTTAAAGTACAATCACTAGTGCCATAAGGTAAACACATTTACATCAAATAGAAGGGAGGGAAAACGTGTTAAATTCGCAACAGCCACGTAATGACAATAATGGCAGAGTTTAAGCTAATACGTCTTGTTGTACATACTGTATTTTATAGACAGAACAAATACAACACACACACATAAACACAGAATGTCCCAGTGTGCAGGCACATTCGCGCTTCTTTTCTCCCATGTTTCTGTAACATTTTAAAAGCCAATTGTATCTGGTTGACCTTAACCCGCTTGATTAAGCACCAAAAGGCTACTAGAGGTCACGTGTGTTTTCAAAAAACAAACAAAAAAAGAAATAAAAGTGAAGAAATGAATGAATGAATGGCCATTACAAAGTTTTACATGCCTCTGGAATCATTAAAAGCATTACAAGAAAGTAGGTTTTGGGTTTGTTGTTGTTTTGTGTACTTTAAATGCACCAGATTTCTTTGGAAAAACAAAGGATAGAAACAGGCTACACATCATGTGGGGCAGTGACTTTTTTTTTTTTTTGACAAGACAAAGAGCTGCAATTGGAGATGAATTCAAACAGAACCTTTTGGGTAAAATGAAGGAATGATTCATGCCCCTCATGTCACTTTAGAAACAGCTGTGGTCTTGAAAATATTACTTTAATAAAAAGTGAACGACAGAAGATTTTAAGTATATTTATATATAAAAATACATGAGAATACAAAAAAGTAGCAAAACAATGGGGATATAGGCTAAAAACAGAATGGATTCATTAAAACCTTCTATTTCTCCTGGTGAGACGTTTAATGCTTCACCTTGGAGAGCCCCAGGACTCCCAATGTTGTGTCAAAAAGAGGAAAAAAAGCTTTAGATAACAGCTGATATTCTCTGGTCCCTGCCCAGTGCACCTTGGAAAAGCCTGGCCAACACCTCATTAGCTTTCATACCAGGCTGGACATGTAGAGTGCCATATAATGACAAAGAAATAAACTACAGCCAGATCAAGCTTGCAGTTTGTTTGGGGTTTTTGAATAATTTTCTTTTAACTAACATTCCTATTTGTCCATTAAGAAGTATGTCTTATAACGACACACGTCGAGAGTTACAAAAAGGGCCATTACGGCAAAGTCAATTCAATCAAATTTTATAAACACATTGTGGCGTTTCCTTCAGAGGACAACGGCCAACAAAGGCCATCGTTTCTTCACCTAGCAACCTCCCCCTGACAACTGATGGGGCCAAGTTTCCCAGAGAAAAGTAAACTTAGGTTTAGAACAATGGTTGGGGTGGGCTGGAACAAAAATCATTTTAGCATTCAAGCTCGTGTCACTCATACAAGCAATCTTCAATACTGAGAAACTATTCACAGATATTTTTGGTATTTCCCCTACTTCCTGGACTAAAAACCAATATACATTTTATTTGTACCACAAATAGATCTAATATTAAGGATTTGGGGAAAAGCAATTTAACAAGGTGCATGACATAGATGGGTAACAAAGTGCCAATTTTTTTTACTGAAAAGTCTGTATGTGTGTGTGCGCGTGTGACAGTGTAGCTGCATTTGTTCTTGTGTGTGTATTTGTGTGTAAAGTTAAGAGGGATGTGGAACTGGGCCACAAATACTATGAAGAATCTTACAGAAAATTAATTCTGTGGGGTTTCCATTTTTTTTTTCATGAAAGGACTCACAAGTTTAGAATTTAATGATCATGTAATGGACTGTGTTTTTTGGGGGCGTTTCAATAGCTGTCTACGACATACTGGAGCAGCGTGCAGATGGGGAACCCATCTGGGTCAGAACCTTGTCCAGCCACTGCAATGGACCATTCAAATGCAACTCGATCCAGCAAGGAGTGCTTGTGACAGTCTGCCGCCTGGAAAACAAAGATGTAGAATTTAATGTCTGGGATTGTGCTAAGCCTTTTTTACTCCTAACAACACGTGATTTATGATGCTTCAATGCTTTATTATGTACACTATGCATCACTGCTGCCAGGAAGTGGGTGTTGTGGTTAGGAGGTCTCGACTTAAAATGTAAAGAAGGAAATGTGTGTGTGAAAATAAACCTACAATGGTAACTTCCACTCTGAAACATAGGCTACATTCTTAGAAAGAAAAGCAAAATTAAGCTACTGGTGAGGAAGCAAAACTTCCCTTAACTAAATGTTTCAGATAAATTTTCCAGGTCATAAGCCATAACAGATAAACAATTAAATACTGGTAAGTTTTTAAAAATCAGCTTAATTCAAGTCTGTACATATGTAGTATGTTTAAAATTAAGCTGTTCAAATATAGTATTGCAGCGCTCACCTGTACTCGGCTCCCCAGCCTTTGACAAAGCTCATGCGGATGGTGCACATCCTGGTGAGCTGGTAGACTGCCTCAAAGCCCTGGTTGACTGACTGAGCCAGCAGGGCTGCAAATTCCTGGTTGTTGAAGATCTTTAGATTACAACCTATAAGGAACAAAGAGGTTAACAGTTTATGTGGGGTTTGCCAGAGATTCTTAAAAAAAAAAGAAAAGAAAAAAGAATAGGGGGAAATAAAATTCTTAGGGCCAACATTTGGCCTTTGGTTGGCAGTGGTCTGTCATTGTGTATCTGTGGCTAATTATTGCCCAGCGTGGTTGTGGTGTGTTTGGCATTGTAGGCTCTACTTTGCCTTAATAGGTGGCAGTTGGGATTCATGAACATGCTGCATGAGCATCAGAGCCAGTAAGTGAGACAGAAGAGAAATAAAAAGTCTTTCTCACGTTACTACAGCATCCTCATGCATTCTTCACAGCAAAGTTGTGTGCAACTTACCACGAACAAATTACCAGCAGAAACACAGAGCTAGCTAGATAACTGTAGCGACAGTGGACGGCGAGGGTCAATCAAAGAACTGCGATACAATTACTGACCGTCATACCTTATATGCCGCCACCACTCTGCAGAGTCTATGCAAAACACAACGTGGTCAGTCAACTTATGTGTTGTAGTGATGAGAGTTTGTAATGAAGTAGATCTATTTCAGAAACCGGCCAATGGCGGCTGACCTCATTTATTTATTTGCCAATGTAGATTTGTACTCGCGTTTGGCGAGTGGCAAGAGTAATTTTGACTCTGGCTGGGTATGCATGGTCTTCTTCAGCATCATCATCATTTGCATGTAAAAAGCTGGCTAGTCTACTGATATCTCTTGCTCAAAGGGCATCTTACAGTTATTTTCAGCAAATGTTCCTGAGTGCTACACAAGTGACAACTTCAGCATCTTACCTGGAGGAATTTTACACACGGTTGCTGGATGCCAGCCATACCGCTGGTTACAGTTTGGACTCTGGACAAAGATGGCGCTATCACTCAGGCACTCGGCAAATACCTCCCCTCCAATGTAGTAGAGTCTAACTCCTCTTCCTGTAAAACACAGACAGAAACTTTTTCCTCATCAACTACAACAAACACCCGACAAGATGGGGCAACGTGCAAGACTAGACCTGTGACACATCTCAAAAGCTAAAAGAAACTACAAGAGGCTAACTGGTTGTCTACAGACCATAAATTACTGTAACACTACCTGAAGCTGTGCCATACCTATGTGCCTCCGGGTCATCTCCACAGTGGCGTTCCTGTTGACATTAGACAGCAGGCCTAGGCAGAAACGCTCAGAGTTTGATGGATCTGTGAATCCATCCACTGTCAGCGAGGGCTGAGAAGCGTGGAACGTCTCCCCTACTCGCTGGTTCAGCTCGTAGTAGGCTATAGAGCACCAGAAGGCTGGCTCCGAGTAAGTCACCGGCTGCAGGTCTACAGTAGAGGATTACATCAGCAAAATCTTTTTGATACAACACTGTTCATATGCTGATGAAAAGATACACGCACTGCAAATGTCTGTGTATATAATATTAACCAAGGTGCCAACCAGGGATGCATTAATATACAGTTCTGGTCTATGTGTTGTTACAGCTGGGAAGGATTTGCATCTTACCCATGCTGTGATTGACAGGAGACAGAGTGCTGGGGGAGAGCTCAGCTGGAGAACCTGACAAAGGAAACAGGAAGTCATCGATATGGATGGGTTCACAGGAGACCATCACATGAGGAACAGGTGGATCAGATCAAAGACTTATGATGAAAGTGGTGGCTGCTTTGCAAAGGAATGTCACTACTGTGAAAGTGATGTGTTTGCATTAGCATGAAGAAGAGATACCGTTTACTGTTGCCATAACAAAAGTTTCTGATAGACTCTGATAGCTGCAGTGCATCTTTCCAAACCTCTAAAATGGGTTCTGGTCTATAAAACATGATACACCTTTGTCTTGTTTACAGTGATTTTACTTTATTACATAGTTCCTTTGAATACTTTCAACTGTTTTGTTGTGTTGCTGACACAATGACGTGCATCTTTAACAGATTTATTCCATGGACATATACATCTGACTGTGACCTGGCTGTGGAGGTAAGGCAGACTCACAAGGAAAGGAGGAGGAGTTGCTAGTCTAGTGTACCTGTGTCCATACTGTGATTCAACTGTTGATCGCTGGCCTCCCCGTCCTCACTGATGTAGCCTGGTGGAGGTGTTTCTGTTGATATGATGCAGGGGTGTAAAAATGAGTTGTGATAATTTAATAGGGCTGTTTAACCTACTGAAATCAAGGAAACATTTTTATCCCTTTAAGTGATGTAAATGGAAAATGCAGGGGGAAGATAAACCCAGGATGTAGAGAGCAACAAGTTTGTATTTGATGACAATACCAGTATCTACGTTGCATATACAAACTAGATATGTGTAATACAGTAATAATACAGAAACCTTGAATAACAGTTTCTTCACTACCAGATTTCAGTTAGCACATTATGTAACCCCCCAGTGAAATGGTCAAATATAGTCCCTCCCATCCAGTGCAGAGATAAACACACCTGGTATATAGTTGTTTGGAGGTTCGATTCCTGCAGGAAAGTTCGTGTTCTCCGGTATGGAATGAGTGTAGTCATCCAGAGGTGGCAGCTCTGGCAGGATATCTGAGTGTCTTGGCACAAGAACAGGAGGCAGCACTACAGCGTTGGGTAAAAGTTAAAGAAGGGATGAGTTAGACTTCCATCAGTTACATGCTTCTCTAAAATGACTGTCAGTTGTTTTTGGACAGTAATGCAAAGAAAATCATTATTGCAACAGCAATAAGACAATGATGAAACTAGAACAGGGAAACTTAAACTGAAATCTTCAACTGTGGCTTATTCTTATGGCTTGTCCATTCCTGAAACGCTTAAAAGGAATAGTTTGACATTTTGCGAGATTAACTCTTTTTTTTTTTTGCTGAAAGTTCCTTGCGAAGATTGACACCACTCTCATATCTGTTTGCTAAAATGCTGTATAAAGCCCCTTTTCCACTGCTCGGTACCAGCTCGACTCAACTTTTTTTGGTTTTCCATTGCGGAAAAGTTGTACCAGTACCTGCTACTAGGTCTGTTGAGGTTCCAAGCGAGCTGAGGTGACTAAAATGTGAAACACAGCAGACTGCCGATTGGTCAGAGAGAATATTCACTATTCACTGCATCATCATTGCTGCACCAGACAGAGGCCAGCAACAGAAAGTTTTACATTTTACAATTTTCGTATGGAATTTCATCCGTAAATCCACTTCTGAGAAGTTTTGAGGTTAGAAATCAGCTGTGTAGATTTTGAATATTGACAGTTTTACGAGAAGTGATGGCGGAACAAAAATGTGCTGTGAGTTGAGGAGCTCCGCAAGTGGCTGCGGGGTAAGCCTGCGCCAGGAGCGTGTGAGGCCGGACAGCCGCCCGCTCACAGAGCCCTCTGCTCCCGCCGCCACACAGACCGACGCAGCAACAACAGCAGAGGAAAACACAGCTGGAAGGTTTTCATACCGCTTATCTGTCTTTACATTCTGAGCAATGTTCAAACGTAACGTAACTTAAATCAAAAGAAAGCTGTATGTGGGTCGCTGGTGTGTGTGTCGCATTGAAAATTCTGTCGTGGCAGTTGTGTGTGGCGTCGCTATGACGACCAGCTACGTTGAGGGGTACTATCTCTGGGTACTATCTGCAATGGAAAACGGAGCACGGCCAAACAGAATTGAGTTGAGTAGAGTAGCCTTAGCATAAAGACCGGAAACAGGGGAAACCGTTTAAAAGGAGCCAGTAGGCCTGTTTTGTTACCAGTGGAAAGAGCCAGGCTAGCTATTGTTTTTTTAATGCGAGGCGGCCGTTGGCTGTTGCTTCATATAGTGTATATGCTATTGATCTTCTCATCTAACTCTCAGCAAGTAAGCAAAGGACACAGACAGGCCCATTTCCAGATCTCTAAGGCTAAAACACTTTCTAGGAAATACAAATATCTTTAAAAATGTTGGTGTTTAACATTCAGTGAACTTTTCAAGGTCAGATTTAAACAGAGAAGCAACCAACATGTAGTAGAAACTAAAATACAAAAAGATGTACATGCTTTAGGTAACAAATGTCCACTGGAAAGCGTTATCTCACCTGGGGTCTCCACCCTCTGGTAGTGGTAGGGGTTGATGCAGACCTCATCCTTCTTTAGGTGGAAGGCATACTCACACGCCTCAATGGCACGTAGCTCGTGGTGGCTGTGAAGGTCTGGCCATCGCCACAAGCGGCAGTAGATAACATGGGGAAGCCCCTTCCTGTGGGAGACCTGCAGACGGCCGTCCAGTGATCTGATTGAACAGCAAACAGGAGATGGTGGTGAGATGGGTAGAAGATACACAGGGATGAGGGGTGACAGATAATATGGCCAGGTAGGGGAAGGAAATGGAAATGGATTGAATTGAGTTGTGACGAGAAACAAAGATGTTCTCAATGTCCGTCACCTTCAACATTGTCATGACAACTCTCCCACATCAAAGTTGTATGCAACACCATACAATAGTTGAGGATAGTCACCTGGTTTGGTCAGGGTAGCTGTATAGGCCTGATGTATCCCACTGTTCTATCGTATTTGGTGTACTCAGTCCCCATATTTCAGAGCAATTGCTGTGCACAGAGAAAACAACAAAACAAAAACAAAAAACAAATGATAAACATGGGACATGGCTCATTCAGAAATATCAGTATGGGTAATGTAAACATTAAAAGGCCTCTTTTATTAGAGTCTTATAGCAAAATAAAGACATCAAATTCATTTTCAGCTGTGGAAATGAAAGATGGGAACTTCAAATAAGAGAAGCCTTTTTGACAGAATTAAGGAAAAAAACATAACATGGAATCTGCTAACACACAATGAGTGAGACAAAGAGCATTCTTCAACAGTGTGGCATTGTATCAAACACCGAAAATAACTCAGAACGTATCTGGAGACATTCAAATAAACACTGACGACACACAATGGTACAAAGAGGGAGGGGGGGGGGGATCCATTTTCAGACATTCTCAAAACATTCACAAGAAAATGGTCAACAACTAAGAAATAAAAAACTTGGAATGAGGACAAATGAGAGTAGTTGCTTCTGAATAACAGGGCAATAACAGATTTTACATGTTAAATGCTACAAATACATGACAACATGTACTAGGCTTAATTACTTTAGTGGGATCCCAACTACCATTCATGATTGCAATTGTCTGATTCATGACAGGGCAGGAAACCAACTTATGCCCACCAGCCATAGCAGATTGTAGATCCAAAAATTTAACAGCTTTTTTTACTGCAGGAAACCAGGTGTTTAGAGCAGTATCAATCCAAATGCCGAACGTACCTGTACCTGCCAAAGTGGCAAGCAGGGTAGAGAAGCTCCCCAATCACAATCAAAATGTACCAACGTGAGTATGGCTGGTGGTAATGCCCAAATCTGGCATTATTTTGGGTTTGTAACCCACCCTCTCTCACATAGATATCCTCTACAAAAAATAATTTCCTTCATGTCGAGCCAGCCACTCAATGTCTACAAACATAACAGTGAAGCCTAGAACAATTCTCAGGCGATAACAACCAGCCTGCTATCTATAGACATACAAGCATCTGATGTGGTACTTGTTGGCACATCAGTGAGGAATGAATCTGTTAACACAGTGTTCCCACTGAACATGAGTCTGGGCCATCAAGGCTGGCTAGCTGATAAAGAGAACTTCTTCTCTCACCACTTTTAATGTCTCTCTCCACATGAGTGTAATACAAATTGTGCAACTGTAAGTACAGTTGTAAACAAACAGTGATTTAATATTTAATTTTCAGCTCATCTTAATGAGAAATTTATGCTCTACCATTTTGCAACCTTAATCACATCCCTAAACAAATCTTTCCATATTCCCAACAGTTTTACATGTTTGGTAATGATCGCAGGAAGTTATGTTAACAGAATTAAGAAAAGAGAAGCGCAAGCATCTGCTAACAGCCCATGGTTTCAGATGAGGTCTTAAACTAAGCACATCTGCAGAAACATGTGTAACAGCAGCAGCAGCAGCTTTTTTGTTTGAACAGCAATCAAGTGTTGGGCAGTATACCTGGGGATGGTGACACACTTGGTGTTGCAGTTCTGTGTGGTGATAGCTTTCTCCAGCTCATCTAGCTGGCCTGTTTTCTTTAGCTTCTTCACTAAGCTCTTCACAGCCTTCTCACACCATTTCTCCTCTTGCCCGTTCTGCTCTCCACCGCCCGCTCCGCCTGGGCCGTTTGTCGACTTCTTCCAACCCAACAACCTCTTCACCACAGGAGGGGTGAATGGCAAGATGGAGGACATCTTAGCTGGATGAGCCGGGAGTCTCCAGAAGATGCAATACAAGCTCTCACACAGACAGACAGAGGGGACCTAGAGCTACAGTTGGGCCCTTGCTCTGACGGGGCCCCTCTGGTGACCAGTGAGTCACAGGATGGAAGCCAGTGCTAGCAGGGTATACTCAAAAGAGATGGACACCTTGGGAGAAAGTTACACACAAAGTACATCATTACAAACACAATATGGTACAGAAAAGTTTCCACCTAGTCTCATCAAAACATTAAAAACATTACTCGCTGAATAACTTAGTGAACAGTAAGTTTGTTTTGGCGGCAGCATTGCTATGGTTACATAACTGCTTCTGGAGTAAAGTTAGCATTATGTGAGTTGAACAAACAGAGATGCCCACTTGACGTTAGCTTGTCACAACCACTACTCGACATGCAAGCTAGCTAGCTTGCAAACTTGTAAAGTTAACACGGGCCTCACACTGTCGCGACGTAATCACGACCAGCTTCTAATGAACATAATGAACAATACAGTGAACGCTATCAACTGGATGTGAACAAGGAGAGTATTTTGTGACAGCCCCCCACCCCCCTGTGCTACACCAAGTGGCTTGGGAAGGCCGGCTGCTAGCTACCTGATGGGGGGCCTGCTTGACTCAAATCACAACAATAAGTTTACTAGCGTTAGCTTGTGCTAAATGCTGAAATAATCTAAGCGAAAAGCAAAAACTATAGTCAATGTAACTAAGCTGATCGGAGGCAATTCGTGGAGAAGTCCTCATCCAGCTTGGTCAGCTAACATTAGCTTAACTAAGCTAGCTAGCTGCCAGCTTGTTATCAAAAATCCTTTTGTTGTGATCCACGAAGAAACCTTCTATGCGCAACAGTCAAGTCGTGCTACTTTGCTACCTAACGTCAGCTTGTCAAATACATCCAGGCTATAATAATAACATAATGTCACTTCACGGATTTCAATCTTGTCGTGTTTTATTACAACGTAGCTAACTTAATCAATGTTTGTGACTTTTGCTAAAATACAGACACAGCAGCAAAATGAGTTAGCATCTTGGACTAACTCTTCCAAACTGAGCCCTGGCTCCCGCTGGCTAACGGACATACATCCCTCACACAAAACAGCATGCTTCAAAGTCGAACAAACAGCAAAAGCTTTTCAATAGTTACCCCAGTTTTAAAGTCCAAAGGTCTGCTTTTGGAGAAAAAGCTTTGCACGGCCCTCTAAACGCCCCGTGGACATTAAACTGTATTGTACTGCAGCTAATTTTGACAAGGCTCTTTTCAAGTTGCTACCAGTGCTACTGGAGCTAGTTTGCTAGGTTAGGTAGACCGGAACAACAAAACAAACATGATGGCTACGTACTAGCCCTTAATCCCTCCTATTCAAAAACTCATTGGAGGGTTACAAGACAACAAATAGTTGATGTATTTGATCATCCTTATTGTTTATGTGACAGCATGGGTCAGCGTGACATTCAGAGAGGTTTGGGACATTTTCACGGGATAGGAACTCATTAACGTTAGTTACATTTTCTACAACAGTAGTATAAAAGCAAAAACAAAAAACAACAATAAAAAAGAATGATACAATCAATTACAGCAATTTGTTATTGGAGGAGGTCCTGGATGACTTTTAACGTTTCTACTCTTGTTTATTGTTTATATATGTCAGAATAACAACTGCTCAGGATAATATGAAGCATTAGCTCCTCCCCTCAGTCAATTAGGTTCCATTGGCCGCACCTGGATCATTATAAAATGCTACGTTTTTGCACTTGTGCCGTTTTATTTTATCTGTGGCGATGGGTGGACGTTTGTTTCTTTGTGTTGTCCTGTTGCAGTTGTCAGGGCACTCGCAAGGTGAGCCAGGTGTACCAAAACTAATTTTACACAATCTAAAAAAAATATCCTGTTTGGACTTCATGCATTATCATTTATTAAAAGTGACATTTCAGTTCAGACACAGAATGATGGCTGCATTATGAGCTATAATCTTTACTTTAGAGGTGACACGTTTCTGCTCACTTAACTCAAACCGTTGTTTCAGCTGGAAGACCTCCTCTGAAGTGTGGCCTGGGCTCTAAACTGTGCAAGGATGGCCTAGAGTGTGTCTTGGACAGTCGTGTGTGTAATGGAGAGCCTGACTGCAGGGATGGTTCAGATGAAAAGGACTGTGCTTCAGGATGCACTGAAGGTACTGCAGTGTATCCACACATAATGTATGGTGAAGTCAAATAGTACTTGTCATTAATTTTGAGGTTTATTTGATTTTGATAAAAATTTTAACAAAATAAGCAAATTACTGATTAAATCAATATCTGATTTTGTTTAGTGTATTCTCAAGATTTTTTTCATCTACATTGTTTTTTTTTTTTTTTTTTTTTACTAAAACCCTCAATCCTAATGGACTACTGAAACTCTTACACTACACAATGGATAAAGTCAACAGGTGCTGTCATCAAATGGAAATTACAAAAAAATAGAATCTGGTTCACACTCCTGCCTGTAGATCTGAAAACACTAGAGTTCGGTCCTGTAAAGTGAAATCCAGTCAGTTTTTTTTTGTAAGGTACACCAAAGCTAAAACTAATGCAGTTAATTTTTGTTGATTCAACTGTGTGGTTGTTGTAGAAAATTAATGGACATAAAGGAATGTTTAATTTGGAGGTTGCAGTTTGTTAGGATGTTAAATTTTATTGTTATACTGACATGTGTTATTTGGCCCACCCTGTTTATATCATTGAGAGTAAGCTAAATAACATCGGTGTTATGCCATACAGTTCAACAGGACTACAAACTATATCCTCGTCCAAAAATGACCAAACAGCTGAAACGGTTTCAACACACACTGAACATTATTCCTTTCATGAAGGATTTATTGTAGGACTCTGTAGTAGATGCATTACTTTCAGTTTTAATATTCTATCTGGCATCCAATCAAACATATCAGCAATTTTTTGAATGCCTGCATACAAACAGATCAGTTCCAGTGTGACCATGGGAAGACTTGTGTAGACAAGGACCAGGTGTGTGATGGTACACCTCAGTGCCGGGACCGTTCTGATGAGCTTCAGTGCACGAAGCAAACTGAGAGCTGTGTTCACCACTGTGACAACAAGAGTCGCTGCTTGCCTGCGAAGTTCCTGTGTGATGGACGGAGGGAATGTTTAGATGGCACAGATGAGGCCAACTGTGGTAGGTTGAAATTATCGGACAATATAGATCTGTTTAGGCGATAAGCACGTCCATATTTCATACTTTCATAATATGCAGTCTTGAATCATAATGTTTACCAGTTTTATATTTGGCATCTGCATCAGAGGATAAAGAGGAAGACTGGTATGAAGAGGAAGGGACCAGTAAATCCTCTGTGTTTGCTGCCTCTGTCGGCTCCCCGGCCACCATCAGGTGTCCTTTGGGCTCTAAACCCTGCAAGGACAACACGGAGTGTGTCATCTACAACCATGTCTGTGATGGAGAAGCAGACTGCAGAGATGGCTCTGATGAGGAAGACTGCTTATCGGCGTGTGAAACGGGTAAACTGGTGATTGGTTTGTGTGTGTGATCTCCTGTACATGGGTTAAGAATAAGACTTTACTACCCTATAGTGCATAGCATTCATTCTAATTGTGTTTGCACATCTGAATCTAATGCCTTTCTCTCGTACATTAAATGTAGAGGATGTTGCTTCAGTGACACTGTATTGACTTGAATGTAGTCAAAATGTATATGGATGGATTTTCCTCACTGCAAAGTAGATAATTGTGCAAATTATTCATGGGTGGTAACCATTAACAAATAGCATATATATAACAAAGGAGAACAAAAGAACCCAGATATTTTGGGGTGTGTTCACAGGATTATTAATGGAGGACAGTTGCATTCACTAAAACTGGGAACAAACTACACAATTTAAAGCCCAGTCCTGACAGTCTCCTGATCATGCCTTTATAACTTCTTCAGACCAATTCCAGTGTGCCCATGGAAAGAAGTGCATAGAGAGGAGTCAGGTGTGTGACGGTGTGTATCAGTGTCAGGACCGCTCAGATGAACAGGGATGTGCCAAGCACATGGACGGCTGCACTCATCAATGTGACAACAAGAGCCGCTGCATTCCTGATAACTTCCTCTGTGATGGGGAGAGGGACTGTTGGGATGGCAGTGACGAGGCAGACTGTGGTATGTTGTCGAACAGGATATTAAGTACTCACTGTATTAACCAGCTCTGCTTGTATAGGACACCTTTTGTCATCCTTGCCCCTGCCCCCTTTCCATAGCTGACGAGGGCTGCAGTGCCACTGATTTTAAATGCACCAGTGGCCAGTGTGTGTCGGCCACAATGCGTTGTGATGGTCACCCAGACTGCTGGGACCGCTCCGATGAGGAGAGGTGCACCAATGCATCGGTCTGCACCACCAAACACCACTGTCCCCAGAGCAAGGAGTGTCTGGTGCAGGAGTGGATCTGTGACGGCGATCAGGACTGCAAAGATGGCACGGATGAGAAGGTGGATGTTTGCGGCAACAGCACAAATTTGATGGGCAGAAGAAAACTTAGTGGGTCCAAGCAGCTGTAACCCTGTTGTATGTATTAGGATTATTCTTCTACTTGTACCCTAAAAGGATCTGGGACTTGGAAACCATAACAGTTCCCAAACTTTGCAGATAGGTTGGAGATCTCACTCACTACTCAGACAAAACATTCTCTAGATGGTAGGGCTAGAACAACAAATTCAGACCTTTAAATACCTATTTGCGTCATCTAAAGTTTGTCCAAACACACTTTCAGCACTCGGCTTCAGAATTTTCACTTAGCATACCTGGACCAATCAGAAAATATTCCATACAATTTTGAAATTATGCATTTTTACAGCTGTCTCTTAAAATTTAATTTTACACTCCATAAATCAAAATTGACCTATGCTTGGTCCAAGCTTTGCTGAGCAGTCCTGGGATATTCTGCCACTATGGGGCACCACACATGCAAATGGATTTTTATCTTGTATTTGGCTGCATAGATTTAAACAAATTAGGTTTGCACAACCAAGGGTCGTCGCTCAGTTGATGGATAAAAATTGTGCAGTGACTACTTAAAATAGGCGTAGCTTATAACTGTAACTTCTAGCCTCTAGCTTGCCAGTTACCTATTGGCAGATAGTATTTCAAATGGTGGTCAGATCGGTTAAACGCTGAGTCCACTAATTCAGTATCCTGCTGCAACTTGTTCAGTATGCACATTTTCTTTTTACTCAGGGTTGAATCAAATGTCACCCAAATACTTGACAATGCACCAGAAATCTGCAGAATTGTGACTTGTTTCAGAATTACTTATCACATTTTGACTAGTTTTAATTTTAAACACACCAGTCTGGCACATGTCATGTAACTGCCTTAACTGTTGTGTGGAAACCACATGTCAGTGGCTCAGTCAGTAAGTCACCTTCTCTTGGGATACAAAGTTCCAGGATTTAAATCCAAGTGGATAGATTCTACTTGCCAACAATGAAGCAATTCATGCATGTGGTGTTTGCTCGTTAGGTCATATTAAATTGAAAAATGCACATTGTGTCCCTTTTGAAAATGTTTTTCTCTGCTAAAGTATTTCTGCAGTAAAAAAACGTAATGGACAAATTGCCAGATGGGTTGCAAATTCCAACTACTCAGGCACATAATGACACACATTGACCTCAAGGTGGTGCTGAATCAAGTTTACGGTTTCAGAAATGGCTGGGCCTAGAGTCAAAATTTGTCAAGTCCTCTGCTCTACAATGATTAGGATATCTTGTCAGAAACCCTTGGGCCAATCGTCCCAAAATTTAATCAGGGTCATCCATGGACTCCAGTGATCTTTAAATTGTTTAAAGAAATTTTCAATTCAAAAAAAGTCAATTTCAATTATACAAGCCAATTTTTTTGAAATGGCAACAAATGTGACAAATATTCACTGACCATAATGAAATTATTTTTGAAAGATTTCTATAACTCAACAGATCAGCATACAGTGACAATGATTTATTAAGACAATCAGTTTGCTTGTCAAGCATCCAACTGCTCACTCTGCTTGGACCCGGTCACTGGCTTTTGTAGTATTCACTAAGTTTTCAGGAACAAGGTAAATGCAATCCTAAAATGTGAATCAGACTGAGTTGAGGATTGGACCCTATTTATAGGATTATATTTACTTGTAAAACCACTGTACAGCAACACTAAAACCTTGACCTAACACATACTGTAGTACATGTTCATCTCAGATTTATTGTTCACATACCCCTTTGCCACACATTTCTTAATGTGGTTTTAGAGTACTACAGTTATGCAAATGCTAAATGGAGTTTAAAGCCAGATACTCTAATGGTCTAAACATTCACCTGGCCTCTTGATGCCTCCAATTTCCAAAACAAAAGCAAGAGTTTAGATGACAATAAAATAATCTATTGGTTTCTCTATAGGATTGTCCTGTGCTTCCACTGAACTGTGGTGAGTACCAGTGGTTGTGTAAGTCCAAGTGTATCCCTACAGCTTGGAGGTGTGACGGCATGAAGGACTGTGACGATGGCAGTGATGAGACTGAATGTGAGTAGCAGGGTAAGACAAAATGAAACCACATGAGCTTGCCTATATTACTTTTATTTCAAAATGCAGAATATCTGTAAAATTTGTGTACTAGGTGGGGTGGTGACATGCCTCCCTCACCAGTTCCAGTGTGGCAGCCAGGAATGCCTGGATCCACTCCTGGTGTGTAACAACATTACCAACTGCGCAGACGGCTCAGACGAGGGAGGCAGCTGCCAGATAAACTGTGCAGATAACAGGCGCTGCTCTCAAAGCTGCCACAGCACCCCACAGGGAATGGTGAGGACCCTGTATCTCCAGCTTGGTGTGGTTGAAGTTAACCAATTAAGTTGAGGTCTGTCCTGCAAGTCGGTGGCATTAAAAGGGAAGAGGAACGCAGTAGAAACTGAACTGTGAATGTAGTGCTGAATTTTCTGAAAGACTATTCTGGATGAGTTTTATTTTATATTTAAGTAAAATGTGTAGGCTGAGTATCTCAACTACATGATGGCTAACCCTCAAAGTGTGTAATGTGGATGTTGCTGCTACTTTGACTAATTCTTTATTCTGGCTGTGTAGCGTTGTCACTGTGAAGCAGGATTCAGGCTCATGGAGGACAGCCTGACCTGTGTCGATATTGATGAGTGTGAAGGCTGGAGTCCAGGTGTGTGCCGTCAGCTGTGCATCAACACTCCAGGCTCATACCAATGTGAATGTCTTCCAGGCTACATAATGGAGGCAGATGGACACCACTGCAAGATCACTGGTGAAGTTGTTTTATCCCCCCCGGTAGTTTAATAAATACATCCACTCAATTACACATACTTATTGTAACCGTTTAAACTATCGCAAGAGGAGTTTATAAAAAGGGGGGGGGGGGAAATCCCTTTACCACTATGATTTTCATTTTCTCATTCCTCAGGTGAAGCATTCCTGTTGTCTTCAGTCCAAACAGACCTCTACTTGTTTGGCCTGCGCAGTCGTAGCCTAGATGTGTTGTCCTCCTCTGCCAAGAAGGCCATCCTCTCCCTGGACTATGACTGGAGGGAGCAGAGGGTCTTCTGGGTCAGTCTGGACACTGAGAGCATCAGGTGGTCCTCACTGGACCAAAAGAGCACAGGAACTCTGATTAAAGGTTGGTGCAACACAGATGTGGTTGGAGCATTGTAGGTGACTGATTCTACATGTATTAAAATTCATGTAGAATTGTTACATGTTTAGTCACATGCATAAGGAATACCTCCTCAGGTCATGGGACGTCATTGGTTTCCACAGGTGTCCGGGCTGATTCTGTAGCTGTGGATTGGCTCGGGAGGAACCTTTACTGGGTCGATGGCGTGAACAGTCAGATTGTTGCCATCAGACTGGCAACAACCACTGTGAAGTCACAGGACCGCAGTATCGTCCTGGATGAAGACCTGGATCAGCCTCACTCTTTGGCACTGCTGCCACAAAAAGGGTCAGCATGACTTTGAATTCTGGTCTTGAAGTTTTTAACAAGCATTGTAGGATAGTTTGGAGTGTGAATTAAAGGCTTTAATGTTTCTACCAGGCTGATGTTCTGGACAGAGATTGGTAATGTAGTGAAGATAGAGCGTGCTGGGATGGATGGGTCAGAGAGGATGGCAGTGGTGAACTCCAGTCTGGGCTGGCCAGGAGGTGTGGCTGTGGACACAATCTCTGACAGAGTCTACTGGACAGATGAGAGGCTCAGTGCGATTGGATCTGCAACACTGGATGGCAATGACATTCGGGTGAACTATTTTGGGACAGGGCTGTTGTTTATGCTTGGAAAGAATGTGTTTCAGGTTTTTATATGCATCTACCCAAAAGCTTGTTGCGGACTCCTGGAAATCAATTTAAACCCTACAACTCAATGCTAAATCTACCAGCAGAGGGCCATCTTGCCCACCTTTTTATAACTAGAAGTACCCAACAAGTGGCACTTCATGTGTGTGGGTTTTTTTTTTTCTATAATGGCCTGAGCATAGATGGATGACATTTCATGTAAAAACAGCAAGACACTCTAAAGCCTACCAAACCAAAGTAACACCAGTTCTAAATGTGACATGTCTAAATGTTTTCAGATTCTACAGATGAAAGAGACCACCAACCCATTCTCCTTGGCAGTGTTAAATGACATGCTCTATTGGTCTGATGCCAAGAAGCGAGTGGTGCAGGCTGCTCATAAAATCTCCGGCAAAAACCGCCAGGTTCTCCTAAAAAGACCCAGACAACCTTTGGCTGTGAAGGTGAGCAAGATGTTCAGAATTACAGATGTGTAGGTGGAAATGGGCTGGTACTAATGGTGACACTTGTGAATCACTTCACATGTGTAAAGTGCTCACAGCAGCTTGCTAACTGCCCACGCACAGTTATGACATTGTATGTTTGAAGCTTTCCACTTAAGAGATCAAACTATTTTGGTACAGTGTTGGGAAATGGGGAAACTCCTGATGGAAAATGGTAGAACTTGTTTGAAATACTACATCTAGCACTTGTATATTTATAATTTCATTTTGGTTTTTTGTTTAATCAGCATGAATTATAAGTACAAAAAAGATCTGTTCCCTGCTTGGTTTGCAGATCATCCACCCATTACTCCAGACAGGCATTGAGAGCCCCTGTGAGAAGATGGACTGTTCACACATGTGTGTGTTGGCCCCGGGACCCAAAGCGGTGTGCAAGTGTCCCTCAAGTCTCTTACTGGCTGGGGATGGCATGACCTGCTCCAGCTTCGTCAATTCAGCATTCCTACTGATGCTGTCTCCCTCCACCGTTACCCAGGTAGGTCTAATTTGCTTTAACGGAGACTGTAAAAACTGTCAATATCCTGACGGTAGTGCATGAGACAGATGACCTGTGGAAAAATCATGTTCCTCTGACTCCTCCTACTGCATCAAATGCCATTTGCAAGAATGCACCACTACCGAATCAAAACAACCAATCAGAGCCAGAAGGAGTCTCTAACGCAGTGTCAGTCGTTAGGAGTGCATAAAGGCACATGGGGTCCATACACACTATTGAGTCACATTATGAGTTGCTGTAATGAAAATCACAAGTTCGATCAGTCTGTTCAATTATTATACTGATTTTGGTTTCTACTGACTGTTAGGTCATTTTGTTCTCAAGTAATTTTACAATGTACAATAAAGATTTTGAACAATTTCATTCATCGAGGTCTGTGATTTTAAGTGTGCCCTTGATTGTTTTGACGTGTATTAAATCTCCAATGATCTCTGTAGATCTACTTGCAGTCCCGACACACAGCAGCAGAGCTGAAGGGCTGGCCTGAACATCTGGCCCTGCAGGTGCCCAACATCAATGAGGCAGCCTTAATGGACTACAGCCTACGTGATCACACCCTGTTCTTGACAGATGACGGCACAACTTCACTCAGCTCCTTTAAGCTTAAGGACTCAGACTTGTCCTCTCAGAGCCAGCTTCTAAAACTCCTGGGTGACACCATCACCGCCATGGCCTTGGACTGGGCATCACTTAATGTTTACTGGAGCAGCAACAAACAGCCCCGCCTGCAGGTCACGTCCATCAAAGCTGCACACACTGCAGTTCTCATAAAGGAAGGTATTGGTAGATTGGAGTCAATCGCCCTCCACCCTCCCAGTGGAAGAGTTTGTTTCACCAACCTGGGCCTGCAGAGTACAGGTACCGTGGCTACTATAGAGTGTGCCAACATGGATGGTGCTGAGCGCAGTGTGGTGTGGAAGGATGCTGTCCGGCCCACATCTCTGGACTTCTCTAATAATGGAGAGACAATTTACTGGGCTGATGTAGGTAAGGACTTTTACAAAGTTTCAGTTGGTATGGTAATGGAAAGTATTCATGCACTGAAAAGACAAAGTGCATGCTTTGTTCAGAAAAGCCCTAACACTTGGCTTCCTCCCCAGGTTTAGGGACTATTGGTTCTGTCCAACTCGATGGATCTGCATACAGAGAGTTAAAGACTGGTGATGGCCTGGCTGCAGTGGCTCTGAGTGGTGACACTCTGCTCTGGATGACTGTCAGTGGTAATGGCTCATAGTATGTACTAAATGAAATGACAGTGTCACTTGGTGTGCCAACTAACAGTACGTGGCGCTATTCAGCATTACTTTAAATGGTTTCTGTACTGCAGGTTTTTTCCTATACATCACTAGTTAAAGACATCTCTAAGTCTGAAATGCTGTTACTAAAAACTATGAATTTCCTTACATTTCTAATGTGGCTACATTTACTTTGTGTTGGCCCTTTCCTTCAGACAAGACCAGGCTCTGGTACAGAGAACAGCAGCAAAACAAGCTGTGGTTTGAGGTTGGAACAGAAGTGGTCAGCTTAAAGGCATTCAGCAAGTCCAGTCAGACTGGTATGTAAGAACCACACACCCATAACAATTTTGATGGCAGTTCAGAGGGTCTTTCAAATGTGACCGCATTGAAGTGGTTTGGTCTAGTGCTAGACCTCACCCTATATATCACAAACTCCAGTTGACTGATGGTAAACGGACACTATTTTTCACAGGTTTAAACCAGTGCACGGAAAACAATGGCAACTGCCTGCACTTATGCCTCGCCACCCCAGGAGGTCGGACATGCAAGTGTGCCCATGATCACATCCTTGTGAATGCTACCCACTGCAGGCCGGAGCAGCGCTGCCCAGATGGCAGCAGGTCCTGTTTGGATCAACTCTCATGCCACCCAGTTGAGAAGTTCTGTAACGGGCATGTTGACTGCCATGACCACTCAGATGAGAACTGTGAGTCATTATGCCTCCTTTTTTTTTTTTTAAATAAGAACTGGGAAAATAAATCTACAAGATCAAGTAGACGTTATGACATCTTAATTTATAACGACCTAAAAACTTGCTTTTTTTAAATTGACACTGTGGTCCTTAGGTGTCAGCCTGAAGCAGTGGTCAGGCGCCAAAGGCTCTGCTCTCACCCGGCCCAGCAGTTCCTCTCCCCCTCCCTCCCCTCTCCCTTCTCTCTTTGAGGACAATGGTCTGAACACCACCCTGAATGTAAGCAGTCATCTCAGGAACCTGGACGCCCAGCAGTGCAGCCAGAGCCGCTGCAGTGGCAACGGGCGCTGTGTGGACACTAGTGGAGACACGGTTTGTGAGTGTTCACTGGGCTACAGCGGTGACTCCTGTCAGGACCCTCTCCCGAAGACCATGCAGCGTCCCATTGTCTACGGCGCTGCAGGGCTCTGTGCAGGTGTGGTGGTCATTGCTGTGATAGCAGTGGTGGTTAAGAGGAGGAAGAGTGCCAACGCAAGGTTTGTATGATTACAATTAAGAAACCTTCTTGTCACAACATATAGACTTAATCTGTAGCATATCATTAATTTCCTTACAAGACAAACTTTAACAAGACATACAAACAAGCCAAGCTAGTGGCTTTGTAGGGCTTTATTTAGGCAGCAGCAGTGCTTTTAGCTAAATGATAACATGCTCACAGTGATAGCAGGTTTAATGTTTGGCAGGTATGTAGCTAACACTTGACAATTGGCAAACACAAAGTACTACTGAGTGAATGACTTTAGCCTTAAGTCATAAACCAAATAAAGACTGACTTCATGCTGCTGCTAAATCATTGAGGGACCACCAAAGCTTCTGGAACTTATTCTGATATGACCATAGACTATATATAAAAATGACCATGAATGTCTTAATTAAATTTCATGGTAATTCACCCAGTAGTAGGTATTCTCTAAAATATATTTCAATCTTCTGGAGGCGGTAGAGGAAAGTCAGAGGCTCGCCAAAGTGAACTTCATTGTCTGGAGACCATGAATACAGTGGGTATGGAAAGTATTCAGACCCCTTTAAATTTTTCACTCTGTTTCATTGCAGCCATTTTCCAAAAATTCATTTTATTTCTCAGTAATATACACTCAGCACCCCATCTTGACAGGAAAAAACAAATGTAGAAATTTTTGCAAATTTATTAAAAAAGAAAAACTGAAATCACATGGTCATAAGTATTCAGACCCTTTGCCGTGACACTCATATTTAACTCAGGTGCTGTCTATTTCTTCTGATCATCCTTGAGATGGTTCTACACCTTCATTTGAGTCCAGCTGTGTTTGATTATACTGATTGGACTTGATCAGGAAAGCCACACACCTGTCTATATAAGACCTTACAGCTCACAGTGCATGTCAGAGCAAATGAGAATCATGAGGTCAAAGGAACTGCCTGAAGAGCTCAGACAGAATTGTGGCAAGGCACAGATCTGGCCAAGGTTACAGAAAAATTTCTGCTGCACTTAAGGTTCCTAAGAGCACAGTGGCCTCCATAATCCTCAAATGGAAGACGTTTGGGACGACCAGAACCCTTCCTAGAGCTGGCCGTCCGGCCAAACTGAGCTATCGGGGGAGAAGAGCCTTGGTGAGAGAGGTAAGAAGAACCCAAAGGTCACTGTGGCTGAGCTCCAGAGATGCAGTCGGGAGATGGGAGAAAGTTGTAGTAAGTCAACCATCACTGCAGCAATCCACCAGTCGGGGCTTTATGGCAGTGGCCCGACGGAAGCCTCTCCTCAGTGCAAGACACATGAAAGCCCGCATGGAGTTTGCTAAAAAACACCTGAAGGACTCCAAGATGGTGATAAATAAGATCCTCTGGTCTGATGAGACCAAGATAGAACTTTTTGGCCTTAATTCTAAGCGGTATGTGTGGAGAAAACCAGGCACTGCTCATCACCTGTCCAATACAGTCTCAACAGTGAAGCACGGTGGTGGCAGCATCATGCTGTGGGGGTGTTTTTCAGCTGCAGGGACAGGACGACTGGTTGCAATCGAGGGAAAGATGAATGCGCCAAGTACAGGATATCCTGGACGAAAACCTTTTCCAGAGTGCTCTGGACCTCAGACTGGGCCGAAGGTTTACCTTCCAACAAGACAATGACCCTAAGCACGCCGCTAAAATAACGAAGGAGTGGCTTCACAACAACTCCGTGGCTGTTCTTGAATGGCCCAGCCAGAGCCCTGACTTGAACCCAATTGAGCATCTCTGGAGAGACCTGAAAATGGCTGTCCACCAACGTTTACCATCCAACCTGACAGAACTGGAGAGGATCTGCAAGGAGGAATGGCAGAGGATACCCAAATCCAGATGTGAAAAACTTGTTGCATCTTTCCCAAAACACTCATGGTTGTATTAGATCAAAAGGGTGCTTCTACTAAATACTGAGCAAAGGGTCTGAATACTTATGACCATGTGATATTTCAGTTTTTCTTTTTTAATAAATTTGCAAAATTTCTACATTTCTGTTTTTTCCCTGTCAAGATGGGGTGCCGAGTGTACATTACTGAGAAATAAAATGAACTTTTTTGACTTTTGGAAAATGGCTGCAATGAAACAAAGAGTGAAAAATTTAAAGGGGTCTGAATACTTTCCATACCCACTGTATGTGTACAAAATATTTTCAGTCTCAACCAAAGTAGTGGACTGATCAACATTGCTATTTTAAGCTACAGTGTAGCTTAAACAACAGAACCACAGATGGCATAAACTATTCCTCTTAAGCAACATAGACCTGCCAACAACCAATTTTGTGAACACTTGTTATATCTCTACATTTGCTGTCTGTGCAGACATGTTAAAATATGTTTACCACATACAGCAACAGTTGACTAGATGTTACAACGGGGCTACTTCTTTTCTTTTTTTTTTTTTTTGTATTTCTTCCCTGCAGGAGAGCTAGCCCAGCAGCAGTGAAGGAAATGAGTATGACTGAGCTGGAGACAAACGCTGAGACCAGCCCCAGTACACAAACTGCCCCAGCAGACACAGACAAACCAGAGGTGGACCTCCCCAAAAACGCTAAACTAGCAGGTTCCGATTTTATCTTGCTCTTTTGTGGGATGACAGTCTGACTTCTCTTATTTCTTTCTTTGCAGGAAGCGGTATCTTCTGTGGACTGAGGCAGATTTATGGCAGATTTATGGGAAAGCATGTTTTTAAATAAACAGTTTGCATTTTCCACTGTTTCCTGTTAAGTTATTTTAGCTGTTTACTCTCAATTAGACCACCAATGCTAAATTCTGCTTGAGCCAAACAATTTTCCTGATCTTTGCTTATGTGACCAAATGTCCCCCACAAGCTGACAAGACAATGCAGATTGCAATGAACAATTTTCATTATTGATCTGCCATTTTACTGATCATTTCATCTTTGAAATTTCAAGCAATACTTTGTTTGAAGACCTGTAGGTAGGCTCTGGGATGTGCAGTTCAGTCAAACACTGTTTGCAGTGAGATACAACGGAGAGAAGCAGCATATCTTCACATTTGAGAAGACTGAACCAGAGAATGACACTCGCTTCAGACCAAATGGAAAGATAAATGGCAGTCATACTTGGCAGGTTTATACCAAACACTTCAAAGGACTCTCCCATCAGCTGTACTTCAGTGCTAATAAACTAATGTTCGCATGTTAACAAGCTAAACTAATAGTGAATGTGGTGAATATCCTAACTAAACATCAGCATGTAAGCATAGTCATTTTGAGCATGGTTGCATTAAGCTCAAATCACTGCTGTGCCCATGTACAGCCTCCTGCTGTTGTAGCTTGTTTAACAGCAGTTTTACAGCTAAAGTGCTGTGGCTTGGGGACAGTAGTGTAATGTAATCAGGACATTTAGTTGAGGTACATGAGTGAGAGATCAAATTTTTTTTTTTTTTTTTTTTTGTGGCACTACATTTGACAGTTATCTACTTTGGAGAACATTTTAAATACAAACATGTGATCAGAATATATAATGATGCACTGTTACATATGAAACAAATCAACAGCATATAGCAGTCAAAAGCTCCACCCTGAACAATATTAAAATGTTAACACTAACAATCCAGTGATAAAGTGAGTGTGTGTACTTTTGAGTACATTTTGCTGGTAATATTCTTTTACTTGGAAAGTTTAAAGGCCGGACCTTTAAACTGTATTTTTACATTATATTAGTGCTTTTACTTAGGGGCCTGCACACCTTTGTAAACCCACACAAGTGAGATTATTTTGGCTTAAGCACCATGGGCATTTACATAGTGTGCTTGACTGACATTTTCCTTATCCTCCTATTGGCTCTGTTGCACCATTTAGGGAGGAACAAGTGACACATTCATCATTCTTACTATGTTGACATGAAGCCAAGCACAGGTCTAAACAGCACTGTAACTGAAAACACCTGTTTGTGTACAGGTGCTGGTCATATAATTAGAATATCATCAAAAAGTTGATTTATTTCAGTAATTCCATTCAAAAAGTGAAACTTGTTTAATGCATACATTCATTCCACACAGACTGGTATATTTCAAGTGTTCATTCCTTTTAATTTTGATTATAACTAATTATGAAAACCCCAAAATCAGTATCTCAGAAAATTAGAATATTGTGAAAAGGTTCAATATTGAAGACACCTGGTGCCACACTCTAATCAGCTAATTAACTCAAAACACCTGCAAAGGCCTTTAAATGGTCTCTCAGTCTAGTTCTGTAGGCTACACAATCATGGGGAAGACTGCTGACTTGACAGCTGTCCAAAAGACGACCATTGACACCTTGCACAAGGAGGGCAAGACACAAAAGGTCATTGCTAAAGAGGCTGGCTGTTCACAGAGCTCTGTGTCCAAGCACATTAATAGAGAGGCAAAGGGAAGGAAAAGATGTGGTAGAAAAAAGTGTACAAGCAATGGAAGCACCCTGGAGACAATTGTGAAACAAAAGCCATTCAAAAATGTGGGGGAGATTCACAAAGAGTGGACTGCAGCTGGAGTCATGCTTCAAGAACCACCACGCACAGACGTATGCAAGACATGGGTTTCAGCTGTCGCATTCCTTGTGTCAAGCCACTCTTGAACAAAACACAGCGTCAGAAGCGTCTCGCCTGGGCTAAAGACAAAAAGAACTGGACTGCTGCTGAGTGGTCCAAAGTTATGTTCTCTGATGAAGGTAAATTTTGCATTTCCTTTGGAAATCAAGGTCCCAGAGTCTAGAGGAAGAGAGGAGAGGCACAGAATCCACGTTGCTTGAAGTCCAGTGTAAAGTTTCCACAGTCACTGATTTGGGTTTGGGGTGCCATGTCATCTGCTGGTGTTGGTCCACTGTGTTTTCTGAGGTCCAAGGTCAACGCAGCGTCTACCGGAAGTTTTAGAGCACTTCATGCTTCCTGCTGCTGACCAGCTTTATGGAGATGCAGATTTCATTTTCCAACAGGACTTGGCACCTGCACACAGTGCCAAAGCTACCAGTACCTGGTTTAAGGACCACGGTATTTCTTAATTGGCCAGCAAACTCGCCTGACCTTAACCCTATAGAAAATCTATGGGGTATTGTGAAGAGGAAGATGCGATACGCCAGACCCAACAATGCAGAAGAGCTGAAGGCCACTATCAGAGCAACCTGGGCTCTCATACACTGAGCAGGCCACAGACTGATCGACTCCATACTACGCCGCATTGCTGCAGTAATTCAGGCAAAAGGAGCCCCAACTAAGTATTGAGTGATGTACATGCTCATACTTCTCAGTTGGCCAACATTTCTAAAAATCCTTTTTTTGTATTGGTCTTAAGTAATATTCTAATTTTCGGAGATACTGAATTTGGGATTTTCATTAGTTGTCAGTTTTAATCATCACAATTAAATGAAATAAACATTTGAAATATCAGTCTGTGTGTAATGAATGAATATAATATCCAAGTTTCACTCTTTGAATGGAATTACTGAAATAAATCAACTTTTTGATGATATTCTAATTAATTGACCATCACCTGTAGATCCTTTAAGTATTGTGTAATAAGAGTCCACTGCTTTGATTCTCACGTTTGTAACTTCTTGACTGTTGACAGTATGTGGACATGTAGTTTTAGTGGAAAGCATCATTTTTTCAGTGGACAAATGGCATAGTTTATTTACTGCTGGAAGCAAAGCTACAGGATACTGTGGCAGACTGAACAAATTTAATTAAATTTTGTTTTTGTTGCAGTCAGTGTAATGAGTATGCGTGATGAGACATAAATAAGAAATTCTGATGACATGTATTTAAAGACTAAATCGGATTCTTCCCATTGTTTACACCCAAACCACAAAACACATGTTTACTTTGCTTATGAATAGGCACTTCTAGTGTACCTATTCTCCTACCCTCTTAAGAATCTTTAGCCCTCTCTAATTTCACTGTGTCTGGGGTGTTTCATGATTTAGGAGTGAATGCTAAGGACATGAACCAGATGATGAATTACTGGTTTATTGTATCCACACACATCAACAGCCATATATAAATATGTCCAATGCAAGACTAGGAAGAAATGAGCATTTACTCTATTGCTTTTGTCTGAGTTGCGACACTTCAGTATTAGTCTGCCGTATCCCTGTGGTGTGCAGGGACAAGAGGATACTCATCATTTCAAGGTAGGTCTTAAAGCAGGAATGCTGTATTATCTAAAATACTATTTAATATTTAACTTTTTGCTGATACTTTTTGTAGCTAACTGTCACGCCAAAGTTAATTAACATTAATATACATTTAAAACGGATGCCTTAATGTGTGAGCAGCAGTTTTATTGTAGTAGCTTGAGGTGAAGCTGATTTTAAATGATTTTAAATTATCGGGCAGTTTAATTTGGAAATCCCTCAATCTTATGAATACATTTATTTCTGTAATTGAGTCCTAACAACTTCATTTTGCAGAGTAGCTAGAATAGTGAAACCCATTTTTAACATAATTTAACTTGATCAAAAAATGTTCTAAAGCAGGCTGCGACAATAGAATTACCATGAAATTGATTTTAGAAACTACTTGAAACTATTTGCATTAAAACCATTGAAATATTCCTACTACAGTTGCAGTTTTGTTTCACTTTTTATGGGAAAATAAAAATTTTGAGGACTAAATTCCAGACCAAAATTATTTTTTCCCACTGAACAGTGCTTCCTGTTTTGTATGAAGAATAGTCATCAAAATAACTAGTAAGTGTAGCTGTCAGGCAAATGTAAAGTACAATATTTCCCATTGAAATGTAGTGGAGTACATGAACACTAAAAATACATTCTACCAATTTACCAGTATAGTGTTTATGGTTTATTTGTTTCAGCAAATACAGGAAAGACAGCAATGGCATTTCTGAGGACTACACTTTGTGCTGTCTTCATGGTGACTGTAGCGTTGTCCAAACCAGTGAGTAACTTGATTATTCTGTTGCTACCACTATAATCTAAGAGGACTTGTGACGAATGTTAAGAATTCTTTATTATAAAAACAGGTCTGTCTCAGTGAGTGCGAGGATTCATCCAAGTCATCAGACTCCAGCGAGTCAAATTCATCAGAGGAGGCTGCCACTCAAGTTGGGCCTTCACAGGAACCCCTGGCAGACATGTCTAATGGTATGGAGGAGACCGACCCCACAGACACTGCAGCCCTACTTCCCTCTGCAGACACAGGGCCTTCTCCAGCCACGCTTGATACTTCAGCCCTGCCGGACCATGACGACCCACAAACCTCCTCTGACGCTTTACAACTCATGCCAGATGATCCTTCACAAACTGCTCTGGGTATAGACATTTCTCAGGACATGCCTCATTCTGATCCTGCACACGACTCAGTTACTGCTGACACTATGCACGTTCTACCAAATACAGATGTCTCACTGCACCCAGAACTTACAGTGACTGATATAACAATAGGTATTGGTGGCACGAACCAACCACAAGGCACCACCGCCACATACCAAGGATTCCTCCAGGATGCCACTCCAACCCTTCCTCCACACATCACCAAAGCAACGGCGCCACCATTCTCCACAGCCCCACCCCTGCCAATCGCTATCGACACCACCCTGACTGGTGTTCCGGTTTGTTTCACTTTCCAGTTCACAACTCCTGTGCCGGATCCACCTAGAGGAGATAGCATGTGACCTCACCTGAAAGTTATCCATTTCAGTTTTAGTTTCACTCCATGTTACTGACTTACGTGTAGGTAGCATTGTCTTCATACATAATCATTGTAATATCAAGTCTTTGAGTTCACATTTCCTTCATCAGAGTTTAGTTTAGTTTAGTTATAATGGTGCTACTGTACATGACTGCTAATAGAGACAATGGAAATGTCTGAACTCAACGGTAAAACTGAAGCCCTCAAATATATTCCTATGAGCAGCTGAAAATGAAAATGTGATGTAATTAAATGTACTCATCTTGAATTCAATGACTGGTTCAGAAGACAACACAATATAATAATGTTTAGTAAAATGATGTTTATTGGGAGTTTGTATTACCATCATTGTAAAGGTAACCAAACTTCACACCTGCAAGTAACAAAGACACAAACATTTTTTGCTGGAAATAAGGGCCTTATGTCACAGCAACAATTCCAGAAATTACCATACTGTATGCATGTAATGAGAAGGAAATATCCAATATATAC
This sequence comes from Micropterus salmoides, assembly GCF_014851395.1. Classification (NCBI taxonomy): domain Eukaryota; kingdom Metazoa; phylum Chordata; class Actinopteri; order Centrarchiformes; family Centrarchidae; genus Micropterus; species Micropterus salmoides. The sequence goes on from NW_024044459.1 coordinate 6,774,391, forward strand.
ACGTGTTGGAGTTTTAATTATGTCACATTAAGTTTTATTATTATTACAAATAGGCATGACTTGCCACATTCAGACTATATAGTCATCTTCTTCATTGGCTTTAGAAGATGAGCAGGTTAAAGGTCCCAGCCAGTCATTTGTTTTTACAGCGAGACACACACACACCTCTAAATTTTGGGGGGGGGGGGGTTATACTTTTGTTTATTTTGGAATCACAGCCTTTAAACAAACATTTTAAAAGCAATATGACAGGAACTTTACTAATGTCATCACATGTAGCATCAATTATTAATAAAAATAATTCAGAGTGAGATCCACACCCAGTAATTAGACCAAAAAGATGCTGCTATCCGTGAAAGGTGATTGAAAGATCTAATCCCCTTGGATTGGATCTTTCTTTCTAAATATTTGTATCAGTCCTCAATCCTTTTGTATTTCCATAGGTGATGGGTTTCACTTTTCTCCAAAACTACGTCCCACTGCCTGACCTTAACAGAAATTGGTCTGATACTGTACAACCTCCACCAACACCTCCTCACCTGCCCATTTTATTGGCCATGATGCCCCCCCCGGGTGGTCAGATGAGCTATGACACTCAATTACCTGTAGCTGTGAATGTGTGTGGATATATGTTAGTCCTGTAATAGACTGACAATCTGTCCAAGGTGTATCCTTCATCTCAACCAGCCAGTGCATGCTGGGATAGGTTCCAGCCCTGGATTGGCTCAGTCTGCTGTTAAACTAAATGCAAGTTACTACAAGTGCACCAGCCACATGTCTTAAGTATAACTGTCGCCCATTGTGGTTGGCTGTAATTTTAATGTGGCGTGGGTGACGGAGGCTGATCTGGCTGCTCTGGCTCTGTGTCTGTTTCTGCTTCATTCCCAGTGTCCTGCTCTGGCTGCTGGATGAGTCCTCCGTCCTGTGCTGTGTTGTAGGAGCCACAGCCACTGCACTTCATCCCCAGCACGTGGAAAGGCACCGTGCAGTGAGCTTGGCAGTCGTTACATATAATCTATAGCGTGGAACAATAAAAGTAATGGATTAGAGGATTACTCATAACAGTCACCACAGCCCATTTTTTATTATATTGTACAAATTGGATTGAATAAAATACAAAAAATGGGCATGTCATGTCAAAAATAAGAGATTCAGATCAATTGGTAACTCAACCCCACTTTTAACTAAAGTATTACATTATGTATTTTATTATATTATTAAGGTCTTACTTTGACAGTGGCACCCTGGTATTCAGTGGGCATCGGTGAATGGACAATCTCTTTATCTATCTGATCCCAGTGGTCCTCCATGTTACAGGCAGAGTGCATACATAGAGGGCAGCGATACGCTCTGAAAACAAATAAGGTTTACTAACCTGGTTGCTGTAAATCCACACACACACACACACACAGCAGGTCAGTAATCAGATTTATCACATACCCCAGGCCTTATTTTGGAATCATGTCTTATTTATTTGATAGAAGGCACCGTGATACTGCTTTCTCACTTTTGTGTGTGTGTGTGTTGGAGCAGACTGATAGACAGAGCAGAGCTTTTCCTCTCTGCATCAGTGTGTCTGAATTTAAAATAATAGTCAAATGTTGGAGTCATTTTAAATAAGAGGACGCATCACTCTGCGTAATGATCCCATCCATTGCTCAGCCGTTCTTTCCCTGTCTGCAGTCCTTTGTCATGCACATGCCTACTGGTAAAAATGTGTTTATAAAACTGGGTTCACATATACATGGCAGAGAGATCTGCATTCTGATTACAGAAACCAATTTTCTCGTTTACATGACGTTCGATACTAAACTGGTTACTTGATGACACGTTAACGCACTGACTAAAGCAGGACTCAACTGTTTTGCATAATACAATTAAATAAACAATAAATTGGTCTGGAACAAGACCATATTTTACTCAACTATACAATTACCAGGAAATAGTACTTATTAGACATACCCCGTTCTGACCATGTCATCGAAGCAGGTCCTGCAGAGAATGTGAACACACACAATTGTTACCCATATGTCATAATAAATCATGATGTATGATACTAAATTAGGATTACAAGTTATTTAATGATAATTTAGGGCTTGAAAATATATTGATTTAGTAGTCTTTATCATCAACAGTCTTTTCAATTCTCTCCTCGTCATTGTTTGATTACATTTCTGTCCTTATTTTACAGATACTATGATTATATTTTTTTTAAAAAACATAGTATATGGAGTAATCAGTCTGTATAGAAATCTGTCATGCCAATGTCCTAGATTTTTTTTTGGGCAGTTCAATTAAAGTTGGTGTACATTAAACAGCAAAATATGGACAATTCAATCCCAGCTACTAGTATTTAGAGAATAATGAGTCATACTTGTGTAAAAGATGTCCGCATGGAAGAACGTGAGCTCCAATTCTGGAGGTGTGAATATCCTGCACATACCAAAGAAATGCCATATCGAAATGTAGAGAAAGTATTGCATAATTGCATAAAAAAATCAAACATTGCTCTCCATACTGACCCCTAATTTGTTAAATGTTTCATTACCTCCATACACACTGGACAGTTCTGCCTCGAAACATTTTCAACGCACTGAAACATAAATACATAATTATAAATCACAGCAGTGAGGACGCTCATTCACTCATCAAACAAATGATGTGTGTGGGTCAGAAACAGGTGCAGTGGTAATCATCACCTTGTGGTTTCCCTGCAGATCCTGGGCTAAACACAGATTGCACTTCTCACAATGGAAATACTTCTCACTGGGACCAATTCTGTACGGGTCAAAACACAGTGTTGTCACGCTAACGCTGAGTTATAAGTTGAAGCAAAAACAAAACTGGATATGTGGTTGTGTTCTGTGTGTTTACAGGACAAGAATCACACAATATACTATAGGTTTTTTTTTGAGGGCACTGTCAACATGAAATATTAACATTCACACATGAAATATACACATACAGTATTATGGCAGGTGACATATGGCTTTTGAAAACCCACTGAATTATTGTGTACAAACACTTAAATCTGTAGCAAGGAATTTGGGAATTTCGTGTGCAACTTAAAAAAGTTATTTACCTTGAGACAGTTGTACTTTTGTTCCTCAAATATCCATATCATTGTTAGTATCTTCTACTAAAGGCTATTAAAAAAAGATTTAACATATATAAACTCTAGTATTGCTCACCTGCATATCCCACAGGGTTGACAGTGGTACTGCTTCTTATCCTTGTCGAACAAGTGGCAAATGTCACAGTAATACTCCCCGAACTGCACATCACACTGCTGGCAAGTCTGCTGTGCCTAAATGAGTGATATCTTACATGTTACCGTTCTTTTTTTCTTGATGCGAGCTATCCAGTACATACAAACAAATAAACCAAATAGACCAAAGGGAAACAAGTGACATTTAAATATCACTGAGAGGTCCTGCTACAACTGGAAGTGGAGTTGAAACATATCAGCTACAGTTACCTGCTGCACTGTCTGACACACAGAGCACTGCACCTCTCTGACTTTGAATCGATCCATCTGGTGGTTCTCCTCTGCGTCATGGCACAGCCGACACACGTACAGTTTACCACAGCAAGGTGCCTGCAGTACACAGAAACATATGATTGCACAAGGCATGGACCCAATTCAATTATCCTCATAAGACAGGCTGTGCTTATACTTTAGGAATTACTGCAATACATTAATTCTGGCTGCTACTAAACTGGAATTTTATAGAAAAGTAACATTAAAGTTTAACCTGACCTTTTCTAGGTATAAATGTAATAAATGACCTACATGTGTGGCTGACATAGCGATAGGTCTGATGTAGGACTGGGCGATATGGCCAAAATTGTTATCATGATAAAACATTTCATATCATTCGATATCAATAATTATCACAATAGGAGCAACTCCTTACTTCTTTCAAGTTTAAAGGCTGATTTTTACTACTGAGTGAAAGTTGAAGAAACCAGATGGTTAATTGCGATTTTAAACTATACTTTAAGGTTAAAACAAACACTTGATGTCAAACATTGGATCACTTAACAAATCTGACAGAACATTCAAAACAATTATGATAAAATCTTTTGACAACAAATATGCACGAGTAAAAAAAAAAATCTCTTTCCCTAGAAAAATTAAGTGCTAGTTTGTTCGCGATTCAGATTAACTAAATCAAAAATTTATTGAACATTTGTTATATTGTTGAGAAAAATTATATCGCTATCATAATTGTTTTATTGCCCAGCCGTAAATAAGCTAACTTAGCATACAGCGAGGACAATCCAATCCTCACTAAACTCTAAAGCTCTTGCATTTTCCTAATCTTTTGCAGCTAACGCATGACAAAGATATAAGACACTAACATGTCACAACGATACAGTTGCCGTGTTGCGTGTTAGCGTCTGAGTAACTCAGTTAGCTAACGTTACCTGTGATTGGTTGCTACCAGAGGAGCTATACAGTGGCATACAATGGTTATATAAAACTTAGCGGGGTTACCGTGAGGCATAGTCAACATCAGTATGCCTCCACCATACATGTGAGGCAAATATGTACAATACATTTCGAAAAGTTAACTCACTTTCAATAAGCACCTGCGCACATAATGCTCACAACCAACAGGGGAAGCCATGTTTTCTTGAAAGCTCTGCGATGACGAACATTTCCTCTTCTTCTCCGTTATGCCAGCGTACACGCTGCAACACTGCCCTCCTTCGTTTGAGGAGCATAAGGGGTCCACTGGGTCTACCCCCTCTACCCGGGTCTGCCAAGTCTGCCACATTTAACGTTACTGAAACCGTTAGTAAATTATATTACTTGTTATGGTGATGTATTAAAAAAAAATTAGCTGCGACAAGCAGCAAGGTCAACGAATAGCCTAGTTATGGTTCCACATCACTCCTCTCTTTCTCTGTTAAATATTTGGGATTTTGAAATCAAATAATGTGCAGGTTCAGGTGAAGCTTTATAATATAGGTGGATCTAGGATCGTCAACCTTTAAGCTTAATGAGCATTTCATTTCTTGATCTGTATTTTACATTTGCGCCACAGAATTAGTTCGTTTTCCACTGTTTCCTATTTTTATATTACTGCTTCCGTCATGTCCACAGTAGAGCAGGTTGCCTTGATAAACCACGTACCCTTCCTGTTAGGTTAAGGCGCCGCTGGTGTAGTGGTATCATGCAAGATTCCCATTCTTGCGACCCGGGTTCGATTCCCGGGCGGCGCACATATTTTATTTCTTCAACAACCATTAACCACTAAAATGTTGCAACGTAGCACTTCATACTTAATGTAACCTTAATGAATGAAAATAACGCTGATCAACTGTGTTGCAAGCTACATTCCGGTATCTGCGGCTGGGTTATGCATTCCCACATGCGTCCAGCTGAATTTTGTAACGTTGTTGCACTTTGGTCGATTAAGCACTGATGACGGATATACTAATAAAAACTATTATTTTGCACGGTTGTGTAAAACTACAAAACTCACTGTATTTACAGCTATGTCATACAGATGTGGAGCCACATCTTTGTGTGTGGGAGAATGCTTGATTTAGGCTTCAGTTCAGCGCGCAGGTTGACGCTGCTGACGCCGCTCCTCCGCCATCTTCAACTTCCTATTGTTTGCATCAGACTGAGGCTGTCTGCGGTGTGTGTGAGAGCAGAATCGGCCACCGATTTATCATTTAACGGGAGATAACGCCTTTACGTTCGCGGTCGCTCAAGTTCAGCACAAACCATTTGTATGTCATTGGATTAAAGACCTCTCAGGACGCGACCACTAAACCTTGACGATGGAGGACGATCAACCCAGAACCTTGTGAGTAACAGCGGCCCTGTCTATGTCCTGGAATGGGAAGGCTCCGTGTAACTAAGGCGCGTCCGAAATGTTTCCACGTTGTTGTTTCAATTAAAACCTGTAAAACCTTGTTAATTTAGCCACACATGGGCATTAACTTCGCGTTGCCATTTCACGTCGACAATAGTGACATTTGTTAATGTAGTTAGACACATAGCATTTGTACATGAACGTAAAGTTTTGTTTGATTTAGTCGTACAAATAGACGGAACCGTAACTCGCTTGAAAATGAAACCGCTCATGCTAATGCTAGTTATCATGAGCTAAAGATGCGGACGCAGCTAGCCAGCCGCTTCTTCTAAAATACACACGTTTTTATGGAATGATGGCTTTATTAAGAGTCCTGCTTTGTTATTAATTAACAGGCGTTAGCTAGAACCTCGTGGAAGGGGTTTAGTTTTTATAAAGACCTGTTAGTTGCCAAACCACTTAGCATGAGGCCCTTTTTGAACCGGCTAGCGTTATCTTTAGCTAGCTGGCAGAGAAGCCACGTCAACGCTCCGAGAGACGGCCCGGGACAGCTCCAGTAAGAGGTGACGGTGCCCGGGTTGTCTGTGTAAAATTGACACTATCTTCAATAGTATTCAGCCCATCATCGTTTATTTCACGTGAATATAATGAATTGTTGTGGGTTGTAGCTAGCCTGGGTTACTAGCCTTTGTTTGCATGCTACTTCCTGTTTGACAAAGACTCAATTCACCCATCTCTGTCCTTGTTTGCAGGTATGTGGGGAATCTGTCCAGGGATGTCACCGAGCCCCTCATTCTGCAGGTCTTCACACAGATAGGACCCTGCAAGAGCTGTAAAATGATAGTTGATGTGAGTCTTGTCCTCTCTGGTATTTTGTTTGACTGCAGGAAATGCCATTCAACAGTGGCCTGGAAGGCAGCAGTGCTGCTTATGAAAGTTTGAATGCAACATCTGCTTGATGTTGATAATTCTACTCTGCCAGTCTGTTATATCAGGTCGTACACTCCAAACTACAGTAGGCGGGCTGTTGTCATCTGCAGTGATTAAAATGTCACCTTTGCTGTGGACTTAATATCAGTCTTGTTTTCCTGTTGACAGACGGCTGGAAATGATCCATACTGCTTTGTGGAGTTCTATGACCACAGGCATGCTGCTGCCTCATTGGCAGCCATGAATGGAAGGAAAATAATGGGTAAGGTAAGCTATCGTGTCTACAGGGTGAGTGGGGACAGGTGGGTTTCGGGTGTGGGGAGTTTAGGTTGTGTGCCTTTTTCAAAAAAAACAAAAAAAAAGTGGACTGCAAGCCATTAATTGGTTTTCCAGCTTACACGGGGAAGTAAAGCCATGGTCCAAATCAGATTTTGAACAGTGTGTTACTACTGCCAGAAACTTATCTCCCTGTTGGTAAAATAGTTTCCATTACGTCTTCTTAGACCCTAAGGTCTTGAAAAATATGAAGCTGTGGTGTTAGGTGTGGAGGAATGTTTTCATCATATGATGACAAAGTGAGGTTTGAGAACAATAAATTAATGATAGAAATATAATTCAGGGACCCACCCAACAAGCCAGTGCTGTACTGTTAATAAAACAATCAAAAAACATACAAAGACCAAGTACATTAGAAAGATGGCAACACAAAAGTCTAGGAAGAACTGGAAAAAGGCAAGTTATCTAAAACAATAGAGCAAACCCTTACTACTTTAGTCTGCAACATTTAAAGGACCACAGGGCCTTATAAAAGTATATTAAACTGCCGCTGGATGGTGTAATAATGACTTTGAGTTTCTGGACTCAGTGCTAGGATATAAACCAGAAAATCTAATGACTGACGCTGAACTTAGCAACCACACTAGGTGAAGTGCATTGGTAACCACCGCAGATGAGTTTTGTACCTTTCGTTAATATCTGCAATTCTGCATTTGTTGTTGTTGGCTCATGCCTCCCAATATAATGTTTCAACATTGCATTTATGCCCCCTTCTTATCATACCATTGTTATACCCTTTGCTTTTTTTGCTGAGAAACTCCCACTTATGAAATTTATTTAAGTTTAATTGAGATCTTAAGATTTGATACATGATGCATTTTTTGCACTCTGTCACTTGGCTTATGCAGGACAGAAATGAGTGATAAGGCATCTTTTTAAAGTTAATTTAACATTTTGAAAGTACTTAAGGCATCCTTTAAATCACAGACCCTTATAGTGGACATTACCAGGTTTTACTGTAAATCATGTAAACATACCCCACCTGGCCTGTTCTTTCTCTGGCCCTTTCTGCAGGAGGTCAAAGTCAACTGGGCCACGACGCCAACCAGCCAGAAAAAAGACACAAGTAGTAAGTACAAGTGTTTGTTGGTGGGGATATATACTTTATGCCATTAAAACACTGGGAGAGTCTGATTGACTGTCCTGTTGGCCTTCTATTGCTAACAAACTGATAAACAAAATCAGTGAATCCAGTGACAATGTTGGAAATGGAGTGTATGTGTATGGTAACATGGCAAACTATGATATGACCCTTAGATCACTTTCATGTCTTTGTTGGAGACCTCAGCCCAGAAATAACTACAGAAGACGTCAAAGCTGCCTTTGGTCCGTTTGGCAGGATATCGTAAGTATCAAGCTAAGATTTACCGACAAAGATGATTTAATCAAGGTTAGACAGAAGAAAATGTTGTTTGAAAATTGTTATCCCCAGTCCTGCCTCATACTTAAATAAAATCATAGAAATCTTGGATTGATACATTCATAGAGGAAATAGGAGATATAATCAAAATTTGAGAGTTTATGTATAAGATTAAACCATTATGCTTTTGCACTTTCAGTACCGTGTAAGCCCTGTGTTGTGTTGCATGTTTTTAATGTGCTCCTATTGGTGTGTTTGTCCACAGAGATGCACGTGTTGTGAAAGATATGGCTACAGGGAAATCTAAAGGCTATGGCTTCGTGTCTTTCTTCAACAAATGGGTTAGTACAGTGACATAACTCACCAAGTTATTCATATTTTTGCAGCGTCATGTTAAGTCAGCTGAGATATATATATATTGTATTATCATAGAACATGCGCCAAAAATGAGAACAGTTTCTGTCGTTACATTCGAGATGTCTTTGAAGTTGCATCAGATATTTCCAGGCAGTTCCACACACACTACTATGTGCTGTGTCTTCTAAAGGAGTGTATGTTAGATTTGATGTCATTAGACTGCAGCTCTGTGGAATAAGCAGATTCTCTCTTTGTACCAGGACGCAGAGAACGCCATTCAGCAGATGGGTGGGCAGTGGTTAGGAGGCAGACAGATTCGAACTAACTGGGCCACAAGAAAACCCCCCGCTCCGAAGACCACCTATGAAAGTGCGTTGTCATAAATGTTTATGTTTTGCTTGTTTACTCAGGATGTTGGATTCATTTTATAACGGTGCCCATTACTCTTGTCTTCTCCTGGCAGATAACTCCAAACACCTATCCTTTGATGAAGTAGTGAATCAGTCCAGCCCCAGTAACTGCACTGTGTATTGTGGCGGAGTTAGCACAGGACTGACAGGTAATGAATACTGTATTGGAAAAGGAGTTTGTGCTTGGAAATGGGATTGTCAGTGGAGTGCTAAACCCAAAATCCAGTGACCATATTGCGAAAAAATACATAAAGGTAGCGCATCTCACATTCTCAAGTGAAGGAGGACAAAATAATCACATTTCACTTGTTTATCTGCCATCACAGAAGAAAAAATGCTTACATGTTTCAACACAGTCCTCATCAGACTGTACAGGTTCAATTCAGTAATACAACATACTCAAGGGTAACAAATATTATTGTAGTACCATTGCTACCATCAGTATGATAAAGATACTGACATTGGTAGGTAAAGAGCAAAGAGTTCAAAGATAATGAATTAAACCGTAAATAAGCTGTTTTCGGATGAAAGCCAGTGAGCGCCACTTTAAAACGCAAGGCCAAAACCAACAATAAATTGATCCCACTACTATTGATCTTTATCTGTGGAACTCTGTGCCATAGAACTCACTTACTATTAACACATTACAATCGATGACATAATCCTTCTTGAAATGAACACAGCTGCTGTATTACCTCACACTCAAAGTAGCAATGTCAAAACAGAAGAGCATCCCAGAGCGTGCTCACTGAAGTTTTCTTTGTCAGAGTTTTTGAAAATGGACAAGGTTGTTTCAAACGTCACTGCTCATGTTCATCGCAATGAAAAAATGTCTTTCAATGTGTTCGTATGTCTCAGAGTTTTTGAATGACAGTGGAGTCATGTAGACATAAACAATATTGAGCTGTGTGCACACAGAATATACTTGGTAGCAGGCTTTTCTTTTCAGGAGTTGTTGTAGTAATGCCTGCGGTAACTGTTCTTTAGTCATTACTAAAAGTTTATTTTGCTCAGATGGGTCACTCTAAAGCTCTGAGTCATTATACAGTCACCAAGGATGATGGTATGCAGCGCTCATGCAGTAAATGTTTTTTCATGACACACCAACCCACATAGAAACTTGATCTGATGTTCCCTTTCTGTTTGGCTTTCAGAGCAACTGATGAGACAGACATTCTCCCCCTTTGGACAAATCATGGAAATCAGAGTTTTCCCAGACAAAGGATATTCATTTGTGAGGTGTGTGGAGGTTTCATATTTACTTCACTATTTTCTTAACTTTTTCTTTAAACCATGTTACTGCAGTATGATGCACTAGTTCTTTATCTTGGTCCTAAGCAATCTGGGGTCCTGCTGATTTGTTTATTCTAGCCCTATAATATATTCAAGGACAGACACTTGGGTGTACTGAGAATATAGTTCACTACAAAATAGGAGACAAACCCTGCAGTGCTCTAAACAGTGAGGACCTTGATTGAGAACCACTGACACAGCATGGTTTTTAATTACATAATCAGCATGGATTCTATCCACATACAGGTTTTTGGTCTCCCATGTTTTCTGGTGGTAGGAATCATTTTAACGATTTCTTTGCTGAAGTATTGATTCCGCTTCCTGGTATGCTAAATACAATGCCTGTAAGATACTTGAATTGGAGAATTAATTGTGCGGTGTGTTTCTTCAGTGACCACATAGCCTAATAAACATTCATTCACTTCTCACAGTTTGCAAACAAAACCAGGTTCAGCGTGTCCTTAGTCTCTCTCCCCCCTCTTTTTTTGTCCAGGTTTAACTCCCATGAGTCAGCAGCCCATGCCATTGTGTCAGTGAATGGCACCTCAATAGAGGGCCACATAGTCAAATGCTACTGGGGTAAAGAGACTCCGGACATGATGAACCCGATGCAGCAGATGCCTCTGCCCCAGGTAAGGACAGCATATACTGTACACGTTGTGTAAAGGGAAGAGTCGCTAGTTGCTGTTCTTCTTAGAAGTTTGTAGCGCAACATAACATGACGTCTGCAAGCCAGTGCTGCTGTGTGTCCTGAGTCCATTGAACTTTAGTCCGTTGAACTCGATTTGAAACCATAACCCAGGAAGAGGAATGCAACAAGCATTTTGCCACCATCATTTAATTTACATGAGTTGAACATACAACAGGCTGTGATTATTGAAGTGCATTTCAAAGGGACATAAAATGGGTAGAAAATAGTATGACGAAAACTAGTAGGCCTATTTGAAGGCTTTTTTAAAAATACATTTGTTAAATGTCCAATTTTTTATTTATTTATTTTTTTTATGGCTGTTTTATCCAGGAGTTCAGTGAGAATGTGTCATGGCTGTCAGGGAACGTGTGATATGGGCAGAAGCCTGTCAATCATTTAGTTTCCTACCTGTGATTGGCAGAGTTAAGGGGGGCGTGTGCACGTGTGTATGTGTTAGTTAGCCTCGGCACAGAGAGAGTGAACAGCAGAGAAGTTAACATGTGCAGCTCACTGTTGAGCAAGATTTGTTTCTGTGGCGTAGGCTGCGGCTCATGGTAGCCTGTATTGTTGCAGCATTAATAAAGTGAAAGCTTTTGTCGGCACATAGCCTTTCATTGAGGGAATCTATATTTTGTTACTGCAGTGAATAGTGGCGCCGCTTATAACGTCCGTTTTGGAGCACCAGAAGAAAAATATTTCAGTCGACACTATTAAATGGTCCGGCAATTTGCATTTTAATTCGGTCCAGTAGATAGGAACCGGTTCCATGTTGGCAGCAGGTTTTGGTACCCAACCCTAGCGGTGAATGGAATGGGAAAGATCTACGTATTTATTATGTATGTTTTACATTACATTATACTGGTTAATTCAGAAAAGTGATTTTCTTTTATATAATTAGTTTGCATCTATACATAGTTAAATAACATACTGACATAAAATCGGTCATGGAGGAAGTGTTATTTGTCACTGCTGCCATAAAACATAGTTAATCTATTCTTCTTGTACTGAACCCTGCAGCAGAACAAGATGAGCTTCCCTGCAGCCCAGCCCTACGGCCAGTGGGGCCAGTGGTACGGCAATGGGCCCCAGATCAGCCAGTATGTCCCAAATGGGTGGCAGGTCCCCACCTACGGCGTCTACGGCCAGGCTTGGAACCAGCAGGGCTTCAAGTAAGTAGCACGGTGTGCACAGGGCTCCCCTTCACCGCCTCCTCCTACTCCAGCACCATCAGAGTCCCCTGTCAAGACCGGGGCAGCGAGAGCCAGCTCTGGCCATGGGAGGGAGCCATGACCTCCCTCCCCCACCCCACATCCTCCCACCTCCCCTCGCCAGCCCCTCACCTTGCTCATCTTGAGAAGATTGAGAAATAAGCATACACGTACACACAGAACAATCTGAACTTTAATTTTGTTGTTTATCATGTTTCAGTGTGTCATTATTGCCCACTGTGCACAGCAAATCCTAATAACGGAAGGGTTCTGTACCCAAATGTTTGTCACCTTTAATTATAGTGCACAATAGTTCAAAACTGTAGTCTGTTCCAAAAAAGATGGTAAGGAAGCTGACTTCAACTAGCTAAAAGCTTTATTTTTTCTTTTTTGAATTTCAAAACATTTAAAGATAATTGATTTAAATTGAGGAAAAAAGAGAGATGCTAAAAGCCCAGAACAAAGTTTTCACACCTGGAGATAGTTTGTTGATGATGAATTAATTTCCCTCTTTGTAAGTTTGCTACTGTGTGTAAGGACTGTGTTCTTTAAGGCTGTTCACTTGTTTTGTATGTCTACATTCATGTCATAGCTTTTTACAATGTTTTCCTTTTGATTTCATTGATCTATTTTTACATATACCGGAGAATTTGATATGTATGTGAATGTCAGCAGGACATGTTAAATATCATTTGTAGGTTATCAAATTTTGTTTTTTTTTAGACAGCCTATGTGCAGTGACGTTTTGTACACCCAAGAAAAATAAAGGAGAGGCCATGTGTCGTTGACAGTCTTAAATTCTTGGTGAAGAGCTGTATGAAGAGTCTCTGTACAAAGGTGTGAGGTAATGAAAACAGTGATAGTGTGTTTGTTGAATGTACAGTAAATGCACAATTCCTAAGATGGAGGCTAGGCCTCTCTTGACTTGAAATTTGAAGATAAAACTTTATCCTCTATAAGCTGTGTTATCTCCACACTGAACTTAGAATTTAGTTTAATTACATGAATGATAAAATACTTCAAATACATCATGTGAATTAGGTGAGAATTTACTTCTTTGTTGTACGTTGTGGCCAAATGTAGAAGTGTTGCAAGGGGGATGAAGTCAATCTACATTAATTTCTACATCTACATTATGTGTCTTATCGGTCTGTCATATGTTCGTGGTTATCGGCAGTTGTGGGTACAAAGGAATATTTAGCTCGCTGCGCTTAGCCTGTATGCTCTTTGTCTGCTTGTCCACCCGTGTTTAATCAAATGACTTACCTTTGGCCCCTCCAAAGAGTCCTCCACTTTCTGTTTTTTTTTTTTTTTTTTTTTCATCTGTTTTTTGCTAGCTTGATTTTTGCCCAGCCTGCCTCCCCCTCACAACCTCTGATAACTCTGTTTGTCTTCTTGTTCTCATTCTAGCCTGTCCAGATTCTAGTAGCTCTAATATAAACCGTCCCCTTTTTGCTCCCTTTCGCCTTGTCTCTTCTAACCTGCTGGCATTTTGTCTTTCTGTCTCTCTCTCTCTTTACCTCCGTTTTTTGCAGTCACTTACCGGCCAGTGCTGGGTGGACTGGCATGAGCGCCATCAGTAACGGTGGGGTAATGGAGCCTACACAGGGATTGAATGGGAGTATGCTAGCCAACCAGCCCGGTATGGGAGCCGCAGGATACCCCACACACTGATAAGTGGGCAGGGTGGGAGATTTGTCAACCATCAGCCTCTTATTGGCTGTACGGTGCCCCGCAGGGCTGTGTAACACCGCCTCCATTTGTGGCAGGACTAAGACTTTTACTTGGATGTGGAACCTAATGGGAAGGTTGACGTCTATAGGAGATGTAAATGGGATTTCATGGGGGTATTAAGGTAACGGGAGCCAGGGAGGAGCGATTTGACCCACACAGGTATTTACACCCTTTGTGGTAGGCAAGACTGGCCATGAACCAGGGCTCTTACCATTTTTAAGTTAACTGTAAATGAGTATAAACTGTAAAGGAGAAACTTTTGGAATTTTGTTTTTGGGTTTTACAAATTGCTTCCATTTCCACTCTGTTGTCTCACACAGCCACCGAGAGGTTTGTCTATTTTTCTTTTTTTTAAAGAAACTGTTAAAAGTCTGAGTCATGCTAAGTTATGAACCTTAGTTATTATTTGAGGAATGGAAATCTGTTTAATTTGTTCTCATTTTCTCTTGGATTAAAATCAATTGCAGGGATTGTTGCCACTGCTGTTTCTCTGTAAGGGCAGATACATATTGCACAGTTTTTTCCTCTCTTGTACTTGGGACAAATTTGACTACCAAGAGTGTTTTCCTTTTTTGCATTCCATTTCTCCTTCATATCTTTCAGACAGCCTCAGTCTTTTCGCCACATGTAAATAACCATTCATTTGAAACGATGTAAGTAAAATGCTACTGTTAACTGTGGGTGCTTGCTTTCTTTTTTTGTTTTGATAACTCGACAGTTAACTCCAACATTGTACGTAGCAGAGTGGCACTATCAAATGTGACACTGGCACAGTGCAACACGCGACTCTTCCGTGCAGGGATAGACAGCATTGCCATGCAGTGCATACTTAAAATTTAACACAATTCAATGTTTAAAGGGTGAACATGTTTGACACTTTTGATGGTTTTTAATCTATTGAAACGCCAGTATTTTATATAAAAAAAATCTGAGTGGATTCAACCTTTACACTTGCTCTTTTTGCCAGAGAAATGGGGAGGCCTACATTGAGACTGTTGCCTTATAGAGCTGGTTTCTTTTACCTGACAAGATACTTTTTAATTAGGCAGTGCCTACAGACATTTTCAGACCCTTTTGTTTAGAAAGGTGTTAGCCCTGAGAACTGATGACTCTGCTACTGTAATCAATGTTTTCTTGCTTTGTCCAATTAAAATGCTAATGCACATAAACCATGCTGTTTGTTTTGTTTTTCTCATGGAGGGGTTTTTCACAAACTGCCATTGAAAACATTTTAACCTGAACATGTATATTTTTTGACTTGTGTTATTTCTGCTTTTAAAAGTTTTGTTTTGAGAAATGTTTTGCTGTGAAGATCTCAAGAGTGTATGTGCTTTGAGGCCACCATGGTGATTACTTATTAACTATAGTACTGTGCAAATGTTTTAGACAGGTATGGGGAAAAATACTGTAAAGTAAGAATTCTTTCAAAAATAGATGTTGATAATTAAAAAAAAACAAAAGTGAAAAGGAAGAGAAATCTAAAGTTAAAGAAGTATTTGGTGTGAACCCCCCGTTGCCTTTAAAACGGCGTCAATTCTGCTAGGTGCACTTGCACAAAGTTTTTAAAGGAACTCAGCAGGTACAGTGCATCTGGAAAGTATTCACAGCGCTTCACTTTTTCTACACTCAAAATTGAGCTCAGGTGCATCCTGTTTCCACTGAGCATCTTTGAGATGTTTCTACAACTTGATTGGAGTCTACCTGTGGTAAATTCAGTTGATTGGACATGTCAGAGCACACACCAAGCCATGAAGTCCAAGGAATTGTCTGTAGATGTCAGACAGGACTGGATCGAGGCACAGATCTGGGGAAGAGTACAGAAAGATTTCTGCAGCACTGAACGTCCCAACGAGCACAGTGGCCTCTATCATCCGTAAATGGAAGAAGTTTGGAACCACCAGGACTCTTTCTAGAGCTGGCCGCCCAGGGCCTTAGTCAGGGAGGTAACCAAGAACCTGATGGTCCAGAGATCTCCAGCATGTCTGTGGAGAGAGAACCTTCCAGAAGAACAACCTTCTCTGCAGCATTCCACCAATCAGGCCTGTATGGTGGCGTGGCCAGACAGAGGCCACTCCTCAGTAAAAGGCACATGACAGCCCGCCTGGAGTTGGACAGAAGGCAACTGAAGGACTCTCAGACCATGAGAAACAAAATTCTCTGGTCTGATGAAACAAAGATTGAACTCTTTGGCCTCAATGGCATGCATCATGTCTGGGGGAAACCAGGCACCACTCATCACCTGGCCAAAACGATCCCTACAGTGAAGCATGTTGGTGGCATCATCGTGCTGGGGGGGATGTGTTTCAGCGGAAGAAACTGGGAGACTAGTCAGGATTGAGGGAAAGACAAATGCAGCGATGTACAGAGAAATCCTTGATGAAAACCTGCTCCAGAGCGCTCTGGACCTCAGACTGGGGCCAAGATTCATCTTCCAACAGGACAATGACCTTAAGCACACACATAACAAAGGACACACCAACTCTGTTAATGTCCTTGAGTGGCCCAGACAGCCCAGACTTGAACCCGATTGAAAATTTCTGGAGAAATCTGAAAATGGCTGTGCACCAACGCTCCCTATCCAACCTGATGGTGCTTGAGAGATCCTGCAAGGAAGAATGGGAGAAACTGCCCAAAAATAGGTGTACAAAGCTTGAGGCATCATACTCAAAAACCTGAGGCTGTAATGGGGCCAAAGGTGCCTCAACTAAGTATTGAGCAAAGGCTGTGAATACTTACCTACATGTGCTTTTTTGTTTTGTATTTTTAATAAATTTGTAAAGATTTCTAACGAACTTTCACGTTGTCATTATGAAGATGGTTCTTAGTGACTTTTGTTGTATGTTTGGGATGATTGTCATGATGCAGAACAAATCTGGGGCCAATCAGATGCCTATCTGATGGTATTACATGATGAGTAAGTGTTTTTTGTTTTGTTTTGACAGTCAACTGTCTTTGACAACCTCACCTCGTTAGCGGAGTTTGGCTGTTCCTCAGCCAGTTGTATTCCTCCTACACAGCTGTTACAGTTTGTAGTTAATGACTGATTGCATTAGTGATCATTAGCAACTGTTTAATCATACACCCAAAGATATGACTACAAAATCCCCGACTTTGTGCAAGTGTACCTAGAAGAATCGATACTGTTTGAAGGCAAAAGGGTGGTCACACCAAATAATGATTTAGATTTTAATTCTCTTCACTCACTTTGTATTTGCTAATTGATAAATATAATCTATTAATTTTCCTTTACAGCATTCTCCACACCTGCCTAAAACCTTTGTACAGTACTGAATAAGCATAAGACTACACTTTATTATAGAAATGTTTTGAGCTGCTTGACAGTTCATTGAAGTAAACTGTATTAACTGTAACGTATTTACCATGCACAGATATATAAAGATGACATTCACTATGCATGCTATGGCCTAACTGAGTCATATTGGCCAACCACTACGTTTATTTCGTCCCAGAGCATTAATACATTGTTGGATGTGTAGACCTATACTATCCTGTAGCCTGCCCCTCAAGTACGTTTTTTGTATTTTCTTTTTTGTTCTCCTGAAAATGAGAGAGTGAGAATACCTTTACAGGAAAAGCCCAAGCCTTACTGATAACAGTAATAATGGCTGGCTTAGGGGAGGTCCTGGTATTGTGTGTGCTGGCTCACTGGAATAACTTACTAGGACAAGTGGGCCTTTTCCTGCTTTGACAAGTCAAAATGTCTTGTAAAAAAAGATCTATACCAATAACTTCATGGTATGAAGTCAAAATGGCTGCAGTGTGGAGGTGTGTTTGAACTATTAAACACTCCTTTCACAGTGTGCTATGTATTTGAAATAACAATAAACCTAAACCAGATTTTTACAAGTTAGTCTAAAATGTTAGCAGGGAAACTATCAAAATCTTGAATGATAAACATGCACAGTAGGAATATTGGACAAAAACAGTATTTCTTTTGTGTTGGAGTTTTTAAGTTGAGCTTTAAGGTACTAATGATGAGGAGAGGGTGGAGGAGGCGCAAGAGAGGATGAGGGGGAAGTACCAGGAGCTGGTGGAGGACTGCCGCAGGAATGGGCGATGTATGCCAGTGGAGGTGTGCAGTCTGGGGTTTGCTAATCATTCCCTCAGTAAGGACTATGACTGGAGTGGACCGTGGGCGTTACGGGAGTATGTAGAACGAGAGCCATTGACAACAATGTGAAGGTGTAAGAGAGAGCAAGAGATGGCTCTGGTTAAAATGGGGTGACAAGTGGGGTCAATAGAATGCTACTCGAACACGTCCTCGGTGTCTGTTGCAAGGCCTGAAACTCCCAATGACTCCAGGATACAACACTGATGATGTGTCTGAGTGTTTACATCAAGAGATGTGTGACTAATGAGGTCAGCTATTGCATTAAGCAGGATCAGCCTGTCAAGCAAGTGTTGCTACAGAAGCAACTGTAGAAAAAAGTTTCAACGTTTACAGAGCCTATAAGGTACATTAAAATAACATGACACAACTACTGTAGGACTTCATGTGTTAAGCTTGTTCATAGAAGCTGGAATAAACAAAGCTCTGGATCTAGTTGTTTAAAAGACAGGCAACCTGAAACTGCTGCTGCTGCTCTTACGGTGTTAGCAAAAAGAAAAACTCCTTAACAAATGGAGCCTATGTTATCTACATTTGTATTCCAGTGATTTCCACTTGATATTCACACAATTATACATGGCATCCAAATTTAGACCCACTTAGTCTAAGCTGCTCACTCACCGTTGCCATACTTCATTGATACAGTCATCTACAATGCTTGCTTTTAAACATTTAAACCAAATACTACACACACTCTTCACAGAGAAAAGGACCACCTGAACCTTTTTCTGTTTTTAAATAGTCAATTATACAGTTTCTAAACTGATTTTAAATGTAGTCCACTGGGTCACAGTGGGCTGGGTTATGAGATGTATGTTAACAGTGAGTACTGTGCAAAGCCCCAGTTTGTCCTGTACAACAACACTAGCTTATAGGCTACTTTGGGGACCATCTGAAAGCGTCCTCGGGAAGACGCTGGTTGTGTGATTTTGTGTTTTGTGCACTAGATGGCGCCCTCAGTCCATGTTTCCTGCATGGTGGAGCAGGCGGTTGCTTTTACAGTTATTTGGCACAGCCTCAGTCAGACCAGTCAGTCTGTCTGTCACCGTCTGGACGCTGTACCGTCCACGTGTGAGATTGTTAATCAACACACATCCATCTTTTATTTTTTGTCTCTTCCACAAGGTGTAAAATGTCCTCTTTTGTCACTTTTTATAAACTTTAATCTCCTTAGAAACTCTTTAAACATATGTATGAAACACTGTATATATACACTGTACGTGTGTGTGTGTGTTTGTAAGGCAGCACTGCCAGCGCTCCTCAGTCAGAGTTAATGGGTCTCGGAAAGCCATGCAGTCTGTCTGGCAGGAATAACAGGCAGCAAGAGCTGACAGGCTGATAAATGGTTTGTCTCTTCACAGCTGCTCGGCCAGGACCCGACTGGGCTTTATTGGACGGAGAGTTTGTTAGAGATGGAGAGAGAGAGAGAAAGAGAGATGTCTGGAGATGAGTTAGTGAGCAGATTACAGCTGAAATCAATCAAAGCCGGCACGCTCGCTTTCTCTGTGTGTCTGTCCCGTTTCCTTTCTCTCATCTTTTTCTTCTTCTGTTTTTGTGCTACCTAAATCTATCTTGCAAATTACACAAGTTCTGTCTCTTTATCCATTAATGCATCATCCCCAAAATGCTCTGAGTATCCACATGCTGTGACAGATCTGTGACATAGGTTGGGTATATAGGCTACAGGCTACATTGTTAACTGATCTGCACTGCATTGTCTGTTCATTCTGAGTCTATGCTATATAGGCTAATGGATAGTAGGCCTGAATCAGACTTTATGACTCTCCTACATTCATGTCCCATCCCATATAACTGTCTCTAGTGGCCACTGTTAATCAAAATAGCCTATTTGTAATGTTAAGATGATGTTTCCCTGACCTACAGAGCTGTGATCAAGGTTCAAAGCAGACCATTAGAGGGTGTTAATGTTGTAAACTCAGTCATAAAGATGTTTTATCAAAATAGTTTCTCTATAGAGCTGGAGGACCAAATAGACTGCTGATAAAACACAAAAGGCACTATGAATCATATGATAATATTATTAGGGCCCGAGCATCGAATGGATGCGACCCTATTGGAAATGCTCTGGTTATTGTTTTTCTTTGCTCAAACGAATCACATTTTTGACTGGCTAAAAGTGCTCATAAGCTCTTGAAATTTTGCACACTTGACAGAAGTGTTGAAAATGTATGTCTAATATTGGTCTTGTGCATGGCCGTGGCAAAATGGCCCCATACCGCCCCCTATAAAAGTTAAACAAAGGAGTTCACGCGATGCTTCTTATCTAGATGTCGGAAATGTTTGGGGCAGATGTATCATCCCATGGCACACAGAAAAGCCTCCTCTCATCCCAAACCCTAAATCCAACAGGATGTCAGCCATTTTGAACTGAAAGTGCAATTTAGGACATTTTTTTGCCATTTACAAGCTCTGTGTTGTGCTTAGTGAGGGCTTTTCGTTGACAGGTGTGTCTGTGCTCTGGCGTTGAATTTTGATGTTTCATCATGGCATCAGAAGTTGTTGTAACTTGAGTGTACATGGTCAAATCTGACCATTTCATACTTTGATGTACTCCTCCTATTAGGTTGGCCAAATCCGCCTCAAATTTAGGCAGAAAAGGCATAAGATCGTGATGATGCTACAGCCTATTGTGAAGCTTGTGAGTTTTCATCAAACGCTGCTGCCATGGTAACGCATTATTCACCACGACACAGGAAGTTGTTGTAACTTTAATGTACATTGTCCAAACTGCCCCAAATTTCACATGTTTGATAAGAGGCCTGGCCTGAGGACATCTACATGCCCATGCCAGTCTTTGGGCATCAGGAAGAAATTAATCTCCTCCGCACAGTGTCCAAATGCATGAGACTGCTGAGCAGCATTGACTGATGCCGTGCCCTGATGTGTGGGAAGGTGCGAGAACCTGTTCATCGCTGCTTTGATATTTTATCTTTGACAATCAGAAGTCACATATTTCATATTAAAAAATAAATGCTTGACAAGCTGATCTAATCATGCAACAAAGACATTATAACAGGTTGGGAATTTGTAAACATCCTCCACCCCTAGCCTACTCACATATAGAACAGGCCTGTCCACTAGCACAGATTTGAAATGTACAGTAACAGTGATAAGTTACTGGAATGTTTATAAACTGCTTTGCTCCAACTAAGTTTTAACTGGACTAATTAAGTTAATTTATTAATAAGCACACTTTGTACATCATTTTGAGAGAGGGTCGAAGCGCGGCTGCACTGCCTATATTTCTACCACTGGTGACTTCAGTTTCTTTTTTGGAGAGAGGGAAACTGCAGGATCACAGTGTGTTTGTATTTCAGGTGGCTGACTGAGAACTGTACAAAGAGTGTTGAAGCATAAACAAAAGAGCAGGGGAATATGTTGGGGGCTTGAGAGACACGAGGTGCCCTGTGAATTGTTTGAGTGAACAGCATCTGTGTGTGTTTGTCTGTGTTTCCATGCAAGTGACAGCTTGCGGTGGTGCCTGACAGTAAATAAACATGTTCCAGTAATTAACCTTGACAGGCCCAATGTGGTGGCAACAGCAGAAACCTGCTAATGACACAATTAATCCATAATTAAGGCATTCTGTCACACCACACTCACACTCAGTCAGTGAACATTGTGTGTGTGCTGGAGGGATTGGTACATGTCTGCACAGTGAAGTACAGTATCCTACGTACTAAAATAAGAGCATAAAAGTCACATTGGATGATAATACTTTCTTCAAAAAGCTTACTGACAATAACTAAGCTTCTCCCATGGCACTGAATTAACATGTCTGGTTCCTGCATTGCCTTTCATTGTGCCTACATGTAACTAGAGAAGCAATTGAAGGCACAGAAATCAGTGGACGAATGTAGTATAAATATTTGCTTATTATTAACGACAGCAGACCAGATAAACAGATGCAGTCTTTGAAGAAGGTACAACAGTGTTTGCTGATGACAACAACCTCCTAAAATATGTACAGTCAAATAATGACCTTTCTTTAATGTAGGTTTAATTAAATCTGTTTTACACTTTTTATGGGAACCTGGGATTGGCACCAGCTGGAGAAAAGAGGGAGCCATGGGAGTTTCAGTCCTTGAGTCAGTCCATCTGTCAGTACAGTGTGGCTCTTTGATGTGTGTTGGACAACAATGGAGCTCTGTGACACAGAGGAATAAGATTTATCAGGCTTTAGATAAACAGACAATACTTATTAGATGTATTAGTAGTTGATGTAGTGCTTTTGGTCTTTTTGATGGGATTTGAGGACAGGAAGAAAAAAATATCACCAGGCTTATCCTTTAAGCTCTGCTAAAGTTGCAGACTGCAGGCCAAACTGACCCAAATCAATAATCATTTTCAAATAACAGTGTGAACAGCCCAAGTCACATGGAATCTGATCTTTTCCAGTTCGGATTTAAGCCACTTTCATAATGTGGTAGGATTTTTTAAAGATGCGACCTCGGTCTGGACAGTCAGACTGGAATTCCCATGACTCAGATGTCACTCAAGAGCCGTCACAATTATGCGCTAGCGGAAAGAAAGCAGAAAAAATAATCGCTCCACACTGCGAGTCTGTTTTGCGCCACATTAAAAAAAATAATGTGAACAGTCAATCAAAAAAATTGGATCTGGGCAATAAATTGGAATTGAGCATTAAGGCCTGCAGTTTGAACGTATTTGACATGTTCTTCATAACAGTGAAGTTTGACAAACACTGAAGGAATGAATGGGTGATGTCAGTCGTTGTACAAACTCCTCAGATTCAACCTGTTTCCTCATCTCACTGACACCTGTATGAGTTGAACGGCTCATAAAACTGTTTATTTTCTGAATATTTGTGTAAAAAACTAAACTGATGTATTGGTTTGTTCCATTCTGGTCATAATGTGGGTATTAGTTGGTTTAAAAGTTTTTGTGGTCGATGATATTAGTGACTCTCCCCGGTTTAGTTTTTGCTGAATTTATCTTCCTGTTTAATATTCCAGTGCAACCTTTTCAGCACACCCCGAGGACATTTATAAGTGTTATACAATACATCCAGTATAAATATTCAGTAAGTGCTACTAGCTTTAAATAAACAAATATGTGATTCTAAAATAAAACAACAACAAATGTGCTCCAATTTCATGTAGAAAATAGAATCAGCTTCATCTCTGACCAGAAGTAGTGGGCGGCTACATGAGTTTGCAAGTTGAATTAAAAGGTAAATATGTCTTGCTACATTAACCAGGAGTAAAAAACTGAGGTTTAAAATAGAACATGAATACAGAAAGAGCCCATCTGCACCTGTTACCATTACTTAGCATTCATACTAAAGACACTGTTCCCATTTAGCCTGTTTAATGTGTGTGTGCATGCGTGTGTGTATGGCAGCTGGGAGCATTTGTCAGAACTGAGAAAAGCCTGTGCGACATTTAAATTCACATGTAAAATGGAAAACACTATATATAATATATTTTGTCATACAATGCATACTAGATATGACAATTTTCAATTTCTGTTGCACTGATGTCTGATGTAATTTGATAAAAGGAGGTTGACAGTGCCAAACCTTAAAGAACTTGGCCCATACAGATTTTTGGTTTTGACTGATAAAGGTTTTTGGCTTTTGAATGCCAATTTGAGATTAAAGATCGGACATTTTGTGACGATTTTAACATCGTTATTTATGACTATTTGCATTAAAATGAAAGGACATGGCTCACTCCAGCAATTTGGTGTTGCAGTTCCATGAAGTAAGAAGACTCATCAGAGACAGATTTTCCAAAGAATGGTCAAGGACAGACTCCAAACATGCTGGTTCTACATTTCCAATAATGCAACTTTGCTACATTTTTCATTTGACTCTCCTCGCCTGCCACAGCTTTCAAAAATCACAGTTTTGAAACGCACGCTTTCGATCTGCTCCGTAGTTAAAGATCTCAATTTAAAGGGTCCACAAAAATGATCAAATTTGGTATCTGATCAGTTTGTCTGTAATGGGGGTGATATTTACGCATATAGATCTTGCAGTTATATATATTATATATTTAATACTGTGTATACCACAAAGGAAATGATCAATTGTGCTGATGCGGTGGCAGAAATCTCAGAGAAATATGTCAAAAACATGGACAATTAAAATGATCTGCACGGCTGCATACTCCTAAATGAAAGTGTGAGAATATATTTTTTGTAATTTTGTTGAACTGACGCTTCAAATTCTCATTAATAAAACTGGGCCAACAGCTTTATAAAGCAGAGTGAGGCGGGTGTCACTGCAGGTCTTACAGACTGTCAGGTCTGTTGAGTAAGAAGAGAAGGAACACATTATCAGTCTGGCTGAGATCCTGTTTTCATAAAATGGCCAGACATTTGAGCTTACCATCATATCAGTCTTACTCAACACAAACTTTACTGTGCCCAGTCTTGTTCGGAGATCTGCCGCCCTGTTTATAACTTTGACAGCTTTATTAAGTACTTTGTATACAGCTTCAGCAGCAAGTCAAATTCCTGGCATGTGTAAATAGACTTGCAGGTGATTTTGTGCCTGTCGGGGTGTTTGCTAGACAGTCATGACTGATTTATAGGCAGTACGTCAAACACAACCTGAATAATCCAACAGGAAAGTAAAGATGAAACTGTGCTCTCAGGTACACTCCAACTGCTACCGCTTCCAATGTAAACACACACGCCCGCACACACTAACTGTTGTACACTCACTTGTAGAAAAACACAACACCATGCCCAGGTCAGGACAACTGTGTGTTTAAAATCTGCTTATAATGTGTGTGTGTGTGTTTAGATATGGTGTGTATGGTCTGTGCGACCGTTTGTGTTCTTACGTGTGTGTGTGTGTGTGAGCGGTTCGCCCACTCACTAGCGGTTGTGTGTCAGTCAGGGTGTGTCAGGCTCGGCGCTGACAGGTGTGTGTCACCTCATCATTCAAGCTGTCACCGCTGCAGACGGGGAGGAGGAGATGGGACGCAGATGAAGGACACCGGTTGGCTGTCGCTCAGCCTGAGCCACTTCCTCTGCGCACGCATTTTAGAGGGAGTCTTGGAGAAGTCCTATGTAGGACAAAGTCAGCCTGCGGCTAACTCCCCCCCATTACCACTGTCTGTAATGCTCCAAATGAAAGAAAAAAAAAAAATCCCCCCATCTGACTTGACTCATCGCTCATCACCAGCACATAGAGAGTAAGAGAGAGCTCCATGGATCAAAGACTAGATGTCATATCCCCCTCCCCTTCCCTAAATTCATCCTAAAAGCCAAAGCAAGGGCTGTATGTATCCATCTATGTATGTGTGTGTGTGTGTGTGTGTGTGTGTTGGAGGGGAGTAGCTTGCCAAGCTCCTCGACTTGCAGCATGTGTTTATATACTTTGTCACTCAAGAAAATGAGATGTGTAAATCCAAATGTCAGCGAAGAAGAGGAGATTTCTGACAGCGCTGAGCATCATGTTCCTAGATTGTTTAATTTTCTTCTGCCTTTTCTCCTTCTTCTCTTCACTTTTGGCCCACTGGACACACTGTTGGCAGCTTCATGGCTGACAGAGAGAGGAAAGAAGATCAGAATCAGAAGAATCAGAAGGAGCTTTATGGCAAAGTAGTGTTTTACACATACAAGGAATTTGCTTTGGTGTTAAGGTGCTACACGCAGACAGACAAACAGCTGACATAAATAGATGTAGAAATATCTAAATATGTAATAAACAAATGCAAGTTGCATAAGAATAACATTGATTACATTATAAAAAATAATACAACTGACAAAATAGAAAAATAAAAATAATAAAAATAAAAATAACAATGGAACAACAATTTACAATTAACAACAAATATGTGCAATGTTCAAAGATCTGAGCAGTAATAGAAAGAAAAAGGAAGAGGGAGGAAAGATGGTAGATGATGTTTCTTAAATGCATACACATACACAAAGTGGGGCCATATAACCGCCAGGGTCAGTGCTGCATGTCTGAATGTCTGTGTTTGACAGTATGCACTTACTTCGTATAGATGGTGAGTGTGTGTGATGCTTTTAGAGTACAGATTGAACTGGAGCCTCTGCAGTTTTCGAGTGACACCGTAATGGAAGGTGGGATATGTACGTGGATTGTGTGTGTGTGCCTGTCGCCAGCGTTCAGTGGCTCTGCCATTCAGTGGTACATACACAGAGTTGACAGCTCCCGCTTAAAAGTGTCACTTGACATTACCCATAAAGCACCAGCAGAGAGAAAGAGGGGAAGGGTGGGTGGAGTGGAGGATGGGGTGGTAGATATGTGTGTGTATGTGCGTGTGGCAAGGAAACAGAAAAACAGCAATAGAATGGGATATTTTCTTTTACTTTTACCTGTATATTCTCAGCCATTAACCAAATGCTGCTGTGTATTCCACTGGTTCTCAAATTTAGAGCTATAGGCACCCAAGGGCCCCCGACCGAGGTCCTGATCCGCCTCACGCAAAATGAGAAACAATTACTTTTAGATTTCCTTTCTCAGAGAAAGGCAGTCTTAAGAGAATGCTGCCACTTAAGATTTCACTGGAAAGCCACCTGTAAAGAGTTTAGATGTCAGGTATGATTTATGAAGAATTACTGTCTGTGCTGCATTGACAGTAATTCTAGACAAAATCCCTGCTGCTACAAACCACAGCGACCACCTAAGCAAATGAAACCCAGGCCTGCATTATATTCCATTATAAAGATCAGTGTCATTGTAAAATAAATTGTAGGTCATTATGTCCATACTGGCATAATGAAGAATTTTATTGTACTGTGTGACAACTGTTTCCTGTACATATGGCAATAGCTTGATTTGATATCGCAAGTGCTTACTTATACTTATTTAGGTTCAACCTGCCATGTTCACTGTCTGCTTAGACAACATCTGGTGACTGGCAGTTGGAGTACTTTCAAGGCTTTGATGGACAACTCTCCTGTACAAAAGATGAAAAACAGTGTTAGGAAATATCTGGGTCTTTTTAAAAAAGTCAAAGACAAAAGCCTGTGTACATAACAGTTGACTACAACTCCCAAGGTGCATTTTTAGTAAGGAGCACCCAATAAATGAGCTTAAATTTTTTTAGCTGTAAATGCTAACAACAAGCGGGAAACTGGCAATACCATCGGCACCTTAAGGGACCCCGGTGGAGTGTTTGACCTCAAGTAGTGCGGTGGAGCAGTTTCTTTTATGCGTGGGTCCCCATTTGTCTTGTGCCCATTCCTGTCAATAGTCTCACCCTATTCCAGTTGTCTGCAGGTGGTGGTAATACACCAAGAAACGCAGCAATGCACCTGCAAGCGCCAGCAAAGGCAGTGAAGAAATGGACTGCTCGCTAGTACAGTATGTGGTGTCCGAACAATAATGCTGCGATGATGTGTTGAGAAAAAATCTGCTTGACACTGAACAACGCAGAATTTAAAATACTTTTTACAAATACATTTGTTAGATCTCAAGGATGCACACAATGTGTTTTGCTGAGTAGCTTTGCATGAAAACATTTGTTTGTGTACAAGAAAACTCAACAGGGCACATTTGAAAGACTCGCTTTCAAATTCTGGGTCATCTGTGGTACAATGTTTTGGTCCCAGTTGCAACAGGAATAAATTTGGATTTTGCCACATCACTGATTTGTTTCCTCTGCGTTGCAATGGCAGCCAAGGCTTACGGGTATTATAGTATTTAAAGTTGTCTGCTATGCCAACCTGAAAAAATATGATTTCTCAGAAACAACGTTGAAATAATTCTGATGGCCGTGACATAAACCTGTAGTAGGCTATTGTTTCACTATCATTTCTATGATGAGAAACATTGAGGATATACTTAAAAGTTTTTGAGGAATAGGAACAGGAATATACAGCAGAAAAAATACAACTGAAACCAACTTATTTACTTGAATTAACACAAAACATGAATATGGATGAAATTATTTGCCCATAGCCCTTTCAAAAACTGCATAACTATTAATATTTTATCAGATGTTAGTCATAAAATGCTAATGACCATGTCTGCTAGCAATGAGATTTGATAGCATTCTTAGACTTAGACTCACTGTGCATTCACACCAAATTTGAATTTAATCCTCTCGTCGCTTTTCTTGCAGGGGTTTTATCGCTGGGTTACTGTTCACACACAATGCGTTAATGCAAATGAACACGATCCACGATTACTACATCAGTTGAACCCAAAGTAAACATTTTGCTGTGATTTGGTTGCAATAAACAGATCAAACTGATGCCGAAATAACTACAATGTGATGACGATTTGTTAAACATATGAATCTTTTGTGCTATGTCAGGTCTGTCAGCAAGACAGCGGGACAACTTTAAAATGTTTTTTTTTCTGAATGGAGTTCTAATTGATCATGCCTGTGCCATGCTAACTTGTTCACAGTAAAGTACAACGATAACTGGAAATAACAGACACATATTTTCTTAACTTACCAGGTAGTTCAACACCCTTGCTTTCTTTTCACCAAGCAATGTCAAGTTTTTATATGAAGTAGAAGTAGTAGTAGTAGTATCACAGAGTTCTGGGTGAACACTGATGCTAACAACAACAGCGGAACCAGAAACACGGCAGCTTGCTGCCAAGAAGAGCAAGTGAAGATAAATCAACATATAATCCCCCCAAAAAGTAAAAAGTAAATTTAAAGAGGTGGTATCATACTCATTTTATATACGTATTTTTCATACTGCACATTGCTGCAGCTCCTCTTTTCACCCTGTGTGTTGTTCGCTCCACTCTTGAGCTACAGAGTGACGCATCTTACTTGTACAAAATCTTTGTTCCCAGGTAAGGACTACTAGCCAATCAGAACCCGAGAAGGGCGGGTCGTAAGAAACAAGGTAGTGTGATCCAAACAAAGCCGCTTCAGACTGCGACCGTAACCTAGCAGATGGTGTAAGTTACTCACAAGTCCACAACCACACAACATCATTGTTCCACATCTTACCATAAACCACTACAAAAATCATCATATTTCAACTCAATTTTACATAAAAAATGGGCAAACAATTTGAACGTTTGCTCAGTAGCTTTCACATCAGGTGTAATATTAGCATTATAGCTATAACTTTAGCTGTGTTAGCCAACGTTTACAACAACTCCACACTTGAACAGTCTGTGAAGTTACATTGCCGTGTTTATTTTAGATATAATTCACAACCAATAAAGCATACTTACAGGTTGTGATTGTGAATTTCCAGGCCCAAAGAGTCGGAGTTGCATCGTCTTTTAGGACTAAACGTTGAACTGTTGCCGGTGTTCTGACGATCTATGCTGCCTTGCCGAAAAATTCTACCATAGTGCAAATCGATAGACTCGACTCTCCGTTTTCCATTGCAGATAGTACCCAGAGACAGTACGTAGCTTGTTGTCATAGCAACGTCACACACAACTGCCGTAACGTAATGTTCAATGCGACACACACACCAGCGATCCACACAGCTTTCTCTTTTTTAAGTTAAAACGTTTCAACATTCCTCAGAAGACAGATAAGCGGTATGAAAACCTTCCAGCCAATTCCAAAATATTCCAGCACATCGAAATCTACACAGCTGATTTCTCATCTCAAAACTTCTCAGAAGTGGATTTAGTGATGAAATTCCATACGAAAACTGTAAAATATGAAACTTTCTGTTGCTGGCCTCTGGCTGGTGCAGCAATGATGATGCAGTGAATAGTGAATATTCTCTCTGACCAATCAGCAGTCTGTCGTGTTTTCACATTACATTTTAGTTTCCCTCAGCTCGCTTGGAACCTCGACGGAGGTGAAGTGATACGAAAAAAAGTACCTGGAAGCAGGTACAGGTACAACATTTCTACAATGGAAAACCAAACAAAGGCGAGTCAGCCAAGTCGAGCTGGCACTGTGCAGTGGAAAAGGGGCTTAACTAAAATCAAAGGGCCTCCGCTCAGACTAGCTTGGTTTGAGGGCGTGCCTGACCCCCGCTAACCACTTGGCAAGCTTTATGACGCGTTTTCATTATGACGTCACAGTAAAGGAAGTGAAGGGCTGGACTACAGACTTGACTGGACTTCAGAGCAGAGCTTTCTTTGGGAGATGGGAACTCCCTTTGGGCTGGACTTTGGGCTTTTTCACTTTGCAAACCTGTTACATGCACAAAACTCAATAAAGGAGAGGGTAAAAGCCAAAAAGCAGAATACCACCTCTTTAATAAAAGCAGTTATCTCTGAGCTCCTCCTGCAGGTAAACGCTGTAGTTGTCAGAGCATAATCCAGACCGACTACAGGTGTTTATTTGTCCAAAAGCTGCAGCGTTGCCCCGGCTCTCTCCTCCACACCTCCCTATAGCTCAGCAGCTCTCTGTCGGCTAGCAGAAATTCACTCCCCCGCCCTGCCTGGACCTCTCCAAACAACGCTTTGAAGCCGTCTGTGATGTCCAGAAAATATCAAAGCTGATAGGCAACGCAATACAGCGTCATGCAACTTTGTCGCTGGAGTTGAAAATGTTCAAATTGTGCAAATCTCTTCATGTTGCAGACTGCAGGTCCTCTGCACCGCTCAACAGGAAATCGAATCTCTCCTTGTATTTGCATTCATTTTGTATGTAATCGTGCCGCGAATAGAAATCACCCAATGGCTTGCTTAGGATGCTTCTTCACCAACTGTAACTGCTGTTGCATGTATGTTTGTTTTATTTTTTGAAAGAGGTGCAAATGTTTAAAGTGATACTTCCATCTGAGTAGTATTTCCATCATCTGCCATGCCAGCAACCCAACCTCTTTGTGCAGGAAGACTAGTATAGTGCCTTCTTCCTGCGTTGCCTCTTAAACACATATTCATTGATTAGTAGAATAGGTGGAGTAGCTGGGTAATTTTACTAACTAGAATATGGGTAAATAAAACATTTCTTTCTTGCTCTCTTTACAGTTGTTGTGGCTAATTGACACATACAGTATGTTTTTGGCTTTGTAAAGTTTTTATTAAGTTTCCCATTTTATGATTGTTGTATATTGTACATTGTCTGCTTTGTAGCAGAAGGGAAATGCAAACTGCATTTCCTTTTAAACCCTGTTGTAACATGATGATTAAATCTACCTTGTACCTTGCACAAGTGGTCAGACCAAGCTGGTTTATGGGAGTTAAGGGCCACATGTCAAAACATGTCTTTCAGTCTGCCGTGGGGCGCCATAACAACAACCCCCATCGCTCGAAAATCCAACCATCACCATTCTCCTCATGTCACTCAGTCACTATCCGAGGGCACAATCAACTCTCTCAGCTCTGTTTCCTGCCAATGTGCATACTGATACGCCACACACACAGGCACACACACACACACACACACACACAGGCACACACAAAAGGTAATATCAGTTACTGGCAGTGCCTCCATATGTACACAAACCAGCATAACATGTTACAGCGTTATGTGGTGTGTGTATGTGTGTGTGTCAGTCGGCAAGAAGACAGCAGAGATCTCTCATTGTAAATCATTTGAAATAATCTTCATTGTCAGTGTACTGAAGTGTCTTGTGATGGAGACCTAACTAGTTTGATGAACATGTGTGTGGGTTTGTATGTGATATGCGGTAGTTGAGATGAATTAGAGGCGTTTTAACATTTTTCATCTATAGTTCACTGGGTAAATTTATTTGTATTCTGCATTTGTCATGGGTTGGCTGAGTGAAGGCTGAGGTGTGGTGCCAAACAAGCAGGGAGGGAAGCACAGCTGAAATACATCAGGTAATCAACCACAGGAACAAAACTAGACAAGGACACCAGGTACAGAAGATTACCAAAAACAAACCAGGAAGTAAAGTTCACAGGAACGCACAAGGACAGATCTACCAAAGTAAAACACAAAACATGGAAAGACCGCAAAATCAGGGCATGGACAGAGACGGGACCAAACAGGAGGCAAGACTACATTAAAACACGGAGATATAAGACTAAGGAGTAAGACACAGACCATAATGATAAAACACAGAAGTACGCATATCAAAAAAACACTAACATGACCAAAAGCACAGGACTAAGGAAATAATGGCAAAAACCAGAAACCCACAGGGAAAAAATATAACTCATAACAGCATTGGTTTTACTTAAGTTTGTGTGTTGGTCCTGGTTCCTTCAATCTAATTTCAATGCACTACAACCTAGACCATATGACCTATGTTATGTTCTACTCTTTACATCTTTCAAGTTGTCCATAATGTTTACTTTCCTATGTCTTCTGCCTTTTGTTCAACATCCTACGACATAATATCCCACAATTTGTATCCTCCATCCCATGACTTGCACCACTTAGGTGTGCAAACATGATGTTAAACTATTTTGCTCTTGCTGCAGATTCAGAATGGCCACAGAAGGGTTTATCGCTGCGATTATACAAAGTCATCGGACAATGTGCTTTCATGTGTGCATGTTTTTGTAATAAAGTAGGAGCATTACCAATATATTGCCTCAAATTATTAGATTTAGCAAATGTTTGAATGCCATAATAGAATTATGGCTGGTGATCCACAGTTTAGCGTATATTAGGGCTGACTCCCAATAGTCGAAGATTCGATGGGCGGAGTCGGATTCAATCTCATAGTCGAAGCTTCGCAGCGAAACAAGGATCATGCCATTTTGGTGATATGGGGGTGCTCAACGTCTGATTTTACATAGAACTACCAGTTTTCTCCTAATAAGTTAATATACAGCCTTACAATATACATTCAACGTTTATGCTGTAAATAAATATGTAAAAAGAATAAAACTTCCAATAAATGTTTTTAAAGTGTGTGAATAAATCCAAAATTGTAACCCTAACCCTGGGTCGTCAGTGCGTAGGCATAGCGTGTATGTGGTGGCAGAAGAGGAACACT
Organism: Micropterus salmoides; assembly: GCF_014851395.1. Taxonomy (NCBI): domain Eukaryota; kingdom Metazoa; phylum Chordata; class Actinopteri; order Centrarchiformes; family Centrarchidae; genus Micropterus; species Micropterus salmoides. The sequence continues at coordinate 6,807,502 of NW_024044459.1, forward strand.
TGGAGGAACAGCTTCACTGGTGTTGTGCCGAGTTATCCGCACCTCGCGGGACTTTTTCGTGGGATAATTTATCACCATTGATGAACCACCCCCCCCCCCGCTCGCAATCGCTGCGCACCAAAAACACACATAATTTGACTATCAATCGATTATAGGCAGGACTTAACGATTCTGAGTCGAACTATGTAAATCCTTAGTTGGGGACAGCCCTAGCGTATATACACATAATAAATAAACATGTTCTGTTACCCCACCTGTAGTGAAATCATACCCACTGACTCCAGACTGGGTACATATTGAATTTTGTGCACTGATATACTCAGCAGATATACTGTATGTTAGCAGAAAGTCAGAGGACAGGGTAGAGAAGTGAATTTGTTTGTTCTTCAAATTCTCTCACTTTGTCTTTGCTGGTTCTCTCTCAAGTTTAGCTTGGCAGCTCATTTTAGCCCCCCAGGCAAAAGCACTGCAGACACCACCAGACACCAGATTTTCCTCCACTCCAGGGGAAGAATGAGGGTGTTTTGCATATTCTTTTTACTTAGCTGAACCTCTGTTTTGGCTTTGCAGCAGTTATTATAAAAATCAGTATTCTATCAAAGGCCGCCAATTCTCATAAGGGGCCCAGAGGGAAGTTTTGATCCTTGATCACATAAATCACAAAGGCATGATGTTGAAGAACCAACAGTAGAGGGGGAAATGTTTAAACTGGTTTATGCTTGAAACGGTCCACTGAAGGTCTGTGGACAGGACATGTCACTAAAACTATTAGTGTTCAGGAGATCAACTCTCAGGGCGTGCTCACACGCAGCCCGGTTGCCTTGTACAGTGCACAAGCACAATTGTCCCCCCTCCTTACTCCTCCGCTGGCGTGCACTCACATTGCGCCTAACGATCCGAGCCAGAGCACGTTTATGTCATCACTCTTGAGAAAAAAAAAACGCTCTCTTCCGCACAGCACAGTGGAGTTAATGTCTGAGTTAGCAATCACACTAGATGCATACCGTGCTGGAGTCCAACCTAGGTGTTCCTGAGCCCACCTCTTCAAGCGGGCCCAGCACAGCTTAGACTACACTAGTGCCCGGGCACACTGGTCAAACAAACTGGACTTTGGGGATAAACGTGCTCGGGCATGGTACGGATCACAGAGTGTGAGTACGCCCTCAGCTGAGCCAGCCATATCAAAAATGTATGCGTTTATAATGCAGGCAGGCCCTTTGGATAAAAATGGCAGATATTATGTTTCTATCGCACATCCTGCACTGGATTTCACAGGAAAAAAACTGATACTTTAAGAGGCAATATTTCAGCTTCCGTCATGACAGACTCAGACAGACAGAAAAGAAAGCGAGGACTAGCTGAAGGAGATAAAAGTGATGGACGGCATGTTAAGTGGATATTTTACTCCAGTGTAACTGTGTCGTGACAGGGAGGATTATGATGTGACACACAGCTGCTTGGTGGGCCTAAACCCAGTGAGTGACACATGTCGGTGATATTTGTAAAGGCTCCACCAATGGAAGTCAGATAAGTCAATCAGGCTGAGTGAAACAACACGTGTCTGACATTGTCAGCTATGAATTTTACATGAACCCGCTGTCGCAGTGCTGCATTTGCCCGGGGGCAGGCCAGTTGGTAGAGGGGTGGTGCACAATTGGAGCACAGGCACCTATTGGAATCAGAATGGAGCCCCGGTGCCCCTCCCCTGCCAAATTTCTGAACTTGATTGGTAATTGGCATTTAATTAATAATGAAGAAACCACATGCAGCCCAATGAGAAAAGCCTGTAAATGAAGAGAAAGCAGCATTGGATCACATAATGAACCAAACCATTTTCTGGGGTGAATAACTTACAGTGCTCATTTGCCATGAGCTACATGGGGGTGAACTTCAGACGATGATTATCATTATTGACATATAACAGATCACAGATGTGAAAACTGGAGTTCTAAAAGAAAGTTGTCTTTTTTTAAAATGACATTTCTCACAGACAATTGTATATTTCAGAGATTGCATATAATATATAAATATAATATATTAACTTTAAGGATAGAAATATTTATTTATCAATCAATAAAATAATACATGCTGATATAAATAAATGAATATGTGTTAAATAAAGCTGAAATTAAGAAATAAATGTACAATTTAATGCATAATTAAAAGATTAAATAAATGTTAATGTAGAAATACAAAAATGAAATGATGATTAATATAAAGGCTTTAATTTTTACGTTCTTATTAATTACCAGAATTTATTATTATTATTAGCAGTATTTATTCTGCTTTTTTTTATGCTTTTGATTCATTCCCTTTAATTTATTTATAGATTTATTCTTGTATATATTCATTCAAATTGAAACTTATGTATTGATGTATAAGCGGTATGTGTGTACGTGTGTATTCTATCAACGTGGAAACAACAGATATCTCAGGGTTTGATTTTGGTTTGGTCTCTGGCATGCCATGTTTGGGTGTAAAGTGCAGTCAAGTGTTTGATCTCATCTCACCCAGACACAACACAACAACACTCTCACCACCAAAACACACACACACACACACACACACACACACACACACACACACACACACACACACACACACACACACACACACACACACACACACACAAATGTATACACTCATAAGCCATCTGAGTAAGATCAGATGAGACACAGCTACCACAGATAACAGCGTTGATAATCTTGGGTGGCATATAAAGCCTACAGTCTACGTGTGGTCTCTCACAAACTCACACATTCCCAGTATGTCTTTCTCAGGTTCACATGTGTACACCCTCTTCTCCCTTTCTCGACTATTTTCCTCTTGTTCCCCTCCCTGTTTCTCCTTCCCAATCCTCATTTCTTCCTCCTCATTGCTGCCTGGCGTAAATGTGGGAGTGATTGAGGAGGGCTGTATGAGCAGGCTGACAGAGCTCATCTCTGGCCCATGATGCATGGCTTCCCTGGGCCTCCCTGCTGCCCCATTACACCCTGATTAATTGGCCCTGCTTAAGTCAATAACTCATCTGTTAAAAAACAAAAAGCTCCAGTGGAGAGGAGAAGGAGGAGGAGGAGGAGGAGATGGGGAGACGCAATGAAGGACATAAGAGGAGCAAGCAAGCAGTAAAGAGAAATAGGGAGAAGGAAGCAAGACAATGGAGTAAATGAATGTAGTGAGAACAGCTGAAAGTGTTTAAGATGCAGTTATACACACGTTCTTAAAAGCAAATGCTTGCATTTTTATACCCGTCATATTTGTCACTAATGAATCTTTTCTACATGTTAATGTAGTACTCCACTCATAATAACATTTTAAAGTATCAAACACTTAACCTGAAATTTAAAAAAGTCAGGTGGCTCTACAAAAGTCAGCTAAGCTTCACAGCAATTGAAATACACTGAACAAAATTATGCAACACTTTTGTTTTTGCCCCCGATTCATCATGAGCTGAACTCAAAGACTTTTTCTATGTGCACAAAAGGTCTATTTCTCTCAAACATTATTCACAAATCTGTCAAAATCTGTGTTAGTGAGCACTTCTTCTTTGCAGAGATAATCCATCCTCCTCACAGGTGTGGCATATCAAGATGATGATCAGACAGCATGGGTATTGCACAGGTGTGCCTTAGGCTGGCCACAATAAAAGGCCACTCGGAAATGTGCAGTTCCATCACACACAATGCCACAGATGTCTCAGGTTTTGAGGGAGCGTGCAATTGGCATGCTGACTGGTGGAATGTCCAATTGAGCTGTTGCCTGTGAATTGAATGTTCATTTCTCTACCATAAGCTCTCCAAAGGCGTTTCAGAGAATCTGGCACTACATCCAACCGGCCTCACAACCTCAGACCACGTGTAACCACACCAGCCAGGACCTCCAGATCCAGCATCTTCACCTCCATGATCGCCTGACACCAGCCACCCGGACAGCTGCTGCAACAATCGATTTGCATAACCGAAGAATTTCTGCAGAAACTGTCAGGAACCATCTCAGGGAAGCTCATGTTTGTCGTCCTCATTGGGGTCTCGACCTGACTGCAACTTCGCACAGCCATTGAAGAGAAGTGGACCTTCAACATTCCACAGGCCACAATCAAGAACCTCATCAGCTCTACGCGAAGGAGATGTGTTTCACTGCGTGAGGCAAATGGTAGTCACACCAGATACTGAGTGGTTTCCGGACCCTCCCAATAAAGTGAAACTGCACATTTTCGAGTGGCCTTTTATTGTGCAATACCCATGCTGTCTGATCAGCATCTTGATATGTCACACCTGTGAGGTGGATGGATTATCTCTGCAAAGGAGAAGTGCTCACTGACACAGATTTTGACAGATTTGTGAACAATGTTTGAGAGAAATAGGCCTTTTGTGTTCATAGAAAAAGTCTTAGATCTTTGAGTTCCGCTCATGATGAATGGGGGCAAAAACATACGTGTTGTGTTTATAATTTCGTTAAGTGTAAATTCCAATGGTGACAAACAAATTTCACAACATCCATTGCAAACTTAAATTTCTACATCACCTGCTGTATTCTGTCTGGCTTTGTATTGTATAATAGTATATTGTATAATTTCTAGCCAAAGCTGTTGGCATGGCGTCAAACCAATCACTGTCAGTTATCAGTGTGGGTGACAAATTGGCTACCCTCTTTGATTTGGAGGAGGTTGAAATTTAAACTTTCCTCTGAGATTATAACCAAGATAAGGTTTCAGTTCATGGATAAGGTTTCACAACTGCAGATGATGACAGTTGCTTGCGTGTGCATATGTTTGTCTATGTAACATTTGGGATCAAAATTTTGAATCGGCAAATATTCTGTGACGAGTTACTAGTAGCTCAACATTTGATTAAAGATTTTGACTGAAAAACACCTTTTTCTTTTGAAAAGGAACAAAACTATACTTTCAGTGCATGAAACTTGCCCCACCAAGTAAACACTGCACATACAAAGATAAGAATTGCAACAAGCATTAGCCATTGCTGGTAGACAGGAAAGATAGCTAAGCTAAGATGCTACTAAAAATTTTTAATATTCGAAATCAACACCGACAAATTAATTCATTTGTTAAATGAAAAAAAGTAATGACACTGAGGTATTCTACAAAACCATTTTCAATTGGAATAAGCTACCAGTATCCATAATTTTATACACAGGCTAGATTCAGACCATGTTGACTCTGATGGTAGGGAACTGAACTTGAGTCATGAATTGGGGCTTATTGACTTCTGACATTTAATTTGATTGTCTGAATACTCTGTGTGAAATGTATGCATGACATAGTGTCCTCAAAAATTCCCACAATGGCACTAAAAAGGTAGAATGTAGAATGAACACTACTTTTTGCTAGAAATCCCAGAATGCAATGGTATGTTAAATTAATTACGAGACACAACACCTCTGTTATGATGCAAAATTACAATAATTCATAAGTGGTGAAAATATCTGTTCACTGCTCACTATAGAGTACAAGTATTCTGTGTTTGTTACATAGAGAATACTGAATGAGGGAGAGACAGCATGGGATTAATTTAGCCATAGGCTAACATGGGCTAGCATTACATAGAGTTGTCCATGATAGAAGCACATACAGTATGTACAAGATGATACTAAACATCTAATGGAGGGGTCATGTATAGTACATATATTCTGTACACATACATACATGTTCATGATGTTTAATGATTAATAGTTAACTATATGTTGCATCAACACATCTGCATGTCTTTGTAGAAGCAACAAGCTTTCAGTTGCACGTGTGACTTCTGCCTGTTATAACCCAGTCTGCTACACACACAACACAATATCCCCATCCAGCTGCAGACTGTAGATCACAGCCCTGGGAAGCAGATTACACCTAATCACCACAGACACTTAGATCACAGTTCTGATCAAATAACAGCTCAGCTGTAATGTCAACACACACACACACAGATATCTACTCGCTGAGCGATGGATCTGAGAGCAGAGCCTCTTTTATCTTTGTTATGGTTTGGAGAGCTGACATGTTTGACAGCAGTGAATGTAAGTAGCGGTGTTATGACATGTCTGAGCGACCATGAAAAAGGCCAAATACTGTAGGCCCAGGGCCCGGCTGCTCTTCACGCCGGCCCTGACATGACGGAGATAAGGGTGAATACACACAATGAACTGCACTGATCTCCTCTATTGTCTGTGCACTGAAGAGGCTTTTGTTTGGGGACATCTCTGGATTTATTGGCTTGTTAAGTGTGTGTTTCTGTGTGTGTGTGTGACTGTGTACATTACAAGAGAGAGAAAAAGAGGAAGATTGAACACAAGTTAGTTGGTCATCTTTCCATCTCCCCATGTACAATCATCACCATCTTTTAATCTTCACCCTCCAGCAGATAACACAGACAGCCTGGCTCCTTCCTGCTCAGCACACAGATATGGCCTACATCACACACTCACCCTCTCTCTCTCTCTCACACACACACACACACACACACACACACACACACGTACGTACACACACACACACATACACAGAGGCAGCGTGGAGCTGTCACAGCACACATATGAGCCTCGCCTGGCCTCTGAGGAAACACGGCCCAGCTCCAGTCATAAATAATAATGGGATTGGCTACATGACATGTTGAGTGATGGAGGCCCTCTCAGAACTCATTTACATGGCTTTGTGTAGCAATCATCGGCCCCCTAATGTAGCGCTAAGCAAATGAGCCTTTCGGAATATTGTGCAATTTATCGCGAGTCAACTGCACCAGGCGGTCGCTCTATAAATCACGCTCGAACACATGCCCCCAATGACAGCTAAATCAACATGGAGTAATTGCTTTGAAATGTGGAGGAAGCCAGCGGGCAGGCTGGACAAAGCGGTGTGGTTAGTGCTGAGGTTGTGTTGCTAACCTCACTGTGACTCTGGAAATGTAATAAACAGATGCTTTGGAGAATTGTAGAAACCTTCTGGGATAGTGAATAGGTGAAGGCCCGACGGCAGGTTTGACCAATTTGAATAGAAAAGGGTTTGAGTGCTTGGGCTGACCAGCAGAGGGAGCGACAGCTGACTGGAGAAAACACTCCTGCCTAGATCCACACACATCCACCAACAAGAAGCTAGAAAGCTTGTGGATTTCTGAGTGAATGGCCATCAGCTGCTGTGAATGAGTAACTGAACTGTGTGTGTGCGTGTGTGTGTGGAGGGGGGCTGTTCGAAGCTGTCAGCACCTAGAGGTACCGGCGTGAATGTGTGTGCGTGTGAGTTTGTGTGAGAGTGTGAGTGAGCAAACACAATCCTGTCCATCAGTGTCCATTACCCTGACAGCAAGTGAGATTAATGACCACAGGGTCAAAGAGAGCCACACAACCCAGCCCCATGTGACACACACACACACACACACACACACACACACACACACACACACACACACACACACACATGCTGTGGTTAAAGGTCTCACTCTGAGGAAATTATCTACCTATTTAGCTGCTGGATGTTGGACTTTCTTCCCTATCTAGTTTAAGTAACTGTGTTTGTTTGTTTGCCCGCTGTTTGGTGCTGGGCAGGTAGTGTACAGCTGTTTTTTTTTGCCAAAAAGTTACAGATTGCTGCTGAAGACTATCTTGATAAGAGCAGAGTTTGTGGGAGGGACAAGACAATGAGCTAAAAGAGGCTAAGCTTAATGGGTTCATCACTACACACAACCCCTTTAAAATTGCACATTCAAATTCTATTAATTGTTTAACAATTGGTTAGTGCACGTTTAAATCAACATTGTGTAAGATTTGGTGTTTTTTGCTAGAATGTAATTCACTGCTGTCATAAATAAGAACAGCTGCACACATTCATTTGTTATTATTACATTACAAAAACTAACAAGTCAACAACTTTACTAACACAGCCAAACTTCAAGCAAGTGCGACATAGCAATATAATTATGTGTGGGGGTCTGATGTATGCTTTCTTAAAATTAAGGGTGCTTTCACACCTGCCTCATTTAGTTCGGTTGAATTGCACTACAGTTCGTTTTCCCCCTTGGTGCGGTTCATTTGGGTGTGCGCACCAAAAGTGGACAAAACAAGTGTTCGCTTGCGGTGTGAAAGCAAACTAACCAACCACAGGATTTTATGATAGAGATGTGATTTGTGCATTATTTCCAAAGCTAAACCACTAATAAATCCATCTGCTGACCGCGAAATGTGTTCAGCAATCTTATAATTGATTTGTATTAACTGCTATGTTTATGAAAATCATTTGGTAACGTATACTTGTCAGCGCGGGTATTTCTGTGATTAATAGGTTAAAATATGTTAAAAAAGGAGTGGAAATGGCACCCTGTTTACCCTGTCAGTTCATTAAGTCCATAAAACATTTGTGACAGCGATACCACAGTAGGCTACACTATAGGCTAATAAGCCCCGAATTATTGCTGTACATGTCCTGTTTTTACGTTATTATTCATAATGGTCAATCCGCGGTCTAACATTAGGTTTACTAATCATGCTCATAAGAAATTATTACATTGTGTGCTCTTTGCGATACAGATCATAAGCATTAAAGTGCTGCATAAAGGTCCTGATGATGCAGGATGACAATCGGCAATTTGAAAATGCTCTAGCGTGCGCCAGGCGTAGTCCAATAGCAAAATAGCCAACTTGGCAGCAATCCTGCATCCTTTCAGCTCCTCACACGAACAAGTAAAAGCCAGTCTGATAACTTTTGTCTGTTCTCTTGCGCAGCCACTCTCTTTTTCTCTTTCCATCTTCCTCCGATAAATATTCTTCTTCGGTCTCTTCGCAGCCTCTGCCATCATATCCACACTGACAATAACAAGCTAACTTCTTTGGAAGAACTTGCATATACCCTTTGCTTCTTCTTATAGCTAGTTTTCTAGAGTCTTGTTGATGTGTGATGTGGTGCCATAAAGCATTATGTCGTTTTCCTGCCCAGGATTTCAATGCTATACTGTAGTGCAAAACTAGGCTCTCCAGACTGGAGCAGTGACAGAGACACCATTCAGTCAGTGTACCAAAGAAATTATTCTGAAGCTGTTATTTTAAGATAAAAGTACTTTATAATTTTGCTTTAAGTTTGTTTCTAAATGTAGATTTGTGTTTATTCAGGAATATGTAATGAAAATGGCTGTATAAGCTATGGGGGGACAAATGATAAACAGTGCATCTTTACATTATGTGTATATATACTTATAGCTGCATCTTAATGTGTCATTGTCGGAACAGCTGAAGGCCTTGGTCAAATGAAGTCACTTTGAACAAAACGCCTTAACATCTCTGTCATTAACAATGCAGGACGCTCTGCGATCTTAATTTGATTTGCATAATGAGCCGGAGCTGATAAGCCACTCATCAGAGCTAATGGAGTGGCTTTCATTAATTAAAACATCTCATTCCCTCTGCTGCCTTCATTACTACACCAGATGGTTGTCATTACACCGCTGTTTGTCAGTCAGAGACCTGACACCACGCCATAAAGGATTAGTTAATATTACTAACAGAGTAGGGGAAGTAGTACATATGGGAATTAGTTTTGGGACATATTTGCCCCTGCAGCAACAATAGATTAGATCAGATGTGAAGTTTGCAGGCTGTCCTGGTGGCTCAGACCAACCTGACCACTCTCTACTGACAAGACTTTCACACACACAATCCAGGACTACAGTTCGCTAGTATACATACATCCCATGATGGTCTTATACGTTTGTACATTATCCACTTCATAAACATTCACACCTGACCTTTAACAGTGTAAACTACATGCACAGATGTATTTCTTCTATGGCTGTTATCTCATGTTTCCATCATAAGATTTTAAACCGTTTGGAACCTGCGTCCACTGTGGTTGACATTGGTTTCAGCCAATGACAATGCAAGTTTTTTAAGTTTGTCTTCTGGCTAGCTACTATATTGACTCACAGTAAAGCTAAATTAAAACTACATTTAAGCCGTTGCCAAGTGAAAGAGTTAAAACAGAAGACCAGCATGGCAGACTGGAAGAGGAACAATAAAGTTTTTTCTCATCAGATAAATGTCACATTATATACATGCAGACCTTATGTTCTTGAACATACTCAATTCACCATATTAAAAGTTATCTTCAATGCACAGCACAGGATATTTTAGAACTGAATGTTGTTTCAGATTTTGAAATTTCAAATTTAAATCCATAATTATTCACTTTTAGACTAAACAGCTACAGAGGTCCTTGAGGTTTTCCTTTGGCTTTACGGTCATACCAGAAATAACTATCTAAAGAGGTGTTGTTACCAAGAGACACTGAACTTTCACACCAAGAAGGACTGAGTTTGTCCTCACAGTGAACCCCTGAACCTCACCTGGGTCAAATTAACCTAATTCAGACCTCTCAGTCCTGTCTATTTTCTAGTTCACTAATTACAGAAGTGACAAGAGTATCATATTTAACAACGGGTACACAGAAAAGAGTGTATTACCATTTCAAATAGAGCTGTAAACTGAACCAGTAAGCTTTACTCGGGCAGTGTTTCAACCCAATGTTGCTCTTTGTCAAGCAATGTACACTTAGTGGCATCACAGTTCAGTGTGTGGTTGCACTTAGTTTAATATTAGAAGCAGTTGTGGGGAACTCTTCCCATAGAGTCATATTTGATATGAAGGTTGTGGTTGTGGTGTCCAGGTTCAGCTGAGTGCGTCATGTGATTATGACATTGTGGGTTTGAGTCCAGGTTGCGCCTCATTTCCTCTCTGTCTGTCATCCACGTTGCTGCCACTTCTTGAAAGTATCTGAATTGTGTTTTGACTGTGAGCCTGAGGTAGCCAAGTCTGGGTTTCCCAACACCATCTTGTCACACAAAGGATCTTTGATGCATTTCATTTCAATAAACTGTGATCTGAGGGCGATGACTCTCATGGGATACTGGATCCAAGTTGCAGAGTAATTTCATCAGTGGTGGAAAGAACACTGAAATATTTGACTCACAGATGAGATCTGTTGCTGAAATTTTGTTCAAATTTCTAGATGATTAAATGGGATAGGCATCTTAAATACTGCTGACTGTGGATCACTTAAGTAGCTGCATATATCTCATGTTTATTCATTGTGACATTATGCTAAAATAAAGAAAGTTAATCCCGAAACTGGTGCAGAGTAAGAATTAAGTTTTCCATGTTGGCTGCTGCTCTGATCTAATGCAACTTACAGATAAGTTCAACAGGTAAGACATTTGGTGTTGTTTTAGCTATGCAAGCTGAAAGGCTCTATGGATGGCAATGTGTGTTAATTGATAGACAAACGGTTTGATCCTGACTTGTGATCCTCTGTCCTTTCCTCTGGCGACATATGAGGTTGATATTTTTAGTTTTTAGTGACTATTGGATGGGTTCCAAAATATTTGGTACAGACATTGCTGTTCCTCTCAGGAGGAATTGTAGGTTAATAACTTGGTGATTCCTTCACTTTTCATGTAGCGCCAACGTCAGGTCAGAATTTGAATTGTCCAATATTTTGGTTTATGACCAAATCCCTTTAAACTAATGACATTCCCATCTGTCTCAGCTGTGCTTTGTGATTAGTGCTAATTAGCAAATGTTAGCTATGGTAAACATAGAAAACATTATCTGCTCAACATCAGCATGTTAGCATTGTCACTGTGGGCATTAGCTTTTAGCTTAAAGCCCTCCCAATCATTTGAATGAGGCCAATGAGTCCTGTGACACAGTGTGGGGTGCCAATGTAAGGGGCTCTGGCAAAAAAGAAAAAGCACAGGGTCATCAGGCAAAAATGTTGAACTGGCTCAACTTTTGCTGGACCAAAATGTGACATCATCAGGCAAGGCACTGCGTGGCCAAACAAATACAACCACACATTCCTCGTGGCTACTGCACTGCAACTGTTTGCTTAGGGATCATCAAGATGAAAGACAAAAAAGTTGCAGTTGTGATAATTTTGCAGAGTTGTTTTATCCTGTCTCTTAGCCTTACATACCATTATGCAATGTTTTGGTGTTTTATAAGCCTTTAAACACATACTCCTGAACTTTCCGGATTGTATTTCATTGTCTCACCATTCCTGAAGGATGCGCCCCAACCAACGCAGTTTTAACCCAGAGCTGTTGATTTCTCTAAAGGTATCTTTGACAGATAAAATGTAAAACAAACTGTTGACAGGCGGAACTGAGAGGATCAAACTATATGACTTACTTCCTGAATTTCTGTAACCAACAGGCCTGAAAGCTCACTTCTCCCAGCGTGCTGTGGGACAAAGACAGCTGATAAAGGATTGGTGGTCTCTGCTTGGTGACTCTTCAAATACCGTTCAGTTCTTGCCTGTGGGACACAGAAAGAGAAAGGACTGAATGCAGGTGTGTGTGTGTTTTTGTGTGTGTGTGTGTGTGTGTGTGTAAGAGAGAGAGAGATGGAGGGCCGAGGGGTGAGTTAGATTGGGACAACATTATCTTCTCCGCCTCACCTGGTAATTGTGCCTCGTTCTGTTCAATCTAACTGTCCATTCCACTTAGTCTCTCTCTGGCCAAACACGTGCGCGCGCACACACACACACACACACACACACACACACACACACACACACACAGATGCCTCTGTACAAATACAGTATGGCGGATGGGTGCAATTACACCCACACAAATGCACACACACATACACACAGACTGGTTGAATGGATACCTGTCAGCGGATACAGGACACAACACACCTCCAGGCATACACACATTGCTCTCAAACTGGGTAGAGTGGATGTGACTCCACCATAGCCTACCCTTTTAACACACACACACACACACACACACACACTTCCCCACACACATACAGACACTCGTCACCATGCCCCAGACCACTGCAACTGCTCTCTAGCTCACTGCTCCGAGGATGAGGGGCTCCAATTAGCCGGTGCTGGCTCGCTACTCGCTCTCATTTCATTCCTCCTCTCTCTCTAACCCCCCTTACCCTTTCTCTCTCGCTCCCTCCCTGCCTCCGATTGCCCGGCTCTGCTGTCACAGCTAATCGAGCCGCTACCACCTCCCACCGCCACAGACAGGCCTTGTCACTGCCGCTCGGCAAAGGTCAGAGCCTGGCAATTAAAGCTACCCACTGGGGGTGTGGATGGGGGAGGGAGAGGACAGGGACAGTAGCAGCACTGCACTAACCTCTCATCATGATAACCAACAGGATTAGCTGTGGGGTGCTGTGAGCTTGACACGCACACAAATGAACAGCTGCCCTCTTGGATGCCTACACAATACGCACACACAAATAACTTTTTATAGTATGCACACGCTCATTCCTAAGAGGTCAGCAGATATGAACACACACAGTGGGTAACACACTAACACAGTCACACACACACATCTCTTGTCATCTCCCCAAACTTCCTCATCAACATGAACGTGACAAAGCAGACCTCGTCTCAAGCCTCTGTTTAACAGTCTGCCTGCCTCTGTCCTTGTGCTCCTCACCTCTCCTCCCCTCTCCCTCGTGCTTTTCTTCACCCCCCCTTCTCCCTCAGCGCTCCTTCACTTCCAGCTAGACTAATCTGTGCCATCGGCCCCTCCTCTGCCATCCGTCAGAGCCCTCACATTGTTTTGACGTCTAGTTAATTCTGGCCCCGATGATTTATCAAACTCTTATTAAGGCCTGCTGAAAGCCTCATTTATTGTCCTGATGTATGGTAATGATAGCCCTGCGCCACTGCCTGCCCTGAATCTTAACCAACGCACTTTCGTCCTCTCTTCCCATCTCTTTGGATCCCTCTCTCTCTCTCTCTGTGCATGTATCTCTTCTGTGCGGTTGTCTTATCCTCAGTGGCTTTGTTTCATTTTCTCTTTGGCTCCACACTCTCCTTTTTTGTGTTTCTCTCTTTCTTTAACTCTCTTTTACATGTTCTCTCACTTCATCTCTTCTTCCCTTTGTTCCCTATCTTTGGCCATTGTTTCCACTTCTGAGCTATTCCATCAATGCCTCTTTAAATCCCCCGTGATATTGAGAAGTCGGTCATCTCCTGTTCCGTCTCATTCCACCTGTCTGTCCCATTTTGAAAGGAAAAGCCTTGATGCTGTCTGGGACAATATTGGAATGCAGCCAGACGCTAAATATCACTGTCACGGGCCTCTCTCAACCTGATATGGACGGCCTGCATCTGCCGACACACACATAAGACCCATGGCCATTGAAAAAAGTGACTCTGCTACCCTGAGAGTAGACATTTTAATCCTGCAGCAGATCATCAAATATCGGCGATCTAGAATTACCCCCGCGGCCCTGACACAAAAACAAAACACTCCTGCTGAATAATTCAGACTGCGGCAGGATCTTAGGGGCATTAGCCGTCGATGGAGTGCAATAAAAGCTGGTGAGAAATCAATGGAGCGAGACTATACCCATTGTCCACAAAGCAAGATCCATTCCTAATGTGTCTGCAGTCATTTAAGTTGAAAGCTCAGTATTCGTTATGCTGATGGTTGATGTCTTCCTCTCTGACGCTCCAGCTACAAGTTTATTTGTAAGAGGATACAGAAAGGGACAAAAACATTTTCCACCATTTGAGATACGACTGGAGCTCTTTTGATTTTGTCATCTCGTGTGTCCATTTCTTCTTAAAAGAAGAATTTACACAACAGTCATTTTACAAACTTAACGTTGAATTCACTATTGCTAAAATGCAACCGTGCTTCGTTCAGCACACTCGGGGGTTTTGCTTGGTCTGGTATAACCTGTATCTTATGGTGGCTATAGTTAGCTAATACTAGCAAGCTCTAGATTGCAGTGAAACTGACAATACCAAGTCAGTGTGTGGACAATATGACTCTTCTCTACTTGTGCTACTGCTGCGTTTGTTGGTTCCCTGCTTGTGGTCTCATTCCCAGGTCTCCTTATGATGATGTCTTTGAAGCTGCTGACTCAAGAGAATATTAGGATATGAAGGGAACTTCAATGTGCCATTATCTTGTAATTGTCACAGCAAAGATGAAATTGGATGCTGTCAAAGTCAAAACAGAAGAGGTGTGCTAAAATGTATTATACTTTAGAAGCTTTTCCACCCTCATTATGTCCTGGGTATGATTTGCTGTGTCACTGCAGGGGAAAGTAACTGTGGGTAAAATGACCTTAATAAATGACAATTACTATTATAGCCTAGACTTCAAGGGCAACTTCAAGTCGAGTAAATGGGTGACTAGTGTGTAGTTTTATATTTTTGAAGAAAAAACTGTGAAAATAATGCAGAAAACATTTTTTGTTCTTTCTTGTCAAGGAAAAATTTTTGGGCTACATAAATATTGGTACAAAGATCTTTCTAATGCTGACACTGCTGCCTGTATTGCCTTTCCTAAGTGCTCAGGAGCCTGTTCTCACAAGAAGGTTCAAGGTGCTTCCAGACAGCAACCGTCAGTGGCAGTTGCTTCTATCCCACCAGTCTGTACATCAGAGGCTCCTGCTACCTACCTAGCACAATCTCATCACACAGCTCAATAGAGCAGGCTATAGCTTGAAATAAGTAAAATGGCTAGCAATATGAATATAGAAAGTTTTGCCAGCTAGTATCATATTGTTCATTGTCCCAGAGAGGATCAGACTTCTGATCTGATGTTGCTGCAAATCGCTTTCTCTTCATTGATCTGTCTGTTCTCTGCTGGTATGGAGATATAATAATAAATAATAAATTCAGCTCCTATGGTTTCCCTCTCTGGGGTTACTGAAATTGCCATGTTCACACGGTGAGTGATGACAAGTTGAAAACGAAGGAGCAACCGCTTGCTGTCTGAAAGCACCTTGACTGACTCAGAACCCTCTTAAATCTGGTATTATAATCTATACTAATAATGTAGATACAGTTTACGGTGTGACTGATTGTCTCATTCCTTTAGAGAGCAGCATCTGAGGTAAAGGTCTGCTGCACTGTCAACTGGCTATTACAAAGTCAACAATATGGCAACATGACATCATGCAACAAGTGTAGCAGTATATGTCTAATATGTCTATATATGTATATATCTAAACTGTATAAAATATAAATGCATAAACCTATGTGAAAGTAAAATTCCTTGCTTAAAAAAAATAAGTAGGAAGAGTTATCCAACTGTAAATCATCACTTTTACTCAGTAAAAGCTTCGATTACTCTAGCCATGTGATGATACAGAGATTGGCCCATCGACCCATGTAGTCTCCCATGAAGTCCTGTATTTGTGATGATAATATCTCCTGACATACGTGTCTCTCTAGCTTCAGTATCTTGATCCTGCTGTTTGTTCCAGAATGGAAACATTTCCAAAGCTGCATTAAAAAAATTCAACAACAAACAAACTCTTTTCTCCAAGACTACATAGGAAATATGTCATTTACAAATACTGACAAAATAAGTAAAATATGTTAACCTGCGTCCTCTGCTTTCAACCTTCCCATCACCTTCTTTTCCTCTCCGGGCCCCAAGTGTCCTCACCCCACTCTGTCGCCCCCTGCAATGGCGCCCGGGGGGCTTTAAATACTTTATTGGCTTGTAACATTACCTTAATGTCTCCGAGCATCTCATTCAAATACAGGCTAATGAAGAGTGAAGGCAGGCTATGTACTGCAGGCCGCACCAACACAAAACACATGTGGCTTCAGTGGCCGCTGCAGGTGTGTCTGTGTGTGTATACGTGTGCGTCACTCTTGATCATACCATGCACAAGAGCAGGCATTAGTACAACTGTGAGCGCACAGTCTTATATATGTGCGTGTGCCTGATTGTGTGTTCAGGAAGTTAGGATCCCTGGTGATGGTAATGGCTCCTGACAAACTGGGGAGAGGGACTAACAGGGAATTTGAGATCATATCGGCAGACATGTAGACATGCCAGCAACTCACAATGCACAATCCACACACGCAGAAACGCACACTGCGCACACTCACGGATGTGTCTTTTTTTCCTTTCTCCTTCCCCTTGTCTTTCTCTGCTGTTCCTGAAGGACATGTAGTGAGTGAGGTCAGGCATTAGTACTGTTATCTGATGACTCTGTGTGTGTGTGTGTGTGTGTGTGTGTGTGTGGTCAGACCATCTATCAACCAGCTGTCTGCCAGGACTCTCCATTAGGCCTTGGACCTGAGTGATGGCTGTGCTGGTCCTCCACTCACCGCGCCACACACCCATATATCACCCACACCCACCCACACACAAACGCACAGATGAATGGTAACCGTGCTATGCTTCACATGTCACACTGTCTGTCTGAGCACCCCCCCCCCCATGCACATCAGACACACACTCACTGACATCTTCACTCAGAGCAGGAGCTGTACTTAGATGTGACTGCACTATGACTTCATTAAAGAATATGTATTGTGCCATTAGGCGGCTGCGGGTCACCTTTAGTGTCTCAGCTAGCCTATCACACAATTCCCTTTTGCACATGAAATCCAATCATCTCTCTTTCTCTCATTTTCTGTCTCTATCTCTTTCCCCCTGCTTCGCTAATTCATCCATCACCCCGTCGCCCTGCTCTCCTTGACCTAATTAAGGAAGAGACACCGGATCTTTCACCTTTCAAATGATGTCACTCGCTGGTTACTTTATCAACATCACCTCCCCCGCTCTCTCCTTCTTTTTCATCCGCTGTCTATCACTTTCTCCGCCCCGCTCCTCTTCTATCTTGTCTTCACCCCTCTCTCCTTCTCTCTCCCGCCCTCGCCCTGCCATCCATTCATCTCACACCCTGCAATCCTCTCTCTCACCTTGCCGTCCTCCTCCTCCTCTACTCCACTTCTCATCTCTCCTCTGCTCAGCTCTTTATTGCTCTATCAATCTCTCTGGCAGAAGATCAATATCAGCGCTGCGGCTGCTTTTCTTCCCTTCCTTCTCCGCCTCTCTCTTCTCACTCTTGAGCCCCATCTCCTCATCTGCAGTAGGATCCTTTTTAGTAGGAAATGTGGCTCCCCATTAGCCCTCTCCCTAGCGCTCTGCTGTTAACTACTTCCATCACTGCTTTACTGCCTGCTCTCTTTCAGCTGTTTTCAAAAGGGTAAACAATAAGCAGTTCTTTTCCTGTGAGTTCTGCAGTTTTTCCTACATAATTCCATATGCAGCTTCTGAATTATTCATGACATGAGTATACTTGCACTTCACGTGTGTTTGAGTTTGAGACACATTAATTATGGAATATGACAGATAAGGATATAGAAGAAGAATGTATATAATGTATTTCTGATGTAGAAAATATGAATTAAATAAAAAAAAAGATTTAAATGCTGGAGACAGTTTGCGCTACAAAAACTTATTAAACGTTATTTTGCCCTCCCCACAACACAGGTATATGTTACATGAAAGTGTGGGAAGTAAACATATATATATATATATATATATATATATATAAGATACTGTTAGGCCCCCTCAACACTACTGAGTTTTTGTTTTAAAACGGAGAACTTTTGCTATGCTTGCGCCTCCCGTCCAGACTAAAACGGTGAAAATGAAGACCTAAAACAGAGAAGTTTGAAAGCGCTGCCGAACCCGTTTTTTGGTTTTAGAACGCTTTAGTGCGAACCTGCAAAAACGGAGGACTTTAAATAATCTGTAACTAAGGAAGACAATACCATCTGCTTCATTTTTACACCGGCACGCGCATGCACAGTGCACGTAAACGGCCACTAGATGTGTGTTTTTAGTTTGTTTTTTTTTAATGTCGACAGAGATAAATTTTGATACGCAGCTAAAATGCTGGCGTGGATAGTGATCATATTCTTTTTAAAATTCTGTTTTTAAACAAAATGGAGTAGTGTGGATGGGGCCTTTGAACTTAACTAGTGGTAAAGCTAGGGTATTCGAAGGGTTTATCCTCTTGAAAGAGAGAGAGAGAGAGAGAGACAGAGACAGAGAGAAAGTGAGAGGGGGATGGAAGGAGAGAAAGAGGGGAGGGAGGCAGCCTACACAATATACACACAGAGTTACAGACAGTAAAGGTGATGTTGCTATAGACTGAATGAAAAATGGTACAGATACTTGTAGTAGTGTTAATGATAATAATCGTAATGTTAATGATTAATTATAATAATAACAATAGGACTAGTAACAATAATTGTAACAGAGGGTGTCGAGCAGGAACACAGGGGCAGCAGGTGACCCACAGCCACAGATCCAGACTCCACAGCTCAGAGCCAGAAACACCTGCGAGAGAGAGGAAAGGGACGAGAAAGCACAAGACTACGGGAGAGGGAAGAAGTCGAGTTAGTAACATGCATTATTATAATGAATAAGTTTATGGTTTGAATGTTGCCCAGCAGTCTGCCTGATTTTTTGATTGCACACTAGAACATTTTGGCCTGGTGCTGGAGATCACCAAAATTAATATCCATATAAATGTCATAGATATTGGGAAACTACTTCTCGAGAATGAATCTAGTGATAATATGGCCATGAGTTGTTAACATACCTTGCTTTGCACCATAGTGTTAGACAGTCAACAGCATCACCTTATGGGGGATTTATAGTTGCGTGTTTCAACTTAGAGGCACCGTGGTGCAGTGGTCAGCAATGTCGACTCACAGCAAGTTGGTCTGGTGTTCGAGCCTTGGTCATCCCTGGCCTTTCTGCGTGGAGTTTGCATGTTCTCCCCGCCTCTCGCCAGATGTTGGCAGAATTGGCTCCAGCCGTTCAGTTCTATCATTTAACATTGTCAACTGGCACAAAAAGGCAGGCAGAGATCAAAACCAGGTAAGCTGTCCAATATAAGCAAACAAATCTGACATGGAGCAGGCAATAATTGAAATCCAAAATCCACATGAAACGGTTGGGGGGGGGTTGACCAACTGGTTTAAACAGAAGGGAACAGAGTTAAGACACTAGTGTGGACAGCCATGTTAAAATGCCATGTAACTGAGAAATGTAACACATGTGCCACATGTGACCTGGTTTCGTCCCTTTAAGTAAAGCACAAAAAATCACAAGAGGAAGGGTTCACAAAATAAAACTAGAAACACAAACCCAAAACCGAAACACCATGACATCTGTATGTGTAGCTCATCGGTTTAGTGTTGCTGCGGTGCTATCAATGATGTGAAATCTGATGCTGAACTATAAATTAAAACCTAAGTTGTAGATATATAGAAAAAATTTGTTTAAAAGTCCCCTTCATATTCTTAACAATATTACTTTATGAATGCAAATTTAAAGTGTGAAAAAACCTGATGGCAATTCATCTAAAATGACTGTTACTTTTTTCCAAGACTTCAAAAGTTTGACAGACAGTTAACTACTTTAAGTCACTGTAGATATGTCATCTAAATGCATTCAACATGGACCCTGTAAGGTGACCTCAGTGGTTGTGCCGTAGCATCCCAACCCTCTGAGACAGGCGGCAACACGTGACGTCCATGCCAAGGCAGCAGTCAGACAGGCTGCCAGCCTTTCCAATTACAGAGACATTAGCAGGCAGCGAGCGGCAACTAATTTGACAAGCTGAGATGATGCCCATTCATATCCACCCTGCTTCAGTGGCCCAGGGTAAATATTTCCCCAAGCTCAGTATAAATAGAAAGACAATATTTGAACAGCTGAGTGGAGAGACAGAGAGAGTGAGGAAGGGAAGGAGGTGGAGGCGAGATCTTAATCCTTTATGTATACACGCAATACATATTCATAAAGTAGCTGGTCCTTAAGGTGAAACTGGAGAAAAGCTGCACAGGACAGGAATGTTATCTGATACAGAGTCTTTTGGACTGAAGGATGACTATTGTTGAAACTGGGGTATTGGTGTTTTGAATGTAATCAATTTTGGGTTATTGGATTTAGTAAATAGGCACAGAGAGCTGAGCTGAAACCGAGCACGAGTTCAACTCTTGTTATTATTGGACTGAAGTAAAAAAACACAGTGGCAGCTTCTACAATACCAGCAGAGAAGAACATTTTATCCGTCCATCTAAAATGGGCAAAGATTTTGCAATAAATAAATGACTGACTGTATTGTGACATAGCAACATGATACAGTGAAATACCACACAAATAGGAACAATCGTCAGTATAAAGCAATCCAATACAAATGTGCTGCAATAAGTTCTGTCTCCTGAAAAATATGTTTATAGACCGTTAATTTGCTTTGCCAAATACATTTTAGAGCAAACAAATTGCTGCCTGGATTACCTTAATGGCAACATTTTTTAGGGAAAGCCTAAGCGTGACATTTCTATACTGCAGTTTGGTGTAGATAGTTGTACATGAAGTGTAGGACCTGAAAACACAACATAAAATCCCACTTCCTTTTTGTTGTTATATGTTGACAGCTTAAAGTGGTGGTAGAATGGAAAACTGTTTTTCCCTTATCATATATAACCTCAGTATTAAACATTTAATTAAATGTACACATGTATGCTCATATGTGTAAATTTAATTAAACAATGGCACAGCTGTTGTATTCAACACAGTAAGACCAGCAGCTGAAAGGAAGGATGTATAAATGCCTCGTTAGCTCAAATTATTTGTATGTCTCATGTACACTATTTACATATTTACCTCAACGTGGAAGAAAGATTGTCCTGGTTATTGTTGGCTGGATATGGTATTTGCTCTCCACTAAGTTACTCTTTAAATATACAAGTTTGGCATATTTCTCTGAGGCCTGTAAGCATATGCAGCTGCCAGTTTATTAGGTACAACAAGCTAAAAGTAATGCAGTCCTGCAATAAACCCTACCTTCATGAAGGTTAAAATGTCCAATATTTACTGCTCATAGGCACTGATTCAACTCTGATTATTCTGAAGGACACAGAGAGCTGTTTCTGACAGGGACATACCTCGTTGCTATTTGGATCCTTTGTACATAACTGGCTTGCTCGCTCATTAAAGTCAGTCTCCGATGGTTTCACGTCAGGCTCTTCAACAGAAAAACATATGAAATCATTATCTATCTGCTGCAGATATAACGTTACTTTCTTTTCTTACTGTGCTGATCCACATTTATGCTGCTGATCTTATTAGCCATCACTGATGTACTGTCCAACAAACACCTTGTGTAATGAGTGAATTAACAGAAGAACAACCTTGCTAGATACAAGCTAGCCATGTTATCTGTTTCACAAAGCTAACATTACCATTCACTGTGATCATGGGTATCGTTACTACTATGGCAGCCACTAAGTGCTGCTAACTTCTACAATAGTTCGAATAACCGAACTCTGAATGCCAACGAATCAATGTAAACTTATAACTTGACATTTGAGGTAAATGTTGGCAAACTGACAGGTGGGTAACTTTATGGTAACTTAGCCAGTGAAGTGTTAATGGGGTAAAATTTCTAAAAAGGCAGTCAATTCATCAACTTACCAGCGAGCGTACGTTGGACATACCGAAAATGGATGGGATTCAGCGCTGGAACTATTCAGTGTTCAGTGAACTATCGGCTGCCCCATGTGACCGCTTCCGCATTCCACAGTTCCAACAGAAGTCAATGGGAGTGTAGTAACTCTCTTATTTACTCTGGTTGTGATCACGTTGAAAGTGACCAATCATAAGACTGTTAGTGCCCTCCTTGGTTTCCGCCCCCAAATTGTCAGAAGTCATGTAGAGCAGAAATCAGCTGAGCGAGCAGAAATCCACTGCGCAAGCTAAACACCATTCCGTGAGCAGAACCCACTGCACGCAAGCATGATTCCACTGTGTAAGCAGAGTTAACCTATGAGAGCATGCCAGGTGCTTGCTTACAGCTACCTGTATAACTCTCAGGTGTTGAACTTGTGCGCACGTACTTTTTCGTGCCAGTGGGAAGGTTCATTTTTGTGTGTGTGAATTAGCATAATTTGCTTGTGAACTTATTTTACATGCTCACATATTATGATATAAATTTGACGCCACAGTAAAAAATATGCTGAAGCAGTGGACAGTATTTAAATAAAAGTGTTTTTTGAACATTAAAGCATGTAAACAGGTTGTGGTAGACACCCAAAATATAGGCATCAGCATGAAAATGAGCTTAATATGGGACCATTAAGATTAGACAAGATTCATAGCTTGAGTTTAACATTGAAAAGGTCACATATGCACTTTTCCTAACTAGTTCTCTGAGTTGTCTAAACATTACCAGTTAGTCATAATTTAGTTTCCAAAAACAGTGAATGTTTAGTAGACATGTTCAATATGAGCATTCCATAATCAGTATATAACATTTAAATGAGCTATATGTAGTTTTTTACAGAAGCCCTAAGCAGCCATCCATTCAAATATTTTTCTTACTCTGATTTTCCATGATAACGGGATAATTTTCTCGTAACCTCGAGATGACAAAACAGTAGTTTAACACGGGGTGGTCAGGAGCATTTTTTTTCTTTTTTTTATAATCCTCTTCAACAGTTTCTTATGAAGAGACTGTTTCTAATGCTCACAATAAAGCATGTGCTAGACTGTGTTCAACTGGTCCACATCCATCAACCATCATTCCCAGGCAGAGGAAATTCCTGCACTTCTCATTCAGGGGAATCCATTTAACAATACACATTTCCTGACGGCTATTTTAAGGAACCTTCAAAATAGCCATCAGGAAATGTGTGATTGGATTCCCATGAATCTCTTTAAACCACTTTGTTGAAGAGGATATTAAAAAAAGAAGAAAGAAATCATTAAGGAGTCAAACACACAATCCTCAGATTATAATTCTCTACCAACTGAGCTGACCAGTTACACTGGAAAGTGATTTGAAATGCACCTGTGGACCCCTGTATTCAGCTATAGTTTGTTATCTCGAGATCATGAGAAAATGATCCTGTTATCACTGGAAAACAACAGTCATTATCTCAAGATCACTATATAATTATCCGATTATCACGGAAAAATGTAAAGTAAAAAATATTTGAATGGATGGCCGCTTAGGGCTTTCAATGAAATCACTATCAATAAATGAACCATACACCTGTTTTCTCTGTTGCTTGGAACAACCACTATTCTGCTTCTTAAGTGAAGGAATCAGGTCAGGTTCTCTGCATGCACGCTCCCGAGCTCCCGAACACCACAAAATGACCAGATCCCAGCACAACACAAACTCCCAACATAAACTCCACATAACAAACGAGAATCAAATCGATGTCGGGTGAAAACACTGTCAGTATCACAAAGGCTTGAATCACGGAGACATCGCCGCTTTCTTTTGGAACTGACTGAGGTTTTTATCCTATTGGACAGGTAAAATAACATTACTGCAAAGCATGTGAAATATATTGTGTTTTTGTGCTTTAGTTGGCTCAAGTTAGATAACAAAGAGCAGTTGCTAACTTTATCCGATGCAAAATACTTGGATTCTGCTTGCTCATGAGTTCGAACATGCGTATGAGCACACACCTGGCTGCAACCAAAAAACCGCCAGTGACCGCTGAAAACTAACTAACTCATTTGAAATAAATGTGTAAACTGTGCAAAGTTGCAGAATTTGTTCATGGCAGAGATGCTCACAAGTCTTTGAGCCAGAGTCCAAGTCAAGTCTCAAGTCTCTGAGCAAGAGTCCAAGTTAAGTCTCAAGTCTCTCATGGTTATTATGAATTCTGTATTGCCTGCTGCGTTCAATCCAGGTTGCTAATAAAACTGCATAGCTATACTTTCACACAGAGCACAACCATGTAATGTGCAATGCAATTATTGACAGCTTATTAAATACTGTAAGTCAACACACTCCCCAGACTTAAACCCAATGTAACGTTAACTAAATAAAACTGTGACGTTGCATAATCAACAATAAACCTGTAACCTGTTTTTAACTTACACAGCACAACCATGTAGCCTAATGTACAATGTGTCTACAATTAATGACTTATTATAAGCTTATAAACTACGTCAAAAAACCCTGTTGACTCTCAAACCCAGTGTAAAGTTAACTAAATAAAACTGTAAAGTTACATGGCCAACAATAAAGCTGTAACTTGTTTTTAACTTACAGAGCACAACCATAATGTGCAATGCAGTTAATGACAGCTTATAAACTACTGTAAGTCAGCACATCCTCCTGACTCTCAAAACAATAAACTGTAACCTGTTTTTCACAGAGCACAACTATAATGTGCAATACAATCATTGATAGCCTCAACTACTGTAAGCCAGCAAACCCTGCACACTCTCAAACCAGTGTAATGTTGGGCAATAACTAAATCAAACTGTAAGGTTAGGCTACATGATCAACAATAAACCTGTAACCTCTTTCTAGCCAATGGCAATAATTAAGGTGATGGCAGCCAGCGGGACATAAATAATTACCTTTATCAACCACCACAAGTTTGGCGAGTAAACAAACGCTCATTCATCTTTAACGCACGACAGTCGGAGTAAACCTCCCGCAGGTCGTAGCTGAAGCAAGAAGCAAGCTAACGTTAGATGGCCAATGCTGAGCTAAACATGTTTACTCACCTCAGGTTACTAACCTATTTTACATTCAGCGCTTCTTTGTTTGGTTCTTGTTGTATGAAGTTTTAAAGCCAAAGTTTATGATGAATGGCGGAGCAGCTGCAGTGTTTGTTGTCCTTTCTCACGTGCGGCCGCGTGCAGCAGATGTTACGTGTTCCGTATGTAGGTTATAGGTAACGGAGGGAGGGAATAACGGCAAGCTCATCAGACGTTTCCTAAAAATAAACATTGTTCACGAGTCTCAAGTTGAGTCTGAAGTCACTGTGTGTGCGACTTAAGATGAGTCCGAGTCTCTAACTCGAGTCCCCATCTCTGGTTCATGGACATATTTAAGTCGTTTTCCCTACAAAATCCTTTTTTGCAATATAACATTTACACCACAGCATTTGGGTAATGTTAGAAAAAGATCATCATCTTGGTTAAATATGTAAAATTCTAAATTGACTGCAAGCATAAGACACAACTTTGTTAACATTAAACCAAAAACACAATCTTTTCCAGTGCTTTTGTTGACTAAACATAACCCCACACAAGACTCAGGATGCAAATCTCCAATGTCAAAGTCCTGCACTTTGTATGCTCACCATTCACACCTCTGTACAACTTATATGCAGTAGAAAGTACAAGTTTGACTGGAAGCATATGAACTCCGTCATTGGGAGACAAAAAAATAAGTGATGATTTAACTCTGTGGTAAAATGTAAGGCTGTAGTTTTTGAATTTGAATAGACATCCATCGTGAATAATTTCAAAACATTTACACATGATGTCAAAAATAATCAGACATGAATGTAAATTAGCATGTAAATTAACATGGTCAAAATAAATTCCATGAAAGACTGTATAAAAAGAAAGTAGGCCTGAGGTGTTGAATGATCAACTCCAGTACACGCATGGTGTCCCAGTCCTTTGACTTGCCCCCACAATGGGAGCCAGTGCTCAGTATTGAGCCATGCTGCTCCATTGTCCTGTCATTTGGATGGATGAGGCAGAGAGCAGCAACAGAGGCCGTGGCCAGCTCTATTATGTATTACATTCTGCTTGTGCACTCACTCCCTCTGAATTACACTCTGTCTCTGTCTCACACAACACCCAACCCTTTTGCCAGGCAGACAGACAGGCAGACAAAGAGACAGACTGGCAGGCAGAAACGCTCATTGTTCCCTTGGGATCTCCATTGATCCTGCCAATCACTTCATTTACTGGCTTATCAATGCCGCCTCCCACCTCTTTCCCCATCGGTCCAGACCTGATCGATCGGCGTGCGGCTTAGTGCATGTTCGACTGGAAATGTGTGAACTCAGGAAGACACACAAGCCTGGAGACAGCACAAATTTGTGCACATACACACAGTTGGACAGCCGTTAATCTCAGTGAAAGACAGGTGTCAGTGGAAGAATGACAGGATGAAAGAGAGCAGAAAGGACAATAACCAGGGAGCGAGAGATGTCAGAAAATTGGCGGGCGACTGATGACTGCATGAAACCCTTCACTTATCAGTCAGTGACCCAAAAACACACACAAACACACACACATACCAAGAACCCAAACATACAGTGCTTAGGTTTACATTGCCCATGTGTATTAGCCACCAGTGTGATAGAAAGACATTTGGCAAGGGTCAAGAAAGTGAGGAGAATGTGCACTGGTTAAGCTCTCCAACTTTGAAAGTGTAGATTTACCTCTGATCAGGGATGTGGAAAGGAGAAAACTCAGGTCACCAATCACTTTTATATTTTATGTAAATATTCTTAGTGGAGGTCAGGTTTTTTCAACCTTTGTATTATTCACCACTAACCGCTACCTCTCTGCCTGGACATGAATCACAGCAATCTGCTGTGTTCCTCCTCCTTCCAGGCATTTCTTAAATCTAAAAAAAGAACAAAAGCAAAAGGAAGTGGAAAGCCCACTCTCCTTAAATAAAAGAGGGCATGGGAGGATAGAGTGGGTGAGACAAAGAGGAGAAAGAGGCAGGAAAGGATTTGTGGGGGTGGAGTATAACAGACACACTATGGGATGATGATTAATGTTTTTTGTGGAAATGGGGATTCACCTGGGAGCATTTTTCCCATGATGTTGCGGAGCCATGGCAAGTGAGGAATCAGCAAAAAGTCTGTGTGCCCTCACTATCTTGTGATTATTTCTGCACATGTTCCACTGATTAGGGGTTATTGTAAAGCCTAATACATTTTTTAAAAATGATCTCCATTTGATTATGAATTTTGAATTTATTTATGCTGATGTATCCGTGCATACATTTTGATTTAGCAACATGGTCATGTAAGCTAAATAAATAACTGAGATCAATGGAAGGCCTCCATTCTGTACATTTACAAATACAACACACAAAACAGCTGGATCACACACAAAATACATACTGTATACACATGCCACTGCCGGAACATTATTATGACTATAACTATAACTAAGTATACCTTTAATTATATATCTCAACATATTGGATATAATTATATAGCAATAATGATATAACTATGCAATGAAAAACATATAACTATATGTTCAATTATAAAAAATAGATAACTGTAATAATGTTAAAATATAACTATACCACAACTATATACAATAGATGTTCAATTCAATTCAATTTTATTTATATAGCGGCAAATCACAACAACAGTTATCTCACAGCGCTTTTCATAAAAGTGCAGGTCTAGACCGTACTCTATGATGCTATTTACAGAAGCCCAACAGTTCCCACCAAGAGCAAGCACTAGGCAACAGAGGCAAGGAAAAACTTCCTTTTAAGAGGCAGAAACCTCGAGCAGAACCATGGCTCAGGGTGGGCGGCCATCTGCCTCGACCGGTTGGGTCGGTTGGATGTGTAGTATAACAACAAATCTACATATTTATAAGATACTGTTTTTAACAATAACAATATAACTATATGACTGTAACAATATAGAACTATGTAACTATAACATATATTACTATGATTGACAATAACTACATTACATTACAATGACAAAAATGTGTAACTATGTGGCTAAAACAATAACTATGCAACTGTACACCTGTATATATATACTATATATATATATATATATACTATAATAAACATTTAACAACAACTATATAGTGAGAAAGATTTAACTATATATGCTAATAGGCTATAATTTGATATAACACCCCTCCTCACCCTCGAAGCTATTGGATGTCCTGGGGCAGAATCAGAAGTGTGTGCCCGCCTTGGACTTTAAGACTCTTTTTTATAAAAGCATCTACCAAATGGAAAATGTCATGTTCAGTAACATAAAATTACATCTACAGAGACAGACACAGACACAGAAAAGCAGACATTCACATGTTCTCGATTTGTGGCTGTGTGGCCTCGAATCTCTCTCTCACTTTCTTTTGATCTTTTGGTTCAATCTTTCAATTTCACTTCAGTTCAGTGTGCGTTACTGGCGTATTAAATTGGCCTGCACAGTGTGACCAAAACATCTAAACTAAGCTAAAATAATATAATACAAATAAAATTAATGATAAAAAATAAGGTAATGGTAAACATCTTTTTAACTTGTTTGACTTTAAGATGCTGTGTATTGCACAGTGACTGTATCTGTGTTTCAGTGTGTGCTGCAGGTCTGCCATGTTTCAGTAAAAATAAATTTCAGCATGAAGATCCAAATATTGAATCATGAAGAGGAAAATTTCCTCTTTTTCTGTCTTGCTCTTTTCCTGTTCTGTCTTATGATGTCTCTCCTCTGTACTACCAGTGATCCTCCTCATCTCCTGCAGAGTTAATACCTCCAGGACTAATAAATCAGAACTGACATACAAGCGGTTCCTTGGCTCGACACGAACATCACTGGACGCTGATTAAAATAGTTTGTTTAAATCTGCAGATTCCCGCCCTACCACTAACGCTCTGACATTCCCCAACATGGCAGAGCTGTGAAGTGGATGTGAGGTTGAATGAATCTGTGCATTCCTTTCCCTGGGTGGGTGGCTTTTGAGCATAAATGCATATGGACCATCTGGGTCCTGGAAAAGTAACTGACCTATCTATCACAAAAATAATGATGAAGTCAATGTAGAAAAAGCTATCAACCCGTGTCCTATTAAGCGAAAAACAGTCTCCGAGCTAGCAAGCTTGCTAACTGAGAGTTAACTGTCAATTAGAAAGCTAGATAGCTTGGCTTCTAATCTGACAATAATAAATCCTACACTTTACTCAAAAGTCATGTGCCATTGATTCCTGTCTCATAGCTGGATGGTGCAGCACAGCTGATTAGCTGCGATAGCT